>NC_081854.1:36601511-37201511 GCF_963259705.1 Myotis daubentonii
CCAATTATTATTCATGGTAATTATGTTCTATAACACCACTGTCAGCACTGAATTAGCCAACACTGAATCACTGTTTCTCCCATAAATATAGGGTTAGGTCCCTGCAAGCCTCTGGTCACGACGTTTTCATCGGCTAATCAATATGTAGCCTTGTTATATGTGTGTTTCCGTTTAAATACACCATAAGTAATATATTTTGTTGATTCATTGACATAGAACTCACAGCCAACAGCAATATAACTCATGCCTGAAGGCAGCTTATCTAAATTGTTTTTATCCATAAAGCACATCACAGGCTTCTTGAGCTTGGGAACACCAGACAGCACTTCAACACCACCCTTGGAGTCCATTTTAAACATCAGCATCACCAAAAATACATAAATAGGGGAAACATTGGTACTGAATAGATAGTAAGGATGATGCTTTTTCTGAAAGAAAAGGAGCATTGCCTTCTTTGATCTCAGATGGGAATGTGCATGTCTGGCGACTCACTTTTTTCACCATTCTGTGCATGTCTGTGAATGGCCATGAAAGTGCTGAGAGGTGGTGTTTTGGGGTCACAAATAAATTTAGTGAGTAGGCAAATTCACAAATATGGAATCTGCAAATCATGAAGACCAACTATATTTGTTTAATGAACAAATGTGATAAATTACAAAAAAAATCACAAATTATTCCTCTCCTTCGAGCACACCCTTTGGCAGTGATCCCATTCCTGGCCCTGAGCTGGCCTTGCTTTGGCCAGTGGGACTATAGCAAACACAACGTGGGTAGAGACTTGTGAAATGCTTATGCCTGTGACTTGCTCTCGGTGTTTTCTGGAACCCTGCAGCCACTACCACGGGAGAGAGCCCAGGCTCGCCTGCTGGATGATGGGGCATGTGGCCAAGTCATCCCCATCCCCTCTCCCCATCTGACATTGTACCAACTGCAGGCCACACTAGGCCATCCCTCCCAGACTAGCTGGCCCACAGAACCATGAGGAATAAAGGAGGTATGGAACAAATTGCTTTAACCTACTAAGTTAAAGGATGACTATTCCTTGGGGCTACTTGCCAGCTGAAACTGTGACCACCTGGGGCAACTCTGAAGGGCAAAAATTGATGTGAGTGTATAGATTGGGTTATGTCAATAGTTAAATAGAAAAATGTGCTAAGCTTATTCGACCAAGGCTTTTAAACCTAGTAGGTGGAGTCCTTACCTGCTCTATTCCAGGCAGAGGGGAGAGGGTAAAGCAGAGTTGGTGGGGAAGAAATTATGCTAGCCTTTAGAGCATATAGAGAATTTCTTTGGTGGGCATTCATAAACCAACTCAACAATCCACATGGAGTACTGACCCAGCTTGGCTGTGAGTCATAGAGTGATGCTTCTTTCGGTGTTTTTGTAACATCTGGCTCATCTATAAACTGACAAATCTCTTTCTAAGGCTGGCTACTTGCTGACACAGTTGCCTTTGATGTTCACAGTGTTCACGTTTAGATTTCTTAATGCCATGTTTAAAAGTACTTTCAAAACCCCAAAATACCATTTATCTCAGGCGGCAGTACATCTTTGGAAGAAAGAAATCTTTGCATAAAAATTCAGAGTAGCAATTAAAAGGCATAGAGGTCTATGGGGGTAAATGTAAATTGAATTGGGAATAGGATGTATGACAAACTTTTCAAAAAACCAAGAAGTAATTATTCAGTAAGCCAACAAAGTTATTTTTTAAAGCAGGCCCTTTCAACTGCTTCTACTTTTTTTTTTTAATGCTTCAGTGACTAAAAATGGCCCAAAAAACATTTTATTTATGTAAAAAGAAATCACTTGTATGCAGAGTTGCAGCTGCTTCTTATAGGAATAACAAAGGAATAAAAGCCTGAGAGCATGCGGTTTTTTCTGATTTTAATGGAAATCTTGATTCGCTCTTCAGTGTTGAGTTGAGAATCCTTCATTCAGTGGTATCTTGGAGTTTGGACTGGATTGACGGTAAGAAATGAAATACTAGGAAGACATCCATATCCTGGTTGTATCTCATTCGATGCATTGGCTCCTGCGCTTTTGAGAAATGTGACTTTCTTGATTAAGCCATGAAAAAGATGATGATGATGATGATGATGATGACAGTAATAATTAGTGCAATTTCTAATAAATCAAATTTTAAAGCTCTGTGATCTACTTTCCCCATTCCCACACACTCAGTTAGGAAACATTCTTCTTTTCCCTAAACTAAACTAAATAATTCCCTGAGCTAAATAATGTTCAAAAATAGAATAATAACTTCCAACTTTTTCAGAGCAGCGACCAGAAAATATTCTGTACTTGAATTAACTCTGTTTTGGTGACACAGAAAAAAAAAGAGCTCCATTATGACTACTGTAGACAAGAGTGATACTTTTATAGAGAAGAGCAAAGAATCACTTATTTTTCAAAGCACCATCCAGGCTTGTTTATTTTTTGTCACTTAACTTCTCAGAGCCAGTTTTCGTGACTGTATAATGAAGGCATTTCATTGCACTGTCTCCAAGCGTCTTTCATGTGCAAGTTCTATGCCTCTTAAAGAAGGCATATGTCTGAGATTTTGTGCCTTTGGATTCTTCTAGAATTTTTATGGTTCCCCGTTGGACATTTAAGTCCTTTATCCATTTTGAGTTTATTTTTGTGTATGGTGTAAGTTGGTGGTCTAGTTTCATTTTCTTGCATGTATCTGTCCAATTTTCCCAACACCGTTTATTGAAGAGACTATCTTGACTCCATTATATGTTCTTGCCTCCTTTGTCAAACATTAATTGAGCATATTGGTTCGGGCCAATTTCTGGGCTCTCTATTCTATTTCATTGATCTATATGTCTGTTCTTGTGCCAGTACCAGGCAGTTTTGAGAACAGTGGCTTTGTAATACAGCTTGATATCTGGTATTGAGATCCTACCTACTTTGTTCTTTCTCAGGATCGCTGCAGCTATTCGGGGTCTTTTTTTATTCCAGATGAATTTTTGGTGAGTTCGTTCTAGATCTGTGAAATATGCCGTTGGTATTTTAATGGGAAGTGCGTTGAATTTATAGATTGCTTTGGGTAGTATGGACATTTTAATGATGTTGATTCTACCAATCCATGGACACGGTATGTTCTTCCATCTGTTTATGTCTTCCTCTATCTCTTTTTTCAACGTCCTGTAGTTTTCTGAGTAGAGGTCTTTTACCTCTTTAGTTAAGTTTATTCCTAGGTAGCTTAATTTTTTTGGTGCGATGGTAAATGGGATTCTTTTTTTAGTCTCTATTTCTGAAAGTTCACTATTGGTGTATAGAAATGTACGACGGGAAACCATAAAAATTCTAGAAGAATCCAAAGGCAACAAAATCTCAGACATACGCCGAAGCAATTTCTTCACTGATACAGCTCCTAGGGCACTTGAAACTAAAGAGAAAATGAACAAATGGGACTACATCAAAATAAAAAGCTTCTGCACAGCAAAAGAAACTATCAACAAAACAAGAAAGTCCACTGCGTGGGAAAACATATTTGCAAATTTCATCTATACAAATAAAAGAGAAAAATGGTAATTGGCGTACGACGATACCCTTTTCATTGGCTAATCAGGGCTATATGCAAATTAACTGCCAACTATGATTGGCAGTTAACTGCCAACTAAGATTGGCAGTTAACTGCCAACTAAGATTGGCAGTTAACTGCCAACAAGATGGCAGTTAATTTGCATATGTAGGCACAATGCAGGGAGGCGAAAGGGAAAGCAGGAAGAAGCCCCCTGCCACTGACAGTGATCAGAAACCCAGCGGGGAGCTAAGAGCTGGGGGGCAGGGCAAAGGCGGCCCTGGGGCCGCCTTTGCCCTGCCCCCCAGCCATGATTGGAGAATCAGGTGCCTTTTCTGCCCTGGCCAGTGATAGCAGGAAGTAGGGGTGGAGCCAGCGATGGGAGCTGGACACGGTAGAAGCTGGCAGTTCCGGGAGCTAGGGGTTCCTTGCCTGGGCCTAAAGCGGAGCCCACGATCGCGGGGCCGCTGCAGCTGCGGGTCCCCGCTGCCCGAGCCAGACGCCTCAGCCAGAGGCGTTAGACCTGGGCAGGGGCGGAGCCTGCAACCGCGGGGAGCTGGGGGTCCCCTGCCCAGGCCTGACACCTCTGCCAGAGGCCTCAGGCCTGGTCAAGGGGCCGATCCAGTGATTGGTGATTGGAGGGTGATGAGGGTCAACTCCTCTGGCTGAGGCATCAGGCCTGGGCGGGGGGCTGAGCCGGGGATTGGGGGGATATGATGGACCCCTTGCCCAGGCCTGAAGCCTGGGTCAGAGGCGTCAGGCTTGGGCGGGGGGTGGAGCAAGCAATCAGAGGGAGATGGGGGTCCTCTGCCCAGGCATGATTCCTGGGCCAGAGACCTCAGGCCTGGGCGGGGGCCAGAGCCAGTGATCGGGGGGAGATGGGGGTCCCCTGTCCAAGCCTGACACCTCTGGCGGAGGCATCAGGCCTGGGCAAGGGGCCGATCAGGTGATCAGAGGGTGATGGGGGTCTACGCCTCTGGCTGAGGCATCAGGCCTGGGCAAGGGGCAGAGCCAGCAATCGGAGGGGTCTGGGGGTCCCCTTGCACAGGCCTGAAGCCTGGGTCAGAGGCGTCAGGCTTGGGCGGGGTTGGAGCAAGCGATCAGAGGGAGATGGGGGTCCCCTGCCCAGGCATGATTCCTGGGCCAGAGGCATCAGGCCTGGGCTGGGGGCAGAACCAGTGATGGGGGGAAATGAGGGTCCTCTGCCCAGGCCTGACACCTCTGTCAGAGGCGTCAGGCCTGGGCAAGGGGCCGATCCTGCGATTGGAGGGTGATGGGGGTCAACGCCTGAGGACTCCCAGTATGTGAGAGGGGGCAGGCTGGGCTGAGGGACACTCCCCCCACATACACACCCAGTGCACGAATTTCATTCACCGGGCCCCTAGTATCTGATAAGGGCCTAATCTCCAAAATTTATAGGGAACTCATACAACTTAACAAAAGGAAAATGAACAATCCAATCAAAAAATGCGCAAAGGATCTAAATAGACACTTTTCAAAAGAGGACATTCAGAAAGCCAAGAGACATATGAAAACATGCTCAAAGTCACTAATCATCTGAGAGATGCAAATAAAAACAACAATGAGGTACCATCTCACACCTGTCAGACTGGCTATCATCAACAAATCAACAAACGACAAGTGCTGGAGAGGATGTGGAGAAAAAGGAACACTCGTGCACTGCTGGTGGGAATGCAGACTGGTGCAGCCACTATGGAAGACAGTATGGAGTTTCCTCAAAAAACTACAAATGGAACTCCCATTTGACCCTGTGATCCCACTTCTAGGAATATATCCCAAGAAACCAGAAACACCAATCAGAAAGGATATATGCACCCATATGTTCATAGCAGCACAATTCACCATAGCTAAGATCTGGAAACAGCCTAAGTGCCCATCAGTAGATGAATGGATTAGAAAACTGTGGTATATCTACACGATGGAATACTATGCTTCTGTAAAAAAGAAGGAACTCTTACCATTTGCAACGGCATGGATGGAACTGGAGAGCATTATGCTAAGTGAAATAAGCCAGTCAATGAAGGAAAAGTACCACATGATCTCACTCATTCATGGATAATAGAGACCATTATAAACTTATGAACAAAAATAGATACAGAGGCAGAGCTGCCTCAAACAGACTGTCAAACTGCAGCAGGAAGGCCAGGGAGGGTAGGGGGGCAGAAGCGGGGCGGGGGGGGGGGGGTAAGAGATCAACCGAAGGACTTATATGCATGCATATAAGCATAACCAATGGACATAAGACACTGGCGGGTAGGGGAGGCCAGGGGATTGTCAAGGGCGGGGGAAAAAAGGAAACATATGTAATACCCTTTGTAATACTTTAAGCAATAAAACTAAAAGAGAGAGAGAGAGAGAGAGAGAGAGAGAGAGAGAGAGAGAGAGAGAGAGAGAGAGAGAGAGAAAATAAATAAATAAATAAAAGAAGGCATACATTTCTGCCTTGTCCCCACGAGGATTTTAGGGCAGCTGATCCTCTGATAAGCATTTGGTTTTCCTAGAGTTGCCTAGTACCTACGAAGAGTCTCCCTACGTTTTGTTGGATGGTTGTTTCTAACAAAACTCTGCTACAGTCAGCAGACTCTTCCTGAAGCATTTTCTCATTGTGCCTTTCACCACCCTGGGAGAGATTGGGGTGTTAACTTTATCTTACACCTGAGCAAACGGAGCATCAGCTCAAGCTCACAACAATTGTAAGTGGTTGAGACTGTTGTGCCTGGATGGGCAATTCCAAACTTCATGTCCCCAGCGCCTCCCACCAAACTTCCTGGGAAGTAGACGCTTCAGGTAAATGTTCATTGGCCCCGTGCACCTGTCTTGGACAGTCAGTGCTAAACAGGTTCATCAGATGGAACAGTGGGTCTTGGAGAGAATCTTCCAGAGCCAGGAGAGTGAGCAGGGCCATGCAGAATAGGGGAGGTGTCACTGCATGGTCCCTCTACACCGGGCACCCATGTAAATCAGAGCACGCACAGGCTTTGTTTTGTGGGCTATTTACAGTGGGCACGGTCAGAGCATATCTTCCTCTGGGTGTGCAGCTACCTACCTGCAGCCTACACAGTGGACACCAGGATGGGTAGAGGCGGTGAAGGCGGTGGCCACCGTGGGCCCTGACAGCACCATTCAGAATTAGCGTGGCAGCAGAGAGCTCAGTTCATTCGGGCCACATACAGGATGCGGCAAAGACAGAGGCTGGTCTGGGCACCTTTCACTTCCTGGAAGTGATTTTTCCATTCCCCCTTATCCTGCTGAAAATGAGGGCTGAGGGCCTTGCCAGGGATGAGCATGGGGCCTTTCGTTCATCACTGCAGAGAATTTCGTGTTCCCTTCGCCCTGATTTATCTAGCAATTCTGCCTCTGAGTTGCCATATGCAAGTCTCTAAGTTGGCTGTGGTTTCTTTGAGAGCAGGGATTGTGTCATATTTATCCGCATTTGATCAGCTTCGGAATAGTGCCTGGCATATACCAGACGCTCAACATTTGTATGAGTAGCCACATGACGGGGATGAGACCCTCTGTTATAAGGGGCATTTAGTAAGCCTTACTCTGCACCAGATGCCGTTCCAGGCATTTTCCATGGAGTCATTCATTCTGTCCTCAGGCAGCCCTGGAAAGTCGAGACTGTGGTTATTCCTATTTATAGATGTGGGAACTAAAGCCAGGAGAGGTTGCGGGACCTGCCCAGGGTGCTGGAGCTCCGAGGTGTTGGAGCCAAGACAGGAAGCCCAGGAGGCCAGCCCAGAGCCTGTCCTCCTGTCAGGAACCAGGTTGTTGTAAGGGGTTCCGAGGTCCATTAGCACCTACAGTGTCTTGGTGTCTCACCTTCCCCTGTCTGGCTCTGCCTGCATTCTCTCCTCCGCCCCCCCCCCCCGCCCTTAAAGACCCATTTTCCTTTCATTTCACAAAGCTGCAGAACTTCAGCCCCCCCCACCCCCCCAATTCTGACCCAGCCTAGCTGGGAGACAGTGAGCTCAGTCAGTGAACGCACAGTGTGTGTGTGTTGGGGGGTGGGGGAAGGGGTGTGCCCACCCTCCGATATATCCCCCTCCACACCTGTGGCCATTCTGTCCTCAACACTAGCCATCCCCTGCCCCCAGGCCCTCAGCTGTTAGTAACGCCCTCCTTGTCCTGCATTTTTAACCTCTGTCATCCAATCTTTATCTGTGCACCTGACCACTTACAAGTCACCCCCAGAAGAAACAAATGAAAACCAGGCTCAGTCAGGACACGTTCCCCTGGGCTGCTTCTCTGGCTTCTGCACTCATTGTCTCTGGGGTCTCCATTCAGAGCCAAACTTCCAAGAGTGGCCTCACTTGTTTTCTCCCCTGACTCCCGTCACTCCATGCTCCACTGCAGCGGCGGCGGATGTGTCTTCCTCTACTTGCCACTCGTTTGCTTATCTATTGCTGGTCTCCTTGTAGTAGAATATGAGCTCCTATGTTAAGCAATTTTCCCCGCCACAACTCTCTCTCCAGTGCCTAGAGTAGTGGAGGCACTGTAGGTGCTTAGTAAAATTTATAGATGTTGGAACTAAAGCCAGGAGAGTAAAAATGGTTTGGAATGAACGCATGGTATTTACTGAAACTTCTGAAGGCGGAAGGCCCCACCCCCACCTCTGGGTCTCACCTGGGATGGAGAAAGTGGTTTTTCCAGGACCACGGGAAAGTGTAGCACTTAGGTTGTTCAGCTCTTCAGTGCAGTACAGCTTTCCCCACTTCCTGCCTGGTCCTCCTTTAAATCCTTACACATTTTTATCCCACTTGCCGTTGATGGTGCTCATAGGCCCGGCAGCCATCAGGGCTACAGTGAGGCCGTTGGGTGTCAGGAAGCAGGGTCTGTCTCCCCTGGCTTCAGCTTTGCTTCCACCCCATTTCATTCTGGGGAAAGTCGGGTGTGAACCAACTTTGGGAATTGAAGATGCTGTGGGTGGAACTGTTTCCCCCCTAAGATATGCCCAGTCCCAAGCCAGTACCTCTGAACGTGGTCTTTGCAGATGTAATCCAGTGACGAAGTGGTCATGCAGGGTTCAGGTGGTCCCTGAAGCCAGTGGCTTGGGAAAAGAGGAAACGTAGACATGGAGACATGAAGCCACACAAGGGGACTCCATGTGATGGTGGGGGCAGAGCTTAGAGTGGCGTGTCTACAGGCCAAGGCGTGCCAAGGGTTGTAGCAGCCACCAGAGCTGACAGACAGGTGTGGGACAGAGGATGCAGAGGGTGTGAGCCGGCTGGGGCCTTGATAGCAGACTTTTGGCCTCCAGACAGAGTGAAGAAACTTGTGTTGTTTTAAGCAGCCTGTCTGTGGTGACTTGTTACAGCAGCCCCAGGGGACTGTATACCAGGCAATAGTCTCAGAGTGGTCTTGTCCCTTCAGCCAGTCCTTGCAGCTCAGGCAATTTGTGACTGAAATGAACCCTGGGCACAAACTGGCCGGCTCAGCATTGCCACACATGGATGTCGGTGTGACGAGGCAGCGAATTTTTCATGCCCACGGAGAGGGGATGTGACAGGAGGAGGCTCTGGAGGCCACTGACTGAGCCCTGTGGGACCTGCATGGGACCTCGTAGCCTGGGGACCCTGGGGAGACCTGAAACCTAGGAAACTAGAAACCAGCTTCCGCCTTCGGCACAGCCCCCTCAAATCATGAGCTGACTCAGATACCGCCCCGGAGGAACCAGGGCATCAGGGGTCTTTGTTTCTGTGAGGTCTGTGGAGTCAGAGCCATCCTTCTGCCAGCAGGCAGAGGCTCCTGCAGCTTTGGCAGGTGCCCTTTGGAAAGGGATCCTCCTGGCAATCGCCTACGGAATATTCATCTGCTCTGGTAAACTCAAGCTTTCTGCAGGCAAGGATAGTCCTCTTTCTCACTATTCTGTCCTCAGCATGCCACCCACTCCCCGATACACAGTAGGCACCTCATGTAATTGGGTTGAATCCACGTGCAATTATATATTCTTAGGTAATTGAAAAATGAGTCAGTTATTGTTTATAAATTTTAAGGAGCCTGTAGGTGCTAAAAGGCAGAGGAAAAGAGCAATCTAAAACAAAACATCTTGAAACCCATAGAACTGTACAACACAAGGTGTGAGCCCTTATGTAAACTGTGGACATTAGTTAGTAGTAGCGCATAAATATTAGTTCACCAGTTGTAACACATGTGCCACACTAATCAGAATATTAATAATAGGTGAGTGGGGGTGGGGGGAGAGAAAAGGAAGGGAGGAGAGAATGTCTGTGGGAACTCAATGTACTTTCTGCTCAGTTTTTCTATAAAACTCAAAAGTGCTCTAAAAAGAAAATCTATTAATTTAAAAATATCTAAATACAAAACATCTTGTTTTATATTTTTATTTTCTGAAGACTTGAACTTACTTTCCAGGGTTACTATCAAGACCATGCAACACACACACACACACACACACACACACACACACACACACACTCACACACACGCACACTAGGTAGTTTATATGGAGTTGGCTATGGAGAAGGATATGAAGAATGGCTTTGCTTGCCTCCCTCTGTGCCCCATTTGGAGCCCCTGTGACAAGAAATTTTACCCATATTAGCTCCATACATTAATTTTTATATGCAGAAGCCCAGGTATGAAAGGCTCAAGATGAAACTAATAACACATTACATAATTAATGCCCCTGATCTTGTATCATCATTTCTGCCCCATACACCCTTTGTCATAAACTCAACCTCTTGTAGAATTTCCAAATTTCCTTGACACAGCCTCGTATAATTTTTATTCAGTTAATTCAGGACTTTATTTGAACTGGAAGACATGTTTAGAGCAGCACCACAGTCTGTATTTAGGTTCTTATTCCATTCCTCTGTCTTTGGGGGGAAATGCAGAAACTTAGTTTGACAAGCATGATATGATACATGTGATGTGAGTGTGTTCAGAGACACCCCTCCTTCATCAAACAGGAAGCTGTGGTCAGAAGCAGCGAGAATTTCTCTGGTTCAGGGAAACTCTAGACTTTGAGATGTAGGAGACAAGAGAGACCAGAGGATGAGGAACTCAGTGAGGAAGTCAAACAGAGCTACACAGAACCATAATAAATGGCGGGAGGAGAGAAAGTAAGAGAGCAGGCTTGGGAGAAAAGGGAGGATTTGGGGCAGGCTCATTAAATGAAAAGCTCTGGAGAATACAGGAAGTGAAAATGAGGAGGAAAGGACGGGATTCAAGACAAGTTTTTGGTCAATGCAAGATGTCCTTTGGGGGGTCCTTCAGGTCACTATTGGCTCTGTAATTGTTGGCTTTTTAAAGAACATGATACTGCTCTGACATGGAAATGCACATAGTATGTCTTCAGGATCTGTTGAGGGTATGTGGGGCTATGGGTAAATATTTTTGTCGGTCCCTTGTCTATATACACAACTTAATTATAAATTTCATTCAAAGTTTATGGGCCCATAGGAGGCATAGCTATTTACTGCTGAAGTTGTAGAACAATAGGCAGAGAGCATGACTTTGTTTATTGTCCTGTCTGGGCACACAGAGTCCAGGGACCATTAATTCAGGTTTGAGGACCTCCTCTTTTTGATCTTGATTGTCAATAAGTCATTCCTGGCTGATTTCATGTCTTTCATCGTGAGCAAAAGTTAGAAACACTGTTATTACTCATAATGCCATGGCTTTTCATAAGCACTTTGTAACAGTACAGACAGTCTTGCCTCTGCAGCTCCCAATACCATGTTCTTAGCTCTGGTTCTGTCATTATTCATGAGGCTGCGTCATCCTTCAGGTCACCTGTGAGTACTGGCTTCCGGTGATTCTCTCATGGCTTCTGCTTCATCGACGGTGACCACATAGGCAGTCTTAGCAAGAATGTACAGGAAAATGGGGATGATGAGCCATGGCCATGTTAAATCTACCATTTGGAATTTCTTTGTATCAACATAGAACATAGAATGACACATACTCCAATGATGTTTTCTTTCAACTCTTGGGGACAAATCATATGTGACCTCTTTCATCGTTTCGGGATGCATAGGGGAAGACAGCCCATGGTGGAGAAAGGCGAGCTGTCCCTTTGGGTGAAGCGAACCTCTTCTCCAGCATGACCTTGTCAGGCCCTGCTCCTGGAAAGGGGGCCTGCCCATGAGGCCTCAGAATGGCCATAGGTATGAATGACCATAGGTATGACCATAGGTATGAATCCTGGAGCTTTGAGGGACTTCAGTTTGACTCCAAACTGGGATTAGGGGCCAAAGGGTGCTCCAAAAGTGATAAATGAAGATCAAGGTCTCTTTCTAGGAAGGTGCTTCCTTGTGCGAGGTCACAGAGGTGTGAAGCTGGAATAGGGTCCCTACTAGCGTGGGCCTAAGGGCATGCTACCAGTCTTCAGTAAGATGATAAATACACGTCTTCCCATGGTATCCCTCTGGTGCTCTCCCCTTTGACCTCCACTCTGGCTCCTGTGTTCCACCAGCTCTTTGTTCCCCGATGTGATGCCCTGCCCCATGTCTCCATATGGAATATATTACAAATGAATCTCCTCCCGGAAAGCCTTTTTAACTCTTCTTATTCTGATGAGTACTTTCTATTCTTCAAACATCAAGCTTATTTGTTACCCTTTTCTCACCTTTCCATCTTCCCAGTTCCCTCCCTATTGAGAACTTCCATTCTTTTCCTTACCTAGTCACTGAGAACTTTTTAGTGAGCACCTATTCTTTGCCAAGCCCTGATCTGGGTATGATCAACAGTGAACAAAACTGACTTCACAAGCCAACTGTTATATAGACGCCCTCTGGACTCTACATATTTTTATTCCATTTATCTTGTGTTGAAATTACCTGTATTTGTTGGCCTTTTCTGTAAAGGGCCAGCTAGTAAATTCTTTAGACTTTGAAGACATATAGTCTCTGTTGTAGTACAAAAGCAGCCAGAGACAATATGCAAACAAACGGGTGCAGCTGTGTTCTAATACAGCTTTATTTACAAAAATATGTGGGGGGCTGGATTTTGCCTACTGGTCTTAGTTCGCTGATCCTTGCAATAGACCATTAACTCTGTGAGAACAGGTATTTCTTCTTCTTCTTCTCCTCCCCCCCCCCCCCCACTGCTATCTCCTTCGTGCTTGGAGCAGTGCCTTGCACAGAGAAGGTACTTGACATAGATTTGTTAAACAAGATAAATGAATGGATTATCTCCATTGCACTGGAAGTCCCTGAAAGACAGGGCCCTGTGTGCACTGCGTCGACTCAGCGCACGTGTTAGGTGAATATGTTGAGTGGATGAATGAAGAGTGGAGCACCTTCCTCCTGTCCTCTGGAAACTTCCGCCTTGTCTTTGCCCCTTGTGGGTGGACAGGAAGTGGTGGGTCCAGGCCAGTCTCATTATCAATTTTATTGCTGCAGCCTCCGCAGCAGCCAGAGTTTCACATGAGAAACCAATAACAGAATTACAGGCGGGCTCCCCCACCGCACACCCGCCCCTGGGCCTGTTCGGTGACAGCCGGCTGCAATGCTGTAAAGCAGCAGCCTGGGTCCAGGAAACTCGGCAATGGAAATGGCCATTAAAGTTAAACATGACTGCCTGTCAGAGGGAAGTAGCAACAACACGAGCCCCAATCGCCACCATCAAACCGCCTGTCAGCGCCCAGCCCGCCTGGTTTCCCAGGGCCCACCTTCCTGAGTGAGGGCTAGCGGATTGGCCCGGACAGGCAGGGCCCTGGCGTTTGGCAGGGCCTGTCAACTGAAATCCAGAGTTGAAGCTGGTATCGCTTTGGAAACTGGGGCATGACAAGTACAGCCAGATAGAGACAAGAGCAGGAAGAAAGGGTGGGGGTGCTGAGCTGGGGGAGACAGGCCTCACCCAGAAAGAAAGCAGCTCCTCCTGCTTCATGTCAACTTTGCTGTCATTGGGTAGTCCGCGAGATTTCAAGCAGATAAACGCCCCTTTGGGAAGCCAGAATGCCTGGGCAGACAATTTTAGGCCTTGATTTGATGGATAAATCCTTTGTGACAAGAGGGGATGAAAGAGGCCCCCAGTTTGCTCCATAGAAATAGGAAATTAGCTGGCAAAGTTGTCAAAGATAATTAACTTTCTGATTCTGTGGGTCTATTCAGGTTGACATCCTGAAATTATTTAGAAATGCACATGTCAACGCTCTGACAGAATTCGGGGCTGATCAGATAAACAGATTTGGGGATGTTTGATTGTGAGATGATGTAAACGCTTAGCTGGTGTTTTATCACCGCGTGCTTCCGTTCGCTGCCACGGATGTCGTGGGGACAGAGTTCGGTTGTATGGTGGGATAGGGAAATGGCGGGGGTGTAGGAAGGGGAGATTGGATAGGATGCACAAGGCACAATACATTTGCCTCTTGTTTCTTTTACTCTCAGTGAGTTGAGAAATTCCTAACCCGCAATTAACCTTGGACCCAACCCCAGGACTCCTCTCCAACCTCAACCTCCAGTAGGAAGCGGATCATTCTGAAGGATGCGGCAGCAGACACACTGTCCTTCTATCAAGCCCAGTCTTGGCCAGTTGAGAGCAGTCACCTAGAGCCAGAAAACCGTGGCTCGCAAGCCACATGAGGCTGTTTGGCCCCTTCAGTGTGGCTCTTCCACAAAATATCACGTGTGGGCACGCACGTACAGTGCGATTGAAACTTTGTGGCCCATGCGCAGAAGTGGATATTTTGTGGAAGAGCCAGCTTATCCAGATGCGCATAAGGACAAGGATACTTACAAGAGGGAGGCAAGAAGGTCAGAGAAGGAGAAAGAGGAGGATGAGAGAAGAGGTTGGAGTGGTGCGGCTCTATGAGCCAAGGAATACCTGTGGCTTCCAGAAGCAGCAAAAGACAAGGAAATAAATTCACTGCTGACCTCAAGAACTGCAAAAGAATAAATCTGTGTAGCTTTAAGACCCTGAGTTCATGGTAGTCATTTGTTACAGCAGCCATAGGAATCTTATACACACCCACCAACTCGTTGTCTTTACTAGTAAGCTGCTCAAGATGCTAACAGACTCAGCCATAAACTGAAGGAAAACCTGTGTTGCAAATGGGCATAAGGTTTCACACAAAGGCTTTCCTAAAGAAGAGGCTAGAGAGCTAGCAAGTCTGTAGAGCCAAACCCTAAAGGGAGTCCTTTCTTCATTCTAGTTTCTGGGGCTGGATCCTGGCATCTTCCAGGCGTGGCCACAGAATCTAAGAAAACCAAAGACAAGAATCAGAGGCAGATTTCCTCCAAGTCTGTCATGCTTCCGTCTCCGAAGCTTGCGCCACACATTCAGGCTTCCTGGCATGTGCCTGCGGCTGGCATTGTGCTCCTTAGCGAGTTCACTTCTGGTTATTGAGGAGCTGGGCTTTGCAAAAAGGGAAATAAGCAGCTTGCCTGCATTTTATTATCATTGTGACCAGTTTCAAATTAATTTGGAAGGCAATGTAATTTACCTCTTGTATAGAATTCAGTTTTGATTACTGCCATGTCAAGTTCCAGCTTTCACGAAAGCTCTTGTTATGAAAAATTAAGATACCTTTCTTCCTGATCCAAATAAAATAAGCATACGGCAATGGGACGTGATTGAATTAAAAATATAATTTAATCCCGGGGAGATAATTATTTGAATGAAAGTGGAAAGGAAAAACTCCATCTAGGGTTTGAATGTTGACATGAAATTTTGAAGGCTATTTTCACTCATCACTGACTTTTAATAGCACTGTGTACAGAGTAAATTGCAGCATAAGCCTTGTTAATGTGGTATTGGTTATTTCAGAACCATGTCAGATTGTAGGCCACAACCAGTCCCCAGACCACTGTTGAGGTGACCCAACATGCTTGAATAGATGTCTGGAGTGGTATTTAACCACACATGCTATGCATCTCATTCTTTATTTAGTGCTGATGAGAATGGCTTTGTTTTCTTTGATTAGGCTTTGTTCAAAATGTGATTTGGGAAGAGAGCAGAAAAGGTGGGTGTGCCACCCATGTACCCCCTCTGCTCATCATCTCTGGGTCATATCTGTGTGTTGGGAAATGGTTTGTAGACTTGAGGGAGTGGCCCTGATTTTCAATGCTGGACTGTGTGTGTGCCCTGAGTTTTGTTTCAACAATTAAGGTCACTATCCCGTATGCTCTTGGAACTTAGGGCTTTGGGTAACACCCTGACAGATTTCTACCTGCCAGTCCCTATAATTTCTTGAGCGCTTTCCCTGGCCACTGCAGCCCACTATGCCTGTGTGTTGAAGCAAGTGGGAAATGTTTAAGAATTAGTAGCCCACAATCAGTAACTCGTGACTTGGTGGAGAGACAGACATATTTCTCTGTGTGGGTGTGAGGCATGTCTGCTCTGCTCCTAGTGCTCCCAGAAAGAGCTCCAATTGCCTGTAGTGGTAACAACATGAAAATCCACCCTTTTCCCAGTTTCTGTCCCTTCCCTGTCTCACTCTCTACTTCCTTTCAGTCTCTGCAGCTTTCTGTGTGTTGTATTTTTCCTGAAATTAGCTTCCAAATAAACCACTTGCACCCAAATACTTGTCCTGTGTCCTTTTGGAGGAAACCAAATCAAAACCTAATACCAACAAGTTCATTCATTTGCCTGTTCATTACACACTTTGTTGGGAGCCTGTTCAGGGCAGGGGCTGCTAAGTCCCCTGCTTGGAGGAGCACAGACCCCAGTAGGTATATAGATGTTAAACAAGCAGACAGACATGGAAAGAATGGTTTCTGCCCTGACCAGTTTGGCTCAGTGAATAGAGCGTTAGCCTGTGGACCGAAGGGTCCCAGGTTCGATTCCAGTCAAGGGCATGTACCTTGGTTGTGGGCATATCCCCAGTCGGGGGTATGCAGGAGGCAGCTGATCGATGTTCCTCTCATTGATGTTTCTAACTCTCTGTCTCTCTCCCTTCCTCGCTGTAAAAAATCAGTAAAATCTTTTTTTTTTTTTAAAGAATGGTTTCTGATTGTACATAAGAGTCCTGCCTGAAGTAAACGTGAGAGGGACAGGAGAACATCTCTGTGGCACAGTCATGAAGTGTCCTCCTGGGTCGCATGACCCGAAGCCTACAGGAGAAGGATAGACATGCAAAGACTAGGGCAGCACTGAAGGGTTCGAGGAATGCAGAGCAGGATGTTGAGTTCGGAGTGTTGAGCACGGGGAGTGATGGGATTTGACATGAAAACCAAGGTAGGAAAGGTGGGTAGGACTCAGATTAACCACGTTCTTGGGGGCTGTGTTGAGATTTATATTTTATTTTAAGAGAGAGTAAAAACTCAGATTAAAAATACGCATGGAGAAACTGGACCACTTACATATGAACCATCTGAAAAAAATGATTAGATGAAATGATCATCACTGCTGATAAAGTCTAGATTCAGGACTTAACAATAATGATGGGCAAGGATATAATATTTGCTGAGAACATCCTTAATGCCACCCATTGGGCAAAGTGCTTTATGCCTGGGAACATCCCATTTTAATACTTTCAACCTGGGAAGTGTCTCATCTCTGTTTACCAGATGAGAAAATGAAAGGTCAGGGAGCTTGGCTAAGTTACCCGAAGCTAAGAAGGTTATAAGAGGTTAAGTTGAGATTTAAACCTGAGTATCTCTGGCTCCTGAACTAATGGTATTCCAGTTATTAAACCGTCCTGCCATCTTTGGTTTATCAAAACCCACTGTTTAAAGTCATTAATAAGCAGCGAGTTATGGTTAGAAAATTAGTCTGAAATCTTTTGATTCAGTGAAGAATATGAGAATTGGTTTATTAACTTAATTGCTAATTAACTTACTATGTTTTCTGTTCAATAAAAGTATTAACACATTTGGATCATTCTGTCTTGTCAAGCTCGAGCCAAGCCTTTTCTCTGCTCTTCTTCTGTTTGCTATGCTTAAAGGCTCCATACCTGGGGTGTGTGCCTGTGGGTGGTACCTACAGATGTGGGGTGGACTGCATTTAGCATGTTCATAGGCAGAGACCAAAACAGGTGAGAAAATGCTTATCTCAGTCCTGGCTGCCTGACATTGGAAATAAAAATCTTCCCTCAGCTGACGTGTATCTCTAGGATTTGCTTAATTAGAGAGAAAAGCTTTGCCCATCAACTATAGTTGGTGAAAGTGGTTCAATAATCTCTTAACAACCCTTATCATCTGCTGATAGGAAGAGAAGGAAGGGGGTGAATGTAAACAGGAGAAATATGTTTATTATGCTCTACCCGCCCCCCCCCCCCCCCCGCCATACCTACTATTGATAATCAGTTTAGTCCTTCTAAGCTTGTTTAGCTAAAGAAATGGCCACTGGCTCCCAAGGAAAGTCTTTGGCTGGAGTGATGGGGTGTAGTGTGGAGTAGTGGGTGCAGTGGATAGTCCATTGAAGTATGGAATACTTGCTGCATTAATCTTAACAATTCTGTTTGGATTCACTTTGAATTTCATATTGACAATATTGACTTCTGTAGTGGAATCAAATCAACCTAGCTGATTTTAATACTTTGATTGTTATGATCTATCAACTCATGTAAGAAGTAATTATTAAATACCTACTAATGCTAAGAACAGGTGATCTGGCCCTGGACACAACATAGAAGGTCCCTATTCCTATGGGGCTCAGTCTAGTGGGGTTTCAAGCAAACAAATAAATCCCCAAACATCAGGATGCACATGTGTTATAATGATGCTACAACATGGTGCTGTGATAGAGACTGGTGGGAGGGGGTCTTCAGAGAGGATGGTCAGGGAAGGCACCCTGAGGAGGAGCCAGTCAGCTGAAATCTGACACCATGCAAAGATGTGGGAGAAGGGCTTTTCAGAAAAGGAGAAGTGCAGACACAGGGGTCCCAAGGCAGGAATAAAGTCAGTGCATTTAGAAAATGGAAATATACAGCCACATGACTAGAGCCAAGGAACTAAGAGGGAGAGAGGCAGGAGATGCTGGTGAGGAAGGCAGGGTAAGGATTGTATACTCAAATGTGTTAGGAGTTCACGAGACAGTTTTCATCAGACTCAGTGACATCAACTGATAGTCATTTTTTTAAGAAGTCGTTCTGGCTTCTTTAGGAGAGCAAAACCAGCACCAAGAGCACCAATCAAGGAGCCACAGCAATTGGGCAGGAAGCAGTGGGGTCTGGCATCAGGCAGTGGGGATGTGAAGGGAGCATGGATAGATTTGGGAGAGGCTTTGGAGGCAATTCAGTAGGGCTTGCTGATGAGTGAGATGCAGGAGGCAAAAAGAGGGAATAAGGGGAGCTCTTGGGAGGTGGGCCAGACTGGCAGGGTAGCATTGTTTCCTAGGAGGAAGATCACTGAGAGAAGAAGGCTTAAAAATAAAGTAATAGTTTTGTTTAAGCCTTGGTTTTTAGACATTCAAGTGTAGAAGTCTTATGGGGAGTTTAACATAGTCGATAGGTTCTGGGACTTCAAGAGAAACAGCTTATAACAAAACCAATCCCATGGGCTAATTGGAATAAACAAGAGTTAAGTTCCTAAAGCATCTCATCAATGCTATAATAAAATGATGTTGAACGAAATGGTACTATTTGAGGGGCTGCTGTATCATTCAAGATTTGTTGCTATTCTAGTCTAATAGTTTAAAGATAAAAACATTGAAACTCGAAGTAGTTAAAATGACGACTGATAAGTTTAACAAGGTCCAAATCCTTCCTTGTGTAATAATAATCTTTGAGTTTGCATCCAGAGTAAGACAACATTCCATATATTTTTCTTATATACTTATAATAAACTTTTGATGAAGACTACCACTTGAAGGAGGATGTGTGTGCACCTGTGTGCGTGCGTGTGTGTGTGTGTGTGTGTGTGTGTGTGTGTGTGTGTGAAAAGGTTATAATCTTGTATTCCTTCCTGGCACTTTGCACTCATTTTGGCTGTAAGTCTCACAGCAAACTGATGAAGTTGGTACTTGTATCATTACAGTTATACTTGGATTTACATGACAGAAAAATCTCCGAACACAAGGTTTATTCTCATAAGTAAAAGAATACCTAAAGCCAGGCCATTCAAGGTTGGTATGGCAGTTTCATGAAATCACCAGAGACACAGAACAGCCTTGCTTCCGCTATTTTTAGCATGCTGCCTCATGGTCCAAAAGAGCTGCTTAAGCTCCAGCCATTATGTATACATACATTCCAGGTGACAAGAAAGTAGAAGTGGAAGGCCATACCCCTTCTTCCTAAAGGTCATTTTTGGAGGTTGGCTACCACATTTCTGTTTATAGCTCAATGTCATATGGCTTACACCTAGCTTCAAGGGAAAGCTAGGAAAATCGTCTCTTAGCTGAGTAACATTTTCTAAGAGAGAAAGAGATAATGGACACAGGCATCCGGCTACCTTGTGTCAGTCCTAGTGTGCTTACCTTACTTGCCCAGGACCACATCACTTAAATGAGATAGGCAGGACCGGGACTCCACTTTTACTATTATTGTTTCTCTTACTTTCTAACTTTCCTAGTCTCAGCTCTTCTGTTATCTTCACAGTTTATAAAATGGTTAGTTTGTTCTCACACACCCTCTCAGAGCTATTTATTTTCTCATTTTTAGCACCAAGACCCTTCTCTGAGTTCTGCAAAGTGGTATGGGGAACAGAAGAAAAGGGAGAGGACTGATTTCAACCTTGCGATGCAATCTCTCCTAGCTTCCATACATCAGCAGGTTTTTAGGAGGCGGTAAGGAGAGCGCCATCTGAATTTTACACCTGCTTCACAACAAAACCTGCACAGGGGCTTCTGGGGTGCTTATTTTCCCAAAAGGCTGAGGCAGCTGGAGCCCATCTATAATGTCGGGGGGGTGGGGGGGAAATTCACCCGGTTAGAAGTAACTGGTGATGCTGGTATAGAGCATTTTAATTTTCAACATCCATTTTTAATGCAACCCGGAGAGACAGCCTTTGCATGTATCATTGTACATATCCTGAGACACTCAGTGAGGGTCCTTCATGACTTTTCTGCTGTAAACCAAAGCTTCATTTTAAAAAAACACACCAAGAACACTGAGTGTCTGGACCTCAGATCTCTTTCATCAGCATGAGTGTGTGGCTGTGTGAGATCGAAGAGCAGTAGAGGTCCAACAGGGCAAAGTTGAGTATCTGTAATAGAGACAGTGATGGCCTGCAAAGCCTCAAATATTTGCTTTGCCCTTTTCAGAAAAAGTTAGCCTTGCCTACCTGTGGTTTAGAGAGTGCTGAGGGGATTAACCCCTGCTGCCCTGGTTAGAGAGCCATTAAAGGATTTTAAAGATGACAGCAGTCAGCCCTTTGGGGAGACAATGGCTCTGGCTGCAGTGTAGGGGTATGGAAAGCATGAGCCTGGAGTGGGGAACTTTTATAGCATTAGCCCAGGGGAGAGATGCTAAGGGTTGAGTGGGGGCATGGGCCTGCCTGTGAGCTCTGCCCTGCCTCTCAGCACACTCAAGTCCAATCGGACAGAAGTGCCAGGGAGACGTCCCCAGCAGGTCTCATCCACACTTGACCACAAGCTGCTGGGTTCCACACAGATATTGTAAACTCAGCCCCTCTAAGGCTCATTGCTGGCAACACACAGAACTCTAATCAGGAATTCACTGGTATGCTCTGCTTTGTGCTGTCCTGGATTTAAAAAGATCTAAACCAAAAATTGAAAAAAGAAATATCAAACCCTGTGGGGTTCACAGAGCGAGTCAAAAAGCAAGAGTGTATTGTTGGCACTCCAAAGCACCGTTGCCTTTGAAATGGGAAGTCTTGACAGTTGTGCGTCAGGACAAAATTGCAACGCACTGAGATCTAGCTCCTCAACCTCTGTGTCAAAGCACCAGCCGTGGTCTCATGTTGGGAGGGAACAAGGAATAAAAGGACAAGAGCAATGTGGACCCTCAGATCTGCTCCCCCAGGGAACCCCCTCTTGCCATTCACAATGTCAGGGTACAGGGCCACATTGGTAGATGAGATACTGAGTGAGTGTGCTCATCTCCACATGAACCTGCAATTTTTCACCCCACTCGGAAGGACTTGTGCTATCATTTGCTATAAGCAGTTTCTGAGGGGAAAGGTGGAGCCTCTTGGCGGGAGCCGTAAGGTTCAAGGATGTTCTGGGGGATGACAAGGGGCGGGAAGAGCCATCAGGGAAATTGCACTGAGCGTGTTGCAATGTGGGTAAACCTCAAAAACACTGAGCTAAGTCGAAGAAGGTGGTCACCAGGGACCACAGATTTATGATCTCATTGATAGGAAATGTCCAGAATAGGCACGTCCATAGAGACAGCAGGTTAGTAGTTGCCAGTGGCTGGAGGGGTGGGGAATGGGGAGCAAGCATTGAATGGATATGGAGTGTTACTTTGGAGTGATGGGAATATTTTGGAACCAGATAGACTTGCAGAAGATGGTGGATATACTGAACTGTTCACTTTAAAATAGTTAATTTTTATGTTATAAGACTTTCACCTCAATAAATTATTCCAAAAAAAAATGAAGAGGAGGAAGAGAAGAAAGAGGAATTAGAGGAGGAGAAGGAGGAAGGACATGATCCTTGAAGGTCTGCACTTCTTTTTGTGGGATTCCAAGCAGCCATCTTCACCAAATGGCCAAATGGAACTACTCTCCTTGCTCTGGCTGCTGAGCTGCCTGGAAATTCACAGCCACACATACAGCCATGCATCCCAGAGTCGGCCCAGGAGAATGCACATCCCTGTTCGCTAAGTTTTAATCATGCAAATATTTGCATTCAAGTGTTCTGCTGGGTGAAATGCCCGTCTTAGGTGGCACACTCCTTGTAAGCGCCAACAGGTCTTCTGAGTGTGGTCATAGTTATCTTCAGTGGGGCCGAGCCAGGCTCTGACTCCCTGCCCTGGGTGGACTCACCTCTGACACATGGTGCAGAGCTTGGTTGCTGCTAGCAACCTCTCCTTTATCATTCAGGTGTCATCCAGGAGACCTGAACACAGAGGAGGCTTATATGGAGGCAGGAATCTGGCGACTGATTCTTTTGTGATCACTTGACAAATAATGTGACTTTCCAAATATGCCAAGGAAAACAAACTTCTCCTCTCCCTTTCTCCACCCCTTTGTTCTAACTCCAGTCTGGGACCCAGCTGAAAGAAGCCTAGAGGCCCAAGTCTTGGCTGGGATGCTGTGAACATTGTTTGGTTTATCGATTCCTTGAATGAATATTTATATAGCACACAGTTCATGCCAGGAATTATGCAAGGTGTTGGAATATGAGGTGAAGCACTTAAACATGGTCACTGCCCTCCCAAAGGTTATCATATCTTAGGGATGCGCATTAAACAAGGAATCACTATCAGGCAGTGTTGTGGATACAGTGGTAGAAATGAGAGTGTGCTACAGGAACCTAAATCAGAGGATCGACGAGGAGTGGTCTGGGAAGTCTTCCTAGAGGAGTTAACATGTGAGTTGAGACCTGAAGATGGAGAAGAATGAGCTGTGGGAGGATACTATAGGCCCCTGGAACAGCATGTGCAAAGGCTCAGAGGTGAGAGACAACAATTCAAGGAAGTGAAGGGGAGTCAGTGTGGTTGGAAAACTCTATTGGATTAGAAGAAATGAGGAGGGAGGAGAAAAGTGAGACACAAGGCTGGATAAAGGGGCTGGGCCTGGCATCCAGAGTGTCTCCCTGGCCCTGGGACACCCAGAGAGGGACCTTTCTCTGCCCAGTGATTAGTAGGGCTGGAATCACAGGCTACCTCTGAATTCTAGCTCCCCCACACTTAAGAGCAAGTCTCTACTACTCTGAACCTTGGTGTCTTGATCTACAAAGAGACCTGGTTGGCCTGGCCACACATGAAGATGGGAGGATTGGAGGTGGAGTTCTGGGTTCACTGTTACCATGTGGTCAAGGCTCCCCTTTGAGATGCTGATGTTGTGGTTGATGCCTGGGCCTGGACTTCAGTCCCTCTGGCTTCAGTTGGCATACATAGAGCCTGAGAGGCCAGCTAGTGAGCAGGCAGGAGGAACATCGAGCTGCTCTCAGCCACAGACCGAACCTGCCATTTTTTTCTGACTTCCTCAGTGGAGAAGAGGGCTTTGGCACCAAGAGATACAGATTTAGCTCTTTGTTCGTTCTCTTCATCCTTACACTCACTTTGATGTTGTCTGTTGTGTATGAGGACGTTTTCGGCACCAGGGAGACAGACACGTAGGCATGGCAAGCCAGACAGACATGCTCCTTGCCCTCAGACACTTTACTGTGTAATTAGAAAGAGAGAAATTAAACAAAGAAATAGACAAATAATGGTCACACTGTCAGAGGAGCTAGACAGGACTAGCAGAGCATTATTAGGGCTCCTCAAGCATGATGCAGGTTTTCGGATCTTGGCTCTACTGATTATCAGATGGGAAAGTTCCTGGACTCTTCTATGCCTTAGTTTGCTCATCTGCAAAATGTGAGGATTAGGGCTAAGCCATGTGAGAAATCGTGGTTTTAAACTTTGCTACATCAGGATTACTTGGAGAAATTTAAAAAATCCCAGTCCTCAGATTGTACTGATACCAACTCAATCAGGATCTCTAGGGATGGGGCCCAGGCTCTAAAATTTTCTTAGAGATTCCAGGTGACCCCACTGTGCTGCCAACTTTGGGAATCAGTGCTCCAGCCCAGTGCTTCCCACACTTTAATGTACTGATGAATCAGCTAGTGTCTTGGAACATGCAGACTGTGATCACCAGCTCTAGGATGGGCTGCAGTGTCTACATGTCTAATGAGGCCTTGGGTAGTGGTTCTCATCTGGGGTGATTTTGCCTCCAGAGACATTTTTGGTTTTCAGAACTGGGGGTGGATTGTGGCACTATTAGCATCTAGTGGGTGCAGACCAGGGATGCTGCTCCCACAAAATATAATTTTCTGGCCCCAAATAACAGTGCCAAAGTGGAGAAACCCTTTTCCAGAATGAAGCTGATCCTGCAGGCCCACAGACCACACTCTGTGAAGCAATAGAATCCCTGTCTCTAGCTTAGTTATAATAACCCTGGGCTAAGCTATTTAAGTGAAACTGAGGATTTGTCACAAAGCAAGCTGACATCATTAGCAAAGATCAATTTTTATCCCTTGTTGGGGTTTTGGTGGGAGGCAGAAGGGATTTCAGCAGCCCCAACCACTGGCCTGAATGTTTGTAAGGATGGGACATTCAGAAACCAAAGGAACGCTTCCACATTTCCACTGGGTTTAAGCAGTAAAGACAAAAGAACGGAAGAAAGCGAGCACATGAATTATTAACAGGCCCGGGTGTGAAAAGTGTAGTGCAAGCCTTTTTAACACTGTTTGAGATCAGGATGAGGAAAAATGGGCAGAGACTTAATTGTTTCATTGACTTTTGCCAAGGAAACTCAGAGTCATCAAATCCACGCGCACACAGGGCAGAGGAAGAATTCACGCGCAACACTTTTTTCCCTGGCTTTTTTTTTTTAAAAGATTAATTTGTAATTTATAGCTCTAATGACCTGCCTGGTGATGGGGTTGAGATCTGGATATAGGATTCATAACACAGCCACCCTCACACAGCTCTTCAAAGCTTCCCCCACACCCCACCACCTCCGGCCCACCTGAAACCCTCATCATTTCTCATCCAGATGAATGCACTGGGCTCCCAATCCGTTTTCCTGTGTTTACTCGTCAGACTGCCCTTCAAAACATCTCCACATTGTGGCCAGTGGAAGATGCCTCAAAAGAAGACCTGATGTCCCCGTTCAGGGGAGACTGGCCAGCGGTGCCTCGTTGCTGTGGTCAGTTAGGCTTCCTAGGGCTGCACTGTTCCCTAGATCCATGGTCCTCGCAGCATGATCAATGGACTGCAGTGGATGCCCTCGATTCTGTCAGGGAGTCTGCAGGGTGGAAACGGTTTTCACAATACTAAAGCATTCTTTGCCTTTTTAGCTGTGTTGACAGTTGTCCCGATGGTGCAAAAGCTGGGATAGATGAACATGTACTTGCCTTTTACAGGGATCAAAGCAGCAACAGCCACTTGCACAAGTTGTCATTTTACTCTTCGCTGCCAGGCCTTGCAGTAAAAAACAAGCAAATAAAAAAAGCCAATTTTTCTTAAGAATGCCTTTGATAAAACAGTAAAAATTATTAATTTCATTAAATCTCCCTCATTGAAGACACATTTCCTAATGTTTTGTGTGATGAAGGGGGTGGGACTCAGAAAGCACTTCCGCTGCCCAGCAAAGGACAGCCTTGCCCCAAGGGAGAGCACGTGTGGGATGGCTTGAGTTGTGAGCTCAACTAGCTGCTTGTTTTCGGCCAGCATCATTTGTAGTTGGAATTGCAACTGACAAATTAAAATTATTCAGACTTGGGTATTTGGCAGACACCTTCTTGCAAATGAATAAGGTGAGCCTGTCACTTCAAGGAAAACAACTGACCGTATGTGTTGCCAAAGCTAAAATTCAAGCTTTCAGGTGAAAAATAGAATTTTGAAAAACTTATATGTCTAACAGTGAGCTTGACAGCGTCTTAGTACGTGAATACTTTTGGGATGATATTGGTGGTATTAACAAATGTGTATTTTTAAAAATATCTTATCAATGAAATGTGAAAATATTCAGAAAAAAATCTGCCTAAATCAGGGAATCTGTATTTTCCAAATGAATCATCCATCATACATGGGGTAAAGAACATTCAAAATGCAAGATAGACCAATGGATTTTAATTGGACAGAGTACAAAAAAATTATTGACATAGTTTCAGATTCTATATTCTGACTAATTTTTAAGAAATACTTCTTGTTAAGTTTTAGTGTAGTATCAAACAATAACTGGTAATACTTCAACCCCAAAATAAAGTATAACAGATTGAATATGGAAATAGATGTGAGACTCTAGCTATAGTCTGTTAAGCAGGCATCAAAGGAATTTGCCAAAAAATGTTCAACAGTGCTACTCTTCTCACTAGATTGTGTTTTCTTTTGTTTTTCTTGAAATCATGTATTTGCAACGATATATGCACCCCTGTGTTCATTGCAGCATTATTCACGGTGGCCAAAACATGGAAACAACCAAAATGTCCCACAATAGAGGACTGGATAAAGAAGATGCGGTACATACACACAACAGAATACTACTCAGCCATAAGAAAGAATGAAATGGCACCATTTGCCACAACATGGATGGACCTTGAGAACATTATGCTAAGTGAAATAAGTCAGTCAGAAAAAGCTAAGAACCACATGATTTCACTCATATGTGGGATATAAAACTGAAACTTGTGAACACAAATAGCAGAGGGGTGGTTGCCAGAGGGAGGGGTTGGAGAGGGAAGGATGTCCTAATATAAGGTGACAGGAGAAGATGTGACTTTGCGTGGTGGGCACAGGGTGCAATATACAGATCTTGTAACGTAGAAACCCACACCTGAAACCTCTATGCTCATGTTGACCAATGTCACCCCAATCAACTTAATAAATATTAAAAATAAATGAAATTCCATTGTATGTAATTAAAAAAATAAAAAATTAATTTTGTTTTTGTCTTGAAAACTATGGCTATTTTAAAATAAATCTTATTTATGTTGACATGTAATGGATTTAGTGTTGTTATTTAAGTGAGTGAATAGATAAATCTTTAAAAGTTTTTATCAGTTTGAATTTCTAAAATGTAAATTTCAAATGACATAACTCACATAAACAAAAGTTCTTTGAGGAACTCAAAAGTTTGTAAGTGTGTGAATGGGTCCTTAAGACCCAAATGTTGAGAACTGACATCCTAGACCTTCTCTGTCACCTCTTTGATCTTCTCTGTGCTCAGAGTGATGTGCTACTCTTGTTTTTAACCTACAAATGTGCGCCACCCCAGAGAGCATTGCGTTTCAGAGAGTGATCACATTACATTATCAGCTGAGATTTCGCAGGGCTAAGGAATTTGGGATTTTGAAGGTTTAATGACTTGCAGCATGGAAAGCCATGCTATGAAAAACAATACCAAGCAGCTGGTGAGACCCGAATGCCCATTGAGAGTTGCCCTTGGATGTGTCAATCTTTCATCCTGTCCTCATAGAACCTGTAACTGTCAGCCTTCCATTAAGGAAGACCCGGGCTGGGCCCATGTGGGTTATTTGCATAGTTCTCCTGTAAAGGGCATTCATAAATGGTGTATTGGGTTCATGGGGTTGCCTCCTCAGACAGAGCTGTATCTTGTTACTCTGAGGTGACCCATTAGTTGCCCTCAAGACCCAAACAGACATGTTAACCTCTCATTTTGGTAGCTCATACAGGGATAGCCAGGGGGAAGCCCCCCTTTCTCCCCTTTCACCCCCCCCCTCAACTCCCCTCTGAGACCCCTAGAGACATTTTAGTCTCGGGGTTCAACACCAACCAAGTCCTTCAGGACTCCCAAGCAATGGCAGGAGTGTGTTAATGTAAGAAACATTCAAACCTGTAAAAAATTTTTGTGAGTTTATTTGAGCCAAACTGTGGACAAGTGCTGGTAAGTAAAATCTCACGGTATTGAGATAATGTGCTGGAGAATGGCTGTTTTTCACTTAGTTTTATAAATTACCATCCAAGAAGGAGATGTTATTGGGTTACATGAAATCCTTTGGTGATAAATTAGGGAAGTGGGATAAAGCAAAGTGGGGAAACCTCTGGGATTGGATAAAAAAGTAAAATTATAGACATGTGCTTCTTTTACGTAGGTGGGTACAGGATAGTTAACAGTCAGCAATTAACAGATAATAATAACAATGAGGGAATCTGTGGACTCCTCCCTGGTACCCTGGCACATTGGTTGTGCCCTGAGGGGTCAGAAAAAAGGGAAGTTACAAGTTACCCTGACATTCCTAGATGCAAAAAGACAATAGGCTTAGTTAAGATCAAAGGTGATCTTTGTCAGGGACTATACCGGTCTAGGACATGACTGTCCACCATAGACTGCTTTTTAATTTAAAAAGTTTTAATTTCAGCCCTAACCAGTTTGGCTCAGTGGATAGAGCATCAGCCTGCAGACTCAAGGGTCCCAGGTTCAATTCCAGTCAAGGGCATGTACCTTGGTTGCGGGCACATCCCCAGTAGGGAGTGTGCAGGAGGCAGCTGATTGATGTTTCTCTCTCATTGATGTTTCTCTCTATCCCTCTCCCTTCCTCTCTGTAAAAAATCAATAAAATATATTTTTTAAAAGAAGTTTTAATTTCAGACAATCCTTTGTGGTTACTTTAGGTCTCTGAGTTTGCAAGGCCTTCACACAGGCCTTGCCTGAGCTATCCAGGTTAGCATATGGCCCCTTTTCATCCATGAGTGCCAGACCACCAGACCCTCTGATTTCTACTGGGCAGGTAGGTCACTTTATTTTGGGGAAAAGGGCATGAACGACCAAGACTCTCAGCTCCCCATGGGGCTACCAAAATGAAAGGTATGGGTGGTGCACGTGGGTAGGGTAAATAGCCATCTCAGATGGTGGATAAAGAAAAATTGAATTTATTTAAGGGAAGGGGATGGGGAATGGAATACCCAAAGAGAAGGGCTGCACAGCCCTGAGCCAAGGGGACATTGGGTCGATGATGGCAGCACCCAGGAGTTGTTCATCCTTATATGCAGTCACTAGCGGGAAGCTTTTGTGGTCAGTGGGTTTGGGGCTGAGGTGGTAGGCTTGGGATACAGGTGGGATGCAGGTGTGTGATCAGATGTCTTTAGGACAGTTTCAGTTCCTTACATGGTCTGACTCCTGGTGTCCAGCAAGTTTTTCCTGGCCTTTGTCCTCCTGTGGCTGCAAGGTTACAAATGACCATCAAAGATTATATTTCCCTACAGTCCTAACACTTCCCTCCTCTTTCTATTCATCTTGTGTTTTCCAGTCATTTTTACTGGTAAAGATGTTTTGGTCCTTTGTTTCCAAGTAAGGTTGTTGGATCTCTTTCTTATGTAACACCTTCCATCATTAGATATAGGGAAGGTATTTATTGATTTGAATCCATCCCATCTCCATGGAGATAGCATTGTGATGTCATGGATAAAGGCTACATTGCTGATTCTAACCTGGACAGTCTTTACAAGTGTCAATTTCCCCAAACAATAAAATAAGAACCTCAAAGGAAATTGGTAAGAGATTGTAGTCCAAAGACATGTTAGAGATCCATCAATTACAACCCCTTCACCTCCACTTACTAACTGAAACCTTCAGCAAATCACTTTATGACCCTCAGCCTTAGTTTTTTAACCTGTAAAATATATAATAATATATGCATTAGAAAGCGTTCATAAATATAAGGGTCATATGTAATAACAACAGAGCCATGAAAGGGCCCAGAAAAGAGACTACCAAACCTCAGTGGGTTGAGTTTTAAATAATAGTTTTATTGACATAGTACTCATAAAATTCACCATTTCAAACTAGATTTTAGTTTTTAGAGTAGTTTTGGGTTCACAGTAAAATTGGGCAGAAGCTACAAAGATGTTTGTACAGCCTCATCCCTATACATTACAACCTCCCCTTCATCAATAGCTCCTATCAGATTTGTGCATTTGCTACAATCCATGAACCTACATTAACACATCATAACTACCCAGTGTCCATAGTACACATTAGGGCTCACAATTGATGTACATTCTGTGGGTTTGGACAAAAGTATAATGGCATGTATCCCCCACTACAGTATCATACAGAATAGTTTCACTGCTCTCAAAATCCTCTGTGTTCAAATTCACCATTCTAAAGTGTCTATTTTAGTGGGTTTTTTGTTTGTTTGTTTTGTTTTGTTTATGAACACAGTTGTGCAACCATCACCACTATCTAATTCCAGAACATTTTTGTGATTCCCAAAGAGGAACTCCTTATCTCTAAGCAGTTACTCTCAATTGTTTTCTCTGTGAGTCCTTGATAATTGCTAATCTGCTTTCTGTCTATGGATTTTTCTATTCTGGACATTCCATATAAATAGAATCATATAATATATGGTCTTTTGTGACTGGTTTATTTCATTTAACATAAGGTTTTCAAGATTCATGTTGTGACATGTATCAGGTTTTTTTCTATTCTTTTTCATTGCCCAATAATATTCCATGGTATGGATATAGCACATTTGGTTTATTCATTCATTAGTTGATAGATGTCTGAGGTTTTTACATTTTTTGGCTTTTATGAAGAATGATAGAATGAAAATTCATGTAAAGGTTTTTGAGTGGACATATATTTTCAGTTATCTTGATATATACCTAGGAGTGGAATTGCTGGGTCATATGGTGACTCTGTGTTTAACAGTTTGAAGATATGCCAGACTGTTTTCCAAAGTGGCTGCACCATTTTACAATTCTACCATAATGTGTAAGGGCTCCACTTTCTCCATATCTCCATCAGCACTTGTTATTGTTGGTCTTTTTAATTCATCTGTTTATCCTTTCATTTATTTATTAATGAATTAATTACTGAGTACCAATGTATGCTAAAGACGGCAGTATAATAGTGAGAAAATCACGCAAGAAACTTAGTTTTGGCAGAGACAAATAGTGACCAAATTATAGTACAAATAAAAGTAAACATGCAATTCTGAGAAGAATTACAGGGCAGTGTGGAGGTGGTGGTGGTGCATGATGCGACAAGATTGTATACCAGGCAGATTTGACTTTGTCCAGGGGTTCAGCGCGGGTTTTGCTGAGGAGGCAGTGATTGAGATGAGATGTGCAAATTGAATGAGAGTTAAGAAGATATTTGATTATGAGTAGCAGTGTTAATGTTCCTATACCTCAGTTCCTCCTTTATAATATGGAGTTAGGCAGATCCACATAACAGAGTACTTTGGGGAACTCAGTGAAAGCTATTGTTAGGCACAGATTAGATCTCTCAGTTAATGGTTCTCTGGTTTCCAGCTGTCATCTTCTTCCACCCTCCCTCACTCTCCAGATGAGAGGGTCTCTAGACAAATGATGATGGTGTTGATGTTGGCTATGATTTGGTAGGTGCCTTCTATGTGCTGGTACTGTGCTAAGTAGTTGACAACATCTTAGTCATTCTTTATACTTTATTCTTTATGCAATAGAAAGAGTCAACATGAGATTAGAAAGGAGGAGAAAATAAAAGGCACCAAGTTTATACATGAAGGAATTGGGTTTATGGTTGAAGGAATGAGTCTAAGGGAAAGATTTCAAAGTGTGTGTTCAGAAAGCACCTGAAATGGGTACTTTGTTTCAGAAAAAAAATATTTTTATGCAATTTAATTCTGTTTATACTTTGAATGATATTTCATTTCGTGAATATAGAATGTAATCTCTTTTACTTCAAATTACTTCTCTGGTATTAAACTAAATGGTTTAGCTTGATCACATATTACAAACCTCCCAGTATAAGGGCCTGGATCCCAAATCTTGCTACAAATTAGTTTCTAGCCCAGGCAATAAATGGATACCTGGAGCAAATTCAAAAAGGGAGACCACTTTAATTAGGTTTGAAAGTGTCTCCAGTCAGTTCCAGAATGGCTACCACTGGATTGATGATGCACCTTCCAAATTGTAACTCTTCATATCCAGCTGAGAGGCGAAAGCCCCAGAGAAAGTGAGTATGATTTCTTGAAATCTAAATATTTATTTCCCCAAGGAAGTGTCCCTAGAAAATAGGGGGAAGACTGAGGAAGGAAAGCCAGCTCACCTTAGCCAAGCCTGCCAATTAGCCTCTATCTTTGTTTCCACTTAATTGCAAGAGTTCTAGAAGAAGCAATCCAATAAAACCTGCCTTGGAACAATTCCCTAAGTGTAGCCTGACCCCACTAATCTGTCACTCAACAATTACATTCACTTTTACAGTTATGCCCAAATGACGGTAACGTAGGGCCTTCCCTGAGCCAGAGCTGGCACCCAGACTCGGGTTAAGTGACTTGCTGAATATTATCACTGAGTTCTGAAAGTCACGGAACCAGGATTCAAACCGAGTTCACTCCAACTCCAGTATTTTGAGCCCAAGGGACATCCTCAAAAGAAAATGTCAGCAATAGAAATTATGAGCAGTCATTCTATACAGATGCTTCATAGCTGTTTTGAAGTTCAGTCTCCTGTTAGTTTCTGTTGGATTCTCTTATCCTTATTTTCTCAGCCATAATACCCGAGTGTGACATGGATATGAGGTAATACACAGACAGCATGGCTCAGAGGCGGAGGCAAGGGTTTGGAGTTGGAAAAGCACACTAGAATCTGGCTTTCCACTTCTCAGTGGTGTGACTTTGGGCTCAACCACTCTGACCTCTGAGTAGAGAGCTGTAGTGGAGATGAAGGGAGAAAATGCCTTGCAATTCTAAATTGCCATCCTTGTTAGCACCACTAAAATCTATGAGTGCCGTTCAATCTGGCAAGAGAAGTTTGCAAGGTGTTTCTGAGAGTTATTTGGAGATGCCATATTGTGTCAGAAAGTCATAATGACACTTACCCTTGATCACTCGACAACCGGCTCCTTTCTTCTTGTGTGAATGGCCTAGTAATTGAAAGGAAGTATAGATGTCAGGGTTAGAATTCTTCAGATGCCATATTGTGCTGGGCACTGTCCCAAAGGCTTTGTGAATATTATCTCATTGAAACTCAACAAATCTACTATTGGTAGTGCTATAATCCTCACTTCACAGATGGAAACTGAGAACAGATTGATTCAATTTTATCAAGTTAGCCCTGCTTAATGATAACTTTCTTTCATCTCAACTTATTTTCCCTTCCTTTTCCTTGTTATCATCAAAGCGGTCTGCCATTGGAGGTTAAACTCTTTCTCCTGTGTTGACTGTCATGTGATTTGAATCTGACTAGAGCAGTGATGGCGAACCTATGACACGCGTGTCAGAGGTGACACACGAACTCATTTTTTTGGTTGATTTCTCTTGCCAGATTTTTCTTTGTTAAATGGCATTTAAATATATAAAATAAATATCAAAAATATAAGTCTTTGTTTTACTATGGTTGCAAATATATAAAAATTTCTATATGTGACACGGTACCAGAGTTAAGTTAGGGTTTTTCAAAATGCTGACTCGCTGAGCTCAAAAGGTTCGCCATCACTGGACTAGAGGATAGTATGATAAGCAGAACAATGCTTCCCACCAAAATTTCCACATTCTAATCTCAAGACCTGTGACTATGTTATCTTACATGGAAAAAGGGACTTTGCTGAGATGATGACAGTAAAGACCTTAAGATAGGAACATTAAGTTATGTGGTTGGTCCCAGTGTAATCACAAGGGTCCAGTATAATCCAAAAGTCAGAGGAGGAGACAGATGTCAAAGCAGCGGCTGGAGTGATGTACTCTGCAGATGCAACAGGAGATGAGAGCCAAGGAATGCAGGTACCTTTGGAAGCTGGGAAAGGCATAGAAATGGATTTTCCTGAAGAGCCTCCAGAGGAACCCAGTCCTGCTGACACTGTAATTTTAGTCCAGGAAGGCCCATTGGGCTTCTGACCCCAGGAGCTGTAAGGCATTGGGTGTTAATCCACTAAGTTTGTATTATTTTAAGCCATAAAGTTGATGGTAATTTGTTAAAGAAGCAATAGGAAACTAATACAAGGGATCAGACCATATGATTTTCCATGGCAAACAATCCAACGGAAACACTGTCCTAAACATTCAAATAAGTAGAGCTCTACTATGGACTATGGAGAAGCACTCAGCATGCGTATGGATTGTGAAGCCAGCTCCCCTGAAGGCAAGGCCACACAGCCAGCAAGTGCACTACTGCTGGGATCCAAAGCCACGTCTTTCTTTTTTTCTTTTTCTTTTTTTTTTTTTATTGGTTAAAGTATTACAAAGGGTATTACATATGTATCCATTTTATCCCCCCTCCCTAGACAGTCCCCTAGCCTCCCCTATCACCCAGTGTCTTATGTCCATTGGTTATGCTTATATGCATGCATACAAGTCCTTTAGTTGATCTCTTACCCCCCTACCTCCTGCCCCCCAAACCTCCCCGGCCTTCCCGCTGCAGTTTGACAATCTGTTTGAGGCAGCTCTGCCTCTGTATCTATTATTGTTCAAAAGTTTATAATGGTCTCTCTTGTCCATGAATGAGTGAGATCATGTGGTATTTTTCCTTTATTGACTGGCTTATTTATTTATTTTTTTTTATTGCTTAAAGTATTACAAAGGGTATTACATATGTATCCATTTTATCCCCCCGCCCTAGACAGTCCCCTAGCCTCCCCTATCCCCCAGTGTCTTATGTCCATTGGTTATGCTTATATGCATGCATACAAGTCCTTTAGTTGATCTCTTACCCCCCTATCTCCTGCCCCCCAACCCTCCCCGGCCTTCCCGCTGCAGTTTGACAATCTGTTTGAAGCAGCTCTGCCTCTGTATCTATTATTGTTCAAAAGTTTATAATGGTCTCTATTGACCATGAATGAGTGAGATCATGTGGTATTTTTCCTTTATTGACTGGCTTATTTCACTTAGCATAATGCTCTCCAGTTCCATCCATGACGTTGCAAATGGTAAGAGTTCCTTCCTTTTTACAGCAGCATAGTATTCCATCGTGTAGATGTACCACAGTTTTCTAATCCATTCATCTACTGATGGGCACTTAGGCTGTTTCCAGATCTTAGCTATGGTGAATTGTGCTGCTATGAACATAGGGGTGCATATATCCTTTCTGATTGGTGTTTCTGGTTTCTTGGGATATATTCCTAGAAGTGGGATCACAGGGTCAAATGGGAGTTCCATTTTCAGTTTTTTAAGGAAACTCCATACTGTCTTCCATAGTGGCTGCACCAGTCTGCATTCCCACCAGCAGTGCACAAGTGTTCCTTTTTCTCCACATCCTCTCCAGCACTTGTCGTTTGTTGATTTGTTGATGATAGCCAGTCTGACAGGTGTGGGATGGTACCTCATTGCTGTTTTGATTTGCATCTCTCGGATGATTAGTGATTTTGAGCATGTTTTCATATGTCTCTTGGCTTTCTGGATGTCCTCTTTTGAAAGGTGTCTATTAAGTCCTTTGCCCATTTTTTGATTGGATTGTTTATCTTTCTTTTGTTAAGTTGTATGAGTTCCCTATAAATTTTGGAGATTAGGCCCTTATCAGATATGACATTGGCAAATATGTTTTCCCACACAGTGGGTTTTCTCGTTGTTTTGTTGATGGTTTCTTTTGCTGTGCATAAGCTTTTTATTTTGATGTAGTCCCATTTGTTCATTTTTTTCTTTAGTTTCAAGTGCCCTAGGAGCTGTATCAGTGAAGAAGTTGCTTCGGCATATGTCTGAGATTTTGTTGCCTTTGGATTCTTCTAGAATTTTTATGGTTTCCCGTCGTACATTTAAGTCCTTTATCCATTTTGAGTTTATTTTTGTGTATGGTGTAAGTTGGTGGTCTAGTTTCATTTTCTTGCATATATCTGTCCAATTTTCCCAGCACCATTTATTGAAGAGACTATCTTGGCTCCATTGTATGTTCTTGCCTCCTTTGTCAAATATTAATTGAGCATATTGGTTCCGGCCGATTTCTGGGGTCTCTATTCTATTCCATTGATCTATATGCCTATTCTTGTGCCAGTACCAGGCAGTTTTGAGAACAGTGGCTTTGTAATACAACTTGATATCTGGTATTGCGATCCCACCTACTTTGTTCTTTTTTAGGATTGCTGCAGCTATTCGGGGTCTTTTTTATTCCAGATGAATTTTTGGAGAGTTCGTTCTAGATCTCTGAAGTATGCCGTTGGTATTTTAATGGGAAGTGCGTTGAATTTATAGATTGCAAAGCCACGTCTTTCTAACCTTCTTCATAAATAGGACCTGTGTAGGGACTCACTCCAGGGTACTCAGCTGGTTGCCAGCAGAATTGGGCTGGGATTTGGTCTTCCTACTCAATCTTTTTCTCAAAAGTAATAAAAGAGAGTGGTTGTGAACACAGACTCATCACAGGATGGGGACTGGACCTGGTTCTCCTGCCTCTTCCACGTGACTCATTCCTGAAAGCACCTGAGTGTGGTGCTCATTCATCACTGTGACTAACCTGTCCGCACTCATGGTCCTGTGTAAGTGATTAATTGGCATACAATAGACTCGATGTGAAGCAATCACTAATGAGGTGGTTAATGTTTGCTGAATGTCCTAGGAATGGACTTTGATTCCTTGTCACCACCACTCATCACTGAGGGAGAGTCCTGATAGAGGGATGTTTTTTGGTGTTAACAAGGGTCAGGGTTACTCACAGTTCAGGGCTGTGAATATCATGTCCTATAGAATATCATGTCCTCCCCATGCTGAGATTAAGATGCAGGTATATGGCAAACTGTATTTATGAGGGAGGAAGGGAACTAAATATGGGTGTGCACCTGTGTGTATACTGAATTATATCTAGTGCTTTAAGATTACTTTCTCCTTACAATGGCATTGAGAAGTGTTTTGATTCCCTTTCCAAATGTGGAAACTGAGGCACAGATCCAATAGGCATCAGGACTAGAAGTGATGCTGGGAAGCTTAGAAATGTGGGGTTTTTCAGTGAAAAAACTAAAGTTGTAGTTCATACCCCTGGGCAATCAAAAGGTAGTTAATGTTCTTTGCTTCCACCTATGAACAGGAGTCTTCAAATTCCATCATTGGCCAACACATAGCACGTGGTTTATTTTAACCTACAGATGTCCTGAATAGAGCTGATCTAAATCTATTTATGTGGTGCTGACTGAGACATTGAGGGCTGATGTAAACTATACCAGCATAGGATTCAAAGACTTGAATTGTGGTTGAGCTATTATTTTTCTTTTATCTTGGGAAAATTAGTTCCTCTCTCTGGACTTTCTTACCTGTTGAGGCAGCATAGTATAGAGAAGTAACACAGGTTTTAAAGACAGACAGACCTAGATTAAAATTCTGGTTTTGCCTGGTATTAACTGTGGCCTTAAGCAAGTCACTTAACCTCACTCACCCTCAGGTCCATCATTAGGAAAATGAGGATAATGATAGGTAGTTTGTAGAGCTCCTTACAAACTGTAACTAATAAATAACAAGCATCCAGAAAGCAAGTTGGCACACACATAGTGGTTCCCGATAAGTGGTAGGTCTACCAGGAGGGATGTTTGACTAAGAAATCTCTAGATCCCTTGCAAGTCTATAATTTTAGTTTTTAAAAATCTTTGACTGCTGTTTATGGGGAAATTACTACACAGCAAGGCTAAATGCCAAGGATTATACTTGTGTTATCTCATTAAATATTTATCACAATTTTAGGAGGTCGGTGCTATCAAAACCTTTGTAGATAAGGACACCTGGGCACAGAAAAGATAAGTAAGCTTCCCCTGCCACACAAAATAATGATGGAGTCAAGATTTGAAACTAAATATTATAGACTCCAGAACTCCCACTCTTAAGATTAAGCCCTTGTTAATAATATGTATCCTGAATATTATCACTTACATAGAAAAGACTGGACAGCAATTTCCTTCTCTTCCTGTAATGTAGGGAGACAGACTTATTGAGTCCTTGTGAGTCCCTGGGTGGTTTCAGGACAAGAAAAACCCAGTGCATACCATACCAGTCTTTCAATGGAAAGTTATAACTGAGCTCAGTTGTCAAAGCTACGAAGAAAGAAACTCAGATGTTTGCCTATGTTCATAGCAAGTGGGAGAGTTGCCACTCAAGGCAGATGGGAACCTATTTCTCTGAGAACCAATCAGGAATTGAGATGTTTGGGCAGGTTTCGTCAACCCAGATTTTGCTTCATTCCTCCATGCTGATTCTCAACTATTCTGGTGGGAAAGTAGATGACTGAATTCTGTAACTATCTCCAACTTCCCAGAAAATTCACCTTTAATGAGCTTCTATAATGTGCCATGCAGACTGCTGGCAACAAGAGTACAAAAAATATGAGGACCTTGACCTTAAAAAAAAAAAACCCTAATATGTGGCATCTGCCAATTTCTGTGTTGTAAATGCTCCCACCAAAGCCAATTTCAAGCTACAAATGTGATGTCATTGATCATGAAGTTGGGAAGAGCTGGGCACAGTTGGCTTTGGTGAACTGGTACAAGCTGGCTTCAGTCCAGCACTGGTCTTCCTGGGGTTTTAAATATGCCCTTTCCTGGGACACATACCCCTCCTTTGTCTAATTAATGCCCACTCATCCTTCAGATCGCCATTCAATTGTCACTCCCTCAGAACTTTCAACTGGACCCTTGTTGCAGATGAAAACCCCCGAGAGTTTGAGAGACCTCGCCAGTCTTTTCCATTGTTTCATGAGAGACCAGTGATGGTCTTTGCACCCTAAAGCAATCTTTTGAGATGGGACCTTTCTGTCAAAATGGCTCTTGGAGCAAGTCCTAAGTCCCAGGGAACTTTTGCATCAAACCAAACCCAATCTTCCCCCCAAAATTTAAAAAGCATCAGACCAGCTAATATGTGCAGCACATAATACTGAAATCTCCCACACCATGCTGTTGTCTACTGTTGAATACTGGAATTGTAACATTCTTATTATTTTAAGCTATGTTAGGTTCTAACTTCCAGGGCAATTTGTATAGACATTTAGTCAAGGGTTTTGGGAATATTATAGCAGCACCCTTGCCTTCTCTCTAGAAGGTCCTGAGCTGATTTGGATAAAATAAGAAATGACTTGACCCCTTAGCCAGGAACAAAATCAGGACAAAATTAAATATTTGAACTTTAAAGGAGTTCACCCAACTTCTCCCCTATTGGTCTTGCTTGCCTCTTCCTTCCCCTCCTGATCACTTGTGCTCTGCTGTGGAAACATCCTGCTAGAAGTCAGCTTTGTCAGTGGGTATTTCTGGCCTCACCTAAAACTGGAAGAACCTCGGGTCTCCAGAGATCCTCATCTCCAGAGATTTCTCATCAGACCCTGCAGTCCTGAGAGAGGGGAGCATTTGAAGACTTGGTGTCAGTGGCTGACCTTTTGCCCACTGATCGAACAAAAGGGAGCCACTGACTCTTCAGAGGGTCACATGTGACTGCTAGTCACCACTGACCAGGAAATCGATTTATTTCTCATGATCTGCTCTGACACCCAGGAGCTAACTGGTGCCTTCTCTTGGGTCCGGGCAGCCTTTATTCAAAAGACCTAATAGGGACACTTTTATTGAATTCCTCATGTGCAAATAGAGTGAAAAATGGTGATCATCTCTTCCCCTCGTTATCATTGCTGACAGTCACAGAACTCCCACAATGAATCTGGTGTCACGGTGAGCAATTTACATGCAGTATCTCATCCAGTCCACATAATGGCCTTACACATTTATGGTTTCCACTTTAAAGCTGAGCATTCCAGGGCTCAGAGAGGTTAGGAAAATCACCCAAGATCACACAGCTAGTAAGTGGCAGAATGGAGACTCAAATCCAGGTCTGTTGACAAGTCCTGTATGCTGCCAATATTTCACCCTAACAGAAACTGATGGAATCAGACAATTTAGGAAATAATATACCTTTTAAAAGGTTTATTTTTTTAAAATTGATTTTAGAGAGAAGGGAGGGGGGGAGAGAGAGAGAGAGAGAGAGAGAGAGAGAGAGAGAGAGAGAGAGAGAGAGAGAGAGAGAGAGAAACATCAATTGGTTGCCTCTGACTGGGACCAAACCAGCAACCCAGGAATGTGCCTTGACTGGGAATGAAACCCAGCACCTTCTGGTGTATAGGATAAAGCGCCAACCAACTGAGCCACACTGGCCAGGGGAAAAAATAACTTTTCAATAAATGGATCACGTAGAGGCTGTATTTCCTTGCTGTCACTAACTTACTCTCAAGGAAACTTGCTGACTGTACCCTTACTATTACAGACAGACAGACAGACAGACAGAAGCAATGGGCATCCATGACTTGAGGCCTCTAGTCCAGGCATCTTTGGGGGCAACAGCAGATGTGGAATTTAACCCAAAGCCACCTTTCTTGACCCCTTTCCTCCCATAAGGACATAATTGGCTCTTCTTTCTCTTTCTCTATAAAGAGCCAAGCCAGATGATAGGACATATATAAATAGTGAATAAATGTTTTTAATAACTTTATTCCCACTGCACATACACATGCCTCAGATTCAACAACAGGAGATATTTGGATCTTTCATGACTAATTTCAGCAATTTTTACTTTTCCACACATAATATCTGAAGGTCTTCTGTTTTCCATCACCACGTGGGCCACATGATACTCGTGTAGCAGGAAGGTCACAAAGTTGGGAATTCCTGAATACCGTTAGAATGACAGATTCTGCCTCAAGGTGGCCTTTGCTGTTTTTCCTGGATAAATGATGCTCAAGGTGCTGAGTGGGTTCTGCACTTAGCATTCTATGGTACAGTTTTATAGTAGGTAAAGACAGCAGGGCTTGCTGGTACCTCCTTGGGTCCTGGGAGGAGGAGAAGGAGTCCAGGACAGCATTGATGGGCTTGCATTTGGCCTGAGAAAGTTTAGTCACAGACCAGAATGCTCTGTCCAAATGATGGTGTAATGCTAGGGTGATTCTGGCCCAGAAACTCAAATCTGGAGGGCAATAGATGTATTTTCAAGTCAGGTAGGATGGGTCTACATCAGGAGACCTGACTATATCAGAAAGAATAAAGAAATGGGAGGGTTACAACTGGAGAGGGTTTACTTTGGGCCATGCTTTTTCCCACTCTGGATTAGATTTTATTTTTCATTTACAATTGACAGTATTATTTTGTATTAGTTTCAGGTGTACAGCATAGTAGTTAGACAATCATATAATTTATAAAGTGATCCCTTGATAATTCTGGTACCCCACCTGGCACCATACATAGTCATTACAATATTATTGACTAGATTCCCAGTACTGTACCTTACATCCCTATGACTATTTTGTAACTACCAATTTGTACTTATTAGTCCCTTAACCCTTTTACATCCAGCAATAAACCCCTCTCCCATCTGCCAACCATCAACTCTCTGTACCTATGAGTTTATTTCTGTTTTGTTTGCTTATTTTGTTGTGTGGATTGCACATATAAGTGAAATTCTATGGCATTTGTCTTTGTCTGTCTGACTTATTATACTTCACATAATGCCCTCTAGGTCCATTCATGTTGCCTCAAATGGAAAGATTTAATTCTTTTTTATGGCTGAGTAATATTTCATTGTATGTATATACCACACCTTCTTTATCTACTCATCTATTGATGGGTAGCTGGGTTATTTTCATATCTTGGCTATTGTAAATAATGATGCAATGAAAATAAGGGTGCATATATCTTTTCGAATTAGAGGTTTGGATTTCTTCAGCTATATACCCAGGAGTGAAATTACTGGGTCATCAGGTAGTTCTATTTTTAGTTTTTTAAGAATACTCCACACTGTTCCATAATGGCTGCACTGATTTGTAATCCCACCAAATGTATACAAAGGCTCCCTTTTCTTCACATCCTTGCCAACACTTGTTTGTTGAGTTATTGACCAGAGCCATTCTGACAAATGTGAGCTAATATCTCATTTTGGGTTTAATTTGCATTTCTCTAATGATTATTGATGTTCAGCATCTTTACATATGTCTTTTGGCCATCTGCATGTTCTCTTCAGAGAAGTGTCTATCCAAGTCCTCTGCCCATTTCTTAATTGGATTTTTTTTTTGGTATTGAGTTATATGAGTTATTTATAAATTTTGTATATTTACCCCTATTCAGATATATCATTGGTGAATATATTTTTCCATTTAGTAGGTTATCTTTTCATCTTGTTGATAGTTTCCTTTGTTGTACAAAATTTTTTAGTTTGATGTAGTCCCATTTATTTATTTTTCTTTTGTGTCCTTTGCCCAAGGAGATATATCAAAAAATATAATGAAGGGAAATGTAAAAGTTTATTGCTTATGTTTTCTTCTAGGAGTTCTGTGGATTTGAGTCTCACATTTAAGTCTTTAATCCATTTTGTGTGCCAGGCATTTTGCATATCTTATTTTAGTTGAATATGGGGCTATAGCATCAGATAGATGTAGGTTCTATTTCTGAACCATCCTGAGCTGGTCACTTCAGCTAGGAGAATGGACCAAAGTGATTGGACAGGCTGGGTCACCTGGTTATTTCTTTCTCTTACAGGGGATAATGACTGAATGCATTCACCTAAATCCCATAGAACAGGTTCTCCACAGTAAGAAAACATTTAGTTACTAGAAGCAAGGGGAATGAATAAGGAGCAGCCAAAAGCAACACGTACTCAGTTCAGTGATGAAGCCCAAAGTACCCTTTGATATTGCCCATGTCTGGTTTATCTCTGCAATGAAGGTTGGCTAGGTCTCATGGGAGAAGGGTCTGTCAGTTGTCTGGCTTCCAAGACTGTGATCAACTACAAAGCAGGACATTTTAACCTAATTAAATACTAATATCCTAGTTCTTAAGGGAGAACTAAAAGTTGATTATTGTTCTCAAACTGAAAATTTACACTGAGAACACTGACTCACCTGCCAGGTATGAATAAAGCATAATAAAAAAGGTGAGGGAAAGAAGGATTTCTAGTCCTGGGGAGACTAAACATGGCCATTCTCACAATCCCAGGTGTGGCAGAGAAGGGAGGTAGACAGCCTGTCTCATCTCAATGCCTTGAGAGCCCCACTGAGGGATGGCCCACCTTGAGCTGTTGGGGGAGGGGGACTGAGGTTCCAGTGGCAGTGGTGGTGGCACAGTCATTGTGGTGGCCATGAGAATCTGCCCTACAGCTCCCAACTCCAGGGAGGGAGATGGGTCAAGACCCCACTGTTGTGCTCTGAATCTTTCACTGTGTTTGTGCCAAGGTCACTCTTCCCTTGATTGCTTCCAGCCAGACATAGCGTGGCAGGCCCAGTCTTGAGAGACACAGGACTCCTCTGACAGCTAATGTTGGTTTGAGGACTCCCTGATGACCCTGTCCAACTCTTCTTAGACCAAAAAGTGGTCAAGGATGCTTGCTTTGCACATGTTGTTTGTCTAATGAATTCCCAGTAAATTCCTGTATGTCTGTGTATTAGTTTCCTATTGTCACTGTAACAACTTGCCACAAGCTTAATGACTTAAAACAACATAAATTTATTCTTTTGCTCTCTTACCCCCCTCTTATAAGGACACATGTGATGACATGGGGCCTATCTGGATAATCCAGAATAATCTCCCCACCTCAATATTCTTAATTGCATCTGCAAGTCCCCTTTGCCAAGCAGGGCAAACAACTTCACAGTTTCCAGGAATTAGGAGGTGGACATCTTTGGGAGGCCTTCATTCTGTCTTCTACAATCTGTTGAAGCATTACCCAGAAACCAGCTCTTCTGTGAAGACCTCGTACTCTTGAGTCAAAAGCAACTAAAACCAATTATTCATTCTTATGAAATACATTATCTTATTTTATTATATGATGTTATGTGATTGAATACATCACATTGCACTGCCCTTATTTTTTACTTACATCCCTGAACTAGATGGTCAGACCCTTGAAGTAAAGGATTATGTCTTATTCTTGTCTGTAGCCCTAAACTGAGTGGAGTCTGGCTTAAGTTTCAGGAAATGTTCACCTGAACTGAAGGACACACATTACTATGTGCAGATTACAACTTGAATATTTCCAAGATGGGCCACTCCATGAAGAGATCATTTGTAGAGTGTCCAATATGTAGCACCAACCAGACTGATGGCCCATGAAACAGGTAGACATTGGGGGAGATGATTTAAAACGTTGGGTGTAAGCACAAAGGCTAGTGGTTGTGTTCCAACATACTGTCTCAGGTCAGTAACAATCTATGGAAGTCACTGAAACATAAAATTAGAGTAGGAGAAGAGCCTAAAGATGAGGCTGCAGGGAAAAATTTTAAAATTGTGCCGGATTCTTCTACATTCTACTAAGGAGTCAGGGATTTACTTTGTAGGCTGTAGGGAGCCATGATGGATTTCTAAGCTGAGTGATGTGATCACATTTACATCTCCTGAGGCTGAAGTATGGAGGGGAAGGGGGAAGGCAGACTGAAGTCAGGGGATTGGAATGGTCACATGTATATGTTCATGTTCTGAGTTAAGGCAGTGAGAACCAAAATGAAGGGGCAGAGCCCTCTGTTAAACACCAAATTTAATGAAGGAGCGACTATGCCAATTTTTTGCCCAATATTTTACCCCAGACCCTTCAAAGGGTCAGTGGACACTCAATACATATCTGATTAATAAGTGACAAATGATTCTTGTGATGTTAAAAAGTAGGTTTGAGGGAGCACAATGATTGGGACAAATACAAATAAATATGTTACAACTGCTGGAGAGCATAGGGAGGGAGTGAGCTATGAGGTTAGTGTTAATTGGATATCCTTTGGCTGTCAGATAACTAACTTGAAGTGTGTGTGTGTGTGTGTGTGTGTGTGTGTGTGTGTGTGTGTGTGTGTTGGAGGTGGGCTTGGGAGGCAGCAATCTCTCCCTCCTGTTTTTTGTAAACTAGATCTTCCATGCTCCTTAGCCTTTGACCTTTGAGGTACCTCTCCCTTACTGCACATCTTTCTGGACTATTTCTCAGCTATTCAGGTTTCTAGTCCTGGCTTACCCCAAAGGCATCATGCATAGCATTCTTTCTCCAGTCCACTCAGGGACTCTTAAATGTGGCCTCATTTCCATACTCCCAGTATTTGCCAGCAAATTCATTTGGACTCATTTTTAATAAGCTCCTGGGCCCTTGGCTCAGACCTTAAACATTTCACTTGACTTGTGCTTGAGAGGGAGGGCAAAACCACAAACAAACCAAAAGCGATGGCCCTACATAAAATGACAAATATTTATTGGACTTTTCAAAATGCACCCAATACTTTTAAAGGCCTCTGGGAAAATATTAAATTAAAAACTGTCTGTGCATTAAACAACCTGTGAAATCAACCACCCTTGGTACATAAATCTCAGTTTGCCCCATTGGTGTATATGAGTTTGAACCATTTGGCTATCACAGTCTTTATAAACAGAGAGAAAATCGTGATCAAACATTACCTACGTCTCAATGTCTCTTCCTTGTGGGCCAATTAAAAAAAACAATAACTCCCACCCACCACATTCTTTCCTCCCTCTTGGTTCAGTATGTGATTTGCCTCTCTGAAATTCAATAGACTTAGAGAAATTGATCTACAGAGAGATTTTAAAATCTATAATTTTACCACAGTTGGGAGAATATGAATAGCATAATTGACCAAATATAATTCTCAAATCTGAGGCTCACCGTGATATGTCAATATTTCAGAAAGGAAAGAAACCAGCATTTATTGAGCACCTACTATGTGGCAAGTATTGAGCTAAGTGCCCTTTTGATCCACTCACAATTTTGACTTCATCTTCCCTGTAGCAAAAATATTATCTCTGTCTATAGATTAGAGCAGCGGTTCTCAACCTGTAGGTCGCAACCCCTTTGGCAGTCGAACGACCCTTTCACAGGGGTCGCCTAAGACCATCCTGCATATCAGATATTTACATTATGATTCATAACAGTAGCAACATGACAGTTATGAAGTAGCAACGAAAATAATTTTATGGTTGGGTCACAACATGAGGAACTGTATTTAAAGGGCCAGAAGGTTGAGAACCACTGGATTAGAGGAAGGCAGCTCAGGAAAGCTAAGTGGATATACAAGAAGTGGGAAAAGCAGGATTCAAGTATTCAAACTGATGTCTGTCACCTGCAGGACCAGTGGGTATAGGAGTAAGCGTAGTGACAATCATGAAAGACCTCACTAGTATTGTTCCCCCTCTCTCCTTGTTTGTAGAATAGCAGGCACTGCGCATGCCATGTAAATGGATTCAGAGGTTGCCATGTGCATGGGTGGAAGGGGCCTTCTGTTCAGCAGGTTACACTCTCAGTTATTAATATCCTTCAGGAATTATTGCCTTGTTGCCGAGTTTAATGGGAAAGTTTTTGGTGTTTCACAGTTTAGTGTGCTGTTAACTTGTGGTTTAAGATGGTATATTCATTTCCTAGGGCTGCCCCAACAAAGTACTACACACTGGGTGGATTAACACATTAGAAATTTAATATACTAGCCATGCAGCTGTATGGGCAAAATAATAGACTCAAAATATATAGAGTCAAAATAATTAAAAATAGAATTAGAAATTGACAACAAATGCAGGAGATATGAATTTTCATGCCCAGCGTTTGAAACTTTCTAATGGAGGAAAGAAATGAGGGCAAGATAGAACTCAGTGGCCTTCCCATGGTTTGCAAGAGGGACTCTTCATTTCCGGATGCATTCTCTCTGAAGAAGCTGTTAGTGAGACAAGGGGACCCCAATGACAGGTTTCCTATGTCCTGGATTCTGTGGACCTGCATTTCGCTTCAGCACTTTGGGGCATGCACAACCAAAATGAAAACTGCTAGCAGGACAAGCAGAAAATGCATGGCTACCATCTGTGTGTAAGCTGACCCTGGTGGCCATGTGTGATTTCTTTAGAATCCACTCGGCCTCGGAAGATGTTTTTGGAAGAAATAAATAGTAAGTCATGGCACCTCACCACTCACTGTTCATTCATTAAACTTTTATTGAGACATTAATATGGCTATATGAGGAATCCAGCCCTGAAAATAGGAAGATGAATAAAACAGACATGGCCCATTCACTCCCTCCTGGGACAGGAAACCTGTCCCTCTGGAAGATAAATCAAGTAAAGCTGTGGTTGTAGGTCACCGGTTTCCAAGAATTATACTCCCATGGGGGCAGGATGTAGACATGGATTTCTACGATTCCCTCACATCTTGGAGAAGACAGGACGGAGAGACGACTTTTGTGATGAGCAACTGCTGGCGAGAAAAGTGATGTGACAGAAAGTGTCATAGCCTTGGGCTAAGAGAAAATCAGCAATTAGCCAGAGAGAGACGTGCCCCCACCCCCCCAAAAAAAATTGAAGGTGGAGAAAAAGTTCCTTAATTTTTACATATATGCTAAGGAGAGGGGTGCTGTGGGGAGCGACCTCCTTGCCCTGGGTACAGACAAGACTGCGCTCCATCGGCACAGCCTGGCAGACGGAACTGAGAGCACCGGGAAAGTCCTGAGGTTACATTTTTCTGTTTGAAGAATGCTGCCAAATTGCTAATTTGGACTCACGTTCTTTTTCTGCAACATAGCTTTCTCTGACCTCGGAGGAGGCAGGGTGTAGACAGCTAAGTATCCTAATGTTTGAGAATTGCCAACGCTGCTTCTCCTCCCATAGCTCTCGGGTGGATTGTTCCATAGGGTTAAATGGCTCATTCAGCAAAGTGGCTTTTGTGTGCAGTTAATGTTTGTTAATTTGGTTAGATGTCAAAGTATACATTATTTTTTTTTTGAGGGGAAGTTCCTGCAATGCAGCCTCTACCCCCAAACTCTTTAAATATTGAGGGGTAAGATGTTATTCCCAAACAAATGCCGAGGCGATCACATTCAGGGTCTGCTTGAAAGTGAATGGACGATATCTTAGTTCAATGTCCCTCTTGGGAGAAGAGACAGTAATATCTCAGCACATCTGTGTTTACAGCCATGGTTAAGGGGACAGTTGAGAAAACCCACTGGAAAAATATTGCCATTACCACCTGGCCCCTAAAGAAAAAAAACAGGCTTTGACTCAATTATTGGTTGACTTGTTTCGATCCCCCAGTTTTTGTTGCCCTAATATTTTAATATTTCCCCTCATCTTTGTGTCTTGTATGTTCTGGATATTTCTTTTTTAATTGCTGATGTGTCCATCCCTATATATTCTGGTTCTGTTGGTTAGGGTGCTAAAGATTCAGATAGTTATTGAATTCTCTTTATAATGTCCATTTTTATTAAAGGCTATCATGCATTTATGTAAACTATACACAGTAAAAGTGTGGATAGGTTAAAGCGCTTGATTCGTAAGCCTTGGCGTCCATCTGCCATTAAAGTAAACCCCCCAAAAAATGGTTGTCTTTTTTAAATCACAGGGGGAAAAAGATTTAAAGGCCTCACTCTTAGAAGATCTCTCATCTTTTTTCCCCCTTAAGAGTTTAGTCCCTGCTATAGCCCTCTGCAGTGGTTAAATCGCACTGCATCTAAGCTGAGGGTAGAACGTTGGTGTGACTTGTGGCTCTCCTAGAGTTTTAAAATTCTGTGTCTTGTCCTCTTTTTAAAAACCATTCTCTTTGTACTGCTCCCCTCTCTTGCATCTCCCTGGTATAGTGCAATGGTTTAGTTCTGTCTGCCCAGTCACTGCCTGCTCACCTGCTGGGTGCGGACTGGAGGTCAGGCTAGCTCCTTCCAAGCCTCAGTGATATGCTCTCTTCCTTTTATTGTATCAGTTACCTTACACTCATCACTCTTTTCTTCCTTAAAATCTCAAAGAAGAAAGTCCCCCCGCCAGGGTGAAGATGTCGGGTCTACAGAGACCTGCTTTAGATTGCTTCTAAGTTCGGAGGGATAAAGGCCATTTTAGTGGCTCTTTCATGGCAGGAAAGCCAGCTGATCATGAAGAACATATATTTTCTCGATATCCACTCTGCAGATTATTCTCGGAATCTGTGACAATGGCTGATTGTTAGTTCTAGTAGGGCCAGCTATGTGGGTCTGTGACCTGAGCAGGTGCACAGGTCCCCATAACCAGAAGGACTCGCACTTGGTTGAATGCTCTGCTGTTGCCATCTTAACTACGCTGAATGATCTTTGAACAAGGGTGTCCACATTTTGGTTTTGCACTGGGTCCCACAAATAATGAAGCCTGTCTTGATTTTCTACATAGAATTCTGACCATTTCTCTTTGCACATCATCAGTGCAGCAAATGTTATTGGCAAATACTAGTAAATGGGAGTTCCCATTGTCCTCATCTCAGGAGGGTCAGGGACACCTATGTACCTCCCAGGACCTGGGAAAACATGTTAATATTTCCCAGAGTTCAAGGAGGAGAGGTGAGTTCAACAATGATTTAGCTTAAAGAGCCAAAGAATTTACAATTGCGTTGGGTGTTGAGCTCATTCACTGATAGCAGCATTTTTATGAATGGAAGGGAGCAAGGTCCAAGGTACTTTCCAGGTTTGTGGAAATCAGCCATGTATTATCTGAGAAGCTCTCTGAATCTTGTGGCCCCAGGATCCTTGAAAGTTATATCGCTTTAGGTTTGGTAAGGAGTCCTATGTCCTGCTTTACTTATGTAATCAATAATTTTCCTTTGGTGGTTGTTTCTCCCAGTGTGTCTCTAAAACTGTGGAGAAATGACCTGTGAATTCCTCCAATATTGTATCATTGCTTCTCATGGGATGTGCTATGTCCAGGGATTAGACTCTGGTAAACCAATAGAAAAATGTTTTCATTTCATTTTCCCATATCTTTGTCCCAAACCATGAATTGGACCTCCATTGCCTAGTAGAAACAAAACAACCAATTCCTCCTTTTCTGGGCATTGAAGATACATTTCAATCTGGTTATAAGTCTGTTTTCCCTAGATGTGCCTAACTTCAAGGGTGGGGATACTATTTTGCTAGCATTAAAGAAGATAGCTTACACATCTTTGAGAAGTGTGGCCAGTGTGGCCAATGGGACTTATAGTTAAAAATGGACAGACAGGTTGGTGGAGAGAACTGACCATCTGGCTTTTCATCCTGGAGGCATAAGCCACAATCTCTCTTTCTGACTTTGCCTTTGATTTCCTTCTGTGTTGATGAGATTTTAATTGGGTTAATGAAGGAAAGGCAGGAAATGACCCCCTCCAGCAGAATGCTCCATTGTAGAATTCCTACTTAGTGGATAAAATTCTGGGCAGGATTGTGTTTACTTATTTCTTTGGTTTTCATCCAGTTCTTGATTTGGTGGAGGAATGAATTAAACAATTTATTTAAAAATTTTTTAAACACCCACAGGGGTCTAGATTCACTGTCTGTCCTACCCAAGGCCTCTCTGTCAAGGAAATGGAAAGGCTCTGGGTAATGGAATTGGGAAGTCAGATTTCAAGTTTAGCAGTATGAGTAGCGGTCAAACTTTCTGAGTCTTGTTTCCCCGTACTGAAGAAGGGTGGGTGAAGGTCATGCACCACAGTGGCTGTGTTGGTTACAGGATACAGTCTGTGAAAACTCTTCAACCCAGTGTCTAGAGCAGCCGTGGGCAAACTACACCCGCGGGCCGGATTCGGCCCGTTTGAAATGAATAAAACTAAAAAAAAAGACCGTACCCTTTTATGTAATGATGTTTACTTTGAATTTATATTAGTTCACACAAACATTCCATCCATGCTTTTGTTCCGGCCCTCCGGTCCAGTTTAAGAACCCATTGTGGCCCTCGAGTCAAAAAGTTTGCCCACCCCTGGTCTAGTGCATGACAGCTGTTCCAGTTTGCACTTAGCTGAACCAGAGCGGAGGAGTAACTCTGTTGTTAGTGTTTTTATTGCTAGTTTTTTAGTGTTTATGTTGCTGGTGTTTTTATTGTTGTTAAATGTCCCTTTGGCAGGAACCTAGGGTTGACCAAAGTCTGCTTCATTTGCTCAAGTCGACTCCCTGTTGATTTTCTAAGGGAGATAGATATACAAAGGATTGTGACAAACAAACCCCAAATTACAATAACTGGCATCTGTGTCCGAACCTCAGTGCAGGGGAGTAAGGTGGAGCATGCAGAAATCCATTATACTAACATGGTTAGACTTAACACATGTTCCGGACCAATACAACACATCCACTAGGCCCGGGGGGGAATGTTACCAGAGCAAGAAAGAACCCGCTTGCTCATCCTGCGACTGAGCAGTAGTCCTGGGTCTGCTTGACAAATGAATCAGAAAGGCCAGGTGGCCACCCGTCAGCCTCCAGTATGAGAGTGAGCCTGTCCTACAGAGACGGGGGAGAGGAGAGGGAGAGCCCGAGTGTAATGAGAGGGAGCGTAGACATAATGAGGCACTCACAGGCACAGTGACCCTGACCCCCAGCAAACAGGACTAAGTCAAATGCTGGCTCAGGTTCTGGCAGATCCGGAGTAGGTCTTCCTCCTGGGGAAGGAGCATTTCAAAGAGGAGGATTAGAAGAGCTTCACCTCCCCACCCCGCCCCCAACCGCCCTCAGAGGCCACATCATCTAGACTTGATTTGATGTCTCTCAAGGGAAACTTAGATTTTTATCCTCATGAGAGAATTTGACAACAGATTACACTCATTGGGGTCTTACGCTTTCCCCCTGAACAGAGGAGGGGCACAGTTTACGCCTTCATGGAATTCCAAACTCAGATTCCAAGAAGAAAATTGCATCTGTTCATGTAATAAATAATAATGCATTTGGACCTGGCAACCACGAGGCATGGCTGCAGAAGATATATAATACAATTAGCCCTTGCGGAGAGTTGCCAGCTGACAATGGGGCAAGATTTATGTGTTTGCTTTTTCCATAAGTACAATTTTATTTGATAAGTGCAGTCCGAAGATATAAAGAATTAATCCAGGGTCTGCATTGTGGGAAATTTCCTCTGTAATATTAAAATAAATATCACCCCTCTATCCAATTATATAAAATTATGTTAATAATATCTCCTTTGTTGTTGTTGTCTGCCTGTTTCATCTTGGTAGCCAAAGAGTTTATTAAAAGCAGTGACTGGCTTCCTTTCAGAAGGAGGTAGTTTTATTTATTTATTTATTTTTTTATCATCTTAGAAGAGTACAATTATTTCCTTTTTAAAGAGACATTCCTGAGTGGGGTGAAGGGTCTTGTTTTCATGAGACAACCTTTGCTCTGAACACACCCCTCACTGTAACTCCTCCCTGATGGCAAACTTGAACTTTTAGGAATAGCAGAGTCACACTCTGCTCTGAATATGTGTCTGCGACTGGGGGCACAGACATACCTTGTTTTATTGCGAGTCACTTCATTGTGCTTCACAGATGTTGCAATTTTGTTTACAAATTGAAGGTAAGACCCTCCACCAGCAAAAAGATTACAGTTGACTTATTTCTATTCTCGTTTTATTGTGGGGGTCTGGAACTGAACCCGCAGTATCTTCGAGGTATGCCTCTGTGTAAAGTGGGCGGGGCATTCGATCATTTTGAGGGATTCGATGCATAGCAACAATGGAGAGTAAAGGCTGCAGTGTAAGGGTGGAGGGGAAGGTGTGTGGAGGAGTTATTTTCTCTAATTCCCACGTTACGCCCACATGTTTAATGGCTTGCTGTGGCTACTTATTAAGAGTTTATCCTCAGCCAGGGGTGCTGTACACAGTCTCTGCCAAGCAGACTTAGAACCTGGGAGAGAAAGCAAGAAGTGACAGAAAAATTCGAGTGTGCATTGGGCTCAGACAGAAATAACAAGGCCCACTCATTCACACAGGCACACACAACACATACACACTTGCCCACCGCTTGCGTTAGCTACCACTTTCCTTCAAGTGTGGCCCATTGTCTGCACACTGCTAGTTGCTGTCTATGATGAAAAAAGCACAGAAATTGCTAGTGCACATTTAGAAACTTTTATACCAATTGGATACTGTCATTTTATGTCTGTGGAATCTAATAGGAATAAAAATTTGGCCTTATAGCTTGCATTTTATTGTTTTAGACATATCATTTGCTAGAAATTAAGTTGTTTTTTTAATTGGGAATACAATGAATTAGAAAAGAAGATAAAATTGGGTTTTTCACTGGATGATTTGATAAAGTGCAGGTCTATACAGATAGAACCTTTTCCATCCACAGACTCCATCCAAAAAATTAGAACACAGCAGAATAAATGTTGGCTGACTTGACATCAGCTTTGAATATGACTGAAACAACTACTTAACTCCTTAACTTTTAAAGAAAAGAATTTTTTTTTATTGATTTCAGAGAAAAAGGGAGAGGGAGCGAGAGAAACATCAATGATGAGAGAGAATCATTGATTGGCTGCCTCCTGTGCGCCCCCCTACTGGGGATTGAGCCCGAAACCTGGGGCATGCGCCCTAATTGGGGAATCAAACCATGACCTCCTGGTTCATAGGTCGATACTCAACCACTGAATCACACCAGCTAAGCCATTGTCGGGACGAATAAGAAGAAACTAGGATTTAGCGCAGTCTCTTCTGTCCCAAACATGCATAGATTGAGACCTCACAACAACCCGTTGCCGAAGTATAATGCAAAACACTTTACAAAGGAGCAGACCCAGGACACACAGGTTCCACAGCTCAGAAGGGGTGGGGCCAGGTTTCTGTCCCAAGAGACGTTTCTTTTCCTTGACCGGCCTGGACTTGGCTGAGACACCCAGGGCGCAGGGGTGGGGTGCCCACTCTGCTCCAGGTGCCCGTGTGAATGAAGCACCTCTAGGCATTCTCTCAATCCCTCCTCCAGCCCTCAGACCTGAGCTCTATCCAGATGAGGAATCTGAGTCATGGAGACATAGGTTCATTGGTATTTATTTTAATGTTGCAGATGCAATATCCCACAATGCAGACCCCCTGGTTAATTCTTTATATCTTTGGGCTGAAGTTGTCAAATAAAATTGTACTTATGGAAAAAGGAAATATGAGACCAAGCAGTATCTGTCATTGGTTCTGCTCGGCGAGAGGCAATGTGGCTCAGAAGTTCATTTATTGAGTTTACTGGAGGCCTGATGCACAAAATTCGTGCAAGGGGCTCTAGATCAGTGATGGTGAACCTATGACATGCGTTTCAGAGGTGACACACGAACTCATTTTTTTGGTTGATTTTTCTTGGTTAAATGGCATTTAAATATATAAAATAAATATCAAAAATATAAGTCTTTGTTTTACTGTGGTTGCAAATATCAAAATATTTCTGTATGTGACACGGCACCAGAGTTAAGTTAGGGTTTTTCAAAATGCTGACACGCCGAGCTCAAAAGGTTCGCCATCACTGCTTTAGATTATTAGAGTCCAACAATCTGTACTCATATCCAGGTAACATAGGGGGAGGCACAGCTGCTTTGTAAGGCTGTGCGGGCTGTGCACAGTGCAACGTCAAGGGGCTCCACTTCCACCGTCATCTATGTAACGGAGCCCTGAAGTTGTGCAGTGCATACCTGCGTGCCTGAGTCAGTGGCCAGGCTGGGAAAGGCTGCCGAGCCCGAAACCTGCTGTCCAAACTAGTCTCAAATGCACTTTTCAGAAAACACGCCAGCTCCGCCCCTGCTCTCAGCAGAGAGAATGACTCTACACACTCCGCTTGGTGCCCCCATTATCCAACCCCCGGGGGCAGGTCACTGGTCAGAAACAAAGCAAGATGAGCTTGTGATACACCCTTTGTTGGCCCTTTCATCTCTGGCTCGCTGCGCTTTTATGAAATGTGAAAGTAGATTATGGGCTGTAAAGCGCTGTAGAACTCTGTTAGGTAATGATTAAAACATAGCAAATGCTGCCAATGATAATAAAGGAAGAATGAGGTCATAGGTAAACTTACTCACGTTTCAGCTACTCTCGTTGTTTTGGAAGGTCCAGATTCCCCAATAAGAACAAAACAAGCATTTGTTCCTATTGCTATCTCCATTGGCCCCTCTTAGCAAGACTTGGCATGCAGTGGGCATTTAATAAGTGCTGACCAGGGAGGGAAGGAAGGAAGGAAGGGAGGGAGGGAGGGAGGGAGGGAGGGAGGGTGGGTTAAATGAGTGGATAAATGAAGGTCTAGAGAGAGGAGACACTGGGAACTCACTGCCTGGATGTAACATTTTTGGAGAGGTAGACTGGTGTCAATTATACAGTGGTACCTCTTTGGGTGTAAGTTACCTGTCATGGAAACAAGTGTTTATTGAGCCCCAACTATGTCAAGCCCTGTGTTAGGGGCTTCTCCACATGCTAGTTCATTTAAGCACTCTTCAACCTCATGATATAATTACTATGGTTCCATCTTACAGGCTAAGTAACTGGCTCAGCTTCACGCTTGTAAGTGGCAAGTACAGGATTTGAACATAGTCCCACATGAATCCAGAGCCTACACTTTTCTGTCCTATTTGTTAAGCCAAGCAAAATCGCCTCTAATTGATGTAGGTAAACTCCCTTTTTGGAATCATGGGTTTTTCAAAGTGTTCCCCCACGCCCCCCCTTTCCCCTCCCCCGCCCCCCTTCATCCACCCGGCTTGTTGTTAGGTTCTTGCCTTCCCTGAGAAATCCTTACTTTCCCACATACCTGGCTAGGGCCGTGGCTCCAGGAGGGGGACACCAGGCATGGGTCCTGGGATGCAGCCGGTCACCTCCAGGCTTTGTTCCAGCTTCACATGCTTATTCTTAGGTACAGTGCTGAGAAGGGCTAGTGAGAAGTCTAAGGGTGTACATCAGAAGTCCATAATGAAAGCTCCAGCGGGGAAAGAGGACAGATGGAGGAAGAGAGAGAGAAGAAAGGGAGGGAAGAAAGAGAAAGGAAAAGAGACAGATTAAGATAATAAGGAAACCTTGCTGAGTTGATCATTGAATTATTGGATTCATCTTTTCCTTCAATGATCAGTGGTAGAAAAGGCTGGGGAAATTCAGATTCAGGATAATAAAAAGAGAAAAAAAATCCCTTCGTTGTCCTGTCATTTGATGCCATTGCATGCCAGAAGGGGCTGCAAGCCGCTGACTTGTTTTGTCGATGTTGTTAATTTCCCTTCCAGCCTCTGGAAGTCCAGGGAACAGGCCTGAGAGGGACGTGGTTGTGAGCAGGGAGGGAGGGCGGGGTGTGCGGGTCAAGTGTCAACACCGCTCAGTCCTTCAACCTGTCAGCGTGGTGCCACTGCTTCTGCCCAGGCCTGGAGCTTTCCCTGTGGCCCACATGTCACCTCGAATCTGACTTTATGTATCCAGGGCATGGTTTGTTAGCCCCCTCCCCCTTCTCACCCACTTGGATGCTGACCCAGCATCGGTTCCTTTCACTGCCAGGGTGGCATGGTGAGGGCAGACCTCTGACATCGTGGAGGGCACCTTGTCCAGCCCACCAACAGCGGGGGCAGAACTCCTGGAGTGCTCCTCCTCCCTGCACGGCTGAAAGAGGGTGAGGCCTGGGCGGGGCATATTGTCAGTGGTGCTTGTTCCTACTATAGCAGATACTTCTAGGGTTTGAGTTCAGTTAACAGAACGTTGTGGGCATGGGGATTGGGCCTCTTGCCACTGAAGCTGCAGAGCCTGGAGAACTCCAGGCGTCTAATTTGCCGTGCTTGGCGCTGGAAGGGGATTTGAACACAGTGCCCTCTGTTTCATTTTTCTGTGTAGACTGCATTCTAAAGCTGTCTCTCAGAGCTTCGTCATGCTTAGCCACAGGGTGATGTCTTCTGGTGGCTTTCCTGCTCGCTCTGAATTCCCAGGGATTCTGAGCAGCATGTAAATGTGCTCTGTATTCAAGGCCCCTCCCGTGTGCTGCCTGCTAATGGCCCCTGCAAAGCCTACTTTCTGTCACTGGATTGGTGGGTTGGGCACTGGGCAGGTTGTCATCAGAACCATCCCCTTTTTCTCCAACCAAGGATTTGGGGCAAAAAAGAAAATCCTGTGATGGTTTGGAATTCTGCATCCAAATAATCCAGGATGTCTGGAGCCTTCCTATCTCTTGGATTTAATTCTCTGGAAACTTTCTGAATAAACTTTCAGTCATCCTTTCATGTAGTTGCTAACTGACCAGATGTTTATAGGCCGATTAGAAACTTTAAAACTCACATAGAATCTGGTTCACGGGACTTTAGGATCACGTCCTTCACTCTTTGATTTGGTGACCATGTTCCTAAGCACATTTGGGCGTGTGTGGTTGGGGAGATTAAAGGTGGAATCTTATTTCCTTCCCCTTGAATCTGAGTGGCCCTAGTGACTTGCTTAATAAAGCAACAGAAATGTTCACGGACATCCACAGCCAGGCCATATAAAAGGCTTGCAGCTTCAGCCCAGACCTCTTAGAGCCCTTGACCTTGGTATGTATTACATGCGGATGAATAACCACCATTCATTTCAACCTTTCGATAAACAGCTCCCTCTGGGATGGGTGCCATTAATAAGCAACACTTATAGAATTATTTAGAAATCATAAAGCTATTTTGCAGATAGTTCATTTAAGAATTTCAAAAACTGCGATGCTTATTACTAATATCACAGTTGTTATTAGTGCCATCATTACACTAATCTGAGATGTAGGGAAATATGCTTTGCTCTCCCATTTTAGAGATGGAAACAGACCCATCAAGGCTGCGTCTCATCACAGTAACAGTTTTCAGAAATTGGCAGTGGATCGTCTCAACATTCAACCTCAGCTCCAGCTCTGGGACATCCGTGCCAATGTTATGATCAGGAATGTGAGGGAGACATAACTTGTTAGCCAGCACTTTTAGTTGGAGGCTGAGGGTCTATGGGGTTTGGCACACTCTTTCCATTTTGCTTTCCCATTATAAATTGAGTTGTGCAGAAAACCCAAAGTGTCTTTAGGTATGGTCTACCTCCTTTTGTAATTTCAAAATTTGATGCCATGGTTTTCAATATCCCTTTTTGTAGAACTACCTCTGGGTGGCTGTGAAGAAATGCGTTATCAAAGTTCAAAAGTGTTATCTCCAGGAGGTCAATGAGAAGGAAAACAACATCTTATCAGCTGGAGCCAAGTTAATGTTTCTCCATTTATGTGACACCTTAGATTGGGGATCAGAGGGATTAAGGAGTACATGGGTCATGGTAAGACCTTAGTATACAGCACGTGGCAGGACACAGAGGAGCCTTCATTTATTTGGGGACTAAAGGGACCTCGGCTTTGGGAATAACTTTAAGGGGAAAATCAGTTATGGAGCTCTGTCTAGGGGATATGGAGAGTTTGAACATGTCACAAGCTTATCATCATATGAAATATGGAGGCCAACATCTCATGTTGGCTGGATGTGGTTCAGGGGCTTTGCATACATAATACTAGTTAATCCTACCACATAGCCATGAGGAAAGGAAAGGAAACCAACAGCAAAAACTGGATGTGCATGTTATTAATATGGTCTCTGGGTCTGCCTGACTTAGGATCCAGTCATGACTCCACAATCCATATGTGATTGAGGCCAAGTAGACTAATATCTTCAAGCCTCAGTTTCTTTACCTGAAATTAGAGGTGATGCAAGTGAAATATTTGACCTAAAGCACCTTATATAGTAAGAGGTCATTAATGGATAGCTAATCTTCCTCACCACCACCATCAGCATCATTACTATTGTCACTGTTATTACCACCATCACCATCATCACCATCATCACCATTATCACCATTACCATCACCATCATCATCACCATTATCATAATCACCATCACCATCATTATAATCATTATCACCATCATCACCATCACTGTCATCACCAGTATCACCATGTCATCACTATCATTATCACCATCAGCATCATCAGCATTGTCATCATCACAATCATCACCGTTATCACCATCCTCATCACCATCATTACAATCATTATCACCATTGATACTATCATCATTACCATCACCATCATCATCACCATTGTCATGCTCATCACTATGATCATGCCCATTCTCTAGGAGACTCCCATGAGCTCAAGCTCACTGTTATTTGGTATGGGAAATATTTTGTGCTAATACTTTGCTTTATATAACTGTTTCTCATAGAGAGGAAGTTACTTCCTTTTCAACTACTTTTCAATCCTGATTATCTAAAGGGAATGTCACCATTTAGTGCTAACAGGATGTTAATGCCTCTCGAAGGCTTAACAAAGCAAAAGCAGGTCTTAGGCTCAGAACTCTAGGTAGATGTTATATAACTAGACTTTAACAGTATGGCTTTTAGTATCATTTCTTCACTTTATTCCTTTTTATTTATAGCAAATAGTAATAGTTTTACACTTACGGTGCTGATAAAAGCTCTTATACAATGCTATTTAAAAAAAGGATAAAATATTGAGTAGATTAAAAGTAACAAATAGTACAGCATGTACATGGATATGACAGAAATGGTGATGCTGGGCCCTAACCGGTTTGGCTCAGTGGATAGAGCGTCAGCCTGCAGACTCCAGGGTCCCAGGTTTAATTCCGGTCAAGGGCATGTACCTTGGTTGCGGGCACATCCCCAGTAGGGAGTGTGCAGGAGGCAGCTGATTGATGTTTCTCTCTCATCGATGTTTCTAACTCTCTATCCCTCCTCCTTCCTCTCTGTAAAAAAATCAATAAAATATATTTTTAAAAAAATGGTGATGCTGGTACATGAATATTTATAGACTGAAGTGTTGCCCAAAACACACACACACACACACACACACACACACACACACACACACACACACACATAAACAAACCTAAATTAATTTTGCTTCTAGGCTCAGAATTTTGCTTTTCTATCTATCTCTGCTCTTCCTAAAAAGCCTAGTACAGTGTCCACTGTGTCAGAACCAGCCAGGAAAACCTAATAAACATGCAGCTTATTGGCCCTGACCCAGTGGTGTCCTGGAACCAGCTCTGACTAGCTCACAAGAGCCTTTTGGGCACATCTCTTCCCAACTCTGTTCAGTGACATATCAGTAGCTGAAATTATCCATGATGAGAAAATTTACACCAGGCAATTGGCACAAATCAATGCGTTGTCCTTCCCTCCCCTACTGCTCCCCAAGAGAGTTGTTTGCAAAATTTATCATCACTCCCACTGCCCCTGACCAAAGCCTACTGAGTCAGAAACTCTAGGCCAGAACCCCAAGTAACCATGTAGCTGCCTGCCATCCAGATGACCCTACTGCTCAGTCTACATTTTAATCACTGCCTGAGAGCCTCCCAAACTGGACCTGCAACTTATATTTTCTCTAAGCCACTCTCTATACTAGCCTTCTCTCACCCCCACCCCCTACATACACACACACTCCCCCAACCTCTGCCCATGAAGGTTCAGCTATAGGGAGAGAAACTGCTGCCGAGGCTTCTCTGTCCTATGAAGCAGAAAGGCACTGGGCAGGGACGGAGAAAAGTCTCATTTAAACACAAATAGCTGAAATAATTGCTGAGCAAATCTAGAAAATGACTGGCTAAGTAAATTGCTTTTTTTGTGTAAAGTTTCTTTGAGCTTGCCCCTGGTGGGGCCAGGGGGAGGGAGAAAGTGACTCCCTGAGAGGCTCAGCTGACAGTTGAGTCCCTGGCTGCACCTCCCCTGAGCAACACAGGCATTTCCTACTGCTGTGCTGCGGTTGCAGCTGCCTCTGCCTGCAGGGCTGCTGAGCTTCCCTGGGAGGCCAGGAAGGATAGGAGGGATCACTGCAGACACTGAAATATCCGTCTGGCGCTGCTGTGCCATTGGCTTCCTGAAGCTGTGCTCTATTGTGATCGGTGTGGAATCATTTGAAATGGTGTCTAATTGTGCACATAAAAGGCTTGGGGACATCACTACCCATTACTGGGCATCTAATATGTGTTGTTTATTCTGTTAGGGTGATTCTATTTGGAATAAATCATAACAGCTTAATGCAGGAAGAGCAAAGAGGCACTGTGTCCAGCCGCTTGGCACACATTTATATGTACATCAACTCTGTGTTCCATATTCTTATTCTGCACCGAGGAGCAGAGCTGGGATTTCATGTGGCCAGGCTGTCCCCGGGCGCCAAACTCTTAACCAAGGGAGGTGAAGCTCAGGCCTGGGCATAGCCATTCCCTTTTAAGTCCTCCCAGGTGGGTAATGATGGTGGTTGTGTTGCTGAGGAAAGGAAAACTCAGACACTTGCCTAAGATCACACAGGAAATGAAAGAAAGTGCTAGAAGGAAAGCAAGAACTGAAACAGAAGTAAGAACACAAGGATGTCACCATTTTGTCTGCTGAGCTGCTGCTGCTCAAACCCACAGGAGGTGAAATCCTCAGGATCACAAACCTTGAGACCAGGAGTGACTGAGTGGGGTCAGAGGTAGAGTAACTCCCCACTCTGTCAAGCTCTGGCTCTCACTCCTGACAAGACTGTTCTGCTGCTGTCAAATGGCCATTATAATATTAGCTCAAGGTATCATCGCACAGATTTTAAGAAAGTAGCATGCACAGGCCTCCTAGCAAAATTCCTGACAAAGCAGGGGGAAAAGTGTTCTTGTTATTATTTCAACCCAAAGGTGGATGCTTTTGTGAGTTAGCCTGGCTGTCCCCACGGTTAGTATAGCCATGAGCACTAAACCCGATCAGGGATGCCAGCCATTAATGAGAGAGAGAGAGAGAGAGAGAGAGAGAGAGAGAGAGAGAGAGATGATTGACACAAGGTAGGAATGTCCTGGTCCTCCAGAGAGGCTGGCTAAACCCCCTGGGCTAGAAAGAGGGTCATGTATTGGTTTTATCTTCCCAGAGGAACTCACTTATTTGTCACCACCTGGTCTGACCTTGAGGTTGACCCACTTACCCTTCACACAGTGGCCATATCAATGCTGAGCCTGCTGGGGATCAATTTGATCTCAGAGTGGTCTGCTCAGGCCAAGAGTAAACCCCCCTTTCCTGTCTGTGGGTCAGAATGAAGGCTGCCTTGTCTCCCGCTGGACTGGGTAGACATACTGGTTTCAATTTTTGATCTTAGGATGTCAACAGTTGCCCAGATGTAATGCAAGAAGCTGCCTGGGGCTTCTTTTCATTCTTGTTTATGTTTGAAAATACTTTCAAATATTATAAGATAGTACTTGGTGATTGAAGGCAATCTAGAAAATACAAATAAGCTAAAATAAGAAAGAAATTTTTAAACCAGGAATCCCACCTTCCATAAACATAAGGTATACCTTATGTTTCTTAATTCAACTCCAATTCTTTTATAAATGAATGGAACAACTGCTTTCCAAGCAATGGCATAAATAACCATGAAATGTTAACTGGTTAAATAGTCTCGATTTTGATGCTTAAGAAAATTCACATGGATAAACATTTTGGACACTTGCCTTGAATTTTGAAAAGGAAAGAGCTGTCCCTGACCTCTTCTGGATAAAGGTTTCAGGAAGACACAGAATATTCATGGCCTTTGCCTCCCTCTGGTACCCACGGGGATGTCATATTTCAGAGCCTGAAAGGAAGTGGGGAAGGAGCATTTAGAAACCCATTTCAAATTGACTGCCTTCTTATAAATTAATAACATTGAGGACAAAAGTGGACTTGGGTCTGCCAGGCACAAAAGAATGCTCTTTCTCACTCACAATCCATCCTCTGGGCTTCCCGGTCTGCACAGAGAGAGGAGGAGGAAAGAGAATGAGAGGGCGGGAGTAAGAGCTCCTGCATGTTCATAAGACTGGCGAGGGGGAGGAGACACTGAGTTGCAAGTCACCCATTGACAACATTGTGGTAAAATTATCATGATTCAAGGTCTAGTCCTCATCTTTGCAAGCCCAGGATTACCATTGCCTTAAAGATGGAAATATTTGTGTTGGCACAACCAGCCCAATTTCTCACCCTTGAATGGTTGCAGAAGAAGCCAAATTGCAGTTAGAAGATTGCTTGGTGAAGGTGCCGTAAGAACAAAGCAAGTGGTGTCTTCAACTTATCCTTCCATCTCCTCCAGGAGTGAGGGTGGCCAGGAAGTCTGGCGGTAAAGATGACCTGCAGTTAGATAGTTTCTTTCCCATCTCTTCCGTTTACTGCCATGTAGGGTTTGGAGACAATAGACCCTGTAAGCCACTGAAATCTTCCTTGCCTCAGTCTTATCACCTGAAAAGTGGGAATGAGGCAGTACGTACATATGCTGGTTTATGTAAACCCTCTGGCACACTACATTGCTGTTACCATGAGCCATTTTCTTTATTCCTTAAATTTCTTAGATCAGAGCCATTCTGTTCCATTAAAATGACACTCAGCCTTCAACTGAAAGTACTTGCTGACAATCTGTGGCCATGACTCCGCCATTTGGTTCCAGATTTTAAGACCCACGCAGACTCCCCAGGGCTATAGGTGAAGGCTAACTAGTGGTATAATCCAGGAGAGGAGATAAGGAGATTCATACTTCCATCAGTGCCTGTAGGAAGAGTCAACATTCTGGGTACTTAGAGACTGGATATGTCTCCTGTCATTCAGTGCTTATCCTCAGTCCCATTGTGTGGGCAAAACACACCTGAATCTAAGAGACAATCTTAGTGTCTGATTGGAGAGGCACCCCCATCATACCCAACAACATGATGTGCAACAGAACATAATCTTCTGAATCTCTCAGATTGCATATCGTTTATGAGAAAGTTTTGTTAGCGGGCATTAAGATTACAAGGAATTAATTTTAACCTAGAAAGGAGTAATTTTGCAGGCAAGCAGAAACACTTTAGAATTTTTTATTAACCTCAATTGACATCTAGGGATTTGATGGTTTTCTTAGAGAAGGCTGGTTTGAAAGCCCAGCCATTTATGTGTAAACTTTCCCCATTAGTCAGACTAATTGCTCGAGGACTTGCCTACTCATCTCCTGTTTTCTCCTTGCCTGCAGCCCCCTTTATGGTCCCCACAGGGATTTAGATTCTCTCCTGGTATGCAAAAGTTAGATCAATTGGTGTCTTCAAAAGCACAGATGCCAGTCTTGGCCACAGAGAGCCCCTGATGGTCTGAAAACCTCTTCGCATTCTGCTTCCCTTCCATGATGTAAGGCCATGTTTTACAGTCAGGGGCCCTGGTCCCGGAGGGAGCTTTCTGCTTTGCTGCCTTAGTTTAGTCATCACATAGACAAGGCATTAAATGATACCCGGACACATCAAAGGACAGTTACTTCCTTTTCAGTTTTCTGTCAGTGTTTCTGAAAGTGTCTAGGAGAAAAGGTCTAAATTGTCAATCCCTTTCCAGGGTTGCCAGTTTAGTAAATACAAATAAAAACTACCCCAGTCAAATCTGAATTTCAGATGAACAATAAATACATCTTTTAGTAGTATGTTCCAAATAGTGCCTGGGACATACCTATACTAAAGAAGTACTTGTTTATCTGAACTTCAAATTTAACTGAGTATCCTGTATTTTATCCAGTAATTCCGCCTCTTTCTGGTTTTCAGTAATGACCCTTTTTAACTAAGATTGATTCGACTTCAGGCTCAGAACCTATCACTGGCAATAATAGCTAATTAAAATTTAATATCTAGATTTTTTTTCATGGTATTTATTTTTACATGTACCTTTTAACTTAGGGTAAATAATACTGGTTGTGAATTTACATTAGTTCTTTTAAAAATAATGTTAATTTAAAATTAAATTTAATTAAAAACTAAAAAAAAGGGTGGATTTTAAAAACATTAATATAGAGCAGTGGTCAGCAAACTCATTAGTCAACAGAGCCAAATATCAACCGTACAATGATTGAAATTTCTTTTGAGAGCCAAATTTTTAAAACTTAAACTATATAGGTACGTTGTTATTAACTTAATTAGGGTACTCCTAAGGCTTAGGAAGAGCCACACTCAAAGGGCCAAAGAGCCGGATGTGGCTCGCGAGCTGCAGTTTGCCGACCACGGGTATAGAGTGAACTTGGATGTGGATCAAAATTACTGAGATTGGGGCACCCTATTTCTTTTTTCTTTCTTTCTGTAATTAGATATATGTTGCATATAAATCTGGGATAAAAATAGAATAGTTAAAGAGAAGTTTAAGGAATTCCACTGCTCTCCCTAGGAATTCTTATAACATAGGAAGAGGGGAAATGCCCAAGTTGCTATAGATTTATTTTTTTGCCGGGGGGTGGGGAGCAGGAGGGGGAATCTTAGGACCCAATAAGATTGCCAACTCCTGAGTAAGAGATTCAGGTTTTCATTCAGTCTGCTTTCTTGTTTGGAATTTCCTTTCCCCTTTCATTCTTTACACTTTCTTCCCAAGTTTACTTCATTCAGTGGTTCTCAAAATCTGGGCCAGAAATGTTGAATTGGCTGGGAGTAGGTTAGACATGCAGAATTTTAGGCCCCATCTCAGAGCAGCCATCTCTCTTGATAAACCCTTGAAGTGTTTCTGGTGAATCTTAAAGTTTGAAATCGACTGTCATAATTCATGCATCAAGGCACAGCTACAAAGACCACCCCTTTTGCAAGAGCCTTTGCTTCTCTTAGCTGGAAATGTTCTCTTCCTTATCTGAATGCCCACAACAGTTCATCTGAAATCCCTTATTATTCTTTGTAGGCGCTATAGTTATTTGCAGTCAGGGTCCACTGTGACCACCATGAGCTCCCTGGCAAGAGGAACGTTATAAATGTATATATAAAACTTACTGAAGAAATATCCGAGCTCCTTATCTGACAGAGGGTTTTTAAAAATTAATTTATAAGCGGTCTTGTACATAGGAATCATTAAGAAAGCAAATCACCCAACTCTTAATAGCAGCATCTTGGGCTAAAGATACAAGCAAGACAAGACATAAAAGAAGAAATGCAAATAGCTACATATGCAAAAATATTCAGTTTTACTGGAAAGCAAGTAAAGAGAAATTAGGATATGAATAAAGAACCGCATTAGCTATAAAATTAGCAAAGATTTAAAAATGGTAATGTTCAGTTTTGGCAAGAATGCAGAAAAATAAACTTTCATATAAAGTGTTGGGGGTGAAGGGTTTGTTATTCAATCAATATGGAAAGTAATTTGGCAGAATATATAGAGAGTCTAAGCAAAGTTCATGCCCTTTGACACAGTCATTTTTCTTCTTGGGGAAAAGTCAGAAATGTGCATGAATATTTATGCACAAATATGTTCATTGCAACATTATTTATAAATAGCAAAAATGTGGGAATGGAATGCATGCCAAAATGGTTAAGTAAATTATGTTAAGTAGAAATGATGGACTGTATGTAGCTATAAAAAATGCTTTCAAAAGATATGTAATGACATGGAAAATTTACTTCTTATCATGTTAAGTTAAAAAAAAAGACATCAAAATAAACATTTATATATATATAGTACTATAAGAATTCTGTCAAAAACATGTGCCTATGTCCAAAAACAAAATAGACCAAAATGTTGGCAATATTAGCCCTGTATAGTTGGAAGTCCTATTACTATGAGATGTTGGGTCCCTTTATTTTCCTCTAGACCAGGGGTCCTCAAACTTTTTAAACAGGGGGCCAGTTCACTGTCCCTCAGACCGTTGGAGGGCCAGACTATAGTTTAAAAAAAAACTATGAACAAATTCTATGCACACTGCACATATCTTATTTTGAAGTAAAAAAACAAAACGGGAACAAATACAATATTTGTATTTGCATGTGGCCCATGGGCCATAGTTTGAGGACCCCTGGTCTAGACTTTGTGGTATTGGGGCAAGGATAGACAGCTTGATCAATGGGAGAAAAGAATGTGCAGAAATAGATTCCCATATATCCAGTCAGCTGTTTTATTTTAAAAATATTTTTATTATTGATTTTAGAGAGGGAGATCAAAACATCAATGATGAGAGTGAATCATTGATCAGCTGCCTCCTACAATGCCCCACACTGGGGATCTAGCCCACAACCCGAGAATGTGCTCTGACCGGGAATGGAACCGTGATCTCCTGGTTCATTATGTGAACGCTCAACCACTGAGCAACACTGGCCAGGCCAGTCACTTGTTATTTGTGAAACATCAGTATAAGCATATAGAAAAAAATAAACCTTGACCCCCTACCTCACTCCTTAGACACAAATTAATTTAGATGGATCTGAGACTTAAATGTAAAATCTAAAACTTTCTAGGATAAAACATAGGAGAATTATCTTCAAGAGTTGGAGGTAGGCCAAGACTCTTGGGGAGGAGGGGCAGTTTTGAGGAGTATCATTGAGTTAAAAATATATGTCCCAAGTTATTTCAAATCCCTTCACTAACCTTTCAAGTTAGTGTCAGGGTTTAAAAAAAATTTTTTTTTAATTTATCTTTATTGTTGAAAGTATTATGGGTGTCCCCTCTGGTTTTTTTCCCCATTGACTCCCTCCACCCTCCCAGGCCTTCTGTGTCCATGGGCTTTGCATATATGCATATAAATTCTCTGATTAATCTCTCCCCACCCACCCCTGCCTTCCCTCTAAAATTTGTCAGTCTACCCCATGCTTCTATGTCTCTGCATTTATTTTGTTCATTAGATTCCACATATGAATGAGATCATGTGCTACTTATCTTTCTCTGACTTCGCATAATACTCTCCAGGTTCATTTGTGCCATTGCAAATGGTAAGAATTCCTTTTTTTACAGCCACATAGTATTCCATTGTGTAAATGTACCAATTTTCCCTTCTGCTAAAGGATGCATCTGATGGTGATTATTTGAAAAGAACAGGGAAACATTACTCAATAGCACAAAAACCCCGAGCTTTGGAGCTAGGCAGACATGGGTTTAAGTGGGGGCTCCTCTTTTAGCCACACGAGCAAGACACTCAACCTCAAAGCTTCACAGGGTTATTTTGACATTTAAGCCAAATAATGTACATAAAAGGGCCAGCACCTAATATAGTGTTGGGCGTGTAAGAGGTACTCAGATATTTGTTCCCTGCCCTTGTCTCCTTTATCCAGGAACAGAAGTTGCTATCTCCAGGAGGTAGTGGTTAGGGCACAGGTTCAGAGTTTGGCTCTTTGGATTGACATCACACATGCTCCCTGAGTAATTTGGAGCAAATTTTATTTACTCTCTCTGTGCTTCAATTTCATTATATGTAAAACACTGAATTAACCCCTAAGGTTGTTGGCTACCAGATCATCTGCATAAAGTGCGTTAAGTGGCCGAGCATATGTAAGAGATGCTAGCTACAGCCGAAACCGGTTTGGCTCAGTGGATAGAGCGTCGGCCTACGGACTGAAAGTTCCCAGGTTCGATTCCGGTCAAGAGCATGTACCTGGGTTGCGGGCACATCCCCAGTAGGAGATGTGCTGGAGGCAGCTGATCGATGTTTCTCTCTCATCGATATTTCTAACTCTCTATCTCTCTCCCTTCCTCTCTGTAAAAAATCAATAAAATATATTTTTTTAAAAAAAAAGAGATGCTAGCTACAATTACTATGGAGAGACCATCTTCAGATGTCAAAAATTATTTCCTCTGTCCCACTGCAATGGTAGGACAGAAGAAATAAGTGCTTAGGACCTCAGAGGGCTGTCTGAGTCTTGGAGATGCCTCAACTTTTCAAGGTCATACTCTTTGTGTTCCAAGTGTCAGTTAAATGCTGGAGCAACTCCAAGGTCATTCTACTTAGTACAAGTGACAGTTGAATTATGAACATTTCTCATGTCCTCATCTCCGGGTCAGGATAATTTACACTCTATTTTTTCTTATTATTTTCATGGGGTCTGGGACACAGTCTTTTGAAATCATGTGGTGTTGAAACATTAAGACATGTAACATCTGTGGCGAAGGCCCACTATCAAACCAGAAGCTGGGTGTTCTCAATCTGCTTTCTTATCTGTGCTGAGTGGAAGAACTGTTTGTAGAATATTCCTTGTTTATATCTATGTAATGATGACTTTTCTGGTTCTGCAGGTTGAATTATTGAAAGGTATTTTGTCTTTTGAGTAAGTTTTTATACAAAGAAAAAGATAAAGTGGATATCCAAAAATAAAAGCAAAATATTAGTTACAGCTTCTACCACTCAATGGGATGTTGAGAAGAGGGTTTCTGGTTCAGAGATAAACAAGAGTTAGAATCTCAGAACTCCAGGCAGGGGGATGAAGGCACTGCCATTAAAGGTTGAGTGTGTTGCATCTTGGCTGCCTTGGGGTCTCTGAAAGTGATGATTTCTACTTGTCTGGTCTGGGGAGGGTCATAAGTTCAGCCAGCAGCATCTAGAAGGTACAGCTATGATGGCATGGTCCAGAGTAAGAGGGAGTTAGAAGGCTTTTTTCTTTGATGGTAGACCCATGGTCACCAAACCGCGGCTCACAAGCTACATGTGGCTCTTTGGCCCCTTCAGTGTGGCCCTTCCACAAAATACCAGCTCTTCCACAAAATACCAACTTCTACGCATGGGCCACAAAGTTTCAATCGCACTGTACGTGCATGCCCACACGTGGTATTTTGTGGAAGAGCCACACTGAAGGGGCCAAAGAGTCACATGTGGCTCTTGAGCCGCGGTTTGCCGACCACGGGTCTAGACTTATGCAGTCATAGATTTTATTGAGAGGGACTGGGTATTCATAGATTAGTTCACAAAAGCACAAATACACATATGCTTTCTAAATATCTCTATTAAAGCCTATCAAATTAATTCAGACCTAGTATTTGTATCTGGTACCGTGCTTGAATAGAGTATAGATGCTCAATAGTTGAGCATTCCCTTTAAATTTGCCCACGGGATGTAATATTGCCTCAGTGACCATACTTTCTATCATTCCTCCCATTACATTTTTAGGAAGATGGTTAATTTGCGAGGCCCTGGGGAAGAAGTTGGGAAAAAGGAAATTATGAAGATCTCAATGGCCCTATAGAACAAGGTAGACATAGTATCTTCTTAGTTAGGAGTCTGTTGGTTTCAAGCAACTAAAATCAGCTTTAACCAGAACAAGTGGCAAGGGGGAAGTTTGTATTATAAGGGTATGGTGTATATTATGATATTCAGGGGCAGGGAAGGAGCCACCATGAGGATGGGACTTAAACCTTGCATGTCATTAGGACTTTCTGTCCATCTCTTGTCTTTGCTCATTTTTATGTATCTGCTCCTCTTTTTTGCTATAGTCTTTATCAATTCAAAGACTGAAAATGCCTACCCCCATGTCTCCTCTGAGACCAGGCAGACTGAAGCTGGGTTCTCTTAGTATCTACTCCCAGGGAAGAGACTTTAGCCCTCTTTAGGTCAGATACCATCTGTGTTCTACTCCATCTCAGCCAGGGGCCTACTCTGTTGCAAATTGACAGAGGGTATCAGCAGGACAGCTCCCAGCAGAGATGCCAAGAATACAGCCAAATTGGTGGCTCTTGCATTAATGATACTGATGTTTCAACATGGTTTTTCTCCTTCCCTGCGAATGTCGAAGGTTGAGAAAGAACCCAAATAGTCCAACAACGTATCTAGAATACACTGTTTTAAGAGACAAATGAAAGATGCTACTAAGAAAGGGGACTCAGGGCTTGACCTTGTGGCATAGAAGTTCATTCATGGGGTCAGAGCATCTCATCAGTTAATCCTTAAAATATGTCTTCTTGTCCATCCTCATGGCTATTGCCTCCTTCAAAGTCTTAATCCTCTCCTATCTCAAATACTCAGTGGGCCAATGAGTTGGCCTTCCTACCAAATGGAATCCCTATTCTCACTCCTGCCTATTTCCTGTAGTGCTTTCAGAGACTGGGATTGCTGAAATTCAAATATCCCCAGGTCATCTTCACTCTTGAAAACATTAGTGGCTCCAGTAGCCCTAAGAAGTTCATATGCTTTGCTTTGCTCTATGGGGTTCTAGGCATTGGTTGTGGCCTCACTTCCTCATCATGCACTACCACCAGAGAAATTTTTCAGGTTGCCCAACTCATCTAACAGGAAAGGCAATAGGATCAGATCCTGAATTCAGGTCTCCCCTCCATCGCTGGCTGGTTCTGTGATAGTGGGCAAGGTACTCATCCTCTGAGGCCTTTGTTTACTCCTCAATACAATAAAGTTTAAAATACCCACACAGAAGTTTGTGGGAAGAACTGAATAAAATAATTCAAGTAAAATGATTTAAAGTTTAGATGATGTCTAGAATGCAGTGAGTATGCAGTAAACATTGTTACTGTCATTGTCTTCACCGATAAATTAACACCATGATCAAACAAATAGGCCACCATTTTGATTCCTAGACTTCCGATTTTCTCAGATTCCAAATTTTTCTATCTCACTCATTTCTCTGAAGCCATCTTGAACACATTCCTTTACTAAATGGCCAAAAAGAAGTTGGGAAGTGTGGAAATTAATATAATGCTGCCTCATTAATGTGCCTTTAAACACAACACACCTCCCTCAGAGACACCTAAAAGATAAGAATAAATGTTTCTTAGAAATAATGTCCTTTTCTCCCAAGGAGGATGGGTGAGACACTCCAGGCCTCAACATTGGGCTGCCCACGAGGTCTCTGGAATATGGAGTCTGAGCTGTAGGACCTCGCTTGTCACAGGGGAAGGATGTCGTAACCCATAATCCATGACCAGCTGGAAATAGAACATCATTGAAGAGATAAGGGCAACAATGGCTTTCTATCCAGTGATAAATTACTAACAGTTGCATTATTTTCCCTTATTTATATATGGGTCTCTTTATTGAATTTAGTGGGAGATAAATAAACGATCTGCCAAGTGTCTGGTTAATATTACTTCTCAGGGTCTCCTTTTAGGCCCAAGTAGACTCCGACTGATACTATCTGTAAGCTTTTCAGGAGGCAGAGACATAACATTTGTTTCTGACAAGAACCCTCTGTTTGCCTTATCTGTTTCATTTGAGAGGCCATCAACCCCTAGCTTCTTTGTTTAAAACAAACTTTTTCAAACCACAGAGGGGTTCTTGAACTTGACTCTCACCACACAACGTGACTGGGTGACCTGGCTGTAAATCTGAGGACGTCTGTCATGCACAGTCAGACTTAGCACTTCCTGTTGGCGACCAGGAGACAGTGAGGGACATGCTGCCGAATGTCTCCCCTTCATGCATTAGGATAAAAATTTAGTTTTCAAATTTGAATATTTCTTCCTGATCTGAATAGGAATTCTTTTTCTTTTAATCATAACATTAATTTTTGTTAATTCAAGGAGATACCAATACACACTGGTTTAGAAACACAGCAGCTGATCTATGGCAACAAAAAATTAACCTTAAGCCACAATAAAAAAGAAATAAATAACCCTAAGCTTCCACCAAGATACTGCAATAGAGCTGTAAACTCAGAGACCCTCCTTATGTTCAGTATCCATCATTCCAGCGATCTGACTCCGTATTGAAGGCATGTTCCTACACGTGCCTGAGGAACTTGAACTCCTTCTGTGCAAGCCATTCCAGTGGTAACAGCCTCTGAAAACCTTTCTCTGATCCTAGATCTGTGTCTCCAAACAGCTAATTTCTCTGCCGGGGCCTCATGTTGCTGGCACTCGTCGCACTGAATTGCTGTGTCTCCAGGCGCCTTCCTGTCCTAGACAGCAAGTTCCTGGAGGACACACTGCATTCTCTCTGTGGTTTAGCAGAGGGTTAGGCATGGAGTAAGTGCTTAGTGACTTTCTCTAGGTCATTATAAAGTCTAATGGGACTTTATAAAAGTGATTCTTTTCCTGGAGTGCTGGTCTTAGTTTTTTTCTTCCTCTGGTTTATTTGCTATTTCAGAAATGTATCTCTCTCTCTCTCTCTAATTTATATGAGAGCAGAAATTGTGTGTATATGGATACACCATTTCCCCCAATGTCTAGCACAGTGCCTGACATATTTCCTAGTTGGCACTTAATATATGTCTACTGAATGAATGCATGGATGAATAAAAGGCATTAGGATGTGGGATTTGAAGCCCATACATATGGGGAAATGTCACAATATTTCATAGAAGACCATACATCTGAGTCGGGCCTGGTTCAAATTCCAATGGCCATGCAACTGTGGGGAGAGGAAAAAACAAAACAAAAACGTAGCCCCTTGTGCCTCAATTTCATCATCTGTAAAAAGTGAGAAAAATCTTAGAGATGTTAATAAGGATAAAGAACCAATGTATCCGAAAGCTCCTACTTCACTTTGAGGCACCGTTTTGATATTAGGACTCTTTCTTTGACTCATGCCCTAGCCCTGACCACTTCCTTGAATGGTGGTCCATATGCAGTGAACTGGGCCCAGGTGAGGTTCAGGAAGATGTTCTGGACCTGGGTGATGCTCAGATTGCAGGAGCTATGGTACCAAATGAGAGAGAGTTGGGTGGGAAAAAGAGGCTGCATTGCTATGGCAACAAGGCCTGTCCCAGTCCCTTCAACTCTGCATATTCCTCAATGGAGTCTTGAAAGAGTCATCCTTGTTTCAACCATCAGTGGTTCTTTCTTCCTGGACCCTCATCACCTCACCCCATGTGGCTCATTTATTTACTCCCTCTCTATTTCTCTCTGACCTTGACTGCCCTTATTTCATCCCTCAATTGAGCTGTGAGGCCATTTCCAGCTGCGATTGGGCAGAGTAAGAAAACCATTTTAAACCAAAGGTAAGAGGGAATAATTTGGGAGTCTGGCTACTAGCTATGTAGCAATAGACTGTACATCATCCCCACAATTAGTGTGCTGAGTTGTGTCTAAACCTTTTTCTGTGTCTGCCCGCAGAGCACCCCCCGCCGCCACCCAGCTTGCTTCAGGCTCTCCGCCTGGCTGTGAGATCACTGCAGGGCTCTGGCCAACCAGGAAGCTCTGGCTAAAAGTTTAAATTCCGAAATCCTTTACACTGCTACCAACATTATTATTTTAAAGCCAAATTGGGAGCATTCTACTCCCTTTACTTCATTTATCGAATGAGTTTCTAATTCTCCAAGTTAAATTTCAAGTGCCTCATCCTGAGATTTAATGCTCTGGGTATCATGTGCCTTTAACTCAGCTCTCTAGCCTCAGTTCCCTATGAATCATATGGAGCACCGCTCCTGACATCATTCCAGATCCCTTTTGAGGGGATGGGGAGGGAGGGGCAGGGGCAGGCGACACATAATACCCCCTATATCTCTATCCTTCTTAATCTGTATTTGTACTATTTTGTGTATATCTTCCTTGGAATTTTAAAGTCATGATTATCTTTTAATAGCCACTCAATTATCACCTTCTTCAGGAAATTTTCCCAGCAGTCGACATGCTGCCTTACTTTGTATCTCCCATAGTTAAAATAAAATTTCCCTTTAACTCGACTCCTAGAGCAGTTTGCCTTGGTGCCAGGTGGCCCATCACAGTGTGTGTGGTCTCCAGAACTACAATTACAGTAGGGTCTCAGCTCAGGCTGCTAACGCCAACACCGTAGACTGGGGGCTTGAACAACAAACACTTATTTCTCACAGTTCTGGAGGCTGGGAAGTCCAAGATCAAGATGCCAGCTGATTTGGTGTCTGGTGAGAGCTTTCTTCTTAGTTTGTAGATGGCCATTTTTTTTCATGGTGTGGAAAGGAGTGGATAGGGGAGGGATGGAGGGAGAGAGAGAAAGAAAGAGATCTGGATTTTGAGAGATCATCTCTCTTGTGGGTTTTCTTATAAGGACACTAATCTCATTCATGAGGGTTCCACCCTCCTGAACCAATTACCCCACAAAGGCTCCATTTCCAAATGCTATCACATTGGATTTAGCCTCCAACGTATGAACTTTAGGGGAACTCATACATTCAGTCCTTAGCAAGTATCTCTCACTTCCACCAGGGAATGAGTTTCTTGAGGACAGTTTCTCGTTTCTACTTGATACTGCTTGGCTCACAGTCCGGGACACAGTGAGTGCCCATGTATCTATGGGAAATGAATCTTAATAGTTTTCCCATAGATATCCTTTTCCCCTTTTATTGCCAGTTTCTTTGAAAGAACTACTTATTATGGAAATGTTCAAAGTACACAAAAGTTGAGAGAATAGTTTGGCAAACCATCTATTCCTCATCCAGTTTCCATGTCCATTTTTTGTAAAAAAAAAAAAAAAAAAAAAAAAAAAAAAAAAAAAAAAAGCAAGACTCTCCTACAGACAAAGCCTTTGGTGGCAAGGGGCATAAAGACACCATTCTGTGATGCCCAGTTCATTCAAATCAAGTTTGAGCCGAGCTTCCTCCCACAGAATAACATCACTAGGACTCCCAGTGCAAGGACGTCTTCCAAAGACAGTTCTGAAGACGAACACGCAATATAAGAACACACTTCCCCATCATGCGAAGATCTATGACTTGACTGGATAGAAATGTTCCCTTAATGTACTGTAAAAAAATAAAGATGTTTGGCTAGATTTATCAGCCTGCTCCAGAAGCAGAATTAAGTACCCCTGCTACATTTTTTCTACTTACTTAAAAACACCTGAGTTGTTATATTGCTAGTCAGACAACCGCTTCATTATATAAAAATAATACATGTCTGCCCCGAAGATGTATGGTTTTAAAAGTAGTCTTCTGTGTCCTCAGACCTGTTGGATAACGTGTACATGGCAATTCCCAAGAACACAGTTGTGGGTGCAATTAGCTACATGCTAAAACTGGCTATCTGTTACTACAGATCTTAAATAGATCAGTAGGACTCTAAAGATATTCAGTGTATCAGAGGTCCTCACCTTGATCCCACAAAATGAAATTAAAGCCAACTCCTAAACTCTTGAATTCCTCAGCTTGCAAACTGAATGGCAAAGTGAGTAGGGGACAGAAATCTTCCTCAGGACATTCCTAGTCAGTGATAACATGTGCATGTGCATATTGACATGTCATCATATCATATTCTCAATTTTAGAATCTCACAAAGTTTATGGCCTAGAGTTTCAACAAACAGTGGGAGGAAAGGTTTTTCTCACGTCTCTGTTCCATGCATAAGCTGTTCAGCAGTATTGCCTGTAGCCTCTATTCCAGGCAATTCACAGGCCACAAGCTGACTGAAAGCAGTCCAAACTGGAGAGCTGAAACAGTGACCCTCATGGCCATGGACCTCCCCGAGGGAGAAAATGAACGAGCAAGGGGAAGGTTGGAGGAGGCTGGTGAGAAGATACAGTATTGTGAGGTTAAAAATCAGAATGGACGGAGTTCTATCATTTCTTAGAGCCAGCTATAAAATTCATTTATGATGGAGCAGGAGATTTGGACTCAACTAATCAAGTAGACTCTGGCTTCTTCCTGTGAAGGCTTCCACAAACCCAAATTGATGGAATATTAATTTGTTGGCTTTTTTATTTCCTCTTTTCTCTCTCAGTGGGAGCCCAAGAGAGAGCTGGAATATCATATTTCACTGGGAAAATCACTCCGAGCTCATCTTAGCAGCTTCACCTCAACCAATAATCCTGTTTATGAATATAGCACTGTGTAGCTTCCTCATGAGCCTTCATCAACAGCTAATTGATTTACTTAAGCCTAAGTAACGGATGATCAGTCTCTGCTGGCCCTCTCTCCAGTTCTCACTCTCACCTGATCAAGCCTGACATATCAATGTAATGAGCTGCCTCCGTTCTCCTGTCTTCCAGCCACAGCAAACACCACAGCTTCCAATTAAATTCTGTGTGATTTATGGAAACCCACAAGCTCACTTGCCTTAATTCTTTCCTCTCTGGGCCATGTGATCCTATTAAATTTCGTCCTTAAAATCTAGTGCTCCATGGGTTGTATGTAGCGAGAAAGTTGGCAAAGGGAACAGGCTAGAGGAAGTCTGAAAAATAGTAATAGTTAGCTACCACTTAGAGGGCAGGACGGTGTTCCAAAAAAAGGCACAGGGCACTTCAGTAAGGAGTTTATTCATGTCTTTAATTAAACCGTATACATCTTTAAAATCCCCCCTCCCCTCTGAAGAGGAAGATAGATACTTTCCCTATTTTATGCAAATAGGAAACTGAGACATGGAGAGATCTTGTGACTTTTCCAAGGTCACAGAGTGGCAGAGCTGAGACCAGTGCCCGCCACGTAGTTGACAGACAATGGAGTCGTTCATGATTACTCAATCACTGTTACTGATGATTACTAATCATTTCCCAAGCTGAGGTTGGGTCTCCATGATCTGCACACTTCTAGAGGCCTGTAAAAGCATTATTGGAGTTTCTAAAGCTGTTATTAATATTTCAAACACAGAAATAACGCAGGCACTTACTGGCGAAAGGTGGCACAAAACATGTTAATTTTCTTTGTTAGGGCCGAGTTTTATTAACCCAGAGTAGTAATCTTGGTTCTTCATGCTGATCAGAATCATAGCAAGAAAAAGAAGTCTTTCCTTATTAAATGAAGTTTGACATTCAAACAAGCAGACAAAACAAACAAGCAATCAGACAAACAAAAGTTTAAAACATAGGTTCATTGGGGAAAAAATAACAATAACAACACAATATTAGGTCTTACAGTGAGGAGAACATGGCTTTGAAGAGATAGGATGGATTTACATGTAGTAACAAAGTGCAGATCCCAGAGCCACATAGACCTAAATGGAATGGTTTGGTCGACATGCTGCCTTACTTTGTATCTCCCCAAATATCTGGATAACAGAATAGACTGAATATGTGTTTCCATGCAGAGAAACATAAACATATTAAAACAGCAACCTCACTTAATTTACCATATTCAGGTAACAAGTGTGATTTGAATCAAGCACCGAACTAGATGCTGGTTGTAGACGTGACAAATGTCAAGGACTAGCACTCAAGGAGCTCAAGTCTAGTAAAGGAGGCAGAAGCATCAATGAAACAGTTGACTGTGGAGTGATAGAGACTAAAAGAGAAACACATACTCAGCAAGGCAGTGACAAAAGAGGGAGTGAGACTTCCCTGACCTACCCAAGTGCAGTCAAACCTTTGCACTCCTCCTTGAAGGGTAACTGACTAACCTGGAGTTGACCAGGTAGGAGGGGAAAACTAGGGAACCCAGTTATCATCCCTAGACATCACAATGGATATGACTGTTCAGTGAATTCCACTCTGTTTTTAAATAATTTAATAATGAAACATTCTCCAATTGAATCCATGGAGGATATAGCTTACAATTTCATAAACTGAGCTTCTTGAAGTCTTGCTTTAGTATCTTTGCCCCCCCCCCCTCCCCAGGAGGGTGTTTTGAAAGTAGTAGCTGCTCAATAAATGTTTGTTTGTTTAACTCTTGGTTGAGCCCCTATGTCCATAACATGTGGTATAGTAAATGACATAGAATATTTTAAAATGTAGTGACATTTCAAGACTTAGAGGACAGTGATACCACAGAACTGATTACATTTGTGGGAAATGGGGGCAGTGGTGATAAGTGCTGATGTGGTCACCAGTTGGCCCCAACGAAAAAAGAATGTACACTGGGGCTACAGGTTAGTTGGTTGCAAAGAGCAGGGCACAAGAGTGTGTTATGGGATAATGTCCTGTTAAAAGAAACTCTCAAGAACAAGAAAAAACAACAACGATTTAGATGTAGCTGGCATGGGTCTATGCAGAGAGCTCCAGTAGAATAACAGGTAACAGTTCTTGTTTTGACTTGGCAGCCACTCTGCATAAACTGATTGTGACTTAATGATATTTTACTGCCTATGTCCCATATAAATTTGTTTCTTCAATCTCATTTTCCCAGAGCGGTTTTTCACTCAGCATTGCATTCAGCAAAACCCAAACCACAGAAGTGCTTGATGGCTTCTTGCTTCCAACATGCATTCTTCTTGAAGTCATGCAAAGCCATGAAAGAAGACACTTATGATATTAACTTTCACATGTATTCTGTCGTAAAGTCCAAGGCATAATTTTTCTATAGACGAACAGGTCTTTGTGGACATTAAGAAACATTGAAATGATTAGTAGCTCAGTGGCAACTTCCCTTTCCCCAGTAAGGGCTGGGGCATCACTTTGAAATGAAGCCAGGGAGCATCCTTATATTTGGCTTCATTAAAATGACTAATGTTTATGTGAAGATGCAAAGATTAATTACACCATTTCAGAGGGTCATGCACATTCATCTACAATCAAGAGAGTTTCAACCAACAACAAAACACTGCTATGAAATCTGAGGAATTATAAATTTCCATTTTCAAATCTGGTGCCTTCCTAGAATTTTCTGAATCCCACTGTGTTGCCCACTTGAGGACTAATGCTTGAATACTTTCAGATTTGATAGTTAAGATTTCCTATCTTTGAAGACCACCTCAACTTGGGATCTTTGCTCATGGTGTTCTCTTTCCCTCTCACCCACCAATCCACATCCTTGTGATGGTGTAAGCCTTGCCTCCTTCTGGAGGACTTCCATCATGCACCTTTTGAACTCCTTTAGCATTCAGAATCCAGCTTTGAATAAGTGTCCTCTCTCTCATTCCATCATGTCTGTATAACCTGTGCCCTTAGCCAGGTCACAAGCCCCCTATAACCAAAGGCATATCTTCCCCATCTTTTGTATCCTCCAGTATCCCCATCCCAGAGCAGAACATGGAGGAAGCCCTCAGCAGGGATCAATGGTGAACCTTCCCATGCACAGTAACATAAAAGTGGAAAGGTTTAAAGGAAACACGCATATACTAAATCCTTACTATATGCTAGGTCTTGGGTCAGGATCTTGACATACATTATTAATTTTCGTTTACTCGGCAACCCTGCAAGACAGTACTCACATTTTAGAGATGGGAGAACAGAGTCAGAGAGTGTTAATAAATGAATCAGTATTTGAAGACAGGTCAGCCTGACACTAAGGCTCTGCTTTGCTCCTTAATCCTATGCTGTTCCTTTATCCTGACCAGGGGCTATTTGAGCTCCTGATTGTGGCTAATATACTGCAGAGAGAGAGTGAATTTAAGGAATAAAGTATTAAGTAAGTCTGTGCTTGACACTTATTCCCCTACTACCACTGCACGTGAGTGGTATTGATATGAGGCCCAGGAAGCAAAGCTGGAGCGATAAATTATATGGCTTATTATAGAAGGTATAGTCAATAATTATTATGGGGCCCGTTTTAAGCAGGATACTTGCTCTCACAGTCGTTGTACCCAGGGTTACTTCTTCCAATTAAATTCGATCAGTGAGGGAAAAGAACCAGAGGAGAGGAGATATGCCGTCAGAAGGATTTGGTTTTTGTATGCTCAGAACCAACTCCTAGGATTTTTTTATTTTCTCTCTTCCAACTCCTAGGATTTTAATTGGTTTTTTGTTGCCAGGACATTCTAAAGAAATAATTTTTGGTGACTCCTGAGAGATCTGGCAGTAGTTCCCTTTTTAAAAAATTGATTTGAATATTTAAATATTCACTCAAAGGTATACTGAGAGAGGTTGGCCTTTGCCTGTGATGCTGACCACATATGCTGTGTCAGGACCCCCTGCCCTTGTCCAGGCTGTGCCTTTTGCCTGTGATGCCCTCCTTTCCACCCTCCTTGCCAAGTGGAGACATCCTTTCTTCACAATGTTGCTCAAACATCACCTTCCTTGTGAAGACTATCCCAATCCTTCCCATGAACCTGTCAAGCACAGATGGGTTCTTCTACCTCTGAGATCCCCACTTCAGGATGCTTCCCGAATCTATCTGTAATGTCTTATTGAAGCATGAATCTCCATGAAGGGCACCTCATTATTGGAGGCAGCAATACCACATGGTGATGCCGAGAGACACCTCATCCAGACTCAGTTTCCTTGTTGGTAAAAGTGAGATATCTATCCTTTGGATTGCTGGGAGAGTTTCGGAGATAGATGATCCTGGTGAAATGCTTATTAGGTGCCCTCAAGTAGTGTTATCTATTTATTGCTAGCGCCTCCCCCTTTGACCTGTCAGACCCCCTTTGACCACCTACTCTGCTGAGATTTGAGCTCAGGCTGGTGTGAGTTGGAGCCCCAAGTTCGCCACCTAAGGAGCCTGGTCTCTGTCTACTTGAATGTCCCCAGCTCTGTGCTGGACAAACACCATTTGTGGTGCTTGGCACGCTTTCCCCAGCCTCTCTGTGGCATTCTGACCCTCATTCCCAGGTTGACCTCCTCCAAATAATCTCAGCCCCATCCAGCCCCAGGGATCTCAGGGACTGAATGTCCACACCATTTATCTGGAATCACGAATTGTCAGTTGTATCCTTTCTCACCTGTTTGTTTCTCAAGTATCTATTCTTAATCGCAGACTCATGGTGAGAGGCTTGAAGGTAGGGTCTATGGCATATTCGTTTTAGAGCTCGGATATGAGTTGTCTCGCACAGTCTTAGGGACTCGGTCATCATAGCTTCCAGGACAATCCTTCCACTGTGCTAGGCACTGAAGTACACTGTGAACAGAATAGTCAGGACCCCTCAACCTGTTTCATCCTAGCATCAGTTACAGTCGATAAGCAAGTCAAGACATAAATGAAGGCAATAGTTCAAGATAGGGTTAAACCCTACAGAGAAAACACAATAAGGCGATGTCTTAGAGAATGACCAGGGGTGGCAGCCTACATCAGCCTTCTCTTTCCATTACTCAGCAATCAAATACAACATTTCCTAAGGAGTGCTCTGTTGAACAGCCACTGGGCCAGATGCTCAACTAAGGAAAAACGAGGGACCCATTGTCAAAAACAGTTGGAAAACACATCCTACTTGTTTATCCCCTGTTAGAGCTGCTCAATTTATATTAGTATATTAAAGCCATTAATACTTACTGCAGTAAAGACATTTTTTATTTTGCTTAAGCTAGCATTTCCCAGGTTTTTAATAGAACTTTTTGTCTATCTTTTCATATTTAGCACCCATCAGCATTCCATGAAACCCATGTCTATGGAATAGACTTTGGGATGTACTGATGAATTGGATGATATTTATTCAGTAACATTCTTATCTACATCCCCTGTGGAGAAGTTGGTCCACATGTCACTGCCAAACCATAAAAATTAGGCAAAACAGAAGGAACTGTATTGACTGAGTTAGTAATGAGCTTATTTTTTTAAAATTCAATTCATCCCACCTCTTCAATCATTACATTTTTGTCTGTTTTATATTCTGGTAAATGTTCTAGGTCAGTGGTCGGCAAACCGTGGCTCGCGAGCCACATGCGGCTCTTTGGCCCCTTGAGTGTGGCTCTTCCACAAAATACCGACTTCTGCGCATGGGCCACGAAGTTTCAATCGCACTGTACACACGCACCTGCACGTGGTATTTTGTGGAAGAGCCACACTCAAGGGGCCAAAGAACTGCATGTGCCTCACTAGCTGCAGTTTGCCGATCACTGTTCTAGGTGCTGGGAATAGAGAAGAGAAAAATATAGTTGCTTCCACCATGGAGCCCTCCTTATGTCTTTCCAGATGACTGCAATAGCTTCCTCGCTGGCCTTCCCTACAATTTATTCTCCACAGAGCAATCAGGGTGAGCCTTTACAAGCCTAGGTAGATCATAGCATAGCTTTGTTCAGCTTTGCCCATTGCTCTTCATGGCAAAAGCCAACATTATTTACAGTGGTCTGTAATGGAGCTGTCCTGAACTGCAGCCACTAGCCACATGTGGCTGCTTAAATTATTCAAAGTTAAACAGAATTCAAAATCCATAGTGTAAAACTCCCTCTATTGTACTTTGAGTGGTCTACAGGGTTGTGTGCCCCGTGGCTACTGTAGCGGGCAACACTGGTATAGAACATTTCCATCCTCACAGAAAGTTTGGTTGGTCACCTAATGCCTAGAAAATCTGGTCTTTGTTGCCATTCTGATCTCATCTACGACTGCTCTTGCCCTTAGCCCCTCTGTTCCCACCACAGTGGCCCCTGGTAGTTCTCACACACTCAAGGCACAGTCCTACCTTCTTGTCTGTTTCTTCCTCTGTCTAGCACAGTCTTCCCCACAGGGACCCCTGACATTCCCTTGCCTCTTATAATTATTTTCTCAAATGTCACTTTCTCAGTGATACTCTCATGCCCCCCCCCCAGTTAATATTGCAATTCCCATTTCTTATCTTACCATGTCCTATTCCCCACCTTTCTTTATTTTTTCCCTGTTAATCACCATCTGACATACATACCCTTTACACATTTATTTGTTTACTCTTTGTATATTTCACAAGGGTAGAGATTTTTTCCGGTTTTGTTCACTGCTGTATCCAGTACCTAGCATACTGTCTGGGATACAGCAGGGGCTCAATAAATATTTTTGGATGAATGAAGGAGCTTTATGGAGAAAGACATAACAATACCACAATAACAGAAACATAAACAGATATAGATTTATTATAATGTCAGATAGTGATAATCGCTATGGGGAAGTGAAAATAAAACAAACAAACAAAAAACAACAACACACCAAAAACAGAAACAACACTAAATGGAAAGTGTTTCATCTCCATTTTTAATGGTCAGGGAACTAAGGCTCAGGAACGTGTAATGAATTGCCCATGATCATATTCACAGTGGCCAGCCACAATTTTGGACCTACATCCAGTAAGATGTTGGTTAATGTTTGGCAGCCTCTGTGAAGGAAATATAAGTACAGCTTTGCAGTGTTTGCCTAGCCCCGTGGTGTAAAACCTCCTACCATACCTGATTCAAGCTACTGATAAGATGCCACTGACCACGGAGCTGGGAAGAGATGTGTATACAGTCTCTCCCCTGAGCCATGCAAGCTCCAGGGTTCCACTGCATCCGACCTTGAAGTCCAACCCCATCCCACTGTACCATGTGGCCACTCCTGGAAAATAGCAAACAGACCCTACTAAAAAAAAAAATCCCTACTTTCTAGACCAGGTGACCACTACACTCCGGAACCCCTGGCTCTTGCTGATGCCTCCATCCCCTCAAACCAGTTGGGTTCACATTTGACTTGTTTGAATGATGGCATTTTCCTCCTAAGAGGATCATGCTTATTTGACTTGACAGGAAAAGTCACCCTCAGAGGAATCTCCTGTCTACGTTAGCCTTTGAGATGGCTGCCTAGATGGCACAGGTAATCCTGTTGGACCTTTGGGGCCTGGGCAGACTACTTTTTAATTGATAATTTATGTTTCTATAATAAGTGGCCTCCTTAATAATGGCCTGCCTCATCAGATGTGATGATTGCTAATTTAGGTTTTCAGGCTTCCTGGATGTAATGAGCTCTAATAAGCCCAAGACTTGTCACAGACTCGGGAAAGCCCGTTTCCCCCTTGAAGCAATGATTTCCCTCAATCCCCGGACACAATTGGGCATCCTCTTAAAATATTAGTAAGTGTGACTGGGATGTTCACCCCTTTCCAAATAAAACATAAAGTCCTGGTTTCATTAAGCCAAGCTATTAAATTAAGAAAGTGTTTTTAATTATCTGAGCATTTCAGGGAGCTCATAAAACATTTAAGAACCTCACAGGGGCGGTGCTGACACCCTTTCAGAGTGAATTAGAGCTTCAACTTCTGCAGCTGAGGGCTGGGCCATAGCTACCGATTCCATTTGATCAGGAGCACATACCCCCCAGAGGGAAGCTGGTGTGGATCTTACTGTTTGGTGGTGGTGTGTGTGCGGGTGCATCTCTGTCTTAGCTGTGGGGGACCAGATCAATTTCTCATAGCAAAAAAAAAGAAAAAAAAAAACCAAAGTCTAACAAACAAAAAACAACAAAGGTTTCCTACCACCTCCCTTGCACCTAGCTCTCCACTGGATGCTGAGATTTAAAACGATGCATGTGCTAGGCACTCTTTTTATATGATCTCATGCCATCCTTATAGAAGTCATGTGAGTTACCTGATATCACCCCCCTTGATAGGTGAGAAAACTGAGAATTAAAATTACCCATGATAGGCACCTAGTGAAGTCAGCCCCCAAGAAGACACCAATTCTATCTGACCCAGGTCCTTGTACCTTACACTGATGAGCGAGCTGTAGCTCATGCTCTAAGGCCACAAATCATAACTAATTATTGCCATGGACTAATAAAAGCCATTTATTTAGGGTGCCAGGCACAATGCTATGCACTCCACATAGCTTATCTAATTTAATCCTCCTAACAACTGTATGAAATTACTGTTTCTTATATTACAAATGGAGGAACTGAGTCACAGAGAGGGGCCTAGTAACTTCTGTTCAGCTGCACAACTAGTGCTAGAAGAGGGATCTATGCCAGGACTGTTGGACCCTGAATCTATGCTCTCATTCACTCTGACCACCCCCTCCCCCCCACCCCGGTCTGAGCCTATCTGGTCAGCTGCCCAGTCAGTATTTTGTTAAGCAGCAGAGTATTGGGCTGTACCTGAGCACACGCAGCACGGGAGAGGCATTTCTCCTTAACACCCAGACCCAAGTGTCCTGTCCCATCTCCTTTTCCCCTGCATCTTATCACTTCAGCTCATACCTGCCCCCAAATGTGCCTTGTGTTCCTTGGATGAAGGACCCATTTGTGAATGATAAAAGGAAACTAATAGCATACCATCCCCCTGCCCCTCAAATCATAGTTCCGTCACTGCTATTACATACAGGTTGTGGAGACACTGAAGCCCTCGGCCAGAAGGCATCTGGGCCCAGGTAGCCAGGTATCATGAGCAGCTTCATTTACATCCCCTGGTGTGCTGCTCAGAATCATTATGTGCAAGCATCAGTCTGGATGGATGAATATTAAGTCTTTATGGCATTTAAAAATATCTAGTAGGATATATATATATATATATATATATATATATATATATAATGGAACATTCGCAGAGTGGAATACTATGCAGCTGTATAAATGGAGGCATCAGTTTGTGTACTGAAATGGGAGAATCTTAAGGTATATTGTTTAGTAAAATGAGGAAGCAGGGCACAGACCTGTGTATATATTGTGCTACCCTTTGTGTCAAACTGGAAGAAGATAATGTGTGTGTGGATGTCCTTGAAAATGCTTTAGAAATCTCTTAACATATACGGAGGTGGGGACTGAGCATAGGGAGGGACCCGGGTGAACAGGGCCAGAGTGTGGTGGAGAATTTAGTCTGTATAAAGTTTTAGGCTTTTGGTTTATGAATCAAATGTACTATCTATACAAAAATTACATGACAGATTGTGGCAGGAGGATGGCATGGCAGAGAGCATTCCAGATGGAAGGGCTAACACGGGGAACAGAAGGCTGGTATTTTCAGGGAACCGAGAGGGGGTCAGTGACAAAGCAGAGGACGGGTCCCGAGCATGCCTTCTAGGACTTTTTGGAGATTTCTAGGTCATTATCCTCAGAGCATCTGCAGGGGTCTGAGCAGGCAGGGGGTGCCTTGGTCAGGGTTGCCTCTTGAAAGGGTCACTCTGGCTACATGGACAGCCTGCTGGGGAGAGGTCAGTGGGGGGCTGCTGCTTTTGCCCAGACAGGTGGGGGTGAGGAGGAGACTGGGGTGTAATCTTAGGCACATTGAGTCCAAGTCCCTTTGACGCATCACAGAGGAGCTGGCAGGAAGGTAGGCGGAGGGAGAATTCTGAAATTGGGAGAAGTCTGGCCATAGTTGGGAGATGTGTATGTAGATAGAAATTGAGGGTATGTACAGAGATAAAATTTCCTGGGACAAAATAAGTAATTATGTCCTCCTCCCAGAGTTGTGAGGGGAGGGAGCCTGGTCATTTATATGCAAACAGTATCTATCTGCCTAATAAGTGCCTCTTGGATGCCTAATCAGTTACAGGGGAGTGGTCAGCAGCAGCAGTTATGCAGGTTACTTGCTCTCTCTTCACCTCCAAGCTGGGCAGCACCTCTCCTCCCCCAGCTCCTTGAGTCTTTCTTAAGACCACCTACTTAGTCTCTCACCTTGGCGGTGTCATTCCTGCAGCTTAGAGGTGAGCCAGGGTGATACTTCCCTCTCTCCGAGTACCTCCCAGCCCAGCAAGCAGCAGCGGTCTCCGGGAATAATTGATATTACAGAAAACACAGGGCTGAGCGCCAGCTTCACATTCTCCAAACATTTAATGAGTCAACCTTTTCAGTTTCATCAAAGCCAAGCTTGGAAACTCCCCGATGGCCCACTGCTAACAAATAGCAGGGTGCCTGCTTTAGCATCGCTGCTCCTCAGGTGTCTGGGTGGCGGATGAGACCTTGGCTGGATGACAGCAGCCAGGTGGCCCCCTCTGTGCCTTTGTGCCTACTCAGGGGCCTCAGGTTTGGCAAGCACAGTGAACCCTCACTCTTGCAGGGGATCAGTCCTCTATGTTGGCTGGAACATCCAGAGGTTGGCATGGCCTTTTAAACGGTGTTTGTTTAAGCTATCAAGACAGGACACAGCTGTTTGTGGCAGGGAAGAGGAAGCACAGGGCAGGCCTGATGGCATTGTAGAAGCAAGAGGGGCTCTAGTTTGGGATGCCAAGGCTGCTAGGGAGTGTGGATGAATTAGGGAGGGGAAAGGAGCAGGGAAATGGGGCAGAATGGGAAACTAAGAGAAGAGATGATAACAGACAAATAATACACTAGAGAGGCCTAGGAACAGGCAGTTAGAGACCAAGATAGTGACACGGAGAAAAAAGAAGAGATAAAGTCAGAAACTGGAGCTATGTACCTACACACAAAGAGACACTAACACAGAAATTGGGAGGGCACAGCCAGCTGCTCAGACTTAAGGCCATCTACCGGGTTCAAAGGCTTTGAAAGAGATACTTGGCTCTCATGGTTTGGTTTGGTTTGATTCTTGACCAAGGTGAGCCTTGTTGATTTCTAAGCCCCACGTGATATGTTGTTGTGATTGTTTGTAATAACAGCAATAGCAATAACAGTGGTGATGGGAGTCGATGAGGTGGAATTATAACTTGTTTTTGTATAGAGCTTTACAGATTCCTCCAAGCCACTGTACAAGGTAGACTTTATAATCTCTGCTGAGAATTCAATAGCTGAAAAAATTCACGCTCAGAGAAGTCAAATCACTTTTAGCACATCACCCAGCTGATTAGGAACAGAGATTCTGAGTTTATTCACTGCCCATTTTGTGTACTTCCTTCCACCTGTCTTTCTTTCCCACTCATTTCATGAGGTGAATGTCTTTTTTTAAAATCCTCACTCAAGTATATGTTTATTGATTTTTAGAGAGAGGAAAGGAGAGAGAGAGAAACATCTATGCGAGAGAAACATGCCTCCTGACCAGGAATCGAACCTGCAACCATTTTGGTGTAACAGGAGGACCATCTAACCAATGAGTCACGCAGCTGGGGCATGAATGTCTTTCTTTGAAGGTGCAACAGACATGAGAAGGAAGTAAAATTTCAGTGGTGCCAGTGAGATTCCCCAGTCTCTTCCAGTAGTCAGGTTGTATAATTCACCCAGAACTCCTGTTTGGGAAACTCTGACTCTCCCATTCCATGTCATTTAGAGAGGGGGGATTTTGCCTCTTAGGCTCATGACCAGGCCTGGCCAATCAAAGTGCAGCAGTATTCTTCTGCCCATCATGATTGGTTCAGCTATGATTGGGAAAAGTCAGGCCAATCAGAGGCCTGCCTTGGCCTTATGAGCCAGAGCTATTATGAAGAACAATCTTCCTTAGAATCTCTGAGCTATATGGGTGAGATGAGGCATTGCTGCTTGTGATCCAAATGTCTTAGCATCCTTGAATGCCTTCTCAGTCATGTTAGCTATCATGTGCCTTATTTTTGGCTTATGTTGATTTGAGTTTGTTTTTCATTCTTTATAACTAGAAGAGTCCTGATAAATGCATCTTTAATTATTTTCCTCTTTTAATTGCTTAAATTAGCTCAACTTGTTTTCTACCCCTCGTAGTCACACACATTTCATTTACACACATATTCTCCATTGACAATAAGAAACAATACTGACCCTAAAACTGTTCCTGCTATTAGTTGCCTCTGGAGATCATTTCTTTTTTTTTTTAATGATGTCATTAGTGTACAGTAATGTACATATTTATTTATTTTTATTTTTAATATATTTTTATTGATTTCAGAGAGGGGGATAGAGAGGGAGAGATAGAAACATCAGTGATGATAGAGAATCATTGATTGGCTACCTCTTGCATGCCCCCGACTGTGGACTGAGCGGGCAACCTGGGCATGTGCCCTGAATAGGAATCAAACCATGACCTCCTGGTTTATGCGTCAATGTTCAACTACTGAGCCACCCCAACTAGGCTGGAGATCATTTGTTGACTCAAAGCAGCTTCTAAGTGACTTTCCAGGTGTCCCCAAAATGTGCTCATTCTTGAAGGCAGCATCTATTTCTATAAGTATGTGTTTTTCTTTGCCGGAACCATACCAACAGACCAGTCAGCATGAGCAGAGAACTCCAATGCAAAGAAGGTTTGTGTGTGAAAGGAATTAGATACTCTTCAAATGGAAGCTGCTTCTACTTGCTGGCTATCACAGTTAGTTATTGCTGCATAACATACAGCCTGAAACCCAGTGATTCAAAGATATGAGCATTGATTTAGTTCTGAATGTTGCAGATGGTGGGTTAAGTGGATCTACTGGATTGAACTGGCTTGGTATAACTCTCCTATTTCTCAGGTTTGTGTTGGTTAGGCAGCCTTGCTGACCTTGACTGCGTCTTCCTACATGGTCAGGACTCTGCTTCATGTGGTTTCACACTTTCTCCCACACAAGTCCAGGCTTGTTCTCATGCAAAAGACAAAGGAATGAGAGAGAGGACAAGGAAATGACTCTTCAAGCTTCTGCTTATGTTGAGTTTGTTTCTGTCCCATTTGCTGGAGTAAATTATGTGGCCAAGTCCAGAGTCGATGTGGGAAGGCATCACTAAAGGGCACAACTATAGAAGTACATTCTGTCATTTCCAATGAACATTCATGAAATTCATTGAACAGACTCTAGTCATTGGGTTGGCAAATGCTAATTGCTGATGTGAGACCCTGAGAATTCAGAACTTCACATGGGGGTGGATGGGTGGCTAAGGCATAGGGAGTGGACCTTTCGGCCATACTTGTGGAGGGATTTAGAACCATATGTACTGCTATTCTTCTGTTGAAAATATTTCACACAGAGAATTATTCTTCCAGTCTTTTACAACTGCCTCTAATCTTTTTCTTCCAGTGTCAGGACCCTTTTCTTATCTTTCCAGGAAAGAGGGTCCTCCAAGAACTTAGTTTAGAATGGGAGGCAGACAAATAAACAGAAAACTTCAAGATTCAAACACACGGGCTCAGGCAGGAATAAACACAATATGCTGTGAGCTTCCAGAGGCGGGGCACTTAGCCCAAGCAGGCGAACCATTTAGAGAAATCTATTTTAAATTGATTGTTTTATTTGCTGGATTTTATATTGACATGTTTTGCTTTGTTCTCAATGTGTTCTGGGACTGCAGCCTATTCATTTATTATTAAGAGAACGGTAATTATTTCCAGGAGCTCTTGAGAATACACTCTGCTTCTCCTTTGCCTGATCTCTGCTGATTCTGGTATAACCTTCGTATCTCTGAGGACATCTGTGGCAGGAAGTGACAACCCTTGTGTGCCTGGTGGAACACAACAAAGCCCCTACTCTGGAAGGAAGGCTTGCAGACCACAGCTTCTCAAACTTTAATGAGCATGTGGGTCCCTGGAGGACTTGCCAAAATGCAGATTTTTATTCAGGAGGTGTGAAGTGAGGTTTAAGATTCTGTGTTTCAACCAAGCTCCCATGTCATGCTGATGCTGCTGATCTGTGGACCACCTTTTGAGTAGGAAAATTATAAAAGGTCAGCAGCCCTTCTACACTGGTGACTATTGTAGCAGGGCCAAACAGAGGCCTGCCTGTATCTTGTCTGTCTACCTTGCTGAACTGTAAACTCAGGTGAAGATAGCACCCGTTTCTTGCCTGCAACTCCATTCCCAGTGCTAGGCACATAGAAAAATCTCAATAAATATTTGTCAAAATAATGCCTCCTAATCTTCCACCCATTTTCCATGGATGTGTGCATGCGGACATTTACCTAATGTCCTTCCAGTTTGATACTATACCTAGAGCTGCATTTATCCCATGGGCTGCCATCTTGACCCCTTACCTAATTCAAGACAGCCTGGATGTCCAGGGCTGGACCAAGTGACCATCAGCCTCCCCTAGATTTGAATACACCTCATCTAAATGCTTGAGTACCTGTCTGATTTGAGGCACTCCTTTCATTGACTACCATACAGTTCCCCATGTCATGACCACGGGCCAGATCTGTTGGATATGGATTCTAGTTAAATATTTCCCTAGAGTTTCTTATATTCTCTTGGACTCAGTGGTTGACCTCTTCCTATTGTAGGTCTTCTGGCTTGGTTAGTTTTCCTCAGATCTTTTAGCACCTTTCTGCTCTCTTACTTAGAAATCCCAGCAAAGCTGCAAGGTTGGAGCTGGAACTAGGCCAGTGATGACATAAAGGACTAGCACTGAAATATAAGATCATCATCAGCATCTTAGTTTGAGTTCCCACCCAGAAACTTGGCACCCTCTCTTTAAATTGCATTTTTAAAAAGCCAAAAGCAATTAGCCATTATGCAAATGATTTAAGCCTCAGTTTCCTCAGCTGCAAAATAGGGATAGCTGTACCATTCTTGTGGGGTTGTATTTAAGATGATGTTGTGATATAATAGACATAAAATGCTCAACTCCAGATCCGACACATGGACAGTGCTCCATAAAGGGTAGTTTTTTATTTGGACTACTAAAGGGTGGGTCCTAAAATCCAGGACCCCCCAGGGACGGGCTCCAGTGAATCCAGGATCATATCTCTAACAGCTCATCATGGAAGAGAGAAGGTTGGGTTCAGTAGAGGACAAAGTAGGAATAGTGAAGACACAAGGCTGACACCCCACAAGGAGCTTCTATGATGAGAGTAAGTGGAGAATGGATTAGGCAGCAGAGTAGCTCAGATGTCTATATTCCTGGGACTCCCCTGGACTCCTATAATGCCTCCTAAGCCTCCTGGCTATGGGCATGCTTGTACCTGCATACACCACCCAACACTTGTCCAGAATTGGTTTCATCCCAATGCTTATATTTTCTAAGCAGTCTGGATCACCATGAATTTTATTCTTGTCTTCTGAGTTTTTTAATCATCATAATTTATTTAGTTCATTGAACAAATATTTAGCGACTGTTTCCTCTGTGCCAGGCACTATCCTAGGATATATCCAAAGATATAGTGCTGAATAAGCCAAAGAAAGGGCCTGTTCTTAATGGAGCTTAAACGTATTTTATAAAAGGGATGTAGATTTTGGACTTAGTCAGGAATTTAGATGGTGCCCTGTGATGAGTCCCCAGCTGAGTAGAGGTCCTAGTAGGAATGCATACACAGTAGATACTTATGTGCTCACTGATTGAATCAGTGAATGTATACCGTATTTGTTTGTGTATAAGATGCCCCCCACTTTTCCAACCCAGAATTAAGAAATCAATATTTGAAGCATAAAACAGAACTCATTTTTATTTAGTAATTACCGCAGGTAATGTTTACATACCAGTACTATGATATTATGCAGCATATCACTTTATTCAGCCTCTGTTGCATCACTGCTCTCTTCTTCATCACTATTAGTTCCAGACATATCAATTTCTTCAACTTCTATTGTATCACTGATATCTTCTGAGTCACCGTCTGTATATGTGAGATCATCCTCATAAACTGGAGGCATTTTCTGAGCTAACTTTGTTCATGTTCTCATGGCCAACCCTTCTCTCATCATGAAATGGAAGTACCATTGTGCCTTTCCTGTAAAATCAACAATATTCATTTCACTTGCAAACATTCTTGCCTGACGTTGAATAAGTTTGGTTGACACGCATAAGCCACTCTGGCGCTGCTCCATAATCCAAGTCTTAAGCCTCTGCTCCAAGTTTGCCCATTTTGCTGGTTTTCCTCTTAAGGCCTTCTTTTTTGGCATCTTAAGGAGTTGTTCTTCCTCTTTTCTCCACTGTTTGATCAGACACTCAGTGGGAGGAGGTCCAAATTGTCTCTCTGCAGCTCTACTATTATTTCCGTGCTCTTTTGCATAGCTGATTACATTCAGTTTGAATGTTGCAGAGTAAGACAATCGCTTACCAGTATTTATCTTTTTATTTTTTGACACCTGGTCCCTGTTGCATCTGTGCACTCTCTACCTCCACCTCCAATTACGGCATCAGCTCATGGCAGTAACAATAAGGCTTGTGATTGGAAGAAGCCTGTTTGACAAAGGATAGGCAGCTATACACCTAGCGGCTCCCTCCTTGGCTGACTTCCATGTATAAGACACCCCACAATTTTCAGTCTAATGATTTCAGAGAAAAATAGCATCTTATACATGGAAAAATGTGATAATTGTGAGGGATAGAAAGAGAAGATGGGAGAGAAGAGCAATGAGATGGGTGGATTCACCAGGAGCCATTCCAGTCACTCCCTCCTTTATGGAATGACCAAGAACAAAAGTATGAGACAGGCTTTGAGATTTGACCATGTGCTAGCTATCATCATTGGAAAGATGGATATTGCAATAAATGAGACAAATTCCTGCCTGCCCAGCTAAACATTCTTTCTCAGTTCTCCATGTGTCTGAATGAGCTCAGATCCTTTTACCACATCATCTCACATGCTGGAAGGTCCATCCTGATCCCAAACTTCCTTGAACATATTTGGGGGAGTGATGAGTTGACTTTTCAAAGTTTTTAAATCTTGAAACCCATTTTTAATTAAGCTGATAAATGAACAACCAACATTATTTTAACTTCAACTGACATAATGTTGCCCAGTCCATCTTAGATTGTATTTAATTACATTAAGTCAGGATTTCTCACCCTTGGCACTATTGAAATTTGGGGCCAGATGATTCTCGTTGTGAGAGGCTTTCCTGTACATTGCAGATGTTTAGCAGCATTCTTGTCTTCTACCTACTAGATGCCAGTGGTGACAACCAAAACATGTCTCTAGGTATTGCCAAATATCCCCTAGGAGAAAATTTATCCCACAGTATCTGACAATGTTTCTTGTGTTAAAATTGATCTGGTGTTGAGTATTGGTACTGTTGCATGCAAGCTATATGACATTGGCCAGGTCTAGCCCGAGAGTCAGCTTTGCCGTATGAACAATGTTGGTACTGAAGCCTGATGTTGTGGTGAGGTTTAAACAATGACATGTGTAAAGGACCTGGACAGCGCAGAAGCTCAATGACTGTGATCACATCTTATTCTTTGGCTAATAGACTAATAAAGAACTCACCTCTATGTGGCCCAAGAACTCCCTGGCAGAATGTGAGTGATACGGAGCAGTACTTAAGAGCACAGGTTGTGGAGTGAGACAGACCTAGGTTCAACTCCCAGATCCACCATCTACCTACTATGTGATAATTTTGGTCAATTTGTGTAACCTCTCTGCCTCAGTTTCCTTATCTGACAATGATAACAGTACCCATCTCATAGAATCATTATGTCATGAGGATGAAAGGAGATTATGAATGTGAGACACTGAGCACCATGAGTGTGGCCAAGTCAAGTTTGCCCAATTACTATTAGTTGTTGTTGCTATTATTATCGGTGTTATTTCACCCTTGGGTCCCTTCGTGGGGGTAACTTCAAAGCAGATAGTGGCCTCTTTCCAGAGACTTCCTATGGAGCCAGAGTAGTTCAGTCAACAACTTCCCTAATGAGCTCAAGACTCCATCAGCAGGGCCCTTTGTTTTCCTAGTAACTCTCTGTCAACATGGTTTCTGTTCCTGCATCAACATTATACCAACTGCATATTCACTAGCCTGCATGGGTCTCAAGACTATCAATTGCTATGTGGAGTAAATGATACTCATTGTTAAAACCGGATAAATGCCTGTTTCCTTTACACAGTGGAAGAAACTGTTGTAGGCTATTAAGTAAATAACTATAAATAACACACTATAAAATGCTTTACGTATGCCTTATCGCACTGAACTTCAACACTGAAGTAGCTGTTATGGCTGGGTAAATTATATGTGTTTTTAAACACTGTCCAAAATACATATTTGCACGTACTTTAAATCCTACACTACACAGTCTCTATAGCAACCAGCAAAACACAAAAGCCTTATTAAGCATTCTTTGTAGTATTTTTAGGATTTTAATCATTAGGAGAAAACTCATAGGCCATGTAGACACCAGGGAACATGAAGAAAAAAAGTATAGGAACAAAAGAATGAGGCTGGCTTTGAACCTGGTGGGAGAGGATTTTATTTTTTCAAACTAATAATCACCAAGGGCCTTCTTTTTGTGAAGGCAGTGCTATGTTTTGGGTACATCAGACACAATTTTGGAATTACAATCTGGTTTCTCAACAGAGAAGAGAGTTCTTCAATTAACATATTCCATCAAAAGATCATTTTCAATCTTTTCTCTTTAGTCACACCAAGAAAATATTGCCTTGCCATTCAAAAGTGAAGTAATATTTAATGTTTGATGTCTGTGTTGAGCCCAAGTCACATAATTCTTTGAAGGGAAATTCTAATGGTTTCATTGGGATGGGGCCATATTGCATCATTTGAGTTCTGTATTTACCCGATTGCCTATGATTTGCTACAATAACAACAAACTTTAGACAGATCCGTAACTTAACACTGTAAGTCTCTTGCTCATGCGATGTGTGCTATGTGTCTAATGCCAGTTGGTGGAGTTTCTGCTCCATGCTGTCACTCAGGGATCCTGAGGAATTCTATCATCTTGTAATGCCACCTCTTTGCCTGCTTTCCAGGGTTCTGCATCAGGGCAAAAGAGAGCTGGGGATGGCTTGGTGGCCCAGAAGTGGCACACCTCATTTCCACTCATACCCCACTGGTTACAACTCAAATCATGTAACTGCAACAAAAGGTAGAAAGATAGGGGAGCACATGAAATATTTAGTGAGCACTAAACATCTTTGAGAAAAATAACACTTATTTGTCAGAACTATGCCAGACATTTTATACTGCTTGATCTTACCAGGTATCTTTAAAACAACTTCACAATTCAAAATTTCCCCATTCACAGGTTCAGCAATCATAAATGACTTGTTTAATGTAACTAAACCCAAAATTGGAAAGGTGAATTTAAATTTAGGTCAGTTGATAACTGAATATAAGATACTCTGTGACCCATCAGTTCCACTCTTAAGTACTTTCCCCAAAGTGCACATATGTTCACTAAAAAATATGTTAATAGAACGTTCATAGAAGTACTCTTCATAAGAGCCCCAAACTGAAAACAGTCCAAATCCACCAACAATGAAATAGAGAAATTGATTGTGATGTATTAACACAATGGAATACTCTGTAGCACTGAGAATGAATAAATGGTAGCTACGTACAAACATGAACAAATATCACAAATACTACATTGACTAAGAAGGTCATATACAAAAGAGTTCATACTGTATGATTCCATATTGTGTTATTCAAATGCAAGCACAATTAATCTATGGTGATAGAGGTCAGGATAATGATTCCCGTAGAGTTTGGTGATGAAGAGGGTACATGAGCAGAGCCTCTGTGCCTTTGGTAATGTCTGTTTATCTGGATGCTAGTTATGTGGGAGTGTTCAGTATGTACAAATTCATCTAGCTGCGCAATTATAATTTTGTGTATTGTTTGGGGATGCCTTAAAGGCCCTGGTTAGCCAAACCTTGTTATATGTCATACTTCAATAAAAAAATCTACTTGGAAAAAACAACTTGCAAAAGTAGAAATTGTAGGTTCAGATCAAACTGATTTGAGAGCCCTGTCCTTTATTAGGTAGCATTGATTGCTTCCCTGACCATGCCAGCTCTTAAAAAGTCTAGCTTGATTTCTACTATATTAACGTAGCCTATTCATGAAATAGTTCCTTAGAATTGTGATTTAGATAGAAACTTACAGCAAATTTGAAAGAATTGTCAAAGTCAACTACAATTCACTCTAATAGTGACTTTTGTAAGATACTTTTCTTTCTTAAAATCAACTATAAAGCTGGATATCCATAGGATGGAGGGAAAAACAATGGAATCATTTTCTCTGCAGGCCAATGGGTGGGGAAACTTTTTTCTGCCAAGGGCCATTTGGATATTTATAACATCACTAGAGGTCCAGCGCATGAAATGCATGCACTGGGGGTGGGGGTCCCTCAGCCTGGCCTGAACCCTCTCATAGCCTGGGACCCCTCAGGGAATGTCTGCCTGCCAGCTTAGGCCTGATCTCCTTGTGCCCCTAACCACTCGCCTGCCTGCCTGATTGCCCCTAACTAGTCGACTACCTGCCTGATCACCCCTAACTGCTTCGACCAGGCCTAAGCCAGCAGTCAGACATCCCTCTTTCAATTCTGAACCCCTTACTCCTTACCACCTGCCTGCAGCGGAGGCAGGAGAGGCTCCAGCCACCACCGCTACACTTGCCAGGCTACAGTGCCCGGCTCCTGGCTGAGTGGCACTCCCCCTGTGGGAGCGCACTGACCACCAGGAGGCTGCTCCTGCATTGAGCGTCTTCCCCGTGATGGTTAGTGCACATCCTAGCAACCAGTCATTCCACCAGGTGTTCTGCCAGTTCAGTCAATTTGCATGTTAAGGTTTTATTATATAGGATTCCTGGGCCATACGAAATTATCAACTTAAAAATTAGCCTGCTATATTTGATCAAACAATTAATTCACCCCTAATGCCTTGACAGAGCCAGACCAAATGATTTCCCAGGCCCAGCCGTGGGCAAACTACGGCCTGCGGGCCGAATTCGGCCCGTTTGAAATGAATAAAACTAAAAAAAAAAAAAAAAAGACTGTACCCTTTTATGTAATGATGTTTACTTTGAATTTATATTAGTTCACACAAACACTCCATCCATGCTTTTGTTCCGGCCCTCCGGTCCAGTTTAAGAACCCATTGTGGCCCTCGAGTCAAAAAGTTTGCCCACCCCTGCCCAGGCCTTACATGGCCCATGGGCTGGACGTTCCATACCCCTGGGAGGAATGGACATGGTCAAGTGTAGAGAAGAGAATGAAACCCATATTAAAATAAGACAAACCAAGACAGTAGGACAATGTAGACTGGGACTTGAGATGTTTACCTCCACTTCAATTGGAGCCATCATAAAACTCAAAAACCATGTACCTGCCCAGCTAAAATAAACTGACAAGTGAAAGATTAATCCTATTGTTTTTCTCTGCCTCTTTTCGATCCCCTTAACACACCCAACACCAAAACAGCAATTCGGTGGAGCCCTGACTGCCAACAGACAATGTTGTCTTAGAGGCGGTATTAGTGGTAAATCCTCAAGCTGTTTTATAAGTACCTCCTAGGTTGGCAACAGAAGGCTAAACACAAAATTGCAAGATGAGCTTGAATTTAATTTTGAAGTTTTCATCTGTCATCATGTTATGACACTATGGTGTTCTGGGCTTTGCAGAAGGTGCCAGGCAGGAGCGTAATACTCCTACTGGGAAGGACCTCTCTCTCCCATCTGTTCCTGTCTTGGAAGCAGTGTTTGTGGGATCATGGTTTTCAAAGGTTTAGTGGGAATTGCTAGAGGCCCCTCTAAAGATCTGCTACGTTCTTAATCAATGGCACTCTTTCTTTGAATACTTTGTTCGTTCATTAATTTATTTAACATGCTTTTACTAAGCGCCTCTTTTGTTTTAGGTGCTATACCTGGCTCTAGGCGTGCACTAGTGAGCAGAGAACACATACTCACCATCCTGGAGAAGCTTCTGATCCAGAGGGAGAAAAGACAAGTAAGTGGGAAGTTTTAAGAGATACCAATGAATGCTGCAAGTTGGATTAAATGGTGTGCAAATAGGAGGAGTGGCCACCACACCTTGAGGAATGAGATCACTTCTTGGAGGTAGTGATGTCTAGGGTAGGACGTGAGGTCTAGTGTAGCTGTATTACATGCCAGCAACGTTGCAATCACTGTGCCTGGCTTTGGAATTGTAAGGGTGGATAGAGGATGGCATAGAGTTTGACAAGGGATACAGATAATCAAATGGACTGTTTCAATAGCTTCATGTTCAATTGGATGTTTTGAGACCAGCTTGGTGGAGATGATGTCTGAGTTAACTCTGGACAAAGGAATTAGGGGGTAAAGCTCCGAGACAGAATATGGGGATGTTCTAAGTGAGGGAACAGCATTTGCAAAGCATAGTCATGAAACCGTGGACCTACAATGGGTTCTTTGTATGTTGAAGCGGGGATGGGCGAGGGGTGACACGGAATCTGAGAAGTGCTCAATGTGGCAATTAGAGTGAGCCACAGTAATTTTGGTGAATCACCAATTGGTGGTGGTGGTGACTCCATCACCCTGTGCTTGATAGGGATCACCCTAATAACAGTATGGGAGAAAGGCTGAAATTTGAAATCCAAGTTAATGTGACCACTATCCCAGTGGTACCCACAAGCCTTATGCTTCCCTCCCTCCCTCGCTCTCTGGGTTATTAAAAACATGACATCCAAACCCAGAGAACAACCACTGGGAACAGAATAACCTGTTATCCGGCGTTTCCCCCGTGGACACTCGGCCTTGGTGCAGATTTATACAGCTGCATTTAGGGCCGATGATAGAATCATTGTTATTTTTATCCCTTCCATGACACAAACCAAGAAAAAAATCATAATAAAATTTTACAAGTTAGCTGCCACCGAGAATAAACAAGAGAGCACTATACGAAATGAATCAGAGGCTCTAACCGAATCTCCTCTCAGGACAATAACTCTAATGCAAAGCCAGGGTCTGAGGAGGTCGCGGTGCAAAACTCTCCCGGGGCAATTCCAGGGAGAAAGGAGATATTCTCCTCCTGTCATCTTCACTTCATGTCCTAATACCTCTGCGGATGTGCAGAGAAAACGTAATCTTCGGCCCCTGCTCTCAATCAAGGTTTGGCTAACCAGGGCCATTAAGGCATCCCCAAGGATCACAGAATTAACCCTCTGTGAACCTAGGGAAGCCACCAGAAGAAAGCTGCTTGATTCTAATCTCGACTGAGCCAAAATGTCACTTGCCATTAAGTTCCATTGGCGTTTTTCTCCCTTTTAAATTACACGATTACCTTTAAATTGTGTATAGGAGCTCATAACCGCTGTACATTGAAGGTAATGGGGAGTGATTTCATTTTACTCATGGACAGGCTGCCTTTTCTAGAGTTTTTGTGTTCATTCTCTGTCTATTTCAGGTTCCATTTAGGTAGCAGGGAGAAATAAATTCTGTAGCACGTGTTTATTTTTAGAGTTAGCTGATGATTCTGTAGAGATTCTCCTGAAGCCCCATGTGTGTGAGAGAGAGACAAACATGCATTCTGCATGTCTCCTGGGTGGTCTGGAGACACAGGACACTGCAATTGAGCTGATCCCATTACTTCTCAAAAAAAAAAAAAAAAGAAATCATCTGGAAAGATAGGTCTAAACTTAGTCATTTTTTTGGTTGCTATCAATTAACTTTAGTGTAACTGCTTATAGACCAAGTCATAGTATTATTCATCCATTCCCTCACTCATTCATTTGGCATGATCCTTGTGCATCTGCTGTGTGCCAGACACTGAGCCTGGTGTTGGGTATGGTGGGGATCTGGGAGCTTGCAATATAGTGGTGGATAGACAAACAAGCTGTTCCATTACAGTTTGATTACGGAAATGAGATGAAAAGAATAAGAGGCCCAACTTAGGTCCTTTTATGACAGGTTTGAGGGCATAGGCAAAGCTTCTCAGAGGGAATTACATCTGAGCTGAGACCTGAAGATTGAGAAGAGCTTTACCGGCTGAAGGGTCTAGAGGTGGGAGGGAAGGTCAGGCGGCTGAGAATGGAAAGCAGAGCAGGGGGGCAGTTTGTCAAGGACTTGGAGCCTTAAGATACAAGTTTTAAGTTCACTTATGTCATTTAATAGCATAGGCATGGATTCAAGACTTTGTGGTCCCATTTTTCCATCTAAAAAGTGAGTGTAACTCCTACAACCCAAGATGTCTGGAGGACTCAATGGACGCAATGACATAGGCATAGCCTATTGGAGATGTTTATTGAATGAATGGAAAGGAGATCTCGGAGAACCCTCTGGCTCTCTAGGCTAAGGTCTCCTTGTCTGTAAAATGAAAAGGTTAAGTTAGAGGCTGTTGAACTCTTTCCAGTTCAAATTTGTAGTTTCCTGATGCTTGCCTATTTTGGAGGCTTGTACTTAGCCTGGTGTGCTAAGCATAAGAAAGTTTGGTTTCGTGTCTCATAAAGTCAGAGGGCAAGGAGTAAATGATTTCTGACAGAAGAAGCCCTGGTGAGTCTTCTGGCCTCCCTAGAACTGCTCTTATCCCCCAAGCCAGGTGATGAGAAGAGGGTTCGTTTGCTGCTGTCACTGGCTTCACTTGCCTTCTCCAGTTGAGACTTGGTCTCAGAGGATGCGGCTGACCAGGTTTCCTGGAAGATCACTTTGCACTGTAGAAAAAAAATTGCTTTATCCTTTTATGTATCTCATGAAACTGTTGATACACTGTTCATGCTAAACAACAACAAACTCCTTGTTTCTTCCTGAGAAAGGACTAGGAGGGAGATGATTTTGAGTGCAGAAAATCTGATATCTGATAAAGAATTTATGTTCTTGCTGGCATCCGAAAGGTGATTTGATTTGGACTGTAAGCACCTCTGGGAATTACCCCCTCTCTGCAGCACCTTTAATGTATACTCATTCTCCCTTGCTGTATTTAAGGAATTTATTATTATTAGGTGGACATGTTTTTAATGACTCCACGATTGGCCTGTACTGCAGAATACCTAAGAATAGCTCAGGTGGAACTGTTCCAAAGACATGGGAGCGGAAAGTTTGGGGGAACAAAAATCCTGCCTATTTAGGAATGTCTAAAATATGCCCTAATCACAGTTGAAATATCTCTTGGCTACGGTGGTTTTTTTTTTTTTTTTATCTCCTATACTATTGGGACCTAGGGCCTGGGGTTTTCTATATTAGCTGTATGTTTTGGTACTTCAGAGAATCCTGAATGCAATGGTGGTGATTGTGTAGGACCATCCAGATGCCTACCCAGAATGCAGCCCTCAAACCCTAGGAAACATAGCTGCAAATCTGTGGTTTCGTTCTCTAACTTTGCCATGCTGTCACATTCATTCTGAGATCGGTCCTTTTAATTTTAGTCATTCAAATGGTGTATAATGGTATCTAATAGTTTTACTCTTCATTTCCTTTATGGCTAGTTATATTAGTCACCTTTTCATATACTTACTTTCTACCCATGTATCTTTGCATTTAGTGGGTTTTTTGTTTTCTTAGTATTGACTTGATATTTTTTTTATATAAGACCTTTGCCAAATACATGATTTGCAAATATTTTCTCTCAGTTTATGGCTTGTCTTTTTATTCGCTTAAAAGTGTCCTTTGAAGTATAGACATTTTAAATTTTTATCAAGTCCAATGTATCAACTTGTTTCTTCATGGATCATGCTTTTGATGTTATGTCTGAGTAATCATTACCTAATCCAATGTAAAAAAGATTTTCTCCTATATTTTCTTCTTGAAGCCTTCTGGTTTTAGGTTTATATTTAGGCCTATGATCACTTTTGAGTTAATATTATATATTGTTCAAGGTATGGATCACAATTCCAGCACCATTTGTTGTAAAGACTATATTTCATCTACTGTATATTGTCTGTGCACCATGTAGAAAATCAGTTGCCTATGTATTGAGTTTTTTCAAATATATTTTTATTGATTTCAGAGATGACGGGAAAGAGAGATAGAGAGAGTTAGAAATGTTAATGATGAGAGAAAGTCATTGATCGGTGGCTTCCTGCAAGCCGCAACCCAGGCATTGCCCTGACTGGGAATCAAACCGTGACCTCCTGGTTCATAGGTCAAGACTCAATCACTGAGCCAAGGCAGCTGGGTTATGCATTGATTATTAAAGTTTTATTATACTTTTTGTAAATCAGGGAGTGTTAGCACTACAGCTTTATTTTTTTTAAAGTTGTTTTGACTATTTTAGCTTTCCATGTGACTTTTACAATATTATCAATTTCTACCATAAGAAGCCTGCTGGGATTTTGCTTAGGGAAAATTGACATCTTATCCATATTGAACCTTCTGACCAATGAACACAGTGTATCTTTCCATTTTTTAAGTCTTTAATTTCTTCAGCAATATTTTACAGATTTCATTGTTCAGGTCTTTCACATCTTTTGTCAGCTTTATTCCTTAGTATTTTATATTTTTTATGATACTGTAAATGCTATTTAAAAAGTTTTGATTTCCAAGTGTTTGATGCTAGTGTATAGAAATAGAACTGATTTTTGTATATTGATTTTGTATACTGAAATTTGTTAAACTCATTTATTAGTTCCAGTATCCTTTTGGGGGATTCCACTAGATTGTCTACATAGAAGATCATGTCAGACATGAATAAGACAGCTTTAATTCTTTCTTTCCAATTGGGATCACTTTTTATTTCTTTTACTTGCCTTATTGCACTGGCTAGAATGTCCAGAACAACACTGAATACTGGTGGTGTGAGTGGACATTCTTTTTCTTTCTCCTGAGCATAGAGGGAAAGAATCCAGCCTTCAAGTGTGAACTCAGAACATTTGCAGACAGAGACCATCTGGGCTCTGCAGTTCATATAAAGCCCCAAATGTATATATTTTCCCATTTCTGGTGAAGATTGCTGTGGAATGCAGAATACCATTTCACAAAAATTAGAGTCAGCAGCTGACACCAAAGCAGACGATGAAAACAGGATTTAAGTAGGATTAAGGACAGAAATAGTCGCCTCACAAGCAGAGACTAAGAGCCTAATGAGAAGGGCCTGCAAATTAATATTAGACCTGTGCTTTAGATTATTTACAACATGTTATTGTCAGGGTGACATCAAGTGAAAACCAGGGCTTTGCAGGTTGGTACAGCTGGCCTCGATTTGGCTTCCTGAGCCACACTGGCTGGGGAGGAGCTTGAAAACAGCCCCAGGTGTGTGCAGTGGGGTGCTGGGCCCGCTCCACAGGCTCTCAAGAGGCTTGCATTCCACGATGTAATCTTGATAACTTGAAATGGACTATGGCAGGAGTACTGACACCATGAAAACTTGCCTAATGCTACAAATCAGGACTTCCTCCGCCCCTCCCCCTCCAGAAAGCTGTTGTTAAACCTTTATCAGCACACCACTATGTAATCAATACTCTGTATATAATTATGATTGATATATTAATATGTTCATGCAGGTTATAATCTGTGCATTTAAGAGAAACACACAACAGGATTTTATGTATAGCTAAGAAAGAAAAGTGTTATCAGTGATAATTTTGCGGTTCCATTGATAGAGGACACATCCAATTTCCAGCTGGGCTAAAATGTGAGAAAAACCTGAACTTGAGCATTGAAGAAATACAGCATCACTAACGTTCATTGTATAGGAAACACTATGCAGTGTATTTTACTATATGCATCTGTTACTCACATAAAATGCTTAGCTTCATATAAAGTGCTTACCAAGTCCTGTTTTAAAAAACAACAAGAATGAACAAAGAAAACAAAAGTTTTCGAAGTCTAACTAAAGTATTGAACTTGATAAACCCAGTTCATAACCTGAGTCAAGATTTTGAGACCTTGTGTAGACAAACCAAAGAAGCAGCCCTCTCTCTCCCACTCGCACATAGCACTTACTGCCTTTTATTGATATCATTTGTTTACTCAGTTTTCTATCTTTCTAGATAATAGTATGCTTGAGCGCAGAACTCCTGCATCTTATTACCCTTTACATTCCCAGTATTAAGATTATTGTCCAGATCACTGTAAGGGGTCAAGAAATGGCAAGTGAACAAACATCTAGCCCGGCCGGCGTGGCTCAGTGTTTGAGTGTCAACCTATAACTGGGAGGTCATGGTTCATTTCCCAGGTTGGGGCACATGCCTGGGATGTTGGCTCAATCCCCAGTGTGGGGTCTGCAGGCGGCAGGCAATCAATGATTCTCTGTCATCACTGACATTTCTATCTCTCTCTCCCTCTCCCTACCTCTCTGAAATCAATAAAAATATCAAACACAAAATCCATCTATCTATTATAGTCTATTATCTGTCTCACCCATCTGTGTATCTATCGGTCTATATATATCTATTATCTATCTATCTATCTATCTATCTATCTATCTATCTATCTATCTATCATCTATCTATCTCATCTGTATATCTATCATGACTCCTGAGGAAGGCATATCTATGTTTGGGAATACTATTAGACAACATGAAGGTGTTACTTTCACAGGCTTTTCATCATGACTTAGAAATAAGATACACATTTGAGTAACCTCTTTCCTCCTGACAGTATCACCAAAGAGCCCAGCACTCAGAGCTGGCCAAATAACCCAGTTGGTAGGGTCGGATATTTCTAAGATGTGAGTTAAGTATGAAGATGATCAATGCTTGATCATATTGAATGCATCACTGGCCTGCAAGCTGGCATTTGGGCTTCCCGACATCGGTAGATATGCCCATTCTTGTTCTTCCCTTAAGGACTGAATACAGGGCAGTATCTTCAGCTGCTTAACAAGCATCAGGAACAAAGCCTCAGGCTGCTGTCCTGAGGCAGCGGGCTCAGTGTGTGAGGAGCTCACCATTACTACCTGGTACCAGCCAAGCCCGTCACTCTGATCCACTTGGACATGGTGGCTTCCTTCCTTTTCTTTTTTTCCCAGAGGCTGAAAATATCCCCTGATGGCTCAACAGAGAAGAATAAATTGTCCTCATGTATTTACACAGAGGAGGAGATTTTCCTCATTGTATTTGCAATTCCGTCTCGTGCGATGACCTCCATTTTCATAATCCTTCATGGAGTATCATGATTTAAAAAGCTTTCTCTCCCTGCTGTTTCTGTTAAAAGGTTTTCTGGTGCGATTCTTGGAAAGTCAAATTCTGCATTTAAATGTTGTATTTTCGCAGATATAATATAAAAGAGGCCATACTTCTGGCGTGTTTTTCTTCCTGGGAGAATAGCAAGCAATTCCATCCTCCTGCATATATTGTTAACCAAGCCATGAGAGCATACAACAGCTTTAATAGCAAAGCAATTGTGATTACATCTTGCTCGTAATTACATTTATTTGCTCACATATGTCCAAAAAAGCAAGCATTAGCCAGACCGTATGTGTATGTGTTTGTGCAAAGAAAATCAACCAGCAGATCGGCCGTGAGGAAAATAGCTTTCAGCCACTTAGGTCTCTCCCGTCACGGCCACTCGCAAAGACTGTCAGAGCTTACTTAGTTTTTGCTTCCATGCTTCTAAAATCGATTGCATTTGGAAAGCAGGGGAATTTATTATGGGTGATGGATTTGCATCAAAATAATCAAAATATTAGGTGCTGCATATAACAAGATACATGTCTGTGATCCCATAGTGAAGAAAGTTGAGAAGTGCCACGGTTTAAAGTAGCTTTAGAAATGGCCACTGTCCCCTCCGAGGAAGGGATGTATGCAGCTTCTCAGGGAATTTAGAGGAAAATAAGAGGGTTATGCGTGTGAAAGAATGTTAGATCTGCATCGTTGAGCTGTCCCTAAGGAAGATGAGAAAGTGGCAGAAATGGCATTGGTGTTTGTGAGACAGATGAGTTTGGATCCTGGCTGTGCCATTCATAACTCCAAAGACTTTGGGGAAGTTACTTCACTCCTCTGTGCCTTCATTTTCTTACCACTACAATGGGGGTAGCAATACCAAGCTTATTGCGCTTTCTCATTTATTACTCATTCCACTATTACTTCCTGGCTGTTTGGGCCACTGCTGTACTCTTGGAACCTGACACGATTCCTGGGTCATCATGCTTCCTCGGTTAAGATATTTTTTAAAATAAATGAATGAAAATTACTTCTTTAGCAGTCACAGCTGTTGCCTCACTCTTGTCTGCCTTCCCTTTAGATAAGATATTTTAAGATATACAATCATAGAATTATCCCAGCTTCCTCTCAGTACCCAATCTATAGCAAACTCTTAGTTTCTTGAACCCACTTCAAGATCACCTAACACAAGCCCCAAATGCTATAACTCCCTTCTAGGCTCTTACTGAGAAAATCCATGGCTTCCAATGGAATGGATTATCTCTTGTTCCAACAAGTCAATAAACCAAACTCTATGTTACAGGTGTGTCCTGGGTGTGTGTGGCTGATAGGCATTGCCAATCAAGAAACACAGATGCATGTAGCAGCCCCTACATACCCCAAATCCTGCTCTGTACTAGGGGGCTGTTAAAGGTGTGATGGGATCCGATCATGAAAGAGCAACATGAAGCAGTTTGGTAATACACTACAAAGAAGGGGTACTCAGAGTGCCCGGGGACAGAAGTAGAGAGAGGGGACCATGCTACTTTGGGTTCAGTTTCTGACCGTCATGTGTGACCTTGGCCAAGTTGCTTCAAAATCTCTTTAATCCTGTTGTATCATTTTTAAAATGAGCGTGATAATATACCTACCGACAGAAGTGCGTAAATTAAACGAGAGACTCCATGGAAAGAGCCTAGCACAGGACCTGCCACCTAGTAAGCATACGATAAATGTTGGCTATTTATTACAAATATATTTTTCAAAGAAAAAAGAGATTTGCCGGGAATGTTGTGATTATGAGTATCCTGCTGCAGGAGGGAGCCCTTGTGATGGAAATGTTGTGTATCTTACTAGGGGGTGTGTGGTTACACAGGTATACACACTTACACAAACTCATTGAACTGTGCATTTAAGATCTGTGAAGTCCACTCTATGGAAATTACTCAATGAAGTAGTTCATAATTAAAAAGTCAAAAAGAGCCCTAAAGGCAAGTTAAGACCAGGGAGGTTAATACAAAGCAAGGAGGCACTTCAGGCTTCCAGAACAGCATTAGAAATTCACACTGATTGATAGAGATAGAAAAGCATTCCTCTGAACCCACCCTCCAGTCCTATAGACTGTTTTTCAAATGTCAGATGATTCTAGTGAAGCGACTGAGCCTTTGGAGAAGAGAAAGTCCTAAGTACATGAGAGGTTATTGTGAGCAGAAGTTATTTAGTGGAAGCACACCAAATATGCAGTGTGATTTTGGATAAAAAATACCTGGATTTAAATCATGACTTCTCTGGTTTTGTGACACTAGCAATTTACTTCATCGTCCTATATTTTTCTTGTAATCTCTGGCAAAAAAAAAAAAAAGACAGATATAATACCTATAATTTGGCATTGGCATTGTTGTATTGTTGAAGAAGAGAATGGATGGAAAGTGTTTAGCATATTGGGCATATGAAAGTATTTTATAGCTCTTGTGATGGTGGGGGTGCTGGTGATGGTGATGGTGATGGCAGTTGGTGGTGATGGTGATGGCAGTTGGTGGTGATGGTGGTGATGATGGTGATGGTGGTGATGATGGTGATGGTGACGGTGGGGGTGATAGTGATGTGGTGGTGGTTGGTGGTGATGGTGATGATGGTGGTGGTGGTGGTGGAGGAGGAAACAAGAAACTTTATATCGCAATATGTATACTGACCCAGAGTCCCAAAATATAAATTGAACCATATTTTCATTCAATTGAGGATTGAGACGTTTATAGTTTTATACTCTTCAAGCTTCGTCTTCTACTGACCTGGTATTCTGTGCTGCCCACATCAGTAGAGAGACAGCAAAGGCTGGAGCCTCTGCCCTCCCTTTCATGAAACCGAACTGTTGGCACTGATATCAGTGTCTCTGGTCCTGCCTGAGACCTAGGCTCAGGCATTGTTTCTTGCCCCTGTATAGGAGCCCTGTGACTTTGAGTGAGGGCATTTGCCTGTTTTTGAATCTTTTAGAAGTACCTTCAGTTTTCCATTAGCTCTGTCTCCCTCCTCCTCCCCTCTTTCCCAGGCTGCACTTCAAGTGCTCCAGGGATGGAGCCCATTCTTCTCCCACGAAGAGCCCTGGATAAAACCCATACTGGCACCACCTGAAGCCACAGCATCAACTTCAGCACGAGCTGAACGAGGGTTCGCAACACTTCCCAGTGCTCATGCGCAGTAGACCCCAACTTTATTCATGCAGTGCAAAAGCAAGCCACATCCTGTGATCAGTCCTCTAATCCCCACCCCCCACCCCCGAATATAATAAATTAAACATAGTATGGAATGCAAAAAGGTTACATTGAGACATATACTATTTGAAGGTTTAATTCATTTTTCTAGTGTATAAGACACAAGGCTATTAAATTTTTAAAGCAGTGATCTCCTAAACTCTCTACTTTATGAGGGCTTTCTTCATAAAGATAAATGGTTTCCTTGCCAAATCAAATGCAGATTTGAAACAAATTAAGTTAATGTTCAATGGTACAAGGTAGAATGGATGGGGGAGCTGTTTTATTTTGCATTGTAATAACCATACACACCTAAATCAATAGCTGTGGAAAAAGGCAATAATATCACGTAACTGCAGGAAATGAAATATAGTGGCTGGGTGGGGGAACAGGCTGCAAACAGAAAGGGTTTGTGTTGGAATAATGACATTTCATTAAACAGGGAAGGAGCACTATTGAAGAGAAGTCCATAGCAGTAAATTCTATTTCTTATAATAACACTTGAGACGAGTTAAAGTTGGCTGGGTATTGTGATAAAGGATAATGCCGCCGTCCTTTCATGCATTGTGCCATAATTTTATGTTTAAAGGAAACCTGAGATATTAAAGGGGCAGCGCATCTTTCCACAGTGCGTCCTCATCCTCCTAATCATTTGCCTAATTTGGTACAAGGTCCAATAATCTGTCCGTAAGTCAATAGTTTGATAAGGAAGGTGGCCCTAGTTTTAAAAAAAATGCTCTTGAATGAAAGCCAACAGGATTTATTTTTCTTCTCTTCTTATTTTTCTTTTGTAGGGGGCAGGGCAGGGACAGAGGGATTTGCTGTTAATGAAAAGGGCTTTTTCAGCTGTTATTAGAGAGAAACACATTCCCAGAGCTGGTATTATCCAGCATATACCTATCCACCTCTAGTCCATAGAATAGCTCCCTAGGTAGGACATATCCTAGGGTATCCTGAAGTGCAGGGGCCTGACTCAGGGATATCTCTGTATCAAAACCATTTTGTGTCAACCATTGTCATCTTCTCAAGCTGACTCTAAAAAAGATTGTACAAGGACCACTATTCTCTTTCAGCCACAGTCTAAAATAGGGTGTTCTTCGATCTCCCAGTGTATTGCAATCAGTCTGCGGGGTCAGTCTGCTGGGGAAGAGCCACTATATATTTGTTCCCAGTGGTCCTCCTTCTGTTCTCTTCACCTGAGGACACAGAAGCACCTTTTCCAACTTGCACCTACATGCCCACCCGGAGCTGGGCCTACAGGGATGTTGGCAGGAAAAGCAAGATACTAGTTGGGTCACCTCCTCCAGAAAGGCACCCCTGCTCTCCACAGTTACATGCACTTTCAGTGTCCATTCATGTTGCTGCTTTGGAGAGGGAAGATGGCACACTATGCATTTTACTGTCTTGTCCCAAGGAACCCTGGCTGCATAATGGGAAGCAGGTATCACAGCTGCACACACAGGCTCTGGAAGACAAGCCACCCAAGCACAAACTACGGTGGGGGACTCTAGAAGCTCTGGAATCTTAGCTCCCTTAGCCTCTCAGTTTCCTCCTCTGTGAAGTAGTACCACCCCTCAGGGATTTTGTAAGGGTTCGGTGAAAGGATGCGCACGAAGCAGCACAGTACCTGGCCTGCAGAATGTTAGTTGCCATTGGTACAGAATTAATATCATTGTCTTCATTATTAAGAACTTAGCATCAGGCTGTTTATTGTATAAAATTGCAAGAACGCCTCAGGTGTCTCCACCCAGGCAGGTGTCTTAATGCCTCTGTGTGTCAGCCTCCCACAGTAAGCCCATTTACCAAATGCTGCTCTAACAAGCAGGAAGTATTACACAGACTTTACTAAAACAGCTCCTATGAGACAACCGAGGGCACAGAGTAAGCAGAGCACACTAACTTACCCACAGGGCACGGCTCCTGGAACTAAGTTGCACGGTTCTTCTGATCTTATAGACCAAGTCATTCCCCGTTCCCCAGTGCTGGAGTACCATGGGAGCCCCCAGACCAGAAAGGACTGGCAGGAGCCATCCTGGGACCCAGTTGGGCCAGTAGGGAACACACAATAGGTGTTTGCCAACAACAAAAGTAGAAGAGGTTGCTCAGTCCAGTGCCAGGGGTTGAGTCAGGGCATGGGCACCCAGCGCCCAAAGCAGACACAGTGCAAGAATGCCTGAGGGGCATGCGATTCCAGGGACCACTGTTCTCCACTCTGGGAGCACCACACATTCTGCAGTGGAACATGGCCAGTGAGGGTGTCAGTGTGATGTGTTATCTCCAGGCACTGTTCACCCTGGCTTTCCTGCTGGCACGGGCAGGAGAGACTTTGCCTCCTGTCCGCGGATGGCACAGCTTGTGTCTGGGGTAGGCCAAGGTGATTCTCTGTATCTCCCTCAGCCTTCACACCTCAGCTCATGTATGTCTGCTGCCACATGGTTCCGCATGTAAACTCGAGACTCTACCTGGTGCCTGTCAAAATTCTCCCACTTCCTAGCTGTTATTTTCTTCAGGAAAACAGCTTGGCCTCTCTGAACCTTCGTTTCCTTTTGAATTAAATGCAAATCGTCATGATGATGGTCTGAGGATTAAGTTGGGCAACTCAAAAGAGCTAGTGTTGTGCCTGGCAGCTCGCATATTTTTAATAGATACTAGTGATTATTAATCAATAGCTAAAGATTGATCCATCAGATAAGCAAAAGGCAAAAAATTCAGCCTGTGTGGGTGAACTTATCTTCACTCTCCTCAATATCTCTTGTATTGAATGTAAGGGACGCTGCTGTCTCCCTTGATAGCATATAGCGTAGAGATTAGTATTTGAACTCTGAAGCGAGACATTCTGAGTTTGAATCTCAGCTCTGCCCTCTCTGCCTCTGACACCCTTTGTGCCTCATTGTCATCCTCTGTAAAATGGGACAATAACAGAAATGTGAGGGTGAGGGTGAGGGTGGGGACGAAACAAGTTGATGTAAGTGAAGGGCTGGAACAGAGCTTGGCACAAAGCAAGTGCCCAAAATACAATGAAAACAAGTCTTGCTATTTGATACTTAGGATACTAGGTGTGGGTGGTAAGAGTATCTCCATTTTAGAGAGAAATAAACTAGGCTCAGAAATGAAACAAGAGATTTCCCCAAGGTCCCACACTGAGAAAGTGTCAGGCCACGTGAACCCTCCACGGTTTCTTCTTCATCAGCCACCTCTGTCCCCCCCGCCCCCCCCACACACACACACATTCTCCCCTCACCATTTCACCCAGTTCTGTGTCCAAGCACTTTCCTGTGCCCGGGACACTTTCTCCCCTTTATCATCTGACTTGTCTCAGCCTGTCATTGCCCCCAGAAGCCGGCTGGTGCCTCTCCCCCTGCCTCAGTCTCGATTAGGGGCCTTGCTATGTACATCCCTCTATAACAGCTCTTGTCACACAACATCTTCTGCTCTTTCTGTGACTGTGTCCCCACTCCTCCGTGAGCCCCTGGACTTCAGAGAACAGCCTGCCAGCCATTCAGTCTTCGACAGCTTGACTGCTGAGCAGCTTGTAATAGTTTAGTTTCTGGAGGGAAGAACTAAAGAAAGAAGATTCCAAGGAACCCTGTGTGTTGTCTGTGATTGGTGACTTTAAAGTAATACTGCTTTTCTTTAAAAATGATTTTTGCTAAAATTTTAACAAAGACAATGTCATAATCACATACAAAATTAGTTAAGCAATGACTATTTGTAAAACTAAGGTTTATTCTCAAGTTTTCTGGTTAATGGGATGATCCGGAGCTTTGTTACCAAAAGATGCTGGGTTTGAATCTTGGCTCAGCAAATTACTAACCTCTCAGTGTGCTCACTAGCAAAATAGGCATTTGACTTAACCTATATGGGAATTAGAAATATGCTATGGGAATGCTGTGGTCCATGTAAGTCGCTCAGTAAGTTGTAGTGATGTCTTCGTCACCCTCACCACAGTGTGCATCATTGCTGCTGTGTCTCCGTTATTTTTATTAAGAGCAGAACTCTTTCTATCTCAACAGTATATTCTTTAAGGAAAACACAGTCCCAGCAAGTTTGCAGTTTTAGCCGCTCTCTCCAATCAGCAAAAGTTCTTAAACATGTGCTGGACCCTGCCCTGAACAGAGCTCTGATCCGTTTCTGTGCTCGATGAGGAGTTTATTATCCTAAGTTAGGGAACTAGAAATGGAGCAAACTAGAAGTGAGGGCCAAAGAACCAGACTAAAGTCATCAAACAGTCTAAATTCTAAAGAAACAGGAGACAGGTGCCCCAGGAATGTGCATTGTCTGGCTTGCTGTGGCAGCTGTAACAAATGGCCACACACTTGGGGGTCTAAAGCCATATACATTATTATATGAGGTTCTGGAGATCAGAGTCCAGTGTGGGTCTCACTGCACTAAAATCAGGATTTCAGCTGGGCTGCATTCCTCCTGGAGGCTCTAGGGCAGTGGTTGGCAAATTTCGGCACAAGAGCCACATGCGGCTCTTTGGACCCTTGAATGTGGCTCTTCCACAAAATACCACATGCGGGCACGCATGTACAGTGCAATTGAAACTTCGTGGCCCATGCGCAGAAGTCGGTATTTTCTAGGGGAAAATCGTTTCCTTGTCTTTTCCTGTTTCTGGAAGCACTTGCATTCCTTGGCTAGTGGCCTCTTCCTCCATCTTCAGTCAGCAACAGGGGCTTTCTCATGTTGCCTAACTCTGGCTCTGACTTTCCTGACTCCCTTTCACTTATTGGGCTGACTTGGGTCATCCAAGATAATCTCCCCTTATCAGTATCCTGCAGGTCACATCTGCAAATCATATCCTCAAGATCACATCTGCAAAGTCCTTCCTGCTGCATACAGAAACGTTCACAGATTCCAGGAACGAGTACACGGACATCTTTGGAACAGATGAGATCTCCCAGAAGGGATCTTAAGTGATGTTTTGCAGAAGCCCAGAGGTCTACGAGAGACTTTGGCAATTGGTGGCTTCTGGGCATATTGATAGGGAAAGATGTGGGAAAGTGTTCCATTTGCGTTTATAGTCCCACTTTTCATGAAGGACATTTCTATTTTATGTAGGAAGTGATAACCAGGATGCTAGCTTCCTCCGTGGAATGTCCTCAGTGAGTCATTATTTTACAAAGTGCTGGACCACAGAAACTTCTGTAGTCTTTATCGTACACTGCAAAGCTTCACCACCACCCTAGTCAAGGATCTTCACTATTAGAGTGTGCAGCCTGCTATATGAATCCAGGTCAACCCCATGGAACACATAAGTTGCTGGAAAAGAATTCCTTACTTTTTCTACCAACTGGGCTACTGGTCAACCGTCTGTGTTTCCCAGGCAGATGTGGACAGATGCAAATGGGGGAAGGCAGCAGTCATGCCTTTCTTGCTTGAACACCAGCTAAGCGAGGAGGTTGGGGCTGGCAAGAGCTCAGAGTCATCTCTCTCCTCACTGCCCTTCGTGAAGCAGGCCAATGAAGGGGAAAGGATTTCCCCTCCAGCCAGACATCAAAAGGTTCCAGTGAGGGTCTCCCTGGGCCAGGAGGCTGTTAGCTCGGGATATTAACCAAACACTCTTTACCCCTGTGTCTGTCGGGGTGGTTGTGTCTTTGACGCAGCCTCATTCCTGGGACTTAATTAAAACCCAGTTCCCTCTTTTATTCAATTTATGAGGCCTAGCCTGCAGGATTAAGCGATTACAGACAAAAAGCCCCATTTGTGAAACACTCCTAAACTCAAGCTGTTACGCTGCTTACTTGTACTCCATTAAATTAATAAGGAATGAATCGGCTGATCCATTATGAATAAAGCAGTGGGGAGTCTCTGCCCGGGTTCATACTTCCTGCTCCCTCCTCAGAGAACATTTGTGCAAAATGATTATGTTCATATTCATTCAATTGGAATTCTCTAAAAGTGCAATGCATAAATTACTCTAAAGACACAGAGTTTATCTTAGACATTAACTATGAAGGGTGAATTAATAAGACTATTATAAAGCCATTAGCATTCAGTGTATTTACCTACAACCGCAGTATACCTAAACCAAATTCAACCCACAATCACCATTTGTGTTGGGCGATCAGCTAGTTTATTTTAGCCTGCAGTTCATTCAAACTCATAACACATCCTTGAATGTCCAATTTTTCTATTAGCTTCTTTCTTTCAGGGGTTCTCTCCGTTGGAAATTGACTTTGGTTATTTCCTGATTCAACCACAAATCTCTATCCAGCAATTATTATTCCCAAAGGTTTCCAATAATTGGTTGTTTAACTCTATAATGTAGGAACCAGGAGGAAATGTGAGGTCACACATTGAGGTCCAGCAAAGTCAATTATCTGAGGAGTGTGGGGGACAAGATGAGGGAGAGGGGCATTCAAGGATTTTTTAGTTCACCTCAAGCCCAGGTTGCTTTAGGAGCGTAAGAGATCTTTGTACCAGTCAAACCTCATGTTGAGCCAGGGTTTTCCAGCCAGCAAGCCCTTGACCTCTGGGTCTGTGCCATTCCTTGTTGTGGTCTGTCTTGTCTTGTGTGTTGTAGCACGTCTAACAGCATCCTTAGTCCTGTCCCCTGATATAGGCGGCAGTACTTGCTCCATCTCAACAGCTGTGACAATCAACATTGTTTCTATTGCCAAGTATCTTTTGGGGGTGAGAGGTTAAAGACCCCCTATTTGAGAACTACTGCCTTAATTTATCACTAGAAGTGAGGAGTCACATCATCTCTTTTCAACTTGGTGTTACTAGTAAAATGAAAGAAGGTGGTTGATAAACGACTATTATGACCCTGTTGAGTATCAACCTGCTTGCCAATGGTTGCTTCTCTGCCCGTCATCTGGTGGGGAGATAGTAGCTTGGAAAGATGAATCAGTACATGCTCTAAAACCAGCCTCCTCCCGTTGCCCCTATCCTTTTCCATGGTCACAAGTGAATTTCTTATTTCAGCCTTGAGCGGAGAAATAGAAGCCATCAGGAGAGAATTTCCACAGGCTTCCAATCTACCTTCCCACCTGCATTTGCAGATACACACTCTGCCTTGCTCGTGCTAGCCTAATGCGGAATCGAGTGTAAATTCCTTCTAAGTTCTACACTCTTCAGTGTCCCCTTTACAGGAGATCCTTTCCAACAAGGGCTGAGGAGTTGCCTCTTCTCTGCTTAGTACTCCAACACACACACACACACAGCCCTCTTCTAAGACATTCCTGCCCTGCAGGTCCCACTGTCAGGAAGAAACTCAAATACCCTAAAATCCAGCCAGTTTCATCTTTGGATGGGCGAGTTCGCTCCCTTTTGTGACAACAAAATCCATACTGCCAACACACTCACATATTCCAGTTCCTGTTCCCATACCCTGGGGTCATCGGAATGAGGCAGATGTGGTTCTCAGCCAAGCAGACAGGAGGAAGGTGGAGAGCAGGGGAGCTCACACAGGTGTGCAGGTTAACTTGAAGCATGTGCCATTCTCCGCTGACAGCTTCTGCTTCCCCGCTCAAGGCTGGACTGGGAATTTAGTCTGTCACCAGGCTGTGCTAGCCTTGTTTGGGGTACAGAAGGCGAAGAGGGAGGCACAAGTCAGCTCACTCAATGACACGTCCCTAGTGAGAGGTGAGAAGAGGTACAAGTCTCGATTGCCTGAAACCCAATCCATTGACTTTGACCTCAGCACACTGCCTCCTTATTCCCTTCAAATGACTGCAGTCACTGCACCCTACCAGAGCCCAGCTCTTCGCTGCCAGGACTGACCACTGAGTCATTAAATGCACTTAGTAAGCACTTTTATCATGGGCTGGTTTTCTCTTTCATTTCTCCTTGTTTTTCCATCTCCTCTCTGAGTGAACTGCCACCATGCCCTGCACAGCATCAGTGTGAAAGAAGAGCGAGAAGGAAGCCAGGGAGATGGGTGATCAGTGAGATGGATTGTCTGTCACTGGCTGATTGGCAAAAGGCAGCGCATGGCATCATTTGGTTACAGAATGAACTACCCGTGTCCCTGCAACAGGGATTTTGCAATCGGGTAAGACAGGGACAAACCCCAGCTGACATCTTATTAGCTGCATGCACTTGGGCAACTTACTCAAAATCTAAGGCTCCATTTTCTCATCTGCCTAAAAAAGTCCTAATCGGCCCCTCAGTGCTGCCACGAGGATAAAGTGAGACCACTTATGGAGATGCCTGTTAAGTGGTCCTGGCACACTCTTTACACATAGGACTCAAGTCAGGGAGGTGCTCTCCTCCATGGGGCCCCTCAACTCCTCATCCCCAGCCCAGTGGGAAGGATTAATGCATTCTTTCTTGAAAGAACTTACATGTACATGTGGAATTGGCAAAAGTCTGGGCTCTTTGGCCTAATTCCAAGCAAAACTAATCATCAGAAACTTCATGCAGATTTACGATGACTCTTTCTATAACAGGGTTAGGCCCAAGCTGCTGAGACAGAATTAAAAAGGGGGCTGCCGCAAGCAGAGGGCACGGGTCTTCACAAAGAAGCGTTTTCAAGCAGGGCACCTGGTGTGGAACTCTGACTCCAGGTTGGCTGTAAATATGAAATGGTCAAGCAGCTTCCTTTCCCTTTCCTGAGATGGTTGTGATGGGACCTTGCAACTGGGCTACCAGCTTTCATTTAATGCGAATTAAGAGAGGCACTAGGATCTTCTCAATGTCGTGTGCTTATTCCAAGACATAATTGAATTCTATGATGGCTGGTTTATCTCAATTAAGCCAGATGTGTGCAGGGAGGTCTTTCTCGTTGTGGGTGGAGCAGCAATGTCATTGAGCTCTGAGCCCAGGTCCCGGAACACATCTGGCCACATACAAACTGTGAGATCTAGAATGAGCCGTCTCCTTTCTCCGCTACCCTGTGTCCCTTTTATTAAATAGCTGATCGGGGTGAGAGTTAGCTACACGCTGGCTACATATTCTTAAGAAACATTAAATTGATTACCAATACTAAAAGTTGGCAGAGTGTGCTTACAAAAAATATGGATTTGGGGCCTCTCTTAGAAAACTGGGGAACTGGACAAAAAGATTTGCATTCCCAAGTGGCAGCAGTTGGAGAGGGCAGATCCATAGTCACTGCATTTTGCTTGGTCACATTTTGGCTTTTCAGTTTGCTACTGCCCCTGCCACACCTTTTAGTGACATCTGGCCTTCACTACTCATTCATGTATTTCTGGTGTCTGTATTATAGTCTGAAATCCCTGTATTGCAAAAAAAAAAAAAAAAAAAAATGCTTGTAGCTGAATGATTTTAGATTTGGAGGATCATTGTGATCTGGAATTATCTAAAAATACTTTTGCTTGGCAAATATTTTAGTAAGAAAATCTATTCTTCTTCTAACAAATGTAAGATGCTTTTTATTCAATTTATTTAATAACTCTATTTTGAAAGCCTACAATGTGAAAAGTGTTTGCTGACATATTAGACATGCAAAATATTTTTTTTAAATGAACATAAATTTGGTAAAAGAGAAGAAAGAAAATGAACAAGCAAACAGTGAAATCAGTGTTCATCAAATTAACATTTGAGAGAATTCCAATGTCATAGAAGAACAGAGGTTTATGAAAATGAACCATCTAGGGAGAAGCTAGTTTTGGCTGAGGGGTTGCCATATAACCTGAGACTAGGAATTCTAGAAGAAGTCAAACAAAGGTCAGTGTGACTGGATGTCGGTGGGTAAGAGGAAGCTGGTGAGGTAGGCAGAGGATGTGATTGAGAGCCCAGCTTAATTTTTCAAACCTTTTGGAAAAAATAGATGGAGCCATTGATGGATTCCCACTTTGACATGGATCAGAAGGCCCAGCCCAGCGAACCCTCAGAGACAAACAAATGTGTCCTCACCCCCTCCATCCAAATTTCTGACCTTCCCTCTGGGCCATTTCCCTAAATTATTGGTGCCCCAGTGGGTTGATGTCACTACAGATATCATTTACAGGTGGAGTTTTCTTTTCTTGCGGAGGTTATGGTTGAGTCATTTGAGGAAAGAAAATGAGCACTTACTGAAAATGTTCTATCTATCAGATGCTTTTCCATATAATTAAAGGAAACTTTGGCCCAGCCAGTGTTGCTCAGTGGTTGGGCTTCAACCTATGAACCAGGAGGTCACAGTTAGACTTACTGTCAGGGCATATGCCCGGCTTGCTATCCCCAGTGTGGGATGTGCAGGAGGCAGCCAATCAATGATTCTCTGTCATCATTGATGTTTCTATCTCTCTCTCCCTCTCACCTCCCCTATGAAATAAAAAATATATATATTAAAAATAAACTTTGTATTGAAGTATAAATTTGTGTGGAAGTTCACAGATCCTAAGTGAATAGGTTGATGGATTTCACAAACTCATCTGTTTGTGAACAGCACCCAGATCAAGACATTGTGGCCAACACTCAGGGTACATCCTTGTACTCCCTTCTAACCACCATCCCCTACTGCTGTCAATGGTAACCACTACCCCACTTTTAACCCCATAGATCAGTTTTTGCTTTTTTAAAAATATATCTTTATTGATTTCAGAGAGGAAGGGAAAGGGAAAGAGAGATAGAACCATCAATGATGAAAGAATCATTGGTTGGCTGCCTTCTGCATGCCCCCTACTGAGGATCAAGCCTGCAACCCAGGCATGTGCCCTTGACCAGAATTGGACCTGGTACCCTTCAGTCCACAGGCTGATGCTCTAGCCCAGGGGTGGGCAAACTTTTTGACTCGAGGGCCACAATGGGTTCTTAAACTGGACCGGAGGGCCGGAACAAAAGCATGGATGGAGTGTTTGTGTGAACTAATATAATTTCAAAGTAAACATCATTACATAAAAGGGTACGGTCTTCTTTTTTTTTAGTTTTATTCATTTCAAACGGGCCGGATTTGGCCCGCGGGCCGTAGTTTGCCCACGGCTGCTCTAGCCACTGAGTCAAACCAGCTAGGGCTGGTTTTTTAATTTTACATAAATAGAACCATACAGTATGTACTGGCTTCTTAGCTCAGCATTATATTTTATGTGAGATCCATTTTATTGTTGCTTGTGGTTGTACCTTGTTCATTTTCGCTACTCTATATGTGAGTGTAGCACACAGTGTTATTTTCCTGTCAAGGAACATTTAGGTTATTTGGAGTCGTTACACATGGTGCTGCTGCAGACATTCTTGTACATGTCTCTTCATACATGTGCGCATGCATTTCTGTTGGCTGTTTCCCTACAAGTCGAGTACTGCTTCAGTAGGCCCTGCCAAACGTTACACCTTTTCTATCTCTACATATTTTATGAACATTTATTCTTTGAGTTTTCACGTCAATTTTTTTGCTGTAGATATTTTATCTCCTTTTAATATGAGAAAACAGGGGCTCAGAAAGGCACTGTCAGTTCCTCATGGTCACAGAGCCAGTGAGCAGCAGAGCCAGGGCATGAACTTGGATTTGTCTGGCTCCACTGTCCATGTGCTCTCCATCACATGTTGAGCCCCAGATGAGTCAAGCTATGCTACCTCTCCATCAACCCTTCCCTGACACAGCCAGGAGGAGTTCATGGTGCTGCTTTCTGTTTCCCAGGTACCTTCTGGGTGTCCCTGTGGTCAGAGTCATGAATGGTGTTACAGGTAGTGAAGGGACTGGCTCTGTCGTCAGACAGACCTGGTTTGAGTGTCAACTCTGCCTCTCGGTTCATGTGGATTCCAGGCAGGTTCAGTTTATTCATTGGTGAATGAGGGTAATAACAATGGAGAGCTCACAGGTATGGTGTGGAGGTAAATGGCGGGCAGTACTTAAACAGATCTGGCACATAATATGAGCACTTAACAAAAGAGACAGGTCATGGACAGATGGTTGGATAAATAGAGAGGGACATAGACATTCCTACAGACAATAATTGATTACAGTTTGGAGTACACATGAATGAGTGTATGCCTGATACATATTGCAGTTATTTCTACATCAACACTCATTTATCACCTTTCACATGCTGGGACTCCGATAACATTTCTCCTTCTAGGGGTCTGGCTTTCCTCCTGTTGTAGAAATGTGGGCAGATTCAGATAAAACAAACATTCCTTGGTCAACTACTCTCTACCAGGACCTTCAGAACCTTCATACCCATTATCTCCATAATTTTCATTATGTATACTGAAGGGATTTCATGCCCTATTTATAGCCAGGGAAAGTGAGGCTCAGAGAGCTGAAGTAACTTACCCAAGGTCACCAGCTTATGATTAGCACCAGAGACAAGACTCAGTGTTTGATCTCATTCCCAGAGCAGTTTCTTTTTCTAATTTTCTGCATCATAGTGTTTCCCAATGGTATTAGACCTTTGTGATTCTTCTAGGGATCTCCATGCTCCTGTCTAGGGAGACTTCTGAGAGGTCTGGTCTGCACTTGTAAGAAGTGCTTTGGAGCCAGCCTGCAATAAGGAAATAAGGAACATGGAAGGGAACTCAGTGGGAAGCTGGGAAGCCAGAGGTGATGTGAATAAATGTGGCATCACCACAGCCAGGTGTCCCCTGCCTGAGTGGCTTTGCACTCAGAGAGACCTGGTCCACTTCCTGTTCCCATTACTTAGAGTGCTGGGTTGAATAGCGCCCTTACAAAATTTATGTGCAACCAGAAACTCAGACTGTGACCTTATTTGGAAAGAGTCTTTGCAAGTGTAAATATTAAGGGTCTGGAGGTGAAATCACCCTGGATTTAGGATGGGCGATAGATCCAATGACAAGTGTTCGTATAAGTAGAGGAGAGGGCACAGAAACACAAGGGAAGAGGCTGTGTGAGGCTGGAGGCAGAGATCAGGGTGATGCGCTACAAGTCACAGAAGGGGAAGGATGGCTGGTGACCAACAGAAGCAAGAAGAAAGGCATGCGGTGGTTTCTCCCTTGAAGCCTCCAGAAGTAACCAACACTTGATTCAGGACTTCTGGCCTCCTACACTGTGGGCAAATACATTTCTGTTGTTTTAAGTCACCCAGGTTGTGGTGATTCGCTTGGGAGCCATAGGAAACACACACTTACAGGCTGTGTCCTCCCAGGGAAGTCACTAATGTCTCAGAGCCTCAGGTTGCCCACATGGGAAATGGGTCTAATGAACGGTAACCACCTTGTGTAGTTCTGAAAATTGTAGCTAAAACACATAAACAACCTGCAGAAATTGGATAGTCATTATGCTTACGACGTTGCATCAGGGCAGATGCTTGTGAAAACTACCAACCCAAATTGTCCCTCCTGAGGGGACCCTCCCTGGGTCGGGTCACCCTGGGGCCTGTGGACAATACCAGCCTTCTCAACCAAGCTCCCAAAGGCAACGCTCATCAGCCCTGGTTCTCTGCTCTTAGGATTTTGCAGCAGCATCTAGAATCAGCACACCCTGTTGCTTTCAGTTGCCAGCACGTATCGCCAAAGACGCATATCCCCCTTAGAACCATAAACGCTCTAATAGCAGCAACGGGGCAGCCTCGATCATGACCAAACGTGATTACATTCCACATAAAAATATAAAAGCTCATTTGAGCCGGGGCTCCCTCCGGGCCCATTGCCTGCACTTTTATTGAAATCCCCACATTCCTGACTCTGAGCACTGATGTAAGGGCCAGTGAGGCTGAATCTCAAGGACCCTAGTAAAGCCCCAAGGTGGCCTGTGGGCTGGACTCAACTGAAAATCCCCGTCTCTTGGCGCTCTGAGGCGCAGAGTCTCACACTTCATTGTCTGGCACCTCCCATCTGCTGGGAGCTTCTCACGCCCACGGTACCAGACATGCGACCTGTTTTGCTCCATCCTAGAACATAAGGCTATGGAAGCAGGGAACGGTCTCTCTGTTCCCTGCTGTATGCTCAAAGCCAAGCCCAGGTCAAGGTGCATGCATGAGCTGGCCTGGAGGACCCCCCTGTCCTTCTCCATGCCCAGCCATCTCAGTCCTGCTTTATTCACCCCTGCTTCCCTCTGGAGTCTCACCTTTCCACCACACCCCACATCTGAGATCCAGCCACAGTTAACCTCTGTCGGCTCCCCATGTGCCATGATGCTCACCTCTTGGCTTTCACTCATGCTTCTCCCTCTGCGGGAACTTCTGTCCTGCTCTCCATCACTAACTCCTACACATTCCTTAGGTGTCAGCTAGGACCTCACTTTCTCCTTCACACCTTTCTTGGGCCAAAGTCTGCTGTGGCTCCCTCTCTCTGGCCCCCTGTGTCTCCTGGATCACCCTGACCAGCCAGACCCCCATCACCTGCTCACCTCTCTCGACATGTCTCCAGACTGTAAGTACCAAGAGGCCATGGACAGTGTCTTCCTCACCCTTCCCTTCCAGGGCCTGGTAGCGTGTCTAGCTCGTGGTTGTGCTTGATAAGTATTGGTTGAATGAATTAATATTTAAATTGCTGAGAGAACACATGTTCATAAAAGCAGATACAAAAGGGAGAAAAGAAGAGAGGATGGAAACAATCTGCTTAGTCAGTATGATGGCAAAAAGCACAAAAAGTGGTTTTATAAGTATTGTCTCATTTTATTCCACGACACCAAGCATGTGAGAGCTGCTATTCCCTCCCTCCAAGCTAATGACTCTGACCACTTCTTATTCATGTGTAAGAGAGGAGAAAAAGTGAGGTCCTTTTGCACATGAAGAAGAAGTGGTCAGAGTCATTAGCTTGGCCCGTGTCAGATGCATGGTAAATGGGCAAGGCCAGGATTTCAATCTCGATTTCTCTGACAGTAAATCCCAAGCCTCAGCAAGGTCAGGAAAAATCCTAAAGAACAAAATTCTAACAAGTATTTTGAGAGTGTGATTGTTGAAAAGGCACTGAAGTAGGAGTCAAGGTATCCACTGCGCCACCAGCACCTATGTGGGGCTTAGACAAAACAGTCCCCCACTCGGGACCTCAGCTTCCTCATCTGAAATGAGGATCTGGAGATGTTTGGCCATTGATTTGGGGATTTTAATCCAGTTCTCATCCAGTTCGAGACATATTCTGAACTATGCACAATTTATGAAAAAAAAAAAAGGTTTTGAAATTCAGTAATTGAGGCAACAGCTGTCAGCATGAGATTTTTGTGTTATGCCCTAAAAATAGATTATTGAGCAGTGTGTGTGTGTGTGTGTGTGTGTGTGTGCACACGTCACATGCCTCTGAGCCCAGGACATGAACAATGGTAAGTGCTTTCCCTACTAAAAATCCTCGGTGGGGGGGAGACTTGTTGATGCTGCCCTGGAATCAGACCAAATATCGTGGGTACTGTCAACCTGTTTGTCTTGATTTCCCTGGATTCCTGTTCAAGAGGCATCTCTTCTCTAATTCACGGAGACAATCAGTTCAACATGAGAAATTATGAGCCATGAGGGGCAGGAGGTGATGCTGAACAAGCCTGGTGGAATCGCAAAGAAGCCAGGCCAGAGTCAAGGCAGGCACGTTGACAATACTCAGCAAAGGAGGATGACAGGTTTGTATATTAATCCCACCTCAGTTCAACTCAGTGTACCATGAGGGCAATTGTCATTTCCATAAACATATAGACAAAATAGATGCTTAGTTATCTGTTCATTTTTTTTCTGCATGGTGATTTCTTTCTGATAGAGAAATTACATTGTTCATTCACACCTCTCTCTCTCTCTCTCTCTCTCTCTCTCTCTCTCTCTCTCTCTCTCTCTCAAACAATGCACCAGATACTGTAGTTGGAAATGATGGGTAGTCGTTGCTATGATGGAGCTTACAGTGTAGTTGGGGAGTTTGGTAGACAGAATACTGGCTCCCAACCATGTCCACATCCTGGTCCTTGGAGCCTGTACATGTGTTACCTCGTGTGGTAAGAGAGACTTGGTAGATGGGGAAGGGTCTTGAGATGGAGAGATTATCCTGGGTTACCCAGATGAGCCAGATATAATCACAAGGGTCCTTGACATGGAGGAGGGAGGAAGAAGAGTTAGAAGGCTTTATAAGTGGGGGAAGGGGCCATGAGCCAAGGAATGCAGGCAGCCCCTCAAAGCTCAAAAAGGCGAGGAAACAGGGTCTCCCTTTGAACCTCCCGAAAGGAATGCAGTCCTGCTGACCCCTTGACTTTAGCTCAGTGAGATTAATTTTGGGCTTCTGACCTCCAGAACTGTAAGAGAATAAAGTGTGCATTTTTAAGCCTGTAAGTTTGTTAGGCAAACTTGTTAACCTGTTAAGCAGCAAGAGGAAACTAACACTTTAATCAGGAACTCAGAAGACTAAATATAGAAATGTTCAGTGTGGGAAATGGAGAACAGGGTGATGTAAGAAGGTCCAATCCAAGCCCTGAAAGCTGTTGAGTAGAGAAGGCTTCCCTGAAGGGGAAGGACATTGGCACTCTGGGGGAACTGCAGGCGGGGAGAAAATTCCACGTACAGTATATGCCCTGTGGCAGGGCCCCAAACAGGGGAGGGGTATGGCACAGATTAGGAAGGGCCTGGTACACAGAGTGTGAGGAGGAAATGATGCAACCTCCACCTGAGAAAGGTCTTCAGGAGCAGGATCAAGCAGGGCCTTTGTAAACTGGATTAGGGATTTGGGTTCTTAACCTAAAAGAAATGGGAATATTTTGAATGGGTTTAAGCCACAGTGAGCTTTGGTTAGATTTATACTTCAGATCTGTGCTGTCCAATCCAGTAGCCACTAGCTGTGTGTGGCTATGTAAATGGAAGTTAATAAAAATTAAGTGATTTTAAGACTTCTTAGTCACACTAGTCACATTTTTAGTGCTCAGTAGCCACAGGAAGCCAGTACTTATCACACAGGATAGGTATGGAACACAGGATTGATGTAGATATAGAGCATCCAGCATTAAAGAAAGTTCTAGCAGACAGCACTACTGTAGAAGAAATAGCCTAACTCCAGAGGGGAGCATGGACTAGCAGTGGTTCTCAACCTTCTGGCCCTTTAAATATAGTTCCTCATGTTGTGACCCAACCATAAAATTATTTTTGTTGCTACTTCATAATTGTAATGTTGCTACGGTTATGAATCGTAATGTAAATATCTGATATGCGGGATGGTTTTAGGCGACCCCTGTGAAAGGGTCTTTCAACAGCCAAAGGGGTCGCGACCCACGGGTCGAGAACCTCTGGACTAGAAGGCGATAAGGATAGGTGTGGGCAGACAGGTAGGAAGACACGCCCTAGTATTGCAGGTGGGATTGGATGATAGTTCAACCTGAGATGGAGGCCGTGGAAATGGACATAGGTGGGTGGATTTGAAATCTCCATAGGAGGTGACCATGGGCTTTAGTGCTCAGATTTTGGGAAGTCTCTGCCTCACTTTGACTTGTTGTTAGCAATGTTACCTAAAATAAGTTGCTTAAGCTCTTGGAGCCTCAGTTTCCTCACCTGTGAGTGGGAATAATACCTACTTCAAAAGTAATATCATAGTGTAAAATTCTTGATTGAACAGACATAAAGGGTATATCTCCAACTGCAACTTAAAGTGGTCTTTTGAAAACAAACAACCCTCTCTCCCCACAAAAAGCCCATAGACACAGAGAACACATTGGTGCCAAGGCTGAGGCTGGAGGGTGGGCAAAATGGGTGGAGGGAGTCAAAAGGTGCAAAATTCCAGTTATAACATAATTCATGGGGATGTCAGGTACAGCCTGGTGACTACAGTTAACAATACTGTAGTGCACATTTGGAAGTTGCTACGAGAATAAATCTTAAAAGTTCTCATCAGAAGAGTAAAATATTCTGTAACTATGTATGCTGGTGGAAGTAACCAGACTTATTGTGGTGATCATTTTGCAATATATACAAATACTGAATCATTGTTATACACCGGGAACTAATATAACTTGTATGTCAATTGTACCTCAATTTAAAAAATGGTCTTTCGGGTATTAAGATCCAGGTGAAGTACGCTAGAATTATAAATACCAGCTGACCACGTGAGCAATCTCTCTTCAGAATGGAGCCTGATCAGAGTATTTCCCATCATCTGGACAAGGCTTTTACTCTAGAGCTGCCCTTGGCCATGAAGGTCATGGGGAGAGGTACAGAGGGAAAGAGCCATATGTAGAAAATGAGCAATTCTATTCCCACCATGACGGCAGGGTGCCCAAATGGAGCTATTTCGTAGTCAGAATACCACGTAGGACCACACTAGGAGAGCGAGCTTGGGGGAGGCAAGGAGAAGAGCGTGCCATCCGTGTAGAGAAGATAATTGAATCCATGGGAGGTCGACTGGGGCTCATTTCACACAGAACCCGCACAACAGCACATGGCTCGCTCAAAGACAATACGGGCCTTCAAAGAGAACCACTAAGGGGAGTGCATTTCTCTATTAAGGACACAACATCCTCTAAGTGAGACACATTGTTATGCCTCTTCTTCCCAGCCACAGCCTGGAAATAGCCATAAAAGAAATGAAGTATATTTGCCTTGTTAACACAGTTTGTATTACATATTCATAAACCATTTTGTGAAACTGCAAGGGAAAGATTCAATTGTCTTGGAGGCTGATAATGGCCAAACAGCCGTAGAGAAAGCAGGCAGCATGTTATGGAATTAGCTGCACAATGAATGAAATGCAACGCCTATAATAAACCCATTCAGATATAAATTATGGCCGAGTAGATGCAATGTTTGTTAAGCAATAAAGCTTGCCACCCTACATGGGAAATTGAATGAGATTTATCATAAAATATGGCGGAGAGTGCACTAAGAATCTGGCTCCCCAAACTGGGCTTAATCAAAACAATCGAGCGAGCAGGCTTCCAGGAACAGGAAACCACGAGAAAATGATAGTGGTGGGTTCAAAGGGCACTGTGACATTGTGGCCCCAAATACCCTGGGTCTCAGCAGTTCTGCCAAGGACATTTGCATTTTGAAAACAAATCTTTTTATTTTTCCTCTGAGAATTATCAAAATGCCTTGAGCTCTGGGAATACAAAATTTGACCAATAACTGGTTTCCTGGTTGGCCAGGGCAGTAATTGAATTCAGGGATAGGGAACTGGTCCAAGTAACACTGAGTTCTTGGTTTCCCTTGGAAAGGGTTGAGGCGCTTGGTCCCCTGGGAGGCAGCTGGCTCTCAGATCGCACTGTTGGGTCTATGGGGTCCTTGAAAGATGTGCAGCTCATTTTCTCAAAACACCTCCTTTGCTTCTTCCATGCACACTGCTGAACAAATACGAGGGCACGTTGTGTCTTATCTCCTGGAGCTAAAGCTAGGGTTTATCTCAATCTCCACTTTCTGGGAAAAATAAAATAAAACAAGAATTAACCCAGCATGATGCAGGCTTTCTGGTATTGTTACTTGAAAATAACTGCAAATATTTTATGCCTTTACAAGTTAAAGTCAATGTTTTCAGTGTATTCAGAACAATGAAAAATACCTTAGGAATGTATTATAGTCCCAGAGTTGGATTAAGTGTGTTCAGAAGCCAAAAGGAATTTTCTGCCTGTTAACATTACCCTGAAATCTAATGAAATAATCTCCCTAAAGCCAACTTTATAGCATACGCTGATTTCCCAGTTGCTGTTAAAAATAAAACAAACAAATGTCCTATTTGGTCAGCTCTTCACTCAGTCCACATATCAGAGAGCAAAATTGTAGGTCTTACATGGGGTCGGTTACAAGATCTTAGAACTAAAGATTGTTCCAACCTTCAAAGAATTAACCAGATCATCTGAATTCGACAACAAGCTTCAACACATTCCCGAAGAAGCTTTATAAAACACATATTTTGGAGTTGTTGCTGGTGACCAGCTCCACCATACTCACTGTGTCTTTGCAGTGTGTGTGTATTGAAAAAAAAATGTATATATATATATATATATATATATATATATATATATATACACACATATATACATACACACACACAATATATATATATATATTTATGTATGTGTAGATATATATATATCAAGAAATATGTTAACACATATCAATATATATGTGTATGTGTGTATATATATGTACATATATAATTTGATATATATATAAAAGCTAGGTAATAAAAATATTGGGAAAATCAGAAGACATATTATTTCTAAAATATTGATAGCAAATCCTTCATCTCCTCATCAGAACTCATTCTCCACACTCCTTCCTTCAACTCAGATGAGATAAGTGCCAAGTATTTGGAAAGATAATCAGAATAATAGGATAATGATATAAAACATAAAGATAAAAATGCTCCCCCATATCTTATCTGGGAGCACAGGGCTACCAGTCTGCATGCGTATGACTATTTTTTAATATATTTTTATTTGATTTCAGAGAGAAAGGGAGAGGGAGAGAGAGATAGAAACATCAATGATGAGAGAGAATCATTGATTGGCTGCCTCCTGCACCCCCCCCCCACCCCTACTGGGGATCGAGTCAGAAACCTGGGCATGTGCCCTGACCGGTAATGCTACCGTGACCTCCTGGTTCACAGGTCAACACTCAACCACTGAGCCATGCCAGCCAGGCTATGACTATTTTTTTTTTCCTTGCTACCATCCCATTCACTTCTCTCAAAAATATCTGCAGAGCAGGATTCTGTCTCCATTTTACAAGTTAGGGAATCCAGGAAGTTCATATATCTTTATTAAAAAATTCCATTCAGGGGCAAGGATGAAATGTGATGAAACAAAAGTAACAAGAGGTTTGGAGGTGAGCCTTTCAGAATAGAATCTGCCAAGAAATCCCTTGAGCATTTCTCTCTCTCCTCACCGTCATCCTGTAGATATCCAGAATGAAAAAAAAGGTGAAGGGGAGAGGGGTGAACAGTCCACCTGGCGAGTGTGTCCTTTTGTATCACACAAATCAAGGCTTCCCAGAGCTCTCTGCAGGCATCTCCACTTTCCTTTCTTTGATCAGAACTTTTGCTTGGCCACCCCTAGCTGGGCGGTGGTGAGAGAGACGGGGCTATGGAAAGGGGTCAGGTCAGTCAACCAGTAGTGCCTGGCAGACTCCGAAATGTTTAATGATTTGACCAAGTTCCTATCTTTAATAGTAAGAGAAGGGACTGGGGCACATGGACTCAGCTTTCAAAGCCGGTGTTTCTTTTCACTATATCCAGCTTTCTTAATTATAATAGCAGTATATCCCTTTCTTTGGCTAGCAAGTATATCTCTTAATTATACCTTTATTGAGGCAAAACTGTTTCAGAAGCTACGTAATATTATGTGTGAATTAAATGTAAGTCTGAGTTTGCCCAATTGGCACCTTCTGTATAATGGAGATTACACTGAACTTGATCTGAACTGGGCAGACACATATGCTAAAGATTTCCAAGTTCTGGTTTATTATTTTGAATTAGTTTAACCAATAATGATAGATAATTTAGCATAACTTCTGACCCATTTGGCCTTCATCAGAAGACTAGCTGAGGCAGCCTTTAGGGCTGATTTCTAAAGCCTTGTAAGGGACTCTACTTCTGCTTGAAAACTCTAATGTGCATTATGGTTCTTACCAAAATGAGCATCTATAGTCCACATTCTCGTGTGCATTACAGATCGAGTAACCAGTATCATAGTGAGTGTGTAACTAGGTTGTCGGCTATTTCCTCTCACCTGGGAATGATCAGAATTTGAGCAGAGAGTTTCAAAATCCAAGAGAAAGAAAGAGTATGCTTTCCCTTTAAAAACCCCTTTATCATCTTTGTTGGTCCGGCCAACCCATCTTGACGACAGATACAACCAATTTGGTATGGATACCATTCAGTTTTCCTGATTCAGTGTGGCCATGTCCCATAGTACATTCTCTTCTATGCAACCTGCATTGGGAGGGAAGGAGAGAAAGGAACTTGAAAAGTACAACCTGCTACAGGCTACATTTGCCTCTAAGGCAGCATCTGTCTCTAAGACAACCTTCAGGGAAGTGTAGGAACCAAGTGTTACATCTCATTCTTGTATCACCAGCACTTATTCCAAAATACAGGGTCTCTGCTTAATCAGGTTTGGCTGTGGTAGAAACTTTCTCAAAGGTTCAGTTATCTATTACTGAGCAATAAGTCATCTTAAAATTTAGTGACTTAAAACAACACCCATGTGTTGGCTTACCAGACTGCAGTTTCAGCAAGGTTGGGCAGGGGTGGCTTGTCTCTGTTCCAGGCGATGTTGCTGTCACGTGACTTACTCATCGGCGAGCCATTTGGGAATCTAGTCTGAGCTTTTTGACATGGTCTCTGGCTCCTAAGAAAGTGCACATGGAAATTTCCAGAGCTCTTACAGACTTGATTCCAGTATTGGTGCATCACTCTGCCATGTTGCACTGGTTGTGGAAAGACACAGGCCGACCCAGATTCCAGGGAAGGGGAAACACAATTCAACTCTTGATGAAAACATGGCAAGTGCTCATGGAGAAGGGAAGAGTTCTCGGTGGGTGTCTTTGCAGACAACATACACACCCAGCAACAGCTCTCTCTGAAGCTTTATCACTTCCCTCGAGGAATCATCCTTGCTCTCTGGGGGACCTGTGGCTCTCTTACATGGAGCAGCAGTACATTGGGGAGAGTTTCAGAGCAAGGATTTAAAGTTAGATTCCTGGATTTTAAGCCTGGCTCTCCCACTTGCTCACTGTCAAATCCTGGTCAAGTTACTTAATGTCTTTGGGCTTTAGTGTGCCTTTTAATAAAACAAAGGTAATCACAGCATTCCTCCCATAGGCTATTTGAAGTATTTTACAGACTCAATACATGTAAATCGTGTAGGGTGGTTCCTGATGCATAGTCTGGGCTCATCAAGTGGATTAATATTTGCCTTATCCTCAATCCTATGAGCTTCCAAGGGGAGGACTGCCCTCTCCTCTATCCTATGAGCTTCACTGTGCTTCCAGGGACCTGGAAAGACTAGGATGTGGTGGATGCTCGGTGAATGTGTGATTAACGAATAGTGAACCCAGCTATCATTTTCTTAAAATTATACCCATCTGAAGGCAAATTTTTGTTTTCCAAAAAATGTAGATTGAGGCAGCATATGTCATAAGTGCCAGAGGTATTAGCGCTCACTTATTTAGCAATATTATTGAGCACCTCCTATGAGCTAGGAAGTCCATTAGGAGATAACATAGTGAATAAGCCAAGCACAATTCTAACCCTCATGATAGTTACATTCTAGTAAGAAGAGAAAATAAATAAACTCAAGCACAGAAGATAACAGCAAATAGTAATATGTGTTTTGAATAATGTAGCTATATGTTAATGTTTGATTGAACCAGGATTGGGGCGAGATGCAGCTTTGGGTTGGTGAAACTCCAACTTTTCTGAAAAGCTGGAATATCAGCATAGACCTGAAGGAGGAGAAAAAAGGAAATCATTTAGAGGTTGTGGATAGAGTTTTCCAGCAAGAGAGATGAGCAAGAACAAAGGATTGTGGTGGCAATGAGTGTACAGGTTCAAGAACATGAAGAAACACATATGCCTGAATCTTGAAGAAAGAGGAGAAAAGTTAGGCACCTTTAATTTAAATTTTACTCTAAGTGCAATAGACTACAATCAAAGGAATTTAAACATGAAAGGTAGAAATAGTTTCCCTTCCTTGTATTTCATTCTTCAAATGATTATATCACTGACAACCACCCAACACAGTCATCATCCTACATATATGGAAGTTAGGAAATCTTGTTTTTCTATGGTATGTACATTTGAGAGTACATGGTGATGATGGGTCTAACGTTGGTTGAGGAGGGAGGAGGGTCCTCTTCCATCAACATTGGGAATACATTGATTTCCCAGAGTAAAATCCAGATGGTCAAATTCTTTGTGCACCAACGATGAAATGATGACGCATGATAATGGCGGCCAATTATTTCACGTCCTACTAGGTGCCAGGGACTGTTAAGTGATTTACAAGCATCATCGGGTTTGAGATAGCTGCTCTTGGCACCTGGGTTTTACAGATGAACACACGAGGGGAAATGCCTCTCTGAGGTTAAGCCGCTGGGGATTTAACCCAAGTCTCTGGACCTTCTCTTCCCGGCACATTTCAAAGTGCTGCTCATTTGCACCTCCTCCTCAAAAACCCCTTCATTCAGTCCAGATAGAGAAGGGATGAAACACGATGATCAGTGACAAGATGTTCTCTAGAACTTGCGGAAATCATAGGGTGGGTGAGCCGCACTGGGTTTGCAACAATGATCCTGATGAGCAATTGAGCAACGAGTGGCGCACATGTGTGGGGGAGTCGGCAGCACGGCCTGCCTGTGGCACACATTTGTGTCATTGTTCGGTGACTGCATATATCTTGAGATTTCCCAAATGTTATCTGAGGAAGTGGATGAATGGCATCCCTCTGATTTTATAGACTCGGGACTGAGGCAAGCTAAACGTTGGCCTCATGTCACACGGAGATGATGAACGTTTCAGAGGCCCAAATGGAGGAGCTATGTCCCACATCCTTCCACCTCAACCGTAATGATTTGACCTTCACCTTAGGTCAGTATTTCCAGGAAAGGTTTGCTGGGTCTTAATATATCAATGACTCCTTTAGTTTATTCAACAAACCTTAAGTGCTTACTAGTTCTCAAGCACTATGTTTGGAGAGAAAGCTTCAGGCATGAATAGGACATGGTCCCTCCCCTCAAAAAGTTGTCAACTGTTTCCACTTGGACATCTGCGTCCTCCAAACTCAGGGTGTGCCAACCCAACCCAGTAGTGGTTAAAGTTGAGGGCTCTGATATAAAACTGCCTGGGTTTAAGTCCAGGCTTTACCTGATATTGGGCCAGTGTCTTAACTTTTCTTCCCCTCGGTGTCCTCACCTGATCAATGTGAGATTAATAGTATGCTTGTCAAACAATAGAGCTTCCCGGGCCTCTCCCTTGGAAATCCTGAGGTAGTGGTTTGGGGCTCAAAACCTTGTTTTTGTTTTGTTTTGTTTTATTGTTGTTGTTGTCCTGATACTCCAGGTGATAGTTGTCATCAGGATAATCTGGAAAACATTGATACAGTGCATGGATAGCAGTGATTCTCAACCTTGGTCGCATATTGCAGTTACTTGGGCACCTTTGTAAATACAGATTTCTGGGTCCCACTTCTGTTTCAATGGCTGAGGTGGAGGTTGGGATGTTTCAAGGCTCTCCCAGAGTTTCTAGTAGGCCACCAAGATTGCCATAAATCACTTAGTATGGTGCCTGGCACAATATAATGTGTCATAAGCGTGTCATCATTTTTATCACCCTTTTCATCTTTCCCAAAGGAAATGGGAAACACAATTAAGAAGAAAATGAAGAACGACAATTTGTGTGTAAGAGGAGTGAAAAGACTCATGCTAAACTCCTACAACATTAAATGTCTCATTATGGCATTTAGACTCTCATGGTCTCCAAACTTTAAACCTGTCTTTGTGTCTCTCCCCTTGTTGACCTTAAGCTCTATGAGGAGAAAGATGATTTTCTTTTCTCTTTTTATAGTTCCCCAAAGATTTACCCATTACCTTATATATCTAGTAGATGCTAAATAACTATTCATCAAATAAGATAATATTTGTTACTGGGAGAATAGCAGAGACAAAATTCTACAGGAACGGCAAGGAAGGAAAGGATTTCAGACTGTTGGATAACATGTGAATTAGCACTTGAAGAATGGTCTGAATTTTTTCGAGTAGAGTGGGAGAAGGCATTTCTGGTGGGAGAAATGGCTTGAGCAACTTTGAGGAAGAAAACATATGATAAGGGGATAGGAATACTCAGGTTGAGATGGAGGAGATACCACAGGAAGACCTACGTACAAGGGCAGGTGAAAGAAGATGCTAGAAGGTTCAGAGTACTAGCTCCTGCTTATACTTAACGACAAGGAAACTGAGGCACAGAGAGGCCGAGTCACTCTCCCCAGGCATGCGCAGTGATCTGGAACTTGCAGGTTGGCTCAGGTAGCTCCCACACTCTGAGCCGCTTGCCAGCTGGCCTCCCAGTGTCTTGAACAGCAGGGGATAATGAAGACTTCCTAGGCAGAAGCATGACAGCCTCAGACAGATTTTGTAGAACAGTCATGCTGGCAGCTGTGAGGAGGGCTGATTGCAAAGGGTGAAACTGGAGATCAGGAGGTCAGTTCTTTCCAAAGCCTTTCCTTCTCAATAGGGTGAGTGACGTGCATGCTTGCAACAAACAGACAAACAAACAAAACCAGCACTGAGATCAGCACACTAAGTGCATAAATACACATCTAGTCTCCTGGGTAGAAAAGGACCACCGATTTGGTTCTGAGTGTTCTGGCAGCAACACATACATGATGGGTACGTGATTCACAGAGGTTATAAAAGGGAAATAGAATGGTAGCTCCAGAGATGTGCAGCCCTTACTGTTACTGACACCAGAGAGCAAAACCCCCTGTGTTTCCCAAAGTGAGGGCCATGTGTAAGACACTGAACGTTTTCTCAACAGTGAAAACAACAGAGAGTCCATGGCACTGCTTCCTGAGTGATCCTTCAGGGAGGAGGTAATGCCGATGGGCAACACCCCATCTGAACCCTGCAGTATCTACTTTCAGGGTTTGGACACGCCAACTTAATATTTTCCTGGCATTTTTGTTTATTATTACATACCACACCTTGCGCCCCCTCGTAAAAGTAATGGCTGCCTTTTTCAAGTTAACTAAATGGTTGATCAGTTCCTAATACATTTCACTTTGTTTCCAGGGCTGAAAAATATATGGCTGGGCTTTTAAATATGTATATTGTAATTTCTTGCTGTCTTATGTGAGCATTTATAATGAAATGTCAGTAGCTGCGGGCGTATATGAATGGGAATCTTCCTAATGATACATTAAACAGAGCAGAGGCATCTCAGTCTTGCTCCCTGGATGGTTTTATGCTGTTCTAAAAACTTTGTGTACCCTGTTTGTGTAGAACCAAGGGGTTCTTTTGTTTCAAGTTGCCTGAAGCTTTTGCAGCCACTAACCCCTTACTTTCCCCTTCCTACCACTTCCCAATTGCAAAACGTTGCAAAATCAGATTGAATATGGCTCCTCACACTTGAAATGTTAGCCCCGTTACTGCAACAGGACAAAAGCATCGGGGAGGTAGATTGGGAAAGGGAGGGAATAAATAAATAGTAATTTAGCACCTGCTCTGAGTTAGGCACTTTGAACTGGACAGTTTGAACTGGACAGTAGCACTCAGTGACATGCATTCATCTCCCACTAAAGGTGGAGAAGTGAGGCTTACAGAAGTCAACAGCATGTCTAGGTTTGCACTGTTAGTAAGTGTCCGAGAAAATCCTATCTCAGATCTGACTTCCATACCCAAGTTCTGTCCATGGTAACATCCATCTCCAAGGATAAACCTGAAGACATAGATGCAGCAGATCAGTCTCAGTTCCAGGGAAATGATGTGTGCACCATCGCCCCAATCCTGTCTCTTCCACTGAATGACACTGTGAAGCTCAATAGATGACTCGAGAAGAATATGAAGACTCTGAAAGCCACAGCAGCAGGCTGCTTGGAACAAAGAGCAGAATTCAGTGTCCCTGAACCTCTACTAAGTTTACTACCTCTTTTCTTCCTCTACCCCACAGCCTGGACGCAAGGCAGTTCACAACACATCAACACACACACAAAGAAAGCTCCCGAAGAAGCCATCTGGCTCTGGCTCAAGAAGCAGGAAAGGGAATCCCAAAGCTCGGAGGGAAGGGGGATAGCCTCTATTCTGAAAAGTACCTTTCTTGAGCCCCCATGCCCAGGTAGTCATCGCACAGTGCCGATGATGGAAACTGGGTTCTTCAAGCTACTAAAACCCTGAGGGAGAGGAACCTTCCTCTCTAGTTGGACTCAGAAGGGTGTTGTTCTGTTCACCGTCTCCCTGCCGCCTGGCTGTGTATGCAGGTGCAGTTGTGGGAAAGCTGCCACAGAGCAGGGTAGCAATAGCCCCAGTTTTCTGGAGGAGGGACCAAAAAATGAGGCCCAGGAAAGTGGAAAGTATCAGGGAGATTATATCCAGAGACGTATATCCAAAGTATATAAATAATTCAAATGACTCAATAGTAAGAAAGAAAATAACCTAATTTTTTAAAAAAGGGCAAAAGACTTGAATAGATGCTTCACCAAAGAGAAGGCAACTTAGCGCATGAAAAGATATTCAGTTATTAGCAATTAATTAAATGCAAAATCAAACCATAATGAGATACCACTATACACTTATTAGAATGGCAAGGAAATAAATACAATCCAGAGTGATGACTACTAAAGGGGGTCACCAAATGAGGTGACCACTGGTTGACCTATGAGCCGGACCCAGGCAACTGGAGACTCCTTATCCTCTCCCCTGTCCTAGGAATGTATATTTTGCCCACGGTTCCCAGAGTGGGAGCCTTGAAAGAGTGGCATATCATTGAGACCCATCTGGACAGTATATGTGACTGAACCCAGTTAGGCCTCTATATGAACTTTTAAGATTCTGGCTGGTGGGTGTGGAAATCTACTCATCTTGTGGCCACCCAAGACAAGCCTCCTGTGCAAGTTCCCTTGCTTATTATACCTGCCACCTGCCATTCTAGAGTTGGCCTTCCTCTTGTTTAGGTCTCTCCTTGCTCTCCCAATGTGGGGTTCAGATTTCACCCTGGGAACTCCTGTGGTTGTGAACCATGGAACAGCTGTAACTCTCATATGGTTTTGGTGGTGGCAGGTATACAATGGCACCACCTCTTTGGAAAACAATTTGGTAGTTTCTCATCAAGTGAAATACACACTTACCATGTGATACAACAGTCCCACTCTTGGTCATTTACCCTAGAGAAGTGAAAACGTATGTTCACACAAAAACCTGCCCATGAACATTTATAAAAGCTCTACTCATAACTGCTAAAAATAGGAAACAACCCAAATGACCTTCAGTGGATGGATGGGTAAACGGAATGTGGTGCATCCACCCAATGGAATACTGTCAGTGTGATAAACAGGAATGAACTGTTGATACACACAGCCACTTACATGAACCTCAGAGACATTATACTGAGTCAGCTAAGCCAGTCTGAAAAGGTTGCATTATCTTCCATTCCTATGACATTCTCCAAAAGGTAAAAGGATAGCGACAGCAACTGTCAGTGGTTGCCAGGTGTTGGGGATGGGAGACAGGTGGCACAAAGGACGAGCAGGAGGGGTTTTGATAGTAATGGGTGTGTTCTAAATCTTGATTGTGGTAGTAGTTATATGAATCTATGCATGTGGTAACACTTCTACAACTACGGGAATTTTTTTTTTACTATATGTGAAGCCAAAAACAATTAAAAACTAGAAACAGCAATTATTTTTAAAAATATTTATTTTTTTCATTAAAATTGTGTTTCCTAAATAAAATATCATTGCAAAAACAATAATTCAATGCACACAAAGATTGTAACCACATTGCCTAAAACTGCCAATCTCACTTGCCTACCCAGGGAACCTCTCCTATCCGGTCACATAATGTCCTAAAGGAACAATCATGTCTAATGGTTGCAGTTTTACCTCAAAATTCAACTTTTAAATTAATAACTAAGTAAAATTAAAGAAGAAAAGACATCCCAAATATATGAAAAAGATTGGCACAAAGTAGGTGTTAACGCTGCTGTTATGACATTGTCTGACATACAAACATGTGTCTACATTCACTGAGCTTATTTTTAAAATTATTATTTATTTCCACCACACACACCCACATCTCAACTCTGTCATTGTTGTGAGATGCTATTCATTTTATATGACTTATTTCATTCTCGGTAAACCTTCACATCAAAAATCTCCCCCATCAATCATGGACTACCACAAAATCAATCTTAAGGCAGATGTTATGAACAGACACTCAACAGATGCAAAATTACAGCAGAAACAAATCCCTCCTTCTTGTTCTGCCATCTCCTTCTGCCTTCTCTTGGTCTTTGTGTCTTACATATTCTCCTGAGGTCTTCCACTAAACCAGGGGTGGGCAAACTTTTTGACTTGAGGGCCACAATGGGTTCTTAAACTGGACCGGAGGGCCGGAACAAAAGCGTGGATGGAGTGTTTGTGTGAACTAATATAAATTCAAAGTAAACATCATTACATAAAAGGGTACGGTCTTTTTTTTTTTTAGTTTTATTCATTTCAAACGGGCTGGATCCGGCCCGCGGGCCGTAGTTTGCCCACGGCTGCATTAAACTCACTGAGTTCCCATGTTTCTGGTTTTAAACCCGAGCTCCATTTTTCAGGTTCTGATCATCTCTCTTGTTTTAGTGTAGGGTCATTCCAGACTGAGCTGGCAAGGGCACCTGTTTGGCACACCCTTGGGGACACCCATATTATTCAGCAAATTACCCCCATGGACCGATCATCTGCTTATATAAAGCAAAGCATGGGCCTGGACTCAAGCCTCAGGCATCATCCACCTCTTAACCTGTCCTAACAGCCTCATGCAGGAAGCTTTTTCCATTTTGCTCAATCATGGATGGCATCTCTCTGCTGCCACTAACTCAACCGTATTTTAATCACATCAGTTAATTCAATTGTCAAGAGGCCAAAAAGATTAGGAGCTTGACTAGTGAGCTGATATAGTTATTTCATCATCGCTGGTTGTAATGGTTCAGTGATTGTAAAGGGGTCAGATTGAATATTTACAACCCAATCGATTGAATAGAAATTGAACTAAAACAATTTGGTCTTTAGTTAGAACCAGACTCAGTTCCTATTTTTAAACATCATCTTTCTCAATAGGATCACAAGGCCATGCTCTATAATTATATGTTATGATTTGTGTCCTGATTTACATGAATTTTCTTTGATAAACACTGTCATGTAACAGCCATCGTAACATCCAGACATGATAATTAGCTATGTGGTTATCAGGGATATTTTTCTAGTTCCTCAAATTCCTGTGATATCCACTATATTGGTTTTTATAACAACAACAACAAGGACAAACAGAACCCAAAGGGAGGCCAGCTTTATGAGTGGATCTGTAAAGAGTGAAGCTTTCTGCATATTCACCCCAAAAGGAGATGCCTTCCCTCTCTTGTCTTCCTAACACCCAGGACAAGGACTGCATATACCTCATCAGGAAAGGCAAAAAGTATGGCAAAAAAAATATGTGCAGTATATCAGGCAATGTGCTGCAAATTTTTACTTATGTGATCTTCAAAAACTTCCCACAACAATTCTGTGAAGTTCCTGATTCTATTTCAGAGGTGGGTAAACTGAGGCTTGGTGTCAGGGCAACCACTGCTTTGTGCAAATGGCACACCTTGAAGACACAGCTTCCTGACTTGGCTAGTGGGGCACAGGTGGGATTTCAGCCTTCACTTGCCCCCTCAGCTGTTAGCAACCTGTCCAGCTGAGCATGGTGGCCCTGCTCAGAAAAGCCAAGAAACTTACCCAAGGCCACAATTTAGAAATAGAGGTTTAACGGACTCTGAAGTTTATGTTCTTGCTCTTTTAACAAACTACTTACTGGTGATTGAATAAAAATTCACTCTGTCCTTCCACTGAGAATATCCAATGATCCAGACTCCAAAGCTTTCAAAGATTAGATGTAACAAAATACACAGTACTAGTTTCTATAAATCCAGCTCAGCTTGCCTCAGAATGAGAACCTCTTTATTCTTTGCATGTTGTAGTCCTCTTTAAATTCAACTTACTCAAGCTCCAACCCCCTATCCTCCCACCACCACCTCTCCACCCTCCCAACTTCCAGAGCCAAGTTTGACAGTACCCTTGCCTTAGGTCATAGACGAGGCCATGAAATATTGCCAGTGGCATCAGTGGAAGCCATCACAGCATTAGGAGAATTCAAAGAAGCAGATTTTCTTTTAGTAGCGCAAATAGCCAATGCTTTCCAAAAATATCTTCAGCCTTGGCCAATGCAGATTTATAACGAGACTCCTAATAAAGCTTTATTGTCCCCAAGTTGTGGTGTTTAAAATTCCCATGATGTAATACTGTTAACTAATGTTGCAAACAATGTATTTCTATTTAAGACATTAAGCAGGGGAAACTGAAGAAGAGCTTAATGGGAGTGATTCAGAATGATATTAAGCTTGAATCAAAGCACAATAAAGTAATGAGCTGGATTTTCTGACCCAGGTTAGAGGTAAATTTTCCCTGAGTCTTGCTCACCTCCTTGTTAATTTGTAATACTGTGCCCCTCTGAACATCCCCTCTCATTCTGCCCCATTGAGATTTGGGTCCACGTTTCATTATTTGTGCCTTCAAGAGTTCTGTTTAGGGGAGTATATAGCCAGATGATGCACAATACATCTACTTTATTAGTAAATAGGCAAACATCTGGCATAGACAGGCTAACTTTCTGGTAAAAAAAAAACACACAAATATAAGAACATGCGGCCAACAGAAATGCTTACAGACATTCACTGAAAGACTATAGTACAGTGTTCACGGGGATTTCTGTCAGCCCAAATCTGAAAACAACACAAGTGCCATCAACAGTAGGAAGTACACTGGAGAGCTCAGGCAAGTGGCTGGTGCTCAGTATATCTTGTATTCCCTTCCTTTCCTCCTCCGTATTTGCTAATGTTAGCTGATTACAAACTGAAGGCAGGCCAGCCCTCTCTTTCAGTTGCTGTATTCCTGGCCTGCTCATTGAGGGCTCCTGTCATCTACCTGACAGATAGATGTGAATATCTAGAAGCATGCTGCCTCTGAGCCCTTGGTCAACCAGGTGAGCTGCAGAAGCCAACTCTGCTTGTAAATGAAGTAGCAGAGGCTGGATTTTCCAGCTCTGAGCCCTTAGGGGACACAACAAGGGAAAACGCCGTATCTTGCTCTGGGGCTGCTGTATTCAATGAAATGACACAAAGGAAGCCCTAGAAACAAAGTAACCACTTGATAAATATTGGTCATTGCTTTTACTAGCTTTTAAAAGAAAGGCATCACATATAATGAAAACATCTTACTTCTTGATATTTCCTCAAAAGTTCAAATGAAAATCCATTTCTTTCATATCTTCAATGGTTCCCTACTGCTGATAGAATACATCCCTTAGTAAGGCGTTTCAAAGCCAACACATTTGGTTGCCTTTTTCCTCTTAGATCAGACACTGGCAAGCTATGGTCCCCTCACTTGATTTTGTAAATAAAGTTTTACTGGGACCCAGCAGTGTCTGTTTGTTTACATATTGCCCATGGCTGCTTTTGCCATTGAATAGCAATGGAGAGAGTAATTGTGACAGAGGCAGTGTGGCCCACAACCCTAAAGTATTTACTCTCTGGTCCTTTACAGAAAACGTTTGCTGACCCCTTTCACCCTCATCTACTCTCTGGCTCTCATCCCAAAGAGGATTTGCTGCACCCCGCATCAGTATTGCTTCCCTGCCTCCTGCTCCTCCCTCACGTGGTCCCTTCCAGCCAGAGTCCCCTTTCCACTGCGGTTCTCTTACAAAGCATACTCAGTTTCTCCAGCTTTACTGAGGTATAATTGACATATAACATTGTGTGAGATTGAGGTGTACTACATGAAGATTTATCCCCACTCTAAGGTTAGTTAACACCTATCACCTCACATCACTACAATGTGTGTGTGCGTGTGTGTGTGTGTGTGTGTGTGTGTGTGGTGATAACATTTATGATTTACTGTTTTATCAACTTTCAAATATATAATGCAATGTTGCTAACTGTGGTCACTATGCTGTACATTAAATCCCCAGAAATTATTCATCTCATCACTGGAAATTTGTGCCCTGTAATTCCCTTTTGCCGGGCCCTGGAAACCACCATTCTTTCTGTTTCTATGAGTTTGGGTTTTTTAGATTCCACATATAAGTGAGATCATACAGTATTTGTCTTTCCCTGTATGACTTATTTCACTAAGTATAAAGCCCTCGAGGTTCATTCATGTTGTTGCAAATAGCAGAATTACCTTCTCTTTTATGTCTGAATAATATTCCAAGATGTAGATGTATATTGCATTTTCTTTATTCATTTATCAATGGACACTTAGGCTGTTTCCATATCTACATCTATATATCTTGGCTGTTATGAGAAATGCTGCAATGGATGGGTGCAGATATTTAGATACTGATTTAATTTCCTTTGAATGTATGCTAAGAAGTGGGATTGCAGTTCTATTTTAAATATTTTGAGGAATCTATATACTTTTTTCCATTCTGGCTATCCAAATTGCATTCCCATCAATAGTGCACAAGGGTTTCTTCTTCGCCATATGCTTGCCAACACTTATCTCTTATCTTTTTTTGTAATAGCCATTTCAACAGGTGTGAGGTAATATCTCACTGTGGTTTTGATTCTAATTTCTATGATGATTAGTGATTTTAAGCATCTTTTCATGTACCTGTTGTCCATTTGTATGTCTTCTTTGGAAAAAGTGTTTTCTGCCTATTTTATATCAGATTGTTTGAGTTATATAAATTCTTTATGTCTTGGAGATTAACTCCTTGTCTGATATATGGCTTGTACATATTTTCTGCCATTCTGCAGGCTGCCTCTTCATTTGTTGATTGTTTCTTTGGCTATGCAGGAGCTTTTAAGTTTATCGTAGACCCACTTGTTTACTTTTGATTTCATTGCTTGTGTATTTTGGTGCCATCTCTAAAAACTTATTGCCAAGATCAATGTCAAGGAGCTTTTTCCCTCTGTTTTCTTTTAGGAAGTTTACAGTTTCAGGACTTACTTTTAAATCTTTAATCCATTTGAAGTCAATTTTTTGTGAGTGATGTAAGATAGGGGTCTGATTTCTTTTCTCTCCTCCTCCTCTTCCTCCTCCTCCTTCTTCTTCTTTTTTGCATATGAATATCCAGTTTTCTCAGTGCCATTATTAAAAAGGCTATCCTTTCCTCACTGTATATTCTTGGCTCCCTCATCAATTATTAATTGACTCTATATGTATTTATTTCTAGGCTCTCGATTCTGTTCCATTGGTCTATGTGTCTGTTTATGCCACACTGTTTTGATCACTATAGCTTTGTAATGTGGTTTAAAATCAACAAATGTGATGACTCCAGTTTTGTTCTTTTTTCTCAAGATTGCTTTGGCTGTTCTGGTTCTTTGTGGTTCCATCCAAATTTTAGGATTTTTTTTTTTTTTTTTACATTTCTATTAAAAATGCCATTGGAATTTTGATAGAGATTGTCTTAAATCTGTAGATTAGATAGAGGTTAGTTTAGCTAGAGGTTTGTTAATTTTGCTTATCTTTAAAAATAAACAACTTTTTTTTTATTCTCACAAGGATATTCGCCCCCCCCCCCCTTGATTTTAGAGAGAGAGAAAGAAAGAAAGAGAGAAACATTGGTGTTAGAAGGAAACATCGATTGGTTGCCTTCCCTATACGCCCCAACTAGGAATCAAACCCACAACGTAAGTATGTTTTCCAGTTGGGAATTGCACCCTCAACCTTTTTGGTGTATGGGATAATGCTTTAACCAACTGAGCTACTCAGCCAGGGCCCAACTCTTAGTTTTATTCATTTTTTTCTATTGTCTTTCTAGTCTTTATGTCATGTATTTTCACTCTAGTATTTATTATTTCTGCCCTTTTGATAAATTTGGGCTTGTTTATTCTTCTTCTGATACCTTGAGGTATAAAGTTAGGTTATTTATTTGAGATATTTCTTTCCTCTTAATGTAGGCATTCATTGCTACAAGTCTTTCTCTTGGAACTGTTCTTGCTGCATCTTAAGTTTTTTGTATTTTGTGTTTTCATTTTTGTTCATCTCCAGATACTTCGTGGTTCACCTTTTTATATCTTCCTTGACCCACTGGTTGTTCAGGAGTGTTATTCAGGTCTGCTACTTCCTTATTAATTTTTTGTCTGGATCATCTATCCAATGTTGAAAGCACAGTATTGATATCCCCTACTATTATTATATTGCTATTTCTCTTTTCAATTCTATTAATATTTGTTTTGAATATTTAGGTGCTCCAATGTAGGGTGGATATTCTGGGTGTCTCAAAACTGTATACATACTTTGGTTAATTAATTCTAATGGGTTAAAGAAAGAAACATCAATTGAGCTATCAGCTGTAAAGTGTGTACACATGTTTTGGAACACCCTGTATATTTACAATTGTTATATCCTCTTGATGAATTGACCATTTTATTACTATACTAGAGGCCCAGTACACGAATTCATGCACTGGTGGGGTCCCTCCGCCTGGCCTGCGGGGATTGGGCCAAAATTGGCCCAGTGCAAGGATTCCTCCAGGGCGTGCCTGGCCCGTCTCACCCAGTCCCGATGGGGGCTGATTAGGGCTGGGGAGGGACCATGGGAAGGCTCCAGGGTGGGTCCAGCCCGTCTCGCCCAGTCCAGAATGGACTCTAGCAGCAAGCTAACATACACGTCAGAGCATCTGCCCCCTGGTGGTCAGTGCGCATCATAGCTACCAGTCAAATAGTTGCTTAGGCGTTTATATATATAGTGATTTTTTTGTTGTTGTTTCTTGTGACTGATTTTGACTGAATGTCTATTTTATAAGATATGAGGATAGCCAATCCTGCTCTCTTTTGGTTACCATTTGCATGAAATATTTTTTTTTTTATCTCTTTACTTTGAACCTATGTATGTCTTTACAGCTAAAGTGACTCTCTTGTAGATAGCGTATTGTTGGTTCTCTGTGTCTTTTGTTGGGATAAATAAGACCATATTTCTCATTATTTTCTTACTGTTTTGTTTTTTTTTAGTTCTTTTCTTTCTCTGTGATTTATTTTTTGTAGTGGTATATTTTAATTCTTTTTTTCTTTATATTTTTCTATTTACTGTTTATTTTGCTTTGTGGTTATCATGAGGCTTACATAAGACATATTACAGATATTAGTCTATTAACTTACCTTCAATTGCATACAAAAGCTCAACACTTATTTCTCCTTTCCCCATAACTTATTCTATTGATGTAAAACTTTACTTTGTTTTATATTGCATATCCACAATAACAAATTATTGTAGTTATAATTATTTTTAATATTATTGTTTTTTAAAGTTATAGTAGAGATAAAAGCTATTTATACATCACCATTACAGTATTTGGGAAGTATGAATTTGAGTATATATTTACCTTTACCAGTGAGTATTAATTATACTTTAATATGTTTTTATGTTGTTACTTAGAGCCCTTTTATTTCAACTTGAAGAACTCCCTTTAACATTTCTTGCAAGGCAGATCTTGTGGTGATGAACTCCCTTGGCTTTTATTTGCTTGGGAATGTCTTTAATTTCTCCATCATTTTGATGGAGAAAGAACAGTATTGCTAGGTATAGTGCTACTTGGTCATAGTTTTTTTTTTAAAATATTTTTATTGATTTCAGAAAGGAAGGGAGAGGGATAGAGAAAAACATTAATGATGAGAGCGAATCACTGACTGGCTGCCTCCTGCCCGCCCCCCACGGGGCGGGGGGCATATTGAGCCTGCAACCCAGCCATGTGTCCTTGGCCAGAATCAAACCCGGGACCCCTCAGTCCACAGGCCAATGCTCTATCCGCTGAGCCGAACCAGCTAGGGCAGTCATAGTTTTTTGATGGGTGCCCTCCTAAAGAGAAAGGACCCTGGAAACTTTGCCCAGAATAGGTTCTCCACTTACAGCAGTACAGTGAGTGAGTGAATGAATGAAAGAATGAATTAATGCACATGGAACTCAACAAACTCATGACGATCCAGCCCTAAAATTCAGGCCTCAGATATCAAGAGACCGTCTGCTTTTAGGAATCATCTCCAAATTGAGGGATCCTTTACCACAGTGGCTCTGGCTCACTACCCTGGGTAACACGAGTGATTGGATTGGTAGAAACTCGATTTTCACCGGGGGTTGTAAAAGTCACACTCCCTAATGAGAAACAATGTGGGGACTAGATCCAGGAAACCAGCCCAGTTGGTAACACCCTTGTAAAAGAGACTGATAAATAAATAAGCGATCCATCCAGCTTTTCTTCTCCTCAGCAAATGAGATGAAACAGCTGGCCTTGGAAAGGGGCCCTGCGCTTTGTTAACTGGAAACAGATTAGCAAATTCAATGGGTTGACCGGTTTTTCAGTCTGTGGCCTTACAACATTTGAAAAAGGGAATTTTTGCTACGAGTTTCTCTGACAATGGCCAGGCAGCAAATGACACTAGCCTGGCCTGACTGTTTCATGCTAGTGGGTAAAAATACTTTTTTTTTTTTTTTTGGATTCTCATTTTTAACTTTCCTATGGGTCTTTGACAAAAACCCCAGGGAATTCTATAGAGTGCATGTTGTCAGTATTTTAATCAGCTTCAGCTGTCAAAACGCTTGTAACCCGCCTCTTCTATTTAAAATGTGTCTTCTAGGCATAAAATAATTAAAGGTGCAGGGCCATACAGTAGGCTCAGAGCCATTGCAGTGTGACAAAACCCTATGGATGAAAGGTATTATTTCAGGAAGTTTTAAATATAAATTTTGTTTTGTCAGAAGGCTGCAGGGCACACATTTTCTATACTGTCAAGCTTGATAGTAACAATATTTATATTTCAAATAAAAAGATTAAATTGCAGTCTTATGTGTTTCTGCTTTTCGTCAATTTTTTTATACTGGTTTATCACAGTGCTGCATTCTCAGTATGTCATCATACTTTTTTTTTTTTTTTGCTGACGATACTTTTATTGTATTGAAATATTTTGTCTTTTACTGTCAATCTCAGGGTTGAAGCAATGAAGATACCCATGCCACTTGGGTTCGGTTGTTTCACAAACGTCTTATTTCACATCTTGTTGAGGGTTCTGTGAAGGACGTGCCAAACTACGAAAGCGATCCAAGTAACAAACACACTCGGACCAATGTGTTCAGCACGTGTGCTGGGGAAACTCTGAGCTCTTTACCTGGAGTCCTGTTCATGCCTTTCATCTCAGAGTTGGAAAGCAAGCGAGGAAGCGGGCGTGCCCAGTGAGCCCGAGGAAGGAGCTCTCGTGGTGAATGGCTGCGCTGGCTGCTTTGTGCCAGAGCTTGTTAGCTGCTGCAGCTCTGGTGTCTCCAAAGGGGCCAAGGCAGCCAGGGGGGTTCTCTGAGCCCAGGCGCTGCTGAGTGTCTGAGTCTCCAGGCGGGCTCAGTGGCAGCCCTTCGGGATCACACTTGACAGAGCCATTTGGGAGAATGTGCAGAGTGACTCTCTCTCCCACCTGTTGGACTGGAGCCTGACCACGGCTGGGGCTTTGGGTTTGCTCATGTTGAAACAGAGGGAGTATTCTTGCTTTCGGATGGAGGCTTTCTCTCCATATGGCTGCTCCCTCTTCTTCCCACTTTACTTTGCTCTGCAGAGGGAGGGTCAAGTAGCTGATCAGAAACCTTCTCCCCACCCCTGAGTCTGTAGAGTTTGACCTTCTCAAGTTAACTAGGCCCAGGGCAGTACACTCATCTTGGAGATGACAGATCATATATGTGCCTAGTTTCTCACTCCATGACTGTAGCAGACATCACTAATCAATCTTAGAACTTTAACACTTAACCAGCTGCATCTTAGAAACCCATTCACCATAGTTTCCTAGGCAGTCACGACCGATCGGGCAGCAGGCCATCTCTCCCTCACCATCTCCCTCTGAGGGGCAGCAATCCAGGCATACATGTCCCTAGCCATATCAAGACCCCAGCGATACTGTGATTTTAACGTTGTGGTTCACAGCCCCAACTAGATCACATTTTAACCATATTTCATTTCACAAAGGCCTTTCATGTCCTGGATTTTCATGGCACCTGAGAGATCTCCGAAGCACAAAAGTGAAAGATGCAAGGCATAGAGTCACTTCTGCCCCACTCCGTGGGTGGAAGGGAGAGACAAGACAGCCCAGATTCAGCATGATGGTGACTGCACAGGCCACGGATCCTGGCAGGCAGGTTTCATGGGAGGCTGTCCTTAAAATCTGACGGTTGTAGGATTTTCTTTTTCATTGGTTCAAAAGTGACCTTTCTGCTTTTGCGTTTAAACCCATGTTCTTTTTTTTAAAATACATTTCATTTTTATTGATTTCAGAGAGGAAGGGAGAGGAAGAGAAAGACAGAAACATCAATGATGAGAGAATCATTGATCAGCTCCCTCAAGACGGCACCTGGGCATATGCCTTGACCAGAATTCAAACTGTGATCTCCTGGTTCATAGGTCGATGCTCAGCCACTGAGCTATACCAGCTGGGCTAACCCCATGTTCTTGAGCATAACTATCAAGGACTCTCACAATCTAGCTTGCCTGGTGACAAGCTGCAATGCTTTTCCAATATATGCAGTTATTTTGTGAAACACTTATTTCTTCAATTTCCTCATCTTTGCCCACCCCATGTGATCACCTGGTTATTCTGGAATATCCAGTTCCAGTGGTCCTTACTCTCTGCCTCTAGCAGAGCCAGAATGAGTTATTTCCTCCTCTGAATGCTTCTGGGACCATAGAAGGGACGAGGAGGTGAGGAGGAAAAGGAACAAAAGGAGGTAGAGGAAGACTAATTTCCATGAAGAGTGGGCAAGAGGGAAGGCCCGATATGGTGAACTAATGATCAGATGAGCATAGACTTGAAGATTCTGAAATGATTTTTCACAGTGTGTACACACATGGACACGTAAGCAGACACACAATGAAGTTAAAATTACAGAAACAGAATCAGACCTTATTCTTGAAAGGGGCTTTTTCCCCATGCCTCAACTACAGGGACTACCCAGAAAGCTATTGTTAATATCACCTCATTTAAACTTAAACCACCAGAGCATTTTCCAGAACACAAATCCTGTTTGTTAAGTGCATGTCACCTGAAACCTGTACATACAAAGGGGCACTAAAGCGTTGGTTAAATCGGAGTCATTCACTCTCCTAGGCATGTTAGATGCTTGTCTCCTTTTATCTTTATGTCTTACGGTATTCAGTGGCAAAGAACAGTTTAAGCAAAAGCAAAAGGGGGTTTAAGAAGAAAGAGAGAGATAGGCCTTATGGAAGCCAAGGAAAGGAGGGGGAGTAAGCCTCACTAGGGGTGATAACTGGGATCAGAATAGTGTCAACGGAAGCAAGGAAACCCCCCTTCCCAGGGTCACAGCAGCTTTTGTGTATAAATCTATGTAGGTTTTTCTCCACCTCTCTCTCTCTCTCTCTCTCTCTCTCTCTCTCTCTCTCTCTCTCTCATTGCAAAACAGGTTTCTTCACCTCATTACATGTGGTCCAAATATGGCCATACCTTGGAAAACTTAACATTCTTCATGGTCACAACTTAAGACTCAGTAATTCTATGCCCCGATTCCACATTCCCAATGGGGAGAATCTGACGGTTCCAGCCAGCCACCAAGTATTTCTTTCTGGGACAAGTGGCCATTTTTAGTCCAAAAGGTCATGACCACTGTGGTTGGGAAAGGGGACTTTGCTTGTCATCAATGTGGTTTTAGGGGCTCCTTCGTGTATGTTGTGGGGGAGATGTTCTTGATAAAGGGTTGCAGGATGTCCAATGGGAAGAGATCCAAAAATGCTTGCTAAGTCTTCTAATTCCTATTTTATAGACAAGAAAACCGAATTTCAAAGATTTGACTTTTGAGGAAACAGACTCTTTGTCATGCCTTATATTTAAAACAGAGACCATCTTAAGAGGCCATAACTCATTATCTATGTCAGCCCAATCTCTGCGCGATCTAGTCATTATTTCTTAATACCAGCCTTTTTTCTTTTTCTTGTTTTGTTTTAATCACAGAAGAAATCATCATCATGACACAGCCCACAGCCTGTTTACTTTAGGGTTGTCAAACCAATGACATGCCCAGAGTGTAACATAAAAGGAAAGGCACTCCCTAGACTCCTAGAGGGAACACCACTAACCCCAGTTTCATAACCAGAGTCACTAAGAAAAAAACTGATTGTTTCCAAGTAGGTGATTAATAGTTTTCGAATAAGTGATTAATAGTTTTTGAATAGGTGATTAATAGGCCTGAAATTACTTGCAAAGGAGGATTTAGTTATCAGGGCCCAGAGTCATTCTTAAGCTTAAGCTTAAGTAATGTGTCACAGGGCAGCTTTAAATTTTTGCTCTATTTAGAAAAGTATAACAGAGCTCATTATATAGTTCACTCAGTCTATCAAATGACTTTCAGGGCTCCTGTGAGAAACTTAGTCTCTGTTGTAAAGCAAAGCAAAACCAATATTCGATTTTTTAAAATTGATTTTAGCAAGAGAGGAAGGGAGAGAGAGAGAGAGAGAGAGAGAGAGAGAGAGAGAGAGAGAGAAACATCGATTGGTTGCCTTCCATTTTGTGCCCCGAGCAGGACTGAACCTGCAACCTAGGTATGTACCCTGACTGGGAATTGAACCTGCAACCTTTTGGTCTATGGGATGACACACCAACCAACTGGACCACCTGGCCAGGGCACCAATATTCTAATTGTATAAAAGCATTCAGTAGGGATTTATGTGAATCTCACATATTTAAAAGATAAAGATATAAGGAACTCCTCGAAATACAGAGAAGATAGGACTATTTTTCTTTCCTTTTACTTTCTAGGTTATGGGGGTTTTATAAAGGGACATAACCCAGGAACAGCCATATGGAAGAGATGCATAGGGCAGATGTGGGTAAAGGATGTAGGGACGCCATGCCCCCTAAAAATGCCGCTCTCCCCACATCTCCACATGTTCACCAACCTGGAAGCTCAGGACTATTTCAAAAACTGTAACCAAACTATTTAAAAGGATCGGAAAAGTAGATCAACAGGTTTCCAGGAAGCAAGTATTAACTTAGGTGATTTCTAGTCAACTGCCTGTAGGAGGCCTGGTCTGAATATTTATCTAAATTGTAGATGATCCCTAAATTAGTTTCCCAGGACCTGTGGTAAAGAGGAGACATTCTGAATAAAACATGAAAACCGCACAAGCTCAAGGAAAGAGGAGACACCCTGCCTACTATGAAAGTCATGCTCAAAGGAGGAATTTATATTTCTATTAGGGGCACTTATTAGTAGGACCAATAAGGCCTACATTGTGGGGAATTACCATAGAAAGTGAATATTCAGCCCTTTTTTGGGGGAAGAGAATCAAGAGGGAAGATTGAGGTGGGGAACATATGCTCATATCCAAGTCTGCAATGAACTGTTATTGACAACACCAGCAAATGAATTGGGACGCTGGCTGGTTTGATGATAAGGAAGCTGTCACTTTCCCAGCTGAGATTGACATGCCTCATGACATCAGTATAATGGATGCCTGTTCAATAATACCCAGATCTGTTCCGGAATCTGTGCAAGAACATCTGATCGTTACATCCAACTTAAAAGTGAAATGCTGGGAGGGAGAGTGTCCAGATGGGCACAGATGTTCTGAGACAAAATAAGATTTAAAAAAATATTCAAAGCTGTTTAACAGATGCCATGTTAAACAAAGGGATGGCTCCCGGTGCACACGCTGGTTTTGGAGAAATGACTGGGCTGAGCTGGGCTGGGAACAGGGGCCCATGTGACCATAGGAGTCAGTTGCCCTAGCCCTGGCTTAGTTTGTGTGTGGCCACTATGGCTTCCTGTAGGTCAAGGTGCCTGTCTTCCTGAACCATCGATGGCTATTAGTTCAACATGAGTGATGGTCTCCTTTTAGCTTCAGTCTCCTGAAAAGAGACAGCACCCAAAGACCAGATCTTCTCCCACACTGGACTTCCTGATTTCTGAACTAACATCAAAGATAAATGAGCAGGTGGGAAACATGTCAAGTGGCACCAGAGGACTCTGGTCCTCTGAAGATGAACAAAGGCTGGGAATGACTGAGAAGGGTAGTATTGATTGCACAGTGATCAGGACAGCTGCATAGAGGAAAAGGCCTGTGAATGGGTATATTTAGGATAGAGGCTGACAGAGTTAAGGCCCATGGGCCAAACTTGACCCACCATTCTAATTTTTGTAATTAAGGTTAGATGCCATGGAATATTATTCAGCCATAAAAAGGAAGAAAGTTCTGCCACTGTTAACAACGTGGCTGAACCTTGGGACATTTTGCAAAGTTAACTAATTCAGACACAGAAAGGTAAAAACTGTATGACCTCAACCCATAGAATCAAAGAGTAGAACAGTGTTTGTTTCCAGGGGAACAGGAAGTGGGGGGAATGGGGAGATGGTGGTCAGGGGGTACAAGTTTTCAGGTTCTGAGGATCTAATATTCAGCATGGTGCCTATAGTTAATAATACAGTATTATATACTTGAAATTTGCTAATAGAGTAGATCTTACATGTTCTCATCTCAAAAAGGAAAAGGTAACTATGTGAGGTGATATGATGGATGTGTTAATTAGCTTGATTGTGGTCATTCACAATGTATAGATGTAAAATCATCATGTTGAATTCCTTAAATACATATAGGTGTATTTGTAAATAGTGCCTCAGTAAAGCTGGAAAAATTCAGATTCCTAGTTGACTCGTCAGACCTACTGAAGAAAAAAGTTTGAGGGAACATGGGCATATCATTGTTTATGTATTGACCTTTCCTCCATCCAAAAGATACTGACTTCCATATTATTTCATCCTTTCAATTCATTCATTTACCCTTCAGTGAAGATTTAAGCTCTACTGCCCTCCCCTCCCCGATCCGCCTATATATTATATTATTTTCCTTTTCGGTGCTTGCAAAGCTGAATAAAACTTAATCTGTCATCACCAATAGGCATGACAAGTAGAATAATTTGTATACAGTACAATGGACACGGCTTCATTTTCATTGTTCCTGTAGCAAAAATGGTGAAGATTATTATTGGTGATTGCTTGCATTTATTGGGCTCCTGGTACATAGGGCAAACTCAGTGCTAACTATTTGACCTACATCATCTCATTTACTCCAAACCCTAACACCATGAGGTGGCCATTATCCCTGTTTTACAGATGAGAACACTGAGGCCCAGAGGTACTGAGTCATCTGTTCCAGGCCATCAGAAAGTGACGGATCACTAAATGAAACACAGATTTGCTGAAAGCAGAGTTCATGCTCTCAAAATAGCCAGGATGAGGCCCTAAGCTTCAGTTCCACTCAACTCATATTTTCTCTGTGCCCTTCCTTTGGCGTGGCTAGACACAGGGAACACAGAGGGACAGTCGCCACCCTAGAAATTGTTTGCTTTGGGATTCATGATCCTAACTTAAACACAACATTGCCCTGGGCCCTGGGCTGAGGCTCAGAGAGGCTGTGCCTAAATCCTATTTGATGAGCAACAAGTCCTTGCCATGTGATGTTCAGAACACCATTCCCTATTCCATGACCTGCTGCTATGACTCCCCAAATACCTACCTAGCTCACAGACATGGAAGTGAAAACATGAAATGTAGTGGCTTATATTTATCTAATAGAGAACACAAACCCATTTGCATTTTTTACACATACTTTCTTCAGAAAATTAAATGAGGTGATGCCCACAGAGCACTTGGCATGTGTTTAATTAGTGGTAACCGTGATTATTACGACTTCATGCTCAGAATCTTGACACATTTTAGCCTTTCTCACCCTTAAAAGGAAGCACCTGCCTCTCCGTTCTTGTTCCTTTGGATACTGAGGGCACATAAGTTGCTTAAACAGCGGATAGAGTTTATTTGACAAAGCAGTTCTCTCCCCAAAAAGGCCCAATCAGCCCCATGAGGCAATTGCCTCTTAAATCAATCTCTGTGGAGTTGGATGCAGGGTCCGTTACATCGTTGTCAGCTTTCTTGGATCCACAGAGGGGAAACCTGCCCCTACCCAACCCTCAGAGCTCTCCTTTCAGAGAAAAGGCGTTTACATCAGGACAGAATGGGTCCTCAAACCAGAAGCAGGGAAGGCCCCTGCCGGAGGGGCCCGTCTGCTGTGGACACTGTCTATGGATTACTCAGTATCCAGTACACCCCCTCCCAACAGAAAACTCATTTTATTCGGCTTTTAATTCATGTTCTATGTTTCTCAGCTCCTGTAAGTAGTTCATGTGCTTTGGGGGAAGTGACTCCACCCACAGCGTCAAAGATGGGCTGGGTTAGTCCCAAGGAAATTGTCTCCCCTCCCAGTGATTGTTACATGAGGGGCACAAGACCACTGGGACAATGGAATACAAGACACCGTTTTCTAGCTGCTCCCTCACTCTTCTGGGGGAACTTTCTGGAATTGCACTGTACAATAAGATTAGCTGGTAACCACATGTGGCTACTGAGCACTTGAGGTGAGTCCAAATAGATATCAGCTCTCAAAGGCTTAGTATATAAAAAACAATGTAAAATCTCTCATTGATATATTTGTACTCTTCTATAAAATACACATTATTTTTGCTTGCAACCCTCTTTTTCATCTATTTGATTTATTGACTAGAGGCCCGGTGCATGGGTTCGTGCCCTGTGGGGTCCCTTGGCTTGGCCTGCACCCTCTCACAATCTGGGACCCCTCGGGGGTTGTCGGAGAGCCAGTTTTACTTTTACCAGGTGGTCTAGGGATAGAAAGGTGAAGAGAGTTGCCTCAAGGAATGAGCCAGTGGGGTGGAGAAGGAGGTGATGTACCCTCCCAGAAGATGGTGACTCGATTTTGGACTATCAAGGTGGGGAAGCTAGCAAGTGCAATTCAGAATGTCTAGGTCTTCATTCTTGATGTGTGGCCTACGTTTGTCTGCAAACCGCACTCATATTTGAGATGGTCAGAGTGTCACAGAGAGTTCCTAGAGCCCTGTTCCAAAGAGCCCACATGTACAGGGAGCTCATGTTGAAGGCGCTGGCAATGCCACGAAGGCTGAGCCTGTGGAGTGCTGAAGCAGGTGCTGACTCTGTATGACTCAGGTGGGCCAGGTGATGTGGTCTCATTCAGCCCAGAGCAAAACGAAGGCTGGACAAGTTTGATGCGGACATTCTTCCCTCTCTGCCTCTCAACTCTGCTATTTTTCTTTCTTCTTTCACCTCTTCTTCAGTTTCCCGATCCTTGGGGTCTATTGGCTCAATAATTTTCCAACATTAGTTATTCCTTTGTATATACCTTCAAGATTTTTGCGTAATAGTTATAACCAATACTGATGTATTTACTATTTTCTTAAACTGATTTGCTTGGCTTTTTTTTTTTTAACTTTACATTACTTTAATGGCTTTGTCTTGAATGCTGATATGGGTGAAACCATATAATGTTTCTTTCTGATGTTCCTTTTACACAAACAGCCAGATACACAATAAAAAACCTGTGCCAATTAAACCGTCCCAGGTAGCACCTGACCTAGGGCTGCCCCAGCTCAGGAAGCGTGAACTTGTCCGACAGACGCGGGCACTGTGCTGTCCAGCAGAACTCCGTGTGCTGATGGAAATGCCTGCGCTGTCCAGAGCCACAGCCATTAGCCACAGGTAGCTGCTGGGCACCTGAAATGTGGCGAAGGCAACAGGGGAATGGAATTTTTGGTAGTTCAATTTAATTACTCTAAGTTGACATTTGAACAGCCACATGTAGTGAGCGGCTACCACGTAGCACAGCACAGCACGGGGGTATCTGCATTTAAAAGTAAATTGTAGCAGAAAGGATGAGCCTTGTGCCAGATACTGTCTGAGCAATTTACATAATATCTGTCCCCTGCATTCCTCATTCTGGTGGTAGGCACAGTCAAACGGGAGGGTTTTCCATTGCATCCTTAAATACACAATGAAGTCATCCTCTGTTATTTACAGAAAGAGAGAGAGACATGTAAGTGAGCAAATTGTCATCCAACCCCAACCACATTCAAGATTTAAAAGGTTGATATTTCTTTTTTCCCTTCTCGCTCTTTTTTTTTTTTTAAAAAAAAAAGAACATCCAGCTCCTCATTAACCAGATATCTTTATTCTCTAAATATTTACCACCCATACGAAATTTACAGTTTAATTTGCTGTATAAAATCATTTATTGACTGATAAACCTCATTACTAAGCTCTAGCACAGCCCCTGCTACTCCGGCAGTTTTAATTCTTGTACCAGCAGGCTACTGCGAGAGAAAAACAATCCTGTCAGATTAACGGCGGGGGTCTAAATTATTCAAATACACTAAATCCATGCAGAACCGGTCCCCTGCTCATCATTTTTCTTTCAGAGCCAACAATTAACCGGCAATATTCTAACTTAAACAATGACAGCCATTCTAACTGAATTCTGGGAACAGGGAACGTTCCACCTTCCCATGCGGCCTTCTGCTCCTGGGGCCACCGGAGGGGTGACCTGCACAGGAGCCCTGGTGGAAAGGGGACTTTTCTGCTGCCCAAACGCCTTAGCTCAGTGGTTCTCAACCTTCTGGCTTTAAATACAGTTCCTCATGTTGTGACCCAACCATAAAATTATTTTCGTTGCTACTTCATAACTGTAATGTTGCTACTGTTATGAATCGTAATGTAAATATCTGATATGCAGGATGGTCTTAGGCGACTCCTGTGAAAGGGTCGTTCGACCGCCAAAGGGGTCGCGACCCACAGGTTGAGAACCGCTACTTAGCTCTTCTGAGCATATCATTCCTTGTCTCTCTCTGCCCCCCGCCCCTCCCCACCCAGGTCAGAGATTGCCTTTTGGACATGCAGGTGTGTGTCTAAGTGTGTTTCTCACAAACACCAGATGAGGATCAGCCTACAATTAGTTAATTGCACATGCACCTTTCTGCCTGTAGGGAAAAAAGTGTCTCCAGTTTTCTACCTGCAAATGCAACTAAACTAATAACTGAGCTGCTGATTCAGAAGGTAGGACAATCCCACTGATCCTGAAAAGCAGGAAAAAAAGTAAAGAAAAATCTTAAAAAAAATGATATTGGCTTCAGAACAACAAATAGCAAGACTCCCTCTCACATTGAAGAAAGGAAATCTTTCCCACCATGTTGGACCTCTGTTGGGGTCTGTACAGTGACCTGGGTGTTGGTGGATTTTTAAAATTGAAGTTCTAGTAGCTTGTGGTCCTCTTACCATGATGTATGCCTGGGCATGACACCCAACGTCAAAGTTTTTAAACAATAAAAAAAGAATAAGGATGAATGTTGATCTTGATAGTTCATGCATGCATTCGTTTATCAAATATTTATTGAGTGTCAACTACCTGCCAAGCTCATAGTGCCTAGGAAGCTTGATGGTGCCAGATGTGGAACCAGAAGTGAAAGAATGACAGTCAGAAACCATGCTTATTCTCTGCCCGTTACTACAGGGCTGATCAGAATGTGTGAACCAGAAAAACCTCGGAGGTTTATTAAAAATGCAGATTAATTGGACTCCCTCACACAGAGTCAATCCAATTCTGAGATGGAGCCCAGGCATCTGCATTCGAACACTCTTTTCCAAATGATGCTTAAGCATTTTGAAGTTTGAAAGCTTAGCCTGGAGCTTGCTGCATGAAAGACATCCACCTGAGAGCATCAGGCAGCAATAGATGAGCTAAAAGAGATGGTGGTATAGCTAAGAAACCCAGAAGGTATTGGTGCGCACGTACAGTGTGATTGAAACTTCGTGGCTCATGTGCAGAAGTCGATATTTTGTGGAAGAGCCGGTATTTTGTGGAAGAGCCACACGGAAGGGGCCAAAGAGCCGCATGTGGCTCACGAGCCGCGGTTTGCCGACCACTGTAGGATGTACCCAGGCATAGAGCTAGAGAGGTTGGGGAAGCCTGGCTGGTGTGACTCAGTGCTTGAGTGTTGACATATGAACCAGGAGGTCACAATTTGATTCCTGGTCAAGGGCACATGCCCAGGTTGCAGGCTCAATCCCCAGTATGGGGTGTGCAGGAGGCAGCCGATCAATGATTCTCTCTCAGCATTGATGTTTCTATCTCTCTCTCCCTCTCCCTTCCTCTCTGAAATCAATGAAAATATTTTAAAAATAAATAAATAAAAGAGGTGGGGGAGGTGCAGAATGAGGTGACCTAAAAAAGGCACCTTTGATATCATAAATAAAGGTGTTCCTTCCCATGGTGTTCATTGGGCTTTTTCTTTACTGTTTTTATTTTCTTTGAAGCTTTATTTGTTTCTTTTTAAACTTTCATTTTGGGGTTGTTTCATGCCGGGGTTCTTGTTCCGGCCTCAAGAAGGGTTCAGGAATCTGGAGAAGGCTGTGCGTAGATTAAATAGGAGTCCAGAGATGAAATATAATTCTGAAAGGCATTTGGGGGTCAGAGGAGCTTAGCTTAAAGGAAACTAAGTTCTAAGATCTAAGGTCTCCTTGTCTCAGGACCCCATGCTTTTTATTAACACAACTTGTCCTGAGGCGAGGCAGAGATATACACTTCAAAGGGTATACATAAAGCATTGTCAGAATGAGGGAATTAGCCTACAGCTGTTCAGGTGTTTGGCCAGTAGGAGGCAATAACATGTAGATTAAGATGCCCTTTAGCTGTCTGGCAGCCAGCAATCAATTTAATGTATCCTATTCAGGTTTGGGGAAATGCCTTTAGCCATTCCCAACAGGTGACTACATGTGTGACTCAGCCCTTGTTGAGTCCCCAAGTTCCATCAACCTTTTGATGAAACTCTTGCAATTATGACATACTGGAATTGGCTTCCAGCAGTTTCAGACTTACAGAACAGTTTTGAGGACAGTGCAGAGAGTCTCTATACACCTGATACCCGATTTCCCCTACTATTGACATCTCACATGTGTATGGTCATTTGTCACAGTTAATGAATCAGTATTGATACATTATTATTCACTAATCTCCATACTTTACTTGGATTTCCATAGTTTTAAACTTAAAATCATTTTCCCATCCAGGATACACATTATACTCTGTATCCGTGGGTTTTGCATCTGCAGATTCAACCAATCACAGATCAAAAATATTTGGAAAATAAAATCCCAGAAACTTCCAGAGGGCAAAACTGGAAAAAAGAGCACACCTAGCTCTATGCTGAATCCATTGGAATAAAGTGACACGAGGGCACACCAGCGGTAGCCTGTATGCAAATTGAGGTTATATGCAAATACTACACCATTTCACATTGGGGGCCCGCACATCTGTGGATTTTGGTACCCACAGTGGGTCCTGGAGTCAATCCCCTGCAGACACAGAGAGTTGACTGTACATTTAGTTGTTGTGTCTCCTCGAGGCTCTGACAGTTTCTCAGGTTCTCCTTGTTTTTTATGACCTTGATAGTTTTGAGGTGCACCATTCAGGTATTTTGTAGAGTGGCCCTCAGTTGGAATTTGGCTGATGTTATTCTCAAGATTAGACTGGGGTTATAAGTTTTGGGGAGGAAGAACCTAGAGGTAAAGTGCTGTTTTCATGACATCATATCAAAAGTATATGCTATCAAAATGACTTATCCATGCTGATGTTGACCTTGAGAGTTTGTCAGACTCTCCCACTGTGAAGTTAGTTTTCCCCTCCCTTTCCAGCCCTTATTCTTTAGAAGAAAGTCACTATGTGCAACCCAGCCTTAAGAGGTAGGAAATATGCAGAGTATCCTATCCACATAAATTATTTGGAATTTTTGTGGGAGCTTTGTATATTCTTCCTCACTTGTTTACTCAATCATTTATTATGTCAGTATGAACTTATGGATATATATGTTATACTTTGAATTTTGATCAATACTATGTTATGTATTTTTCTTGCCCAAATTGTTTCAGCTGTAGTCACTCATCATCGGGAACTCTGAGCTGGCTCCTGGGTCCCTCTGACATACTCATGTAGTTTGTCTTTTGAGCCCTTCTTTACTTCCCGTCAGTGGGAGATGCTCTAGGCCAGCGGTCACCAACCTTTCAGACCTCACGGACCACCAATGGTGGACCACTGGTTGGCGACTGCTGCAGTCTAGGCTCACCTTTTGTATTTTCTATCCCAATCCTAGAATCAGCCATTTCTCCAAGGAACCTTGGTTTCTTTTATTGGAGAATGGCATTTAGAAACCAAGATCTGAATGTTGCATGTGCTCATAACTACTAAGGTGTCATTGCTTCTAGCCCCTCCCAGAACTAGGAAATGTATGTTTGTGTAGCAACTTCCCCACGAACCCACACACATCTATCTCTGTCTAATCTATCCAAATCTAATGTTTATCTATATTTCTATCTGTATCTATAGTAAGCTAAATATAAGTCCATACTGATGTCTCTAAGTCTAATTACCGCACGGCTTTGTTACCAAATGGATCATTCCAGCCCTCACCTCTTGCTTATCTAAAGGGTGTCCCAAAATTCACACAAGAAGTAATTTTGATAGAAAACACAGGTTTATAATTAAAAATTGTAAATTTCTTATTGATTCGTAAAGTATACAGTATAAGGTTATGTATGGAATAGCATATCAGGTAAATGGCCTCCACAGCTTTGCTGGCACATACGCACTCCTTTGTTATTGCCTGAGCAGCCGCATTTTCAAAGAAGAATGGTCCGATGATGCCTCCAGCCCCAAATCCGCATCAAACAGGGACACGTTGTGGATGCATTTGTTTCTCAACAATCACTCGTGGATTTTCTGAACCCCAAATGAGACAGTTTTGTCGATTAACCAAGCCATCAAGATGAAAATGAGCCTCATTGAAATTCAGCCACATTTATGCAAAACGGCCATGGAAAATTTCAACAAAAGAGTTCGTATGTGCCAGCATAGTCGTGGAGGCCATTTACCCGATATGCTATTCCATACATAACCCTATACCAGTGATGGTGAACCTATGACATGCGTGTCAGAGGTGACACGCACACTCATTTTTTTGGTTGATTTTTCTTTGTTAAATGGCATTTAAATATATAAAATAAGTATCAAAAATATAAGTCTTTGTTTTGCTATGGTTGCAAATATCAAAAAATTTCTATATGTGACATGGCACCAGAGTTAAGTTAGGATTTTTCAAAATGCTGACACGCCGAGCTCAAAAGGTTCACCATCACTGCCCTATACTGTATACTTTATGAATCAATAAAAAATTTACAATTTTTAATTATAAACCTGTGTTTTCTATCAAAATTACTTCTTGCGTGAATTTTGGGACACCCTTTATAACCTTCTGTCCTCTCCAACAGTGAGCAACCCGGTTCTCATCATCTTCCCCCCCTTTGTTTATTTGTTCAACTTCAGTATACATACATGGCTTCAGAATTAACCTGTATCTTCCTGGGGCCCCCTTTTTACGTAATGTCCATTTACAACCAAAGCAGCATCTGTTATTTGTAACACATTTTGGGACACTGGTTTGGAGGAACTCCTTTCTTAGGCTACTGCAATAGTGACACAGTGAGTGCCCTGGGCCATCCCTCCTTCCAAATTATGATTCACCTCCCACTAGCAACCAGAGTTTGCCCAAGATCTATAATCACTGCCCCTACCTTTCTGGGCTATAGTAGTGTCATCAATATTCATTCAAAGAAGCACATGCCCAGAGCACGTACTACATACCTAAGTCTGTGCTAAAGATAAGGATATGGACATGAATGAATCCTTGGGGTGGGGGAAGGCTTGGCTATTTTGGCCGTTTTTTTTCAGTGTCAGTTTACTTCTCTAAGTGCCACCACACTGGGGAGCATGGGACCAGAGAGCCTTCATCTAGGGTTCCAACACATGAGGAAACCTCTCAAAAAAAGACAGCTCTTGAACCGAGTCTACAAAAACTGATGAATGCTTCTCATATAGTGTTTATTGCGTGTTCTGGTATGGGCTGGGTGTTGAGAACCCAGGGGAATGCAGGTCTTTAGAAGCATACATGGCAGTTAACCAGGTGGGAGTGTGGTTTTTCAGCCCTGAGATTTCACCGGCAAAGGTTTCCTTTAATTCTCCCATCTCTCCATCCACGGCCCCTCCGGGTGGATAACTGCAAAGATTCCAAAGCCCCTGGCTTACGGGAGCCCCATACTGCTTCCAGCACCACATCAAGCACAGGGAGAGGGGAGGGAAGGAAGCTGCCAAGTGGGACAACATCCATTCCATCCTTTTTATATGTAAATGTGACTTTAAATAATATTTTGTAATGACCTGCATTTCTGTTAGGAAATACCTCTTGATGATTTATCTTTCTCCCTGTAATTATGACAGCCTAGTGATCTTGTTAATTAATGCCAAAGAGGGTTTTTAGCACCTCATTAAGGGTTTTCCCTTTTAGGACACTGAGACTCTTGTGCACAGCCAGGGGCACAGACAGCCATTTTCTGGCAAGTGAAACACATCTTTTGGTCCTCCACCTCTTCCTTTTCCTCTCTTTTGTCTTCTTCTTATAATTCATTTCCCCCTGTTCTGTTTCCTCTTCATCCTGAGCCCTCTACACCTTTCCTTTATCTTTCCTCTCTTTCAAAACACACTTGCTTCTTGTTATTATGAAATATTACTTTAAATAGTTCAATTGTCATCACCTGTGTTCCTTTAGGGATCCTCTTCCTTCTGGAAGGATTGTTTTATTTGACCATTTAATTCTAAATTTCCTATTGAACAAGGTCCGGTTGAAAGTTTTCTGTGTTCCAATTGCCCTTATAGCCACAGGGAAAACCACAGTGAATCAGAATGTGTCCTGCCTGTAAGACGCTTTCCATAAAAATAACTAACACGTGAACCAATAAATTAAGAGTTGTGTGGTCCAATAAATTTTGTTAATACAATCTCAGAGGTTGGCAAACTATGGCCTGAAGGCCAAATCCTGCCCTCTGCTTGTTTTTGTAAATAAAGTTTTATTGGAACCCAGCCACACCATTCACCTGGGATTGCCCTGGGCTGCTCTGAGGCTACAAAGGAGAGTTAAGTAGTTGTCATAGAGACCATTTGGCCTATAAAGGCTAAAATATTTATTGCCTAGCCCTTTCCAGAAAAAGTTTGCTGACCCCTGCTCTATCTCCTCATTGGAAATTCTGAATGCCACATATATATTTAAAAGTCTTAACAATTCTATGGTTAAAAAATAAAACTAAAAAAGTGCTATGGTTGGAAAACTTAATTTTCTCTAGCTCATTTTCCCCCAAATGTGGTTTTATCATAGAACCCTCTAACAACCCACCTTTTTAAAGAATTGATTTATAGACATTTTTCCTGGATGGGACACCCAGCCTTGATTTCAGTTTGGTCACCATCCTGGCCTTCTGTCTTCTGGCTGAACTGTCCCTGCACTGTCAAACTCAGCTTCTCTCTCAGCCTCTGTGGAGAGGTCCTGTCTCTCAACCATGAGGGCAGGATCTTCCTCCACTCCAGTGAGGCACTGTTTCTCTTTCCAGGAGCAAACATGTAGAACCCGAGTCACCACTAACCACAAAACAAGTTAGGCTGGTTTTCTGTCCATGGGGTTTCCATTCTTGCCTCATCTGACTCATCCAAAGAAAACTCATTTTGATTTGTGGTTCATTTTTTTTCTGAGGCATTGTTGAAGCTGAGATTAAACGGGGATGCCTTGGAGGTCAGCCAGTCCTGAAGGAAGGGTCATGATGGTGTTGGGAAGTCCCAGCAGGTATAAATGTCTCATAAAGTCCAGAGTGGCAGGGGAGAGATTCTTCCTTACCCTAGAAGATAGGGGTTCCCAAAGAGCAGGCTGTGGATTTTGAAGTTGGCCTAGGAGAGACTATGCCAAGGCCCAATTGGAGAGGTAAGACCACCAGTTGGAGAAGTTGTCCACCAAAGTGCATCTGGGCAGAAGGGGGAGCTAAGTTGTGAACTGACAGAGGCAGATGCCCAACCAAGGATTAGAGGTGGGGTGAAGATTTAGACAGCAACAATGCAAAGGGCACACAAACATTATCTCCCTCTAGAAAACTAAAGTTAAGCAAAGACCTGAAATATGAAACTTAGTAGAATGAAAATGAGTGTTGGTGAGTAGGAACAGGGAATTGTGAACTAGACAATATAACAGGCAAAGAGAAGAACAGATACAACACCCCAAGGCAAGAAAGGGCATGAAGTGATTAAGAAGCTGTAAATACTCAATGTGGATTGTCCAATTTTAACATTTTCTGAACATGACCTCACTCTGGAGTACCACTTCCTGGTCATCCCCAAGCTAAACCCTTAGCTGGAGAATTTGAGCCACATGCATTTGAGCAAAAGCAAATCACATATAGGGAGAAGGTACTAATTCATTGTTCTGGGTCATGCTTAAAACAAAACAACAAAACAGAAACCCCTGTTAAACATCTAATACCATCAGGTTCTCCTTATAAGGGACGTTATTTTTGCTTATGTTTTTAAATTATACTAGAAATAATATTGGAGTCATTAGAGTTAAACCACATTCATCAATGTTATATTGATCAACCTTAGTCATATTTAAATGGAATAATGGTGACTAATGGGGGAGGTGTTATTTATTTTTTCTGTTAAGTCTAGTGAGATAAGCTTAAAAGTAAAGAGAATAAAGGAGTTAAATTCACACTTTAACTTGATGAAAAGATCTAGCAATTAATTTAAACAAGAATCAAACTGAGTGGCGGCTTTCTATTTTAGTAGTGATTGTTGATCTTTTATTCTTCATGAAATATCATTGTATCTGATTGTTAGGGGCAAGCCACTCTGTTCCTGGATTAAGAGACTGTTCTGACACTTGTACTCACTAATTACTTGGGAACTTTTTGCATAATATTCTCATTTGAACTTGAAAAGCTTAAGACTAGATTCTCATTTATTACAATGATTTCTCTGTAACAGGGATGAACATGGAATTTAAATACAATTCTCTTCTAAAGGCCTTGCTGTTTGCTCACACACAGAGAAATGTTCACTGAATTTACTGAAACATCAAAAGCAAGACTCTTATGGAGTCCTATGGCTATGTCTGACAGACTCTGCAAATTCTCCAGTGTAGCAGACAGAGGGCTCCAAGGCGAAAATTTAACTATTTCCCCCAAAGTTTAATTTCCATGGCTTGATTTCATACAAAGCAAGTTTTATCATGGCTTTTAGGTGGTTATAATTGAAAGGCAAAATTCTCCCTCCGAGAGAGTCTCCCCAGATAGCTGTCTTTGACATTGATACATCTCCCTCTTGGCCAGAAGCCACAGAAATGGGTTCCCTTCACGTTAGCTCATTAATTGTACTTCTCCAGGTCTACACATGCTCAGATGAGAACGGAGACAATTAGGCAATTAAGTCAAGCAAAAAACAATGCTTGCACTCCAATGAGCCACGATTTTAGTTGACAGTGGCTTTGACTTGACTTGTCCAGATAATTGCTGCAAGTCTTCTATGACCCTCCTATAGGAGGCATGAGCTCCAGTAGACAGTGTGTGATTTTTAGGACATTGCCACCATCTTCTTACAAAAAAGTGGGGGCCCAGCTGGTGTTGCTCAGTGGTTGAGCACTGACCTATGAACCAGGAGGTCACACACAGTTAGATTCCCGGTCAGGGCACATGCCCGGTTTGTGGGCTTGATCCCCAGTGTGGGCCATGCAGGAGGCAGCTAATCAGTGATTCTCTCACCATTGATGTTTCTCTCTCTCTCTCTCTCTCCCTCTCCCTTCATCTCTGAAATTAATTATATATATATATACATATAAAAGCCTAAGTGACCAAACAACTGAATAACTGAACAACTGGTCGACTGGCCGCTATGACACACACTGACCACTAAGGACGGGGGTGGGCAGATGCTCAACGCAGGAGCTGCCCCCTGGTGATCAGTGTGCTCCCACAGCCAACCTCCCATGGCCAGCCAACCTTTTACAGTCCCTCCTCCCTGGCTGGCCAACCTCCTGCGGCCCCTGCTTGGCAGGCCCCCATCAGCCCCAATCACCGGCCAGGACAAGGGACCCCACCTGTGCACAAATTCATGCACTGAACCTCTAACATATATATATGTACTAGAGGCCCAGTGCATGAAAATTCATGCACTGGAGGGGGGTCCCTTAGCCCGGCCTGCCCCTTATCACAGTCTGGGAGCCCTCAGGGGCGGGAGGCAACCTGGTGATCAGGGGAAGGCGATGACCCCATCAGACCTCTGCTGCTTCCACTTCTGGCAGCGCAAGGCTCGGCCGGCCCTGGTTACCTGAGCCTCGGGTGGCCCTGGGCTGCTGGGCAGCCAACATCCCACACTTGCCTGTGCCTTGGGCTGGCCCAGGGTGGCTGGGGTGCTGAGGGGACTGGGGGACTCCGGAGGCAGGCGCAGGAAGCGTCCAGACCTGCCTGGGGGCAGGACCGGCCATTCTGCATGACTACCCCTCCAGCAGGATTGAGGGGACTTGGCACCGCCATCATGTGGCTGTGGGTGCTGCCATCTTTGAGGGTGTGGCAGTTAATTAGCATATTCTGTCCTTATTGGCTGTGAGCACTGCCATCTTGTGATGGTCAATTAGCATATTCCCTCTTTATTAGATAGGATATAAAGTGGGGGATGAATACTGATGTCTTTGGTTTAAGTCAAATATAACCTGTGTTTGTTGGGGTTCCCCAAGAACCTGACCCTGAGATAAGACTCCAAATGAAATAGTTTATCCTGGATGTGATTCTAGGAAACTCTGATAGAAGGATGGGAAAATAAGACATCCAATTAGCTCTGTGGGTACAGAGCTCACTCCTACAGGGGAAATCTGAAAACTAATGTGGAATCTGCTTAGAGTTCTCCTGAGGGAAAGACAGGAACTGCCAACAGTCCTTGTTCAGGGCCTTACCTGGGGACATTCACTCTTTAGTACTTGGGACAGAATGGACTCCAATTTACAGGGAAAGCCTTCAAGCAAAGAGAGACAAACACTGGCCTGAGAAGTCTGGCTGGCAGGTGCTACAAAGATACATGGGATATGGATGGGGCACCAACTGTACCTCCAGACTTCCTCAAGTCAGAACACCTCAGTTTTTGTGGTTCCAGCTCCGAATCCACCTTTCTTTTATTCTCTGCTTTCAGAACAAATCTAGATATTTGGACATGAACTTGACAAGTACTCACCTTGTTTCTCTCCTAGAGACGGTAAGTGGCTGGCCAACATGTACATAACTGTTCAGTCTATTTACAAAACTCAAGTTATTTGAGAGACTCTGGTAAGATAGCCCCAAGATGTATCATATTAGCTTGATGACTCTTCTTATGAAACAAACTCTGAAATGCTACCTATTTTTATGCTCCAATACCATCTTTTTCTTTTAAAAAGAAAAGACTTTAAACTTTAAAATTGAAAGACTCCACTAGACTTGGTCTTTGATTTGTGTGCCTTTCAACAGTCTTTGTCCCAAGATAATAGAATTCTGACCAGACTATATTCTTTGGTAGGCTACAAAGGTATCCAGGCCAAATCAAATCAACAAGAATTTATTTAACACTTAATATGTGTCATGATTACATAAGGTAAACACTTCTAAACCACATACTGTGTTACTTGCTCTAAGTCAACTTTTCTTCTTTGCCTGTGGTATTATTTGCAAATACAGCCAATAAAGAATTGGGGAGAGAGCTAACAATGGGTTTGTGGGATAGAAAGCATAATTTCTTTCTAAGCATTTTGGCTCATATAACATTCTTAGAAAACCTGAGCACATAGAACTCAGGATTTGCCACTAAAAATATTTACCATGATATTTTATTTTCTTTCAATCACAAGTTCCTTAAGAATACTTGAGACTAGTCCAACCAGTGTGGCTCAGAGGTTGAGCATAGACCATGAACCAGGAGGTCATGGTTCGATTCCTGGTCAGGGCACATGCCTGGGTTGTGGACTCAAGCCCCAGTAGGGGGCATGCAGGAGGCAGCCAATCAATGATTCTCTCTCATCATTGATGTTTCTATTTTTCTCTCCATTTCTCTCTCTGACATCAATAAAAATAGATTTTTTAAAAAAAGAATACTTGAGAATATTAGATTTATCCAAATGTGATGTACACAGGCAGAAATTTAGGATAATCTTTTGACTCTATAGAATGAAGTCCACATGTACAGATGTATACCCAGAAGAGAGTTTTTTAAGGGAGTAGTCCTTATACTAATATGTCATTCCTTTAAAATAAAACATCATTTATCTCATCTGTTGAGCTCTTCCTATAATGCTCTGCGCTTTGAGAGCCTTCATTAGTTCTCTTGGACAGAGTGAATTGTTTTACTGACACCCCCACCACACTGTGCTGTATTTATCTATTTTAACGCCTATCTGGTGGATTTCTCAGAGCAGGGATAGTGGCTCATTCAGTTTTTAAATTCTCCTCTTGCCTAGGATAGTGTCTAGGACACAATGGATGATCAGTAAATGCTCATTGGATTGACCTGAGGAAGAACCTTCCTTATTCTGATAAAAAGTATTTACATAACAAACAGACAAAAACAAAACTACAGTGAATATCGTAATCAGTGCTGGAATATTTAAAGCTTTCCCTTGAGACTCACTAGCATCACTTCTTTTTAATGTCACATTGTATGTCCCAGACAGTTCAATAAGGGAAGGAAAAGAAATTTTAAAATTTAAGGATAAGGAAGGAAGAAAAAGAACTATCATTAGGAGACATTATTGGAAAGTAGAAATCTAAAAGGCTCTATAAATAAACTGTAAGAACTAATAAGTGAATTAAGCAAGGTTGCTAAATATGAAGTCAATATGCAAAAATCAGTTGTATTTCTACATCCCGACAACAAATAATTAGAAAATGAAATTAGGATAATATGATTCATTAGCAATAGCATCACACACACTAAATACTTAGGAAAAAACTAGCAAAATATGTGCAAGACTTTTGCTCACAAAACAATGAAGTATAATTGAAAGAAATTGAAGATCATGGTCACTCACTTTCCATGTTTGTTGATGTACAGAATACAGAGGGTACAAGGCATACAGAGCAGCTGAAGAGAGCTTTCAGTTAACAGGAGGCCAGTTCCTGTAGGACCTTGTAGGGTGTTCTAGTTACCTATTGCTGGGTAACAAACCACACCAAGCTTGGAGCTTAAAACAACATTGAATCGCTTGCAAATGTGCAGTTTGGGCAGGGCTCAGTCAGGATGGTTCTGTTTCATCAGCTGGAGCAGCTGCCCCAGGGGCTGGTGAATTTCAAGATGATTTTGATATGTGGCTGATAAGTTGGTGCTGGGTGTTGGCTGGAAACTCAGCCAATGCTGCATTCCTCTCTTTGGGCAGCTTGGACTTTCTCATAGTGGTGACTGGGTTCCAAGAATGCGTGTCCCAAGAGAACAAGATAGAAGTGTATCGCGCTTTTATGGCCACACCTCAGAAGTCACCCAGTGTCACTTTCACCATACTCTATTGATCCAGGCAGTTACAAAGTGTCACCCAGGTTCAAGAGGAGAGTCCATTGACACCACCTCTTTATGGAGGAGTAGCAAGATTCTAGAAGAGCATGTGGGACAGGAAATATTATGTGGCCACCTTAGAAAATAAAATCTGCCTCATAGGCCATGGTAAGGTCTTTGGTTCTTCTCTTCCATGACAGAGTTTTGAGTAGAGGAGTGACATGACCTGACCTAGGGCATTTTTTTTTGCTTTATTATTTTCTTTGTGTTTTTATATCGGCTTTGACACCACAGATCTGATTTTGTCTTAGGACTAAAATATATATGTAATTGCATGTATGGCTCTGACCTTATGGACGTCAAATGCCCAGCACATGATAGTAGATCACAAAGTGCTAGGCTCCTCTAGACTTCAGTGTGGTTGTATCTAACTGGCAAACCTGGGCTAATCTAGAAGCTGTGGGCAGATCTGCCTATGTGCTTCAGCAGTTCTGTGTATACCAGCACCCCGGTGTGCCAGGGAAGGGGGTGGGAGATTCCTGTTTTCTCAGACTGGTGGGTTGGCTCCCTGGGTGAAGACCCAGACTTCCCAGAGAGACAACATGGAGGCAAGAGGTGTCAGAATGTATCTTGACTCTATGGTAGAGGAGGTTCTTCCCCTTTTTGTTTGGAGAGATTTACACCAAGGCTGAAATGTCTTTGGATGAGATAAGTGAATGGAGACAGTGCACCTGCCTTCTGTCCCACTGGGCATTAGAGAGAAGGCAAGGGAGAGAAGTAGGCTACAAGAGGAGAAGAGAGAAGCCCTAAGGATGGAATTTCCAGGGAAAGACTCAGCAACTTGGGTGAAATATTTGTAGACTGCTTTTAAAGGACAGGGTGGAATCATGGAAAAACTATGTACTTGGCAGTCAAAGAATACTGGATTTGAATACTTCACTCCTCAGTAGTTAGTGGTAAAATTGCATGTAGTAAAATTGCACCTCATTCTGTCCATTTAAAAGTAAAAGGTATTAAAAGCCCACAGAGAGCATTTTGAGGATGAAATGAAATAACATATACCCCTAGTACAGTTACAGTTATGATAAACTATTTAAAATTAGTGAGCACCTTCACCTCTCTGAATTACCTATATCCATCCATCCTCTTCTATTCCCTGGCCTGGCATAGCTAAGATCTTATATGATTGGCCAGGAAATCTGGGGATTTTGTCTAAAAGTGAGGCATACATAGGTTAACGCCGGAGTTTGCTGCTTTGAACAACTACTTCAAAAGTGAAACCAAAAAACGGAAGGGACATCACCCAGAACCACAGGAACGCTGGCTGAGTGGAAGTCCTACAACTAGGAGGAAAGAGAAATGCATATGGACACTCAGAGGAGGCGCAGTGCTGAAGTCAAATTCTGAGGTGCGGAGTGCGCGGAGCGGGCTGGCGGCGGAGGGCGCGGTTGTTGTTTTCAATCGGGAGGGAGTCGCAGACTCTGAGCACCAGATCCGGGTGAGTCTTTAGGGACCCAGACTCAAATGGGAGAAGCAGGACTGTCTGGCTTAAGTCAGAGCGAGTGCAGCTTTCTCTCCGAGCTTTGCAAAGGGTGCTGGGACCCAGAGAGGCAGAGCCCCTGGGGACAGGACTGAGAGCCGCCATAACTGCTCTCTCCGGCCCACCCTGTTGATCCTGTGTGACCCGCCCCGCCCAAGCCCAGCGCAGAACCATTTGCCGGATAGCCTCAGGCAAAGGCTAGATTAGCACCTCCCTAGAGGACAGAAGTTCTCTCACTGCTGACGCAGCTGATTCTCATAGCCACTTGGCTTGGAGGTCAAACCCTCCCTGGAATTAGCTACAACAATCAAGATTTATCTATAAGACTGCGAACAAAGACCACTAGGGGGTGCACCAAGGAAGCATAACAAAATGCGGAGACAAAGAAACAGGACAAAATTGTCAATGGAAGAAATAGAGTTCAGAACCACACTTTTAAGGTCTCTCAAGAACTGTTTAGAAGCTGCCGATAAACTTAATGAGATCTACACAAAAACTAATAAGACCCTCGATCTTATATTGGGGAACCAACTAGAAATTAAGCACACACGGACTGAAATAACGAATATTATACAGACGCCCGACAGCAGACCAGAGGAGCGCAAGAATCAAGTCAATGATTTGAAATGCGAGGAAGCAAAAAACATCCAACCGGAAAAGCAAAATGAAAAAAGAATCCAAAAATGCGAGGATAGTGTAAGGAGCCTCTGGGACAGCTTCAAGCGTACCAACATCAGAATTATAGGGGTGCCAGAAGAAGAGAGAGAGCAAGATATTGAAAACCTATTTGAAGAAATAATGACAGAAAACTTCCCCCACCTGGTGAAAGAAATGGACTTACAGGTCCAAGAAGCGCGGAGAACCCCAAACAAAAGGAATCCAAAGAGGACCACACCAAGACACATCATAATTAAAATGCCAAGAGCAAAAGATAAAGAGAGAATCTTAAAAACAGCAAGAGAAAGAAACTCAGTTACCTACAAGGGAATACCCATACGACTGTCAGCTGATTTCTCAACAGAAACTTTGCAGGCCAGAAGGGAGTGGCAAGAAATATTCAAAGTGATGAATACCAAGAACCTACAACCAAGATTACTTTATCCAGCAAAGCTATCATTCAGAATTGAAGGTCAGATAAAGAGCTTCACAGATAAGGAAAAGCTAAAGGAGTTCATCACCACCAAACCAGGATTATATGAAATGCTGAAAGGTATCCTTTAAGAAGAGGAAGAGGAAGAAAAAGGTAAAGATACAAATTATGAACAACAAATATGCATCTATCAACAATGAATCTAAGAATCAAGTGAATAAATAATCTGATGATCAGAATGAACTGTTGATTATAATAGAATCAGGGACATAGAAAGGGAATGGACTGACTATTCCTGGGGGGGAAAGGGGTGTGGGAGATGTGGGAAGAGACTGGACAAAAATCGTGCACCTATGGATGAGGACAGTGGGTGGGGAGTGAGGGCGGAGGGTGGGGCGGGAACTGGGAGGAGGGGAGTTATGGGGGGGAAAAAAAAAGGAACAAATGTAATAATCCGAACAATAAAGATTTAATTAAAAAAAAAATAAAAATAAAAAAAATAAAAGTGAGGCATAAAATTTACAAAAGAAGACTCTTTGACATTCCAACACCTTTTCGTGGAATTAAACAAACTTGGGTGTATTTTATTTAGTAATTATCGAGGGGGAGGGTAGTGGAATGGAGGAAAATGAACTCAACATTTTGTTTGAATTGTAAGCACTCATTTGATTTTGAAAACAAAAAGAAAACTTAAAGGGAAAGTAGACAGATTGTCTCCACATAAAGCCAAAACAATTTTAATGGGTCATCGGTAAGCCAGAATTTAGAGCTATTTTGTGTTTTGTTTTTCTCTTTTTTAAATTTTTTTTTTGTTTTTGACCTAATAATAGTCTATACCTAAGCATATTGTCTGTGTCAATGCAGCAATTCCCACTCATTACAAAGAAGTACTTGTCAAAGTACAGCATAGGGAATACAGTCGATAATATTGTAATAACTTTACACAGTGCCAAGTAGATACTTAAAATCTTGGAGGGAACCACTTTGTGAAGTATATGATTGTCTAATCACTATGCTGTACACCTGAAACTAATACAAAATAATATTGAATATAAACTATAATTGAAAAAAAGTAAACATCCTGATGATCCCCCCCAAGAAGCACTTGTCATGTATCCCAGTGTGCATGAATGAGTCATGTTGTTGCCATCTCGTTGGTAATATCCTAGTTGGACAGCACTGGCACAATCAGACTTATAAAGGAAGACTCAGCGGTGGGCCAGAGCCACCTCACACCGGCTCATGAGAGCAGACTGTGCATTGTCATAAATCATCTTAGTGGTTGAAACCATGCTCCCTGATGGGAGTATTTGCATCATAGAAATTGGCAAAAGCCACAAGTTGGCACCTACCTGTTCTCTCACCAAGGCTGGTTCCTAAACATTTACTAGTACACCGCTGGACGGGTAGGCAGATAATGAAATGAAGCATTTTAACACCTTCAGTAAAAGCAAAGAAACTATATATATTACATATCAAGATGTTGTTATTGTTTTATTTTTTTAGTTTTAATTGATATTTAGAGATGGAGAGGAGGGAGAAGGGGAGGGGGGGGAGACCAGTGTAAGAGAGAAACATTGATCGGTTGCCTCCTGCACATGCCATGGCTGGGAATCAAACCTACCACCTTTCAGTATATGGGATGTCGCTCCAACCAACTGAACTACACTGGCCAGAGTGAGATGATGTTTTTGTTTTAAATGGGCCAACACTACTTATGCACTTGAAGCCAGAGAAAAATTAATTTAGAACTAATATTTTGAGTTCCAAATGAGTGGAATGACCACCACCCATTTAATTAAAAAGTAATTTCATTGTTTTGGATTCAATGAAAGGAAATATTTTTTAAAGTTGACTTTTGTCTCAAAGTTCAATAAAATGTTATTAATTTAATTAGTTCCTATCAATTTTTAAATAAGCAGTGACTTAGATTAATCTATTCTCTCTCTCTCTCTCTCTCTCTCTCTCTCTCTCTCTCTCTCTCTCTCTCTCTCTCTCTTTCTCTCTCTCTGTCATTCTCTCTTTTTAACCTCACCTTGCTCTGGAGAGAAGGGAGGAGTTGTTTGCTCTGTGATGATCCTCAAGATTTCTTGGATGGTTTTACTTTGCTCTGTTTCTCCAGGGGTGCAGATCCCTGGGGGAAGTGTGCCATGAGATTTGCATCTGGCCAATCTTTCCCCAGCTCTCCAGTCATTTTTAATACAACCCTAAATTGGCTGAGTCATTCAGAGAGGGTGGGTTCAAATTTTTATTTCTGAAACATATGCTGTGCCAGGGATTGTGCTAGCTACTAGGAGGACTAAGATGAAGATGGGGCAGCCCCTCCCTGAGACCACTCACAGTCTGGGGCGGGGGAACAGATGTACATACTAACTGATCATTAAGCCACAAAGCAGTGAATGCTGGGATAATCCATGAAAAGTACTTAGAATACCGTCTGAGCACATGATAAGGGCTCAATACATCTTGATTACTATTATGATCAATATAATTATTATTATTAAACAGGCATGTTGCAATGGGAATATCTTGGTGTGTGTGGGGGGTGCGGTGGGGGAAGGTGGCTCATTTCGCCCGGGAGCTCAGCAAAAACTCCGTAGAGAGAAGGTGATGTTTGATTCCTGAAAAGAAGAGAATGTGGCGAAGTTCAGGAGAGGGAGAGTGTCCCTCTGGCCCAGGGAACATGTGCAATGAATATACACGCATGTTGAATATACACACATGTTGAATATACACGCATGTTGAATATACACGCATGTTGAAATAACTGCAAATATTTCAGCATGGCCAGACATAAGGGGTGTGTGTGTGTGTGTGTGTGTGTGTGTGTGTGTGTGTGTTCTGAGACAAAAATGGAAAGGTGAGAGGGTAAGAGTCAGCTTGAAAAGGTGCTCTCTCTTCCTGTTGCCATGGTTGGGATTGAGCCCATTTGCAATAGGAACGTGGCTCTTCTTCTTTTTAAGAAATGTAAATTAAAATAATTAATATTAGTTAATGATAAAGTATTGCATATTTGAAAGTTGCCAAGGGAGTAGATCTCATCACACACACACACAAATATTATAACTATGTACAGTGATGGATGTGAACTAGACTTAAGGTGGTGATCATTTTGCAATATATCAAATCATTATGTCATACAACTGAAACTAATATAATGTTATGTGGCACTTATTTCTCAATTAAAAATAATAATTAAAAACTCTTTCTCAATTAAAAATAATAATTAAAAACAGTTGGTCCCAATTCAGGGAGTCTATCCTCCTAAGGCAGAATTTGTTTGTGCCAAAATATTAGAAAAAATACAAATAAAGGAGAATTGTGGAAGAAGCCTTGATATGTCTTCATGATTCCACTAGGTAACTATTAAGATTGTAAAGAACAGTATTTAAATAGTTTGGGGAAATAAAAACAATGTAGCATCAAGTGAACCAAGTCTAGGAAGAAAACTGACTCTAAAAAAGAATCTCATCTCTATTACAAAATACAATTCACTAGAAGATTAGGAGGTGATATTCTGAAAGGTTGAAGTCATTATTTGTGGGTGGAGGGGGTCATGGGACATTTTTATTTTCTTTTTTGTATTTATTTCAATCAGGGAAATAAAGAGAAGTGGGGGGTTCCAATGCCCAGTGGGGAAACCAGGTAGTCACCCCACAGACCACAGCCTCCCCAGAGCCGCCTGGTTCATGACGTCACCCATGTCAATGCTTCTTAGTAGGAAGTGTTCACTGAGCCAGTTGCCTGGTTGGAAATAGGTTCATCATCATAAAAAGGATTATAATAGGTACCAATTGCTGATCACTTGCTAAGCTTGTTACCCGCATGGTCTCCTTCAGGCTCACAGGAGCATAGACTGGGAAACTGAGGCCGAGAGGTCGCCTGGCACAGTGTAAACGTGCCGTAGGTGTAAATGGAATCCAGGCCAGTCTCGCTCCAAAGCCTGTGAGCGTGAGCAGTCGACATCCTGATTGTAACCAGTGTCGTTGCACTTCCCCGTGTATGTGGCACCCATCCTCAGCACACCGGCGAGAGGAGCAGTGCCCACGGAATGGTCTCCATCTTCTGGATGAGAGCAGCGAGCTACTGAGATCCACTCATTCACTCAACAGATATTTGAGTGTTCTTCGCATGAGCACAGGGAGCAAAATGCAATGTTCGGTGAGGGGATGTCAGTGCACACAGGAGCTCTGAGAATGGAACCCATTATGGAGCTCCCGGCCCTGACCAAATGGCTCAGTTGCTTTAAGCGTCATCCCGATACACCAAGGTTGCGGGTTCAATTCCCCATCAGGACACATACAGGGAGCAACCAGTGAATGGGTGGGTGGAGCAATCAAATAAATAATAAATAAATAAATAAATAAATAAATAAATAAATAAATAAACAAATAAATAAGCTCTGAGGTGTGTTAAGGGAGACCAGTGTCCTCAGGCCTGGCCTGGGTGCCAAGTCCTGCATTCTTTGCGGCTGTGAGTGCAGGAGCCTTTCATCTAGGGGAGAGACCCCTGTGGGACCTTGGGCAAATCCTCCCCAACCCCCAGAGCCTCCTTCTCTCACTAAAATATGACAAGGCTAAATCCGATGATTTCCAAAGCCTCTCCAAGCCTCAGGTGTAATTCTGCCTCCCACCTTAGGAAGATGCGGGTCCTCATAACACGGAGGCAGGGTGAATTACACAAATGCCAGCATGGGAGAAGCGGCACACGTGCGCCTCAGTTTGCCTACGGCTCAGAAACAGGTGGATCCAGCCCACGGAGACAGCAGGCAGGACACTGGTCACCTGGGGAGGGGGGGTGACCGGGAGGGGGCTTCAAGGGGCCAACTGTGTTCTGGACCTAGATCTGAGTGCCTACTCCACGGGTGCGCTCCCTTTGTGATGTTTCCTCGACCTGTACACTTACGAATTTTGTTTCTTTTACATTTTTTTACTTAAAAATACTTTAGTAAAAAATGCAAACAGCATCAAAAGTGTGGTAGGGTGGAAAGTTTTCTGGCAGGTGTCAGAGAGAGGGGCTGGTTAGGGACTAGAGCAAGTCAGCTCCCCCCCCTCTGACAGTAGGAGGGCGCTGAGGACAACAGCCTCACCTTACAGTGGGTAATGCAGAAGGTCCCTGCAATCAGCACCAACAGGCTCCAACACCCCCACCCCCCGCCCCGGTTCTGAGCCCAAATGGCCAAATGGGGACAGGACATGCTGCCTCTGAATCCTAAGGTCCTGCGCCTGGAGCCCTGGGAAGGAACGCGCTATCGTGAGCATTCAACAGGTGGCACTCTTCCCTCAGCCTCGGCTAGTGCCTGGTGCAGCCGACTGTGTTTACCCAGCCAGCACTTAGCTAGTATGCTGATCTCCAGGGGAAGGTCTCTCCATTCCCGGAGTGGGGATCTTATGCTGAGGGTCTCCACTCCAATATTCTGCCCCTGGCCGTTCTATTTAGGGCTCCCAGCATCTCCTCTATAGAGGAATGCTCCCCCAGCCCCTCTGCCTGCCTCAGCAGGATCTCCCAGGCCTCACTCAGGGAGGATCCCCCTCCGCCTTTGGGACTGTCTTCGAAAATGAGAGAGAGAGAGAGAGAGAGAGAGAGAGAGAGAGAGAGAGAGAGAGAGAGATTTCTTGGAACCTGGGTGACTGCTCCAACAGAGAAAGAAGTATGAATATTTCATTAAGGTGGCTCAAGTTATTAAACAACATTACAAAACCAAGTGTGTTGGCAGGAATCTGAGAAGCACATTTACATGGGTAAAAATAGTGGGGAAAGAGGCCGAGAGTGGGGAAAGAGGCCTAGAGTGGGGATAGCCTCAGGGGAAGCCCTGGGGGGCCCTGAGCTGAGGGCCCACCCTTCAGGACCCCTCCAGGTCTACCGGAAGTGGCCTCCCCATCTGTACCTTCACTCCAAGCACATTGCAAAGGGGCCTGTGGGAAGTAGGAAGCTAAGAAACAGCAGGAAAGGAAGCTTTAGTGTCCCAGAGACTTTGGCCCTCAAGACTGGAAGGTCAGGGCCTCTCAGGTGCCACTGTCTTGGTCTGAGAGGCCCAGAGGGCTGGAGGAGGCTTAGGACCCAGTGCTTCCCCAAGAGGCTGCCCTGGAGTCTCAGATGTCTGAGCCTGGGGAAGTCAGGGCTGGACAATATGGCAAGATCTGTTTGTCGTGGTGAGAATGGGGTCTACTGTGAGGTCCCGTGACACCCTCTGGACCAGGACTTCTCCCCCACGCATCCCCAGGCTAAAGGACGAGAACATACAAAGGGCCTCTGTTTAGCCTCCACCTAAAGCATTAAGAACTCTGTCCTCTGCATCTCACGGGTCTCCCTCCTACAGATCAAGGCTACTTTCATAGAGGCTACTTCTGTATGTTTCTGTGTAAAATAATAATATATTATTATATAATGCATAATGTATTGAACTTAGCACTTTGCATATTTAATTTCTTATAAAGCTCTGAGGTGGATCCCCCCATTTTATAGATGAGGACATGGGGCTTAGTGAGGTTAAGTGAATAGCCCAGAGTCACAACTGCTAGTCGACGTCAGAGGGGAATTTAAATCAAGGTTCCTTTGAATCCGGAGCCCATACTCTTACTCTATTTTGGTTGTAAAATGTGTCCAACCTCTGGTTCTCCAACACCCTCATAATCCCAAAGAGAGGTATTGGGGAAGGGAATTCATGGGAGAAGTTGAACCGTAAGCAGAGGGGGACAAGAGAAAACCAGATCTTTTATAAAGCCATTTACTCTAAGCACTTGGGCAGAAAACTTAACTTCTTAAGCCTCCATTTTCTCATTACTGTGAAAACCGATTGTAGAAATACCTGTGATAAGCCGTGCCCAGTGCCTGGTACGCAGTGGGCACTAACAAATGGCAGAGTCTTTTTTCACTTCCTGCTGCTTCCTCAGTCTCCCCAGCTAGTCATGGTTCTCTTATAGGAAGGATTTTTGCCTGCAAGAGCCTCCTCAGCAGCTGTACTGGTGACTCCAAGCTCGAGTTGTATCTCTTGGCTGTTCTCTCCCTGCACCTTGAGCTCCTACCTCAATACTTATCACATTGTTCCTGAGATAGCTTAAGTTTTCATATATCTCTCCTCAACTGAGGACTTGACATGACAGGAACTGTGTCTACCTGGTTCACTGTGGAATCCCAAGGTGCCAGCAGAGACCCAAAAATGTTAGAGTGCTCATTAGATATCTGTTAATGGGTGAACAGATGGATGGAAGAATGAATGAGTGGATTGATTCATGGACTGATGGTGGGGTGGGCGGAGGGATGGATGGAAGGATGGAGGGACAGACTAATGGGTGAACTGGGTTGATCGTTTGATAGTAGCTTAGGTATCTTCTTTATAACATTGAATCTCACACAATACACAATGGTAGTTTTAGAAACACTGTCCTGCTTACTATCAAGTCATTGGTTTTGACCATTGTGAGATATGTAAGCAATACTCAAGGCTGACCCTGCCCAGGTAGATAAGGGCCACAGTCCCACCCAATTCCACAAACAAACAAAAACATTTCCTAAGCCTTCTTCAAAAGCTTCCAGAAAAGAAAAAATGTCCTTTTTGGCAGGAGTAGATGCCAAACTCTATCACTCATTACCACAACCTGCCTCCCCTCCACTCAGGAAAAGGGGCTGCTTATGATTTCTGCAATCTTAGATTCCTGTGTGTGTGTGTGTGTGTGTGTGTGTGTGTGTGTGTGTGTGTGTTGAAGGGAAGGAGAGGGACTGATAACCACTGATAACCAGGCTACTAATTGCTCTGCTTATCAGAAGATGGCCTTTCATTGCAGTGGTTCAAAAGGCAAAGCAATGCTAGCTGGAGACAGTGGCTTGGCAGTGACAGAGTCCCAGAGGAGAGATCAGGGTTCAGAGAGAAATGAGGTGGGTAGGGCCAGTGGAATACTCTCAATATAATCTCCTGTTCTTATCAACAGCATGTTTCTCCAACACACATACTCAACGTACTTGAACTTCTAACCTTGGGAAGCAAAATAGCAGCTTCAGTCTGTTGGGCCCCAAGGGAAGCAGATCCTGGTTCTGGTTCTTGAGAAGGCTTGAGCAGAGATCAGCCCTGGGGTGAGTGGGTCTCAGGGACCAGGCTGTCTTCTTCCTGGGTCCCTGTACCCCTCCTTCATGCTCTTCCTCCTTGCAGATGTCATTGGGGGGCTCTCTTATGCCCCCTCCCTCTTTAGAAATCCTCAAAGTGGAATCAGATCAATGCAGACCCATGGGTGTATCAAGGACCGAGAAAGCTCTCAGCTGCACCAGGGATTGGAATTATACCTGTGAATCTGAAGCTCCTGTTTGCATATGGCCAAAGAAGTGAAATTCTTGTCTTAGAACAGACTCCCCAGTGAAGGAGGGTCAGGAACTGCTGCAATTATTCCCAGAGGAGGAAAAGACAGGGTAAAGGAAGGAGAAATGGAAGAAGAGATATTTGAAAGGATGGATGGAAGGAAGAAAGACACAGTGGTATACAATGCTTATTGGATATCTGTTTAACTCATGAACTAAACCACATGTTTTTGTACATTTTTGTACAAAATGTCCTGTAATATCCACAGTAAACGGACAATGCAGATTTATTGACTTACATTTAATAGATGAGCAAACTGAGACCCAGCAAAGTTAGTAAATTTACATAAAGTCACACAGCAACTAGAATCGAAGCCTAGTAGACTGATTCTATGTGGGTGCCTCTGTCTCTCAACCCTGCTGTGATTGGGTGGTTTGAGCATGGTCCAGTGAGGTCCTAAGTGTCAGAGGGCAGCATCTCACTGTGGAGCAGTAACTAGGGCCTCCATCCTGGGCCAGCCCCTCATTCTCAAACTCGATAGCTTGTCAGACCTTAGATCCCACTGCCTGGAGACTGAGGCCCAATGAGAGGAAATGTCTTGGCCCATGATTATGTGAGGCAAGAAATAGGACAACATCTGTGATTTCTTGAATCCCAGTGTGGTTGCTCTGGGTACACTTTGAGTGCCCTGTGCAATCCAATGCCATTATTGCATATGGAGTCATAATTCACAGGGGAAATAACATAGGAAAATGAGATAAAGTATACCAGGATATAAATCCCAGACATCTACCTTTAAATAGCTAATCTGTAAAATGGGCCCACTACGGTATGCTGTGTCCAGAACAGTTCTCATTACTTCATTCTTCCAGTTTATTAGTAGAATGCCTTTGAAGACATTACTAGAAAGCATTTTGTAGATATAAAGTAAATGCACTGACCTTTAACTACAGAAGGGAATTCAGGAGCAATGTTCTCTGAACTCTTGATAACAAGGTTGGTCAATAGGGTTGGTAGAGTTCCAGGGAAGGCGTCTGATAAGGTCTAGGGAAAAGACTCCTGAAATTAGAATGCTTGGTTTCATTGATGAAACTTCCGGATTATCAGTTTCCTCAGTTTTGAAACAAGTGAGAATGCTATGAATTTTGCCTATAGCCCTTTTTCTGCCCAGTGCTTCTTATTCCTGTAACAGCAGCTCTGAGTATGTCTCTTGCCTCCTTAGGGCCTTTTGATGATCCCCTTGGATGATCCCCATGTTTTTTGTGATAAAACCCAACTCTAAGAAGTGGCCTCTGTGGCCTCTTCTCGGGAAACTTCATCTCCCCCTTCTCCACCCCAACCACCCATCCTCAGGTCCTCAGACTTGTCCTGCTGAGCTCATCCCTGTCGTAATGTCCTCAGGAAAGCATTTATTGATCTTTGCATTCATGTCATTGTCCCTTCTGTTGTGTGTCTTCTCTCCCTCACACTTGTAATTATACTTTGATGTTTATTTGTGAATTACCTTTTTAAAAAAGAAACATAATGCTAAACTCCATGAGGTTTGGGTTCATGCTGGTTATGCCTTCCATTTTATCCCTACACTGAGAATATCTGATAAAGTCAAACATTTGTTGAGTGAATGAATGCATGAAAGCACAGATGGAGGGAGGGATTGAGGGAGAAGTGGAGGACAGGTGGGAGGGATAATCTCCAGATGTAGCTGACATTTCTCAGAGGAGATTTTTATAGTCAATTACTAATGGGTCAACCAGTCAGATGTGATCCTCCATCAACATGGCTCCTTTCAGTGCCTCTGACACGTCCTGGAAGCCCCCTCTGGTGCCTGAAACCCAAAGTGAAGATTCCATATTCTGAGCTCTGGCAAGCAGACTGTGCACGTTATTTATTGCAGGAGGACTGCTGGCCTGTACCATGCCCATCCCCCCTTCTTTTATTACATACCTTCTTGATAAACTGTAAACCAACCAGAGAATGCTTAGCAATCATTAACAGCTGTTCTTGGAAAATGACTAGATCACATAATTGTACATTTTACAACATTCACCCTGGCCACTGTTCCACCTCCGTGGCCATGCACATCCCCCGCCCCCGGTAGCTGGGGGTATCACAAACCAGGCTCCAGGCTGGAATCAGAACGGGAAGGCACAAGGAGAGGGGGAGAAAGATCCAGAAAACAATGTACTCCTTATAAAGTTGCTGAGGAGCTTAGGGCCACTGCATTTCGGTTGGCTGCTAAGTGAATATGTAACTACTTTATATATTTCAACAAAATTAAACTTAAACCTACAGAATTAGGTTTATTAATTTCTGTCAGGGCTCAATGGGGGAATAAGAATGGCCATTCATTATGGACACACAATTACTGGAGACAAAAATGAAGCCCAGTGCTATTAAGTATAATAAAAATGTTGAACACGGAGGAAATTTTCATTAAATATAATCTATTCTTTATATTACTGCACTTAATCCTCGCTGTCTGCTTCTCTGTTTTGCTCCAACCTATTTAATTTTATTACTTAATTTTTTATAAATGTTTCTTAATATAATTATGATTAAATATTTGGGAGAAGTACGTTAGTCTCTGAAAAAAGAAAAAGAAAGAAGAAATCTCCTTCCATTTCCTCTTTTCTTCACTCCTAAAATGGTGAAAAATGATGTTTTTTGGAAAAAGCAAGTGCTAAGTGGTATTTTATTGTTGGGGCAGGCCGGAGCATGAGAGAAGGGAAGGCAATAAATAATAAAGAAGCACCGATCAGCAGATGTAGTAGATTCTCTATATTACACACTTAAATAAAAGGCCGTTGCCTTACTCAGAATGCCTTGAATATTTGCATGGCCAAACCATGTAATTAAAAGATAGGCCTGGCTAATGTTATTGCTTGCACTATATAAAAACATTTGCGATCAAGAGCATTTATTCTTAAGCCACAATGGGTTGCTTTCTGGTTTTGGGGGGGTAGCGGTGGCCTGTGTGTGTGTGTGTGTGTGGATATTGGGAAAGTAAATGGAGAATTCATTTTTCTGTGCCAAAACATGGCCCTGTTACTGTGTCATCAAGCTTCTCATTGGACATATTGTAGTCTTATGTGTTTTGCTTTTTAACACAGCTCAATCAGGAAGCAGTAGTCCTGGAGTAGAGAGATACTGAGATATAACAGCGATTCAGCGTTTACCTGTTTTGACTAGAATGCCTGCTGCAGTGACGGTGTTCAGAACAGAGGCATCTTGGTTCCAAGGCCAAGCCACTCGGGGAGTTTCGTTCTGGGCACCACATGTTCATTTGAAGCGTTATCTCTTTTCTGTTCCCTTGCAGCTCTGTAAGATGAGAACAGAGCTTTGATTTGCAGCAACCATATAACCCTGCCCACCCTCCAGGCCCCGCTACATATGTTCCTATTTCCTGGGCTCCAGCCTCCCAGTGTGCTGATTTTGTAATTTCACTGAGCTAGGTATTTGAAGTTCGCCGTGTAATGGTGATATAAACTCTACTCACAGCTGAGACAGGTAGCCTATAGCATGATGCCTTTTTTCATCTATAGGTTTGTTGCTTTGGAAGCTGACAATTCTTTGTTGTCATTGTTGTTGCTGTTATTATTATCACCATGTGTGTGGTTCTTGACATGACTATTCTTCCCTCAATCCTGCCTGCCACTGGCACAAACCTTGTTGAACTGGGAGAATCTATCAATGCCATCTCCTTGGGACACGTTCTCTTCTGACCTGCTCCAGTCTAAACTGGTGGCTCGCTGGGTAGCTGACAGCTGTGGTCGTGGGATCCCCTTGGGAAAAGTTTTGGCCCCCATTTGACAAAGCCCACCTTCAGGCAGAGGGCCTGTGGTCGCTATGTGAACAAGAACATAATGCATTCACCTTTGCAATGAAATGGACAGCAGCTTTCCACGGGCCCAGCTCTGCCTGGCCCCTCTGCACGTGGATCCCTTTCAGCCATGACACAGAAAACCTGGACGTTGGGCACTTGCTGGAGCCCCCTCCACCCCTGACCCCCCTTCCCTTCCCTCTGAGGGACTTGCCATTGTTCTCTTGCCAAATGTTCAGCTGAGACAAATTCCAGAGAGCTAAGGATTCCATATTCCAGATTGGTCATCTCCAAACTGTTTTGAGTGTGTGTGTGTGTGTGTGTGTGTGTGTGTGTGTGTGTGTGTGTGTAGATACATAGATATTGTATACATATACACTATTTCATTTTATAAATAACAGATTTATAGTATTGTACTATGGCCATAATGAAACATGTGAAAAATTGAATTTGAAAAGAAACAACCATAATTTTAAATGGAGTCTTTAACATTTTCTTTGTAGACTGTAGATCACTATGTGTATACCTTTTGGAGACCCAATTTTAATGAGTCTTTCTCAAACTTCAATGTGCTGGGGAACCACCTGGGTGGCTTCTTAACATTTTAGATTTCTGGATTCCTTTTGGACCTTGACTCAATAGAACCTGTGAATCTGCTTTTCCCAAGCACTCCAGTTTCTCTGCTAACTGTGGTCCACAGACCTCACTCACAAATGCTGACCCCGAGACTCTGAGCGCTGCTCCCTTAGCAGGGCAGACTCAAGCTTAGCTTAACAGGTGCATAAGTAAAGCAATAGATTCTTGGCTACTTTGATGGGGAGAATGATCAGCTCGCAACCACAAAAATCTTTTATTCCTGCATCCCTCCTTAAAGAGTTATTGGTAATGCCTTCCATGGCGGCTGTTGATGTTCCCTGAATTACAAATTCTTCTTCACATTTAGTGCTAAGAGTATTGTCATGGTCATCTTTTAAAATGTACCATTATACTGACAGTTGTCTATTTTGGATCCCCTATTTTGCATCTCATTCAGTGCTAAGCACTTTTCTTATTTTTAGTACTCACAAGGAAGAGGTAGGTAGTATTATCCTCATTTTATAGATGTAGAAACTGGGGCTTCGAGAAGACATTTCACCAGTCACTCCTACCACCAAACAAAGCGAACGTAACAAATGGAAACATTAACACCTCCGGACTGCACACGAGCAGTGTATTCTATTGTGCTGGGAAGTACAACACTTGCCTGGATCACAGAGGGAGTGAGTGGCCGAGTAGGGTACTAGCTGGGGCCTCTGACTCAAGTTCCAGGCTCCTTACACAAGAGAGAAGCCTGCTCACTCCCTAGCACCCTCCACCCAGGGCTAGCTGGTACATGGCAGAGCTCTTTAATCCTTCCCTGTGTTTTTCTTTGTTACATTCCCAGTTGGCTGCTCAGCTCTGTAACCCTCCTGTGAAAAGCAGAGAGCCACACCGAAGAGAATTTGAATATGATCCCAAGTTATCTGGTTCAAGACCCCGCAAATGAATGGGATCCCAACATCCTGCTTGAAAACCCTCCGTACACGCCGTCTCGGAGACAGTCTGCACACCCCCCTCTCTGCCCATATGTTTGGCATCGCAAAACAGTTGGATGCCATGCAACTTTCTCCCTTTTCATCCTGGTGTTCTGGCATCGTATGCACATGGCCTCTGGGGGTATTTTGATGGATGCGTTTTCCCCTCTATCACAGTAATATTAACCTTGTTTAATAATCTATTAACACAGAGGATAAAGGTCTTATTAGCACTCACATGCTTTCTGTACCACTGAAATAACACTGCCTGGTTGTGGATTCAGAGGCTGAGTTTTGTTTTTAAATGACAGAGGGTTGATGGATGTGGTGGAAAGGGCACTGGTAGAAGGACGGGGGGTCACCTGGTTCAGACCCCAGCCTGCCACTCGCTGTCTGCTCCACCTTGGTGAGCTCACCCAGCCTCTCTGAGCCTCTATTTCTTCATTTGTAAAATGGGGACAACTGAATCTACACCCGCCATTATTTTGATGGTTTGGGAAAATGTATATAAACTGTCTAACTTGGGACACAGAAAGCACTCATACATATTAGTTCTTTTCACAATTCTTAGTTATATGGGTTTTCATGGAATTATAATTATGGCCGTCAATGAGTAATAGATAACCATAACTGAGTACCCCTTTAAGATGCTTGACTTCGGCTTGGGACAAAGCCCATCCTGTCCACAGTATTTGATGAAAAGAAGAAAAAGCCAATGGACAAAGCTACGGTGGATCTTAGGAAATAGCTGAGAGAGAATAAAAGATTCTTTTTCTTTCTGAAATGGCTATTTTCATAAATTACAACTTATGCCCTAATGTCATCCCGAGCTTGAGCAAACCAAGCAGCCTCTCTGGCCATGTATGAGGCATCAGGAGCCGCTGAGTGACTCAAAGGGTCCAGTTGTGTGTTTCTGACCAGCTGTCAGGAAAAGGAAGAGAGTGGAGGGACAAGGCGTCAGACCCAGTCACGGAGTGTGTCCTGCCTACCTCTTACTGAACACCCATGGCATTTTCTCAGACTTCACCGTGTACATGCATCACCTGCAGATCTTATGCAAATGTGGAGTCATGCCTCAGGGCTGGGGTGGGACCCACTGACTGCATTTCTCAGAAGCTGCCACCAACTGCTGCTGCTCGCCCTGGGACCACACCTTGAGTAGCAGGTATGCCCTAGGCATTTTGTACATATCCCTCAGTGGGCACAGACACTTTCACATTTATTTTCCCTTTTCTATCAACACCCCTTCTGTGGTGGGTTATATTCTCCTTTCTCCTTCTCAGCCTCGTGATCCTTTAGCGTCTCCTTGTCCTTCTCTAGTCCTGTCATTCTTGTTCTGTCTCTTTCAGAGCCTGAGTGGCTACAAACCACTTCAAGTTTAATCTCTAAAGAAGGAGTTTGCATGTGGAGGTGGTGAAAAAACAAGACAAAACAAGCACCTAGGCAGAACTGGACACCTCTGGAGTAAAGTTCTGATTCAGGAACAGAAGTTATCAAACACTAGAGGAGGAGGTGGTCCTTCCAGTAGACCTCACGTAGCTGAGGTCCAAATCGAACGTTTACCATGCCTGGCACTGCTGTCAAGATGCTATGTACACCTCTGGAGACTCACTGTTACTGCTACTGAATGGAACACCTGAATTGACAGGCTATGGATGAGATTCCTTTTTCTGGTGTGTTGGCATTAGAGCCATCTGGAGAGACACGAATGAATGAATGAATGAATGAATGAATGAATAGCAAGTGTCTTCTCCCCACTCCCATTCAAAAGGTCTGAGGTGGCACTCAGGTATTGATTATTTTTAACAAACCACAATTGAGAATAGTGCCCCAAGGGAAGTTGAGGGGCCGAGTTGCAGGTTGGTTGAGGGAGATACACTCTGCCCCCCCATCCCCCCCATTCAGGACTCTCTGGCAGGGAAATGTACAAATGCATTTCTGCAGGGATTCAGAACTAATATCTTCTTTAAAAAAAAAAAAAAAGTGTCTCCTCCATGCTGTTTCTGCAAATACATTCTTCAACGGAGAAATACTCATTTCCCTCCTGGATTAATTGCAGCCCTGTTGCTGATGGCTTTTGCATTAAGTTCAGCTGCTGCTTGCAGTGGGTAAAGGCACTCTGATTGGGAATGAGAACCGAGCCACAGAGGGGCAGCTGCAGTGCGTGGGGAAATTATTACCATTTCAAATGTCACTCAGCTTGATTTGTGATTAAGGGGAGTGGAGGCTCCTCCTGTCTGGGTTGCTACAAGAGCGGAAGTCTGCTCTCCCAGCCGGGCCCGCTGCATTGTCATAACCAATGCCCGTCACCTCCCAGCCGCCTCCTTCAGCACACCCAGGAGCCTGAAGCATTTAGCTTCAATTACAAACGTCACTTGTCATTTCTGGGATGCTGACTACGTTAATAAACTTTTTTTTTTTGGTGGAGGATTTGATGAAAGTGTCTTGTGGCTAAATAACATTTATCTATTTCCCTTTCATTGCCATGTTGTGTAAATGGAACAGCGGGAAAGGAGAAACACCTGAACGTTCACGTCCCTGGAGTGGGCAGATGTGGCATCTCACTCGGCACTCCAAAGACTCTTGCGCAATCCTGCAGAGGTTTTCGTTTAACTTGGTACACTGAGCCCTTCAGTCAGCAGCCTCCGTGCACATGGGGACCCGGTGAACTCTTGGAAGGGGAAGGAACCCGCTCTGCAGAAAGTGCAGGGCCTCCTGGAGCGGAGTGGGCCAGGCTGGGCTCGGAGGCTGTTGGGAAGAGAGCATGTGAGCTGAGTGAGGTTGAGGATGGGAAGGTGACCTGTTGAGCGTTCTCTTGCAGGGCTGGGCTCCAGGGCTTGCCAGTGCATTTGTGGTCCCAATACAGCTGGTCCTCAGAGCTATGTTTCCAGTGGCAGCAGAACTCTAGGCTTAAACAGAACTGGGATGGAGTCTGGGCTCTGTCCTAAAGCACTTCGGTCCAGATAAGCGCATGGGGCCTCAGCCTTCTATACAGTGGATTGACGTGGTGAGGATTTCAGGAGAATGGCCCTCAGGTAGGGAGGACTGAACACGTTGCCTATGAGCACCACAAGGAGACCCTCACAACATGTGACAACCAATGAGAACACCTGCTCTTCTAACCCCCCGACAGAATAGTTCATTGACAGTAGGTTCATAATTCGTGGAGCTATTTTTCTGTTAATGGGCATTTACATAATTTTTGGTTTTTCATTTTATAAACAGTATTGCTCTAAACATCCTGCCCCTGCCTTCTTGTACGTAAATATGAGTGTTCAATGGGAGGAGAGAGAGAAATAGACATTTGTTGAGACATTACGAATGCAAAAATGGTCCAAGTAACTCTATACATAGGTATCCCTCCACCCATTGGGTGTAGAAATGCCAGTTTGTTCACATCCCTGATAGTATCAAAAATTTTTCTCCCCCCATCTTATGGGTAAAAACATTATTCATTTTCCATCAGGATATATGGGTATCATGTTTTAATTAATCTTCCTCTGAGCATTTATATTTCTTTGGGTTTGGATTAGAAGGTGATTAAGGCTCTAGCAGGCAAGTATGTTAACCAGGGAGGAGAAACCCATCAGGGTGAAAGTAGCAAGGGCGCCCAGAGGTCTGCTGCTTCAAGAATGAGTTGTGGATGAAATACTGGGTTAAAGAGAGAGGGATGAGGATGAGGCTGGTTGGTGGGTTCAGGGCCACACTAAGGAATCTGCCTCTCATCCTATTGGCAATGGAGACATTATCTGGCTGGGCAAGAGAAAGACCCTAAAGGTCTAAGAGGAAGTTTGCATTTCAACAAGATCCCTTTGGCCACCTTGCAGAGGGAGGACTGAGCACAAAGCAGTGGAAGAATAAAAGGAGAGACTCAGGACCTATTTCAAAGATAAAATTGAAGGACTCATTACATTAAGGATGGAGGCTGAGGATGAGGATGTGATGGACACATTGTATGCAACCCCTCAGAGCTTCTTCCCAGCCTTCCAACTGGATGCACATGTCCATGTCGAAAGATGCTGCTCGAAGTGTGGTCCATGGACCAGCATCCTCAGCATCACCTGGCAACGTGTTCAAAATGCAAACTCTTGGCTCCACCTCACACCTATGGAATCTGACTCTCTGGTGGTGGGTCACCCTCCAAGCGATTACTTTGCACAGGAAAATTCGAGAAGCCCTGATGTCCAAGATTATATCTAAAGTTCCAGATGGGAGGAGTTTAAATCCCTGAGTCGCCATTCGGAGGACAGCCACTCAGGAGGGCCAGCTGAACACAATCACTTGCACTGGAATCTCTACAAAATAAAAATAAATACCTGTTTGCACCACTGAGATAATTACTGTTTGTTACACAGTTAGCCGGTCTACCATGACCAATACACAGTTCCTTTAAACAAGGGTCCAGAATTCTACCCAATGGCTTTGCTACCAGACCTTCTCAATCCCCGCTCTGGGAGAAGACTGCTTTTATGATCTGATCAGCGGCCAGGTTTGCAGCTTCTAGGTGGCCAGTGGAGAGTAGGGTTAGAATCATGTCCTTGCTTCCTGGGCAGAGGGGAAGGGACCGGGACCAGCAGAGCTGGCTCAGTAGCAACCTTGAGAGTTGATGAAATATTTTTAAAGATTGATTTCTTCCTTGTTTGGGTCTGATTTTCTTCAGCTTGAGTAGTGGCCACAGTAATTTCTTTGCTGGGAGGACGTTCTGGAGAATGAAAGCGGGGGAAAATACGTCCTCTCACATTCTTGGTTTTCTTCGACCACCCCAAACCCCCTTAACCACAGCTGCCTCACAGAACGAACACCTGCATCACAGCTCGCCAGGCGCCTTCAGCCAGGGTCCTATGTTCCTCCATTGAGAAGAGAAAAGAAATGTATATGATGACAGTCTGGCTTCATGTCATGCCCTTGCATCATGCTGTTGCTGGTGTCTGCGTATAGCGCTGGGTTGAGAAAGATCCCAAGGCTTTGTTGTAACCCAGGGGGTGAAAGTGCTAGTCCATTAATTGCTTCGCGTTGCCACAAATTGCCAGCCCTGTTCTGGTTAATGCCTTGCTGCTATTTTTGTGAGACTTCTTTCTGGCCCCACAAACTCTCCTTGGCCTGTGGAGTGAAAGTGCACTCAGGAGTCTTGAGATTCTCTCTGGCCCCTTCAGGATATAAGCAAGGTGCCCCTGCTCCTGTGGGAATGCACATTGGCCTGTAAGCCGGTTAGTGTCTCAGGAAGAAGGTGCCAGGAGAGAAGTGACACTGGATGCCTACTACATGCCTCACGCAGCAGTTCTGCATTCAGCAGAACACCCTTGGATTTTGGCACTGGAAGAGGCATCCTAAGCCATTCAACCCAATGCCCTCTATCGCATGAGTCAGCAAATTATTGCCTGTGGGCCACATCTGGCCCACCCTCTGATCTTGGACAGCTCACTTGCTAAAAGTGGGTTTTACATTTTTAAAATGACAGGAGAAAAATCAGGAGAAGAAAATTTACTGACATGAAAATATTTAGACACCTGGAATGAAAATGATATAAAATTCACATTTCAGTGTCCATACATAGGCTTATGGAATGCAGCATGCTCGTTTGTTTCCATGGTGCCCGGACTGCTTTCGCACTGCAATGGCAGCATTGACTGGCTGAGAGAGAGGCACGGATGGCCTGCAACGTCTAACATGTTAATCTGGCCTTTTCTGGGAAAAGCCTGTGACCTCTGCTGTACACAGTTGGGGAACAGGAGGCTTATAGTGACACTTTCCCACGCTGTCAACGAGATTCCCTGGACTGATCCAGCCTCATGTAGCTACTTTTTAAATTATTGGGAGGGATGGGATAGTTTTAAGGGTTTTCAATTTGAAAAGTAGGTTTTGGGTGGGGCATGGAGTCAGGTGGATGTGTTGCCCGAAGCTCCTGGGGCTCACGCAGGTGTGAAAGAACCCGCTCTGCTGCAGGTGGCTTTCACCTCAGGGAGGAGACCAGAGGGAAGCTTCCACACAGAGGCTTTTGCTTTGGCAGGTGCTGTTCTTTTCAATTAGGGTGTGGGCCGCTGAGGCCCAGCTCCACCCCAGAGGCATCATGGGAAGGAGGTGGAATCCATCAGACATCAAACAAATGGTCTTGGGTGAGGACATCTCACAGCCCGCACATACATAACTGTGGGGCTCATCGCTCCCGATGGGAGCTCAGGACATCAAGATGCGATTTAAGATGGCATTTCCAACCTTCCCCGGAAATGGGGGGACATCAGCTTTATTTATTTACCCCATCTCGCCGGCTCCCAATTTGGTGCGAACAGTTATGTCTTGCAGCACGTTTCTGCCTTGCAACCGGCAGAGTTAATTTAATGAAATGAGTAGTCTTCTGATGACCTGAAGGGAAAAAACACATTAATCTGGAAACTATCAAAGCCGCCTGACATGTGTTATTGTAGGACTCGGAAAAAATAAACAGTTTATGGAGAAGATTAAGTGGCAGTGTGGATTTGCTTTTGACATATCTTGTCTCCAAATCTAAGTTGGGGATTTATTATCGAGCTATCATGTCACAGCTCTCTCATTTATATGATAACACATCTGTAATGTTTTACAAGTGCTGCACTACTTGTTCGAAATGGGCCTTTTTTAAGTCCTAAATTATAGTACCTGGAGAGGCATGCATAATTATAGTGCGTGTTAGCAAATGAGAGGGTGCGTTTTCCACCCGCACTCAGCATTAATCGTCAGCACAGTGGGTGCAATAAAATCATAATTGCTTCTTCCAAACTTCTCATCTGAGCAGTGCAGGTTGAAGTCAGTGGTTGGATGGAGAGATGCCTCCTGTCATGGTGGGTGCAGGCCTCACTCCCATCTTCCCAGACAGTCCCGGAATTATGGCCGGAGATGCATCTGAGTTCAGGCCGGAGAGCCAGACCCCATGGGGGCTGCACACTGCGGTCTTCTGATCTGGGTTACGCTCTCAAACCCGTAGATCTGAAAATGGTGTAAATGGGGACTAGGGGTCCTACTCTTGGGACTGAGTTTGGATTGCAGCTCTGCTTTTCAATGTTGGACAAATTGTCTTATTTCACTAAGCAACCGTTTAATCATCGGCAAATGAGAGATGGTAGCCCCTAACTCAAAGTGCTCTTAAGGCAATTAATAATGTTTCTACAGCACAAAACACATCTGTGACAAACCGTAGACATTCTTACTACTCTCTCTCCCGAAGATCACTGTCTCTGCCCTTGCTGTCCAGCAGGGTAGTCCCTGGCCACACATGGCTCTACTGGTAGAACACTTACAATGTGATTGGTACCAATTGAAGAAGACCAGAGATACACAGTCCACACCAGTTTCTGAAGACTGAGTTTGAAAATGAATGCAAAATACATTGATGATGATTTGTATTGATTACATTTTGAAGTGATAATATTTTGGCTAAACTCCACCTGTTTCTTTTTTACTTTTTTATTGTAATTAGGACATTAAAAATGATACAAAAGTCTCCCGTCACAGTTTTAGTGGACAGCACTGGTCTGAACAGATAAATGCTGACAAAAATATGATGTGACTGTGTGTGTTGAGTTGCAACTCATGGTTCCTGATTTTATTATTAGTATCATTGGTTTATACTTAGCCTGCGTTGGAAACCATACTTTAGATGGTTTGCTACAGAAAAGGGGAGAAGACCTAGTGATTGCAATGAACCCCTCACTTAACTCTAAGCTCCCTGATAGCTAAGGCAAAAAACACATATTTGGATCATATGGGTCTTTGTGAAAGGCAGAGGAGTCCTGTACGTTTCTTTGAAGAGAAAAGCTTTCTCATTGCACCAGATTCTTCAAGGACCTCTTCCTGGTGCAATCCTCAAATTGCACCTACACATGCACCTCTCCATCCTCCGCAAACAAGGCTTTTATGGACTTAGAACGCTGTGAGTCACTCAAGCGCAGGGATGATAATTACACCTCCCTTCGTTCATGTGCATTATCTGATTTGATCCTCACGGGAGCCCTGCAGGATGGGCTGTGCAGGGACTATTGTTCCTTCTTGATGGATGAGGAACCTGAGGATCAGGTAGGGCTTCAGTGACTTGCTCAAGGTTTTCTAGGCAGTGAGTGGCAGCGCCAGGGCTCAAATCCTCGTTGCCCAAGGTGGAAACTCCCTGTGCTTTTGTCAGTCATGTACTAGTACACTTTAGTGTGAAAGCTCAGAGGAGTAACCGATGGGAGAGAGCAGGGGGGCTTCTGGCCAAAAAAGGGGACCCAGCTGCAGCTGGGAGGCTGATAACTCCAGAGATGAACTTTGCTGTAGCCAGATAGAAGAAATAGATGTAGAAACGTGTGTTTTATTATTTCACTAACTGTGGCACACCAGACTCAAGATATCCTATATCTGGGTCTCAAGGGGCTATGGATAGGAGAGCATTTTAGCTGTTTACCTTTAAGACCAGTACTCCCGGAACTTGAACACACTTACCAGTCACCCAGCACCTTGTCACAGTGCAGATTTCATTCAGAGGTCTGGGGAGGGGCTGAGCACTTGCATTTCTCCTGAGCTCCCAGGGAGCGCCTCTTCTGTTGGCTTGAGGGTTGAGTAGTGAGCTCCAAGATGCTTGTCTTCTGCCTTCCCCCCACACTGCCTCTCCCACAGCACTTTACACCAAGGGAGAGGACCGATTCTCACCCTTGCTATCAAGGCAAAGCTCCCTGAGGGCTTTCAAGCAGTACTGATGCCAAGACCCTCCCTAGATCGATGGACTTGAACAGTTCCTGGGAGCGGGGCTCTGAGCTTGGTACATGTTCACGTTTCCCCCGGGGTGACTATGTTTGTGAACAGTGGGGTCACGTAGTTTAGGTGTTTTCTTCTACCTGGGTGCTGTCGGAGTACCCTAAGCAGAACCAGCCACCCAGAGGGATTCTCCCTGTCTTCACAAGCAGAGTGACACCACCCCCTCCGCCCCCATTCATTCTGGAATTCAAGCGAAGCCCAGGCCTTCCTCTGGATGTATCTGACTGTCAGGGAGGGCTGACCTTTTTAGGCATTTAGATCCCAGTGGGTTAAATTGCTGATGTAGGTGTGACTGAGGAGAATCACACAGTCATTTCGGACAGGGCATATATATGCCTCGAAAGAAATACAATGGGAATGGAATACAGAAACACTCAAAATGCTGACGATAAAAACATGTATGAGGAGCCCTGGCCAGTGTGGCTGCGTCGGTTGGTGTCATCCTGTGCGCTGAAAGGCGGCCAGTTCCATTGCAGGTTGGGGCACATGTCCGGTTGCAGCTCAATCCCCGGTACGAGGAGTACAGGAGGCAGCAGATCCATGTTTTGCTCTCACATCAATGTTTCTCTCTCTCTCTCTCTCTCTCTCTCTCTCTCTCTCTCTCTTCCTCTCCCTTCCTCTCTCTCTAAGAATCAATGAAAAGTCTTCTTTCAAAATGTAGAAAGAAAAGGCTTTTTGGCCCAGGGTTGGCATTCTGACGAGGCTTTACTTTTCCTCTCCTTGAGTCTAAGACTGAAAATGGGACAGTTGGTGGCAGCTGACTTCCACGGCCTGGCCAAGGAAGATGCTAAGGGGCTGCTGGAAGGACCGGGACTCCAGTAGGAGGGATCCCTGAGCTCATGAGTGGGGCCAGCTACCAGGAAACCAAAGTTGGGACCTCAGCTGTCTTCAACCTGAGACGGTTTTTAGAAAAATCAGCAGAGAGTTGTAAAGGCCTAGATTCCCAGTCCCCGCATCCAGTCCCCCGTCAGAATCTGCAGGGCGGGCTCTGAGCATGTTCATGTCGACGGTAAAACGGGTGATTCTGATGTGACTCCCAGATTGAGACGCCCCCATCTAGACTTTGAAAAGCATCCACTTCAGCGGGAAATGAAAGGTATGTTGTCAAGTCTTCTCTCGGTTAAACAAATAGCTCACATTTCTTTAAATACGGCTACAGTAGTCGCAGCAGCCTCCAGAAAGCCCACATCACTCCCTTGCTTTTCCTTTTGAATAAACAGCTGGCGAATATGACATCAATTTAACTGTAATGACTGCTTTTAATTTTCATTTTAAATCTATACCGTTACTATACATTGGGATCCTGGCTGGTGCCAACTGCTCCGGCCACACGTCTGGTTTTCATTTAGTCTCTGAGTTCCTTTAGGGTAGTCGTGTTCAGAGGCCTGGTTTAATGCATAACCCTAATTGCAACGTAGAATTAAGTTGGTGCTGACTGTAGCGTTTTCAGTCTCGGAATCAAGGAAAGTATCTAATGGGAAGGGGAAAGAAAAGCCTCTCTGGAGTCCCAGCTCTTGCCAGGGCCTTATCTGTATACATTTTTTACATTCAACTTTTTTTTTTTTTAATCGAGTGCATAATATGGCTATAAAACAGCAGTCTGGAGCATGTGGTCAGGCTACTGGTTTATGGAGCTCTCTTCTCAGTTTCAGAACGTCCCCTTCTCCTCTTCCTGGTCTGACACTGGCCTCGTTTCTCATTAAAAATGCCGGCGGCCTGGAAGTGAGGACAGGAACCCGGGCTGTGCTCCTTCTCCCAAGTGATGCTCCCTGCGGCCCCGCCTGGACCCTCAAAGGCTTTGAAGGAGGCTGTGCCGCCAGCTGAAGTTATTTCCAACAGTTGTTGGCCAGCGATCTGCTTTGTGAAGGATTAAATCTAATATTTTCATATCAACGGTATAAAGAAAAACAAAGGTTTCTTTCAAAATGGCAAATACCTCCCTCCTGGTAAAGTAGGATGGGGCCATGATGGTGAAAATCCACCCATGTTTCTTGTTCTTGGGAAAATGTAGGTACAAGGAGATGCGGAGTGGAGACTGAACAGTGAGTGGGTGGGAAAGAAGCTGAGATGGACCAGGCTCCATGGGAGTAGGATGAGAGGGACCAATCAGAAGCAGGGACTGTGCTCAGCTCTATGCAGGATGCCTGATCCTCACTATAAAAATATTTGCTGAATGAACGTTAGTCATTAACATAGAAATACTGATTCTTCTCCAGAAAAAGTTTCCTATGCATTGGTTCTCTCTCTTCTTTGTTTCTTCATTCACTTAGTCCTTGTGCTACTTACTGAGTAATCACTGTGCTAGGTGTTGGGGGACCACGAGAAACCATGAGACAGCACATGAGTAAGAGGGCCATACCCCTGCCTCCTGGACCTCGCAGGCCAGCCATAAACAGGGAAGAAAGTGTACAAGGAGAAGTTAGTGTCCAAAGGGCCGGAGAGTGATGCGATGGAGCACAAGCAGGATGAAGGGATAGGAAGGCTAGGGCTGGGACCCGCACAAACCCTCCAAAATGCCCACTCTTACTGCCTTGTCCTAGTGTCTACACTGAGGCCTAAGTCGGAAGCTGGTTTGAGAGCATCACACTTTGGATTGAGCAACATGATGAGGCTGAAGATGATTTTGAGAGTCGCAGTTCCTTTCTTTGTGGACCCGTGATAGAACTTTCTCTCCAGTCTCAGGACCGGGAGGTGCTGTGCTTTCCCTAGTTTGCGTATCTTAGGAGCAGTACAGACTGTCATTGGAAATGTGGGCTTGCTCTGAGAGCCGAAAAATGTGCTTATATTTGTACCTCACTTCCGGGAATTCCCCAGGATTGTGGAGTGCACCGTTTGTATGTTAATATTACCACAGCCTTAGTATTTTTCTCTTCTTATTTTCTCACTTTATCCAATTCCTTTATTTGTTTTATTTTTGTGTGCTTTATTCATTTTTTTAAAAAACCATTTCAGATCTACTTGGAACAAGGAAATAAGGGCAGGATGAGAACGTTTGGTTTCTGTTGAGAAGAACTTCCAGGCTAGTCTGGAGCAAATTTGTTGTCAGTGAAGTCACTTAAGAAAATAAGCAACTTCAAATGGGACAATTAGAGTTGATGGAAAGGAGAAATGGGGTGGGGCTTAAAAGTCAGGTTTTAATTGTGGGGTGATTCAAAATAGTTAAAAAAAAAAAAAAAAGCAGAACAAGAGCAAGCCCTTCCAGTTTCTCTAAATCCTGGACATCTGATACCCAGCCAATGTCAATATTAGCTAAAGTGGCTTGGCCCTGTTCAGTCCGATCAAAAATAAATTAGGAGGATGCTTATAAACAGGGCTTAGAGAAGGGACACACACACACACACACTGCGAGTCAGAATATTAATTAGTGGCTTTTAATAAATGCTCATTTAGTGTTAACAATTTTAGATCGAGTTGTTTATGCCAAGATCTGACATGAACTGATTTGGGATTTCAGCCACTGACCTGGCTCCATGGTCTCCTCCACTTCACCACTCCCGCCTAATGACTCCAAGCAGCTGCCCTGCAGTGGCTTGGTCCAGGCGTGGCTCAGGTTCACCCCATGGTGGGGCTGGAAGATGCATCACTCACTCACGTACATGGACCCCAGTCTGGCTTACCCTGCACCAGACTGTCTCCTTAGTTGTCTGCAAAGGGCGCATTGAATGCCTCGCCTGGAAATCCAGGAAGTTTAGGGTCTGGATTTTTCTTCCTCCTTCACTCTCCCTCTGGTAGATCCTGGCCCATGATATTTCCAGATCACAACAGCTCTGCGAAGGAGGCACTGGGAGTCATGAGGGGGAAAGGGGACCTACAATTCCAGCCAATGGTTCTGGCAGAAGCTTGGGCAAGGGAATCAAATCTGCACATTAGGTGGTCCCTTGCTCCACCTAAGCCTGGATTGTCCATGATGTCCAGTTGTATAGACACAGCAACAATTATTGGGTGTTAGTTTGATGGACTTATGTCCAAGTTTGGCTCCCCCATTTGCTCATTATGATACATGAGACAAGCCCTCTTTGACCTTCTGAGGTCTGCTTCCTCATCGATAAAAGAGTACAATATTGCATCAAAACCGTGGTGAGTAAGATTAAAGTTCTATGACAAGGCCTGTTACATTGTAGTTCCCCAATTAATCCCAGCGAACATTTCTCAGGTTATTGCCTACCAGCCTCTGAGCTCAACAATTTATGTGTGGTAGTTTTCATTATTACTTTTATTATAATCTTCCTCTGATTAAGCTCCAAGAGGAATATCCTGAGGGCGCAGTAGATACTCAATGAATATTTTTTAAATGAATGGCCAGTGTCATTTAAAATGCCAAAGAATCCCAGTTAAGTTAGTACGATAAGTATCCCCATTTGTCAGATGGGGAAACCGAGGCATGGGCAGTTAAATGACTTGGGCAAGACTGTGCCCAGCGAGCAAGTGCCAGAGGAAGGACTTAAATGCAGACACACCTCCAGCGTTACCCACTATTCTCTGCCAGCTCTGCACGTGTTTTTATGGTGGGATAAGCAAGCCCCATGGCCTCTCCAGCCTTCCGCCCTTCTCTGCCAGATGTTAGTGTCTCAGCCCTGGGGGAGTCCTGCTCAGAGCCCAGCTGTCAATAAGACGGTGCCTGGATGTAGAGCCCATGGGTGTGTGCCAGGGACATAAAACAGAACACGCTACGTGAAGTCCCAGGAATGACTCGTTTGACACTAAAGCCATGCAGCAAGGAAGCTGGGGGCCTCTTGGCAGGCCCCAGCTTGCTGCCTGAGAGTTATCTGTTGAGGGGCTGATCTGCTTGCATCCATGGCATGTTCCCGATGGCTCCAGGCCAAGGCTCCAGAAGGCAGGGAAACCTCTCCCTGAAACTGTGGTCTTGGGCCCTTGAGGCTCCATGAGACGCCTGGTGGAAGGGACCTGGATGGATGCAGAGGGAGAAGCAGAGGCAGAAAAAGTGGAGATGCTTGGGTTCCTGCTTCCCCACCGTGGCTTCCTCTCTCTGCTCAGGTCCCTGTAAGCCAAGCACTTTCTGTTTCCCCTTTTCTTCTCTCTTTCCCCTTCTCTCTCTTTATTTCTTCTTTTCCTCCTTGCTTCTTTTTACGAATCTCTCTCTTTTTCTCTTATTCACCCTCATGTTCTTTCTCTTTCAAAAATTATTTACCCATCTTTCTTGTTCTTGCATCTATCTCTCTTTCTCTATCTCTGTCTCTTTCTCCCCCATGTCCTCCCTCCCTTTCTCCTCCTCTTTCTCTCTTCCTCTTTCTAACTCTCTCTCTCTCCCTCCTTCCCCCCTCCCTCCCTCCCTCCTTTCCTCCTTTCCTCCCTCCCTTTCTCCCTACCTCCTTTCTCTCTTCCATGAGTCAGGCACCAAGGTAGGCACTTTAAAGAAAACATCTCATTTAATAATATGTGACTGGTACTTATCTAATGCTTGCACTAATGCAGATGAGGAGCCTTAGGGACGTCATGAAAGGGATACAAAGAGGAATTGGACCCTGGCCAGAGTGGCTCAGTTGGTTGGGTGTTGTCCTGTGTATCAAAGGGTTCCCAGTTGGTTATATCCTCAGTCAGGGCACATGCCTGGGATGCAGGCTTGATACGCAGGAGGGGGCATCAAATTGATGTTTCGCGCTCACATAGGTTTCTCTCTCTACCTCTCCCTTTCTCTCTCTCTAAAAATCAATAAAAAATTTAAAATAAAAAAAGAGGAGTTGGAGACCTTTAGTGTGGGCTGTGCACAGTAACTTCCAAAGAGTTCGGTATGGAAAGAAGGGTAAAAGAGAACATGGAGAGTGGAGAAACCTGGCAAACAGGGTCTCAGCTAGGTGGTCAAGGTCAATATCAACAGGAATGCCATGTGGACAGCATATATCTCTGATATCACATGGTGAAAATGTCACTTTTCCCCGTGGTGTTTCTCCTCAAGACTCATAACCCTAGTGTAATCAGGAAAAGAAAATCAGACAAATCCCAATTGAAAAATATTCCACAAAATATCTGATTAGCATTCTTCAAAAATGGCAAGGTCATTAAGAACTAGAAAATCCCAAGGACCTGTCCCAGCCAAGAGGAGCCTACACAGACAGGTGTTAAATGTACTGTGGTGCCCTGATAAAATCCTGGAACAGAAGGGGCGCTAGGTAAACACGAAGGAAATATGAATACAAATTGTACTTTTTTTAATAACTGGAGGCCCAATGCATGAAATTTGTGCATGGGTAGGGTCCCAAGGCCTGGCTGATCTGTGGGGCAATGGGTGGGGCAAAGAGGGGGGACCCCCTGCTGGCACCCACCTTGGCTGGCCTGGGGCCTGCGGGCTGGGGCAGCTCCTGTGTTGAGCATCTGCTCCCTGGTGGTCAGTGCGGACCAGTCATTCCACCTGCCGTTCTGCTGTTCAGTCGATTTGCATATTAGGCTTTTATTATATAGGATTAAGTAATGTACTAGCATTTGTTTATTCATTCTAACAAATAAACATATACTAATAAAAGATACTAAATATAAAGGGAACTGAGTATGGGGTTTATGTGAACTCCATACTATTTTCACATTTTTTCTATAAATCTAAAATTATTCTAAAATTTAAAAAGAAAAACATTTTTAAAGGTGATGGGGAAGCATGGCTTTCTATTTGGATGGAGGAGCCAAAGAAAGCTCAGGAGCAGGTGGAATTTGAGACGGGCTTTGCGGTATGGATGACATTAAATTTGCTGAGATAGGCAAGGAGAACCATATGGATAATCCTAACATAGGGCTGGAAATGGTCAGCCAGTCTGTGGAAACAGGCTAATAGGCTACAAATTAGGGTCAAGCTGAATAGCCCTTAATGATCGAGAAGAAAGTTTATAGTTTACATAAGGAAAGGGGGCACTATGGAAAATAAAGGTAAACTACTATGTCAGTAGGATGTATTCAAATGCATGTGAGAAGACTGGGGTAGACATAGGTGACTCCATGATGTCAGCAAAGACTCAGGCTTTTTATTTCTGAGTCTCTGCTTTGCCATCCAAATGCTGTTGGTTTTTTCTTCTCAAATATTTGCCTCATGGTCACAAGATGGCTACCATATCTCTAGGCATCACACCCTCACTCTGCATTCAAAGGCAAAAAACGGGGTAAGAAAAAAAGTTTGCTTTTATCAGGAAGATACAGTTCCTCCCAAACTCCCCAGCAGACTTCTCTTCCATTTAAGCACATGATTACCCTGAGTTTCAAGAGTAAGCTAGCGTCTGATAAAGGGTGATGTGATTATATTCTTGGCTTGGTTAGATCATTATTCATCTCTAGCGACTGGATACATTGGTGCTTAAAAAAATCAGAGGTTCTGTTAGCACAGAAAAAGAGAAATGGCTCTTTAGTCAGCAGCTAACAGTATCTGTCAGAGATGTGACACCGTGTGCACATGATTAGGTTTTCTTTTCATAATATATCTTCATGTTCCTCACTAGCTTTTTTACATTGGGAAACTTAACCTCACCATGCCTCAGTTTTCTTACCTGTAAAGTGGGGATAATCACAATATTCTCCTCCAACCCAGTTGTTTAGGTGAGTGAGCTAATTCCTGGACAGTGTACAGAGCAGGCTCTGGCCCTTAGCAACTTCTTAATAAATGTTATTTTGATAATGATGATATTATGAAGTGTGTACCCTTGAAAAACGAATTTCATTGCTTAGGCCTTATTTGTATTTCCCTAAGTTTAGTAAAAATTGTGGTGACATAACAGTAATTCAATAAAAAAAAAACTTCTTGATTAATTTTCTAACTGCTGTGCCATTGCTATAATTTTAAGTTGCAAAATTCACTATGTTGCATGCCTTCTTAGTTCATCTCTGGTTTCTGCGCTTCTATGGGATAAAACAAGGCATAAAACATCTTCCCAAAGCACTTTCTACAGCCTCAACTTTATTTCTCATATCTCTCTTTTCTGTGTGCAATCCAGTAATGCCGAGCGTCTTAGAAATATCCCAGACTGCCATCTCATGTATATGTATTCACAGTTACGTTTTCCTTTGAAGATTTCGTTTCCTCTACCTGGAATATACTTCCGCTCCCCCTGTACATTTGGCAAACTCCTGTGCATCCTTCAAAACCTCTTATACATTATTTTCTCTGAAATGTCTTCTTGGAATGTCACCTCTTGCCTAATAGTGCAATATCAATATTATATGTCATGAATATACTTTGTATCTGTCTATTGCTGTTTGGTTATTGTTTTATAATTTTATATTTATCCTCCTGTCTTCACTTTTAAATAGTACATCAAAGGTTGGAAAACTATCTTATCGTGCTTGTAGCACAAAGTTTAGTTTTGGATATATCCAAATGCTTATTATTTAGTTGAACTGAATCTTTTGCTGAACAGAGACTTCTTGCATCTATAAAGTACTACAGTTCCAGAACAGATAGATCTGCCTTTGGTGACAGATGTTAACTACACTAACTGTGGAGACCATTTCACAGTACATCTATACAAATATCAAATCATTATATTGTATACCTGAAACTGACACAATGTTATATGGCAGTTATATCTCAATTTAAAAAAAAATACCCCTACTTGTTAAGCCCCTGACATTGCAAAAGCTCTCACTTGTTAATGAGAGAACAATTCTTTTTATATATGCTTAGTAATTCTTTTAGTTTTGTCCACACAGCTTACCAACTGTCTCCAGGTCCTTTCTTATTCTCTCTGGGTTTAAATACATTGGGAGCCTACATTTCTCACTCTATGATTGCTCATGAGTAAAGCATCCAACCAGGCTTGACTGGTTGGGAGAGAGCAAGACCCCCCTCTCCTGAGAGGGTTACGTTGATACTTTTGTTCTCCAGCTGTGATGCCATCAGACAAGGATGGGTCACCGAGACGGTAGCTTTTGACTCAGTTTCCTGCTCACCGCTCCACAGCCAAACGCTGTTGCCTGGTACCCAAGGTGCACTCCTAGCAACCAGACTGGATCCAGCTTCACATTTCATCAGATGGCAGTAGCAGACTCATCTGAGGACAGGACCCAGGGGCGGCACCAAAACACATAACCTTGGTCTTATCCAGGGGTTCACCCAGAGGTGATGCAGGAAGTCAGAGGCAAGGATTCCAGTAACAGGTCCGGAAGTGGCGTGCGTGTTGGTTCAAGACCAAGTCTATGAAAAAAAAAGATTATTTTTCCTGAGGTTCTGATTGGTTGCTAGATCTTATGTGGGAAAGGTTATATGGGGGAAAGGCACACAGGACGGGAGCAACTGTCCCACAGAACAGGCACCCCTGCCTGGCCTGATGGGAAGGGCAGAATTTATACTATTACTCACTTTTACCCCAAGTTGCCTTGCAGTTTCTTTTCTTTCTTTTTTTCAGCACCATCCTGTTTGCTCCCTGAAAACATCAGCGGTACTTCATGGTTCTTTAGAGAGGGGATTAAACGGCATTTAGTGCTTTGCCCATGACCCTATCCTAATGAAATGTGTTATTATTCAAAAGAATTATGTAAGCCTATGTAAACTGGTCAATGTGAGAAGATGTGTTTGGGGTGGGGGCAGTCAGGGTTGAGTTTCACGATAAAAATAGAGAGTTTTATCTGCATTCAGACTGATTTTGAAAAGGTTTTTAACCATTGCAACTGAATCCTTTTGAGAACCCTCTCTTTCTTCTTCTCTTTTTCCCCCGAGTTGCTAGGAGAACATGAATCATCTCTTTAGCACAATGACAGCAAGTGTAGCATTTAGGAGCGGACCCTGATTTTTCACTGTTTGTTCTTTGCTCTCAACAAGATAAGCTGTTGTTATTTCTTTCTTCTTGAACAAGCACACCATGATTGCTGAAGTGGGAAGAATAATTGGACCAAATAGTCATGCGATTAATGCAAACAGAGAGAATTCATCTGTTTCGAGTACAGTAAATGCACTTCAGAAGATGCGGAGAGCCTGCTTTCTCTGTTTATTCTTGGGCTGGGGAGCAAATGTTGCTGAGTTCACTGCCACAGACTCCCGTGTTTCTTCCATGGGGAAGAGACCTTAAATGAACTGAGTGAAGGATGGAAACCAGCCTGATCTGGGAAACGGGTGGGCTTCGAGGGAGGGGTGCAGGGGCGCCATGGGAAAGGGCTGCTGTGTCCCCACATGACGGCTTTCTCCCTCCCTCTCCACCTGGGTGGTGAGAAGACTGCTTTCTTCATGATATGTTCCAAGTAAAAGGTGACATGGCTCAGTGGTTGAACGTCGACCTATGAACCGGGAGGTCACAGTTCGATTCCCGGTTGGGGCACAGGTGCAGGTTGCGGGCTCGATCCCCAGTAGGGGGTGTGCAGGAGGCAGCCAATCAATGATTCTCTCTCAACATTGATGTTTCTATCTCTATCTCCCTCTCTCTTCCTCTCTGAAATCAATAAAAATATATTTTAAAAATAAAGATGATGTGACCAATTGAAACAGAAGGGAAATTAGTATTGATTAGAGGCTGCAGATGTTTAGCTGTAAGCTCAGCATTGATGTCCCTTCGATGCCACAGGCGTGAGGCAGGTTCCGTTGTCTTCAGTAGACAGATGAGGTAACTGTGATTCAGAAGTCAGTCTCCACACTGCAGACATAGTGTACTGATGCGCTGGGGCTTGAATGCAGGCCTTTCTGGCTCAGTGGGCGGGGGCGGGGGGTAGTGGAGGCCTGGGCTTGGGGGCCAGATTGCCTGCTTTCGAATTCTGACTCTGCCGTGTGGTAAGTGTGTGACCTTGAGGGACTTCACTTCTCAGCACCTCAGTTTCCCCATCTGTAAAAAATAAACTGGGAATGAAACTAGTACTGTTTGTTTTAAGGATCAAATGAGTTATTAGATGACGATAACTCAGAATTGTGCCTGTCACACAGACGTCTCTAATCCACACCAGCTGCTTTGACTTTGTAACACCAGGTGCTTGTTCTGCAAGAGAATGCCTTTCCCGTCACACCTGTGGTTCGAGGCAATGGTGCCCCAACACAGTTGTCTTCATGCATTCGCCCCGGCACACCCTGGCCAGGTTCATATCTCTAAAATCCTATTTTAGGTTGCTCCTACGACCGACAACATTGGCAGCTCACTATTTCCTATTTATAATAATAAAAGTATAATATGCTAATTAGACTGGACATCCTTCCGGACGACCTTCCAGATGAAGCTGGGGCTGTGAGGGAAGGCCGGGTGCCAGAGGGAAGCCGGTGCGGCAGCCAGGGGAAGGAAGGCTTCCTCTTGCACGAATTTCGTGCATCAGGCCTCTCGTAGGAAAATAACAAACTTGAATGTTCCTCCATTGACTGGCTGTGCCCCATTTTCCCCATTAACTTCCCACTGTACATCTCCTCCCCACTTTGGAACTGGCCCCTGAATATACCTCTCAGCTCCCACCTCTGACACTAAACTCACTCTCACTTCTGTCATCAGCCTGTGCAAACACTGGGAACTCTGAAGTCCCCCACCCAACTCCAGCTTCTCCCAGAAACATCCTTTGCAACATGAAACCTAGTAGAGATGCCAGCCCCTCCCCCGGGTCCTAGAGCCTGCACTGGCCCTCAGTCAGTGTCTTTTATTCACTGCCCGGTGCCACCCTTGAATCTGTTTCTGTCCATGGCAGGTGTGAGGGAGGGGACCAGGGCTCTCACGCTGCACTGCCATCATGGGCTGACTTCTTTCACAGTGATCCCCTGAGGTTTCTGTGGTTCCAGAGCCAGGAGACTTGGACAGTGGCTATAGGCAGACAAGAGAAGTCTGAGCCTTGAAGGATGAGTTGGAGTTTGGCACCTAAAAAGTAGAGGAATGCGAGGCAGAGGAGAGGGCTCATGTAAAGTCATGGAGGCACAAGGATCTACACAGAAGCAAGTCTGAGTCACACAGGTGATGGAGGGACCAGGAAGTGCTGCTGCCAGTTCCCAATGACCTGGGGCAACCAACGCCATGGTTCTTCTTGCCTGGCTCCTCTGCTTCCCCTTCCCCGCTCTTCTGGAATCTGGCTCCAGCCCTGAGCTGGGTTCTCCTTTCAGTTTGATAAACGGTTTCACCATTTTGCTTAATTGTTTCCTTCCAGCATCCACTACACAGAATGAAGATTAAATCCAATTAAATAAACGAAGCGCCTTGCACCCACTTTGGCCACGAGCGCCTCATCCATTTGTGTTTGTGTTTGAAGCGAGGAATCCACGGGAAGCCGTTTCCCAGCCAGTGGATTCCGCCCTGGGTTGGAGGGTGCGCTCTGCCTCCTGCTGGGAGTCCTGCGAATCCAGCCTCTCCTCTGCAACTGCCAAAGCACAGGGCAGCGGAAGAGAAGGCAGTCTAGGTGTCTCCCGGGCCCTGGAGGCTCGGCAACTGCCATCCAGTTGGCCTTCAGAATAGCCCTACGAGAGAGGTGTTGGTGTCCTGATCGGATAGGGAAGCTCAGAAAAACAGGGCACATTCGGGGCTTTATAAGCCCAGTGAGTGATGGTGACTAACAGATGCCCGGAGGGCCCTGCCCCTGGACATTCGAGTGTGTGCTAGCCTGACCTTCAAACTGCTGGCGCCTGCTTTCCTTTGCCCAGGAGCTTTTCCTGGCCAACAGAGCCCACTCTGCCCATTTCTGCTCCATCTAGGGAAGCCCTGCCTCCCACTCCTGGCATGGGTAGCTCCAGCAGTGTATCTGCTCTCCACGAGCTCCCAGCCCTCCAGTTACCTACAGTGGTTAGTCTTTTGATACTGATTTCAATTTTTATTAAACATGTACTGCCTTTCCTTCCCTGTCTCACCTCCCCACTCTCCCACCGTGTTTCCAGGGCTCACACCCACTCCCCCCCGCCCCAATAAACTACATGCATTGAAATCCTTGCCTCAGAGTCTGCCGCTGACATTGGAGCACAGGCTGATTTGACTCTGAAATTACAGCCTGAACATTGCACCGCGCTGTGGAGAGGCGCATGAAGGATTTCCCTGGGACGGCGTAGAAGTGGGGCAGTGGCACCCCCTGGATGAGATTGACACATGGGCTTTGTTTCAGGGTCCTGTATGAGGGTTTGGTGGGGGCCCCTCAGAAACTTCCCAGAAGATGGGTCTGAGGGCATTTTCAGACTAACAGGAAGCACAGCTGGGAGTGTGGTGGTGTCCCTGGGTGAGTGAGGGACCCTCGCTCCCTGGCCCCTGCTCCCTCTTCCCCGCATGTTTACATTTGGCTCTTCCTGTGAGCGAGCTTGCCAAGAGGCGGATGGAGCCATGTACCGGGCCACCTCCCGAGATCTCAGAAAACATGGTCACAAGGTGAGGCTGTAGAGTTGGGCATCAGCTCGGAAACTCTGAGTTCCAATGTTGATTAGAAAAACACCCCTCTGGACAAGTCGCTTTTCCCTTTATTGCCTCTTGTTAGTGATGAAGGTATTAAGAGCAACTGCCACAAGTTTTGCCAAAGGCGCCTTCCTAGCCAGGCCGCCCTCCATTTGTGACCCCAAGATTTTAGTCTTTCTCACGTGCAGAGTCGTTTTCTAACGAAGGGGTTGATTCTCATTCTCCCGTGGGCATTTCTTTTGCGGGGGGGCATCTGCCCCCCTTCCAGTCTCCTTCTTTTGGTTCGAGCATCTCTCTGTCTTCCAGGGCATCCAGTTTCTCCCCTGCTCTCAGTACATGTGCTTTAGCTCCGGGAATGGTTCTGGCCAAGTAGTTCATTCCTTCCACTGTGATTGGTTTGGTGATGAGAACAGGATCCAATGACAGGGAGGGCTGTTGCTGGGTCTCCTGGGAAGAGATGTGAACCTGGAATGGGGCCAGTCTTGACCCGCTGCCCCACCTTGCCCCTCTGTGCACTGACATAAAGGAGGGAAAGTAAGGAAATGAACAAAGAAGAATTAAGTCTGGGAGCCACTGTGTGAGTCCCTTTGATCAAGCCAGCCCTGAAGCTCATCAGATTCCAGGACCTTTCATTTAAATGAGCCCAAATGTCCCATTTTTGTATAAATGAGTTTGGTTTGGGCCGCCTATCTCTTGCAAACAAAAATACCTGACTAATTTGTGGATATAATAATTTCACTGAGCGGGGCTACTGTGTTATGCCCACATTGAGCCTTATAATCCACTGGACTTTCCTTTGCTTAGCAAATAGGTAAAATGGGCTCCCAAAATTAAAAGATAGTGGTGGTAACCCTCCCTAGCATCCTTCATCTGAGTTCACCCACAAATTTCTGTCCATCCCTACCCCTGATGGTGCCTCCCTGCCCCAAACAGAGAGAAAATGGACTTAAGTGGCTTTTATATCTCACGCAGCAGACATTTATTATGGCCATAAAATGATTTCCCAGAGACTCCAGCCAGGCATGAGTCCTTTGTGTTCTGAATTTACCAATCAGTGGCAATTTGCTAAAATAACCATCTTCACGTTTGCTGTTAATAATCTTGCTTCGGGTTGTTACAACCAAATGGTTGGTCACTTCCAGTAATGGCCAATTTTTCAGGGATTATTGCTAAAATGATTAGGCGCATCACGATTTCCCAGGACACAGGCTTTGGATTTGATCCATTAGCAAATAAAAAGGCTTCTGGGCTGATTTGGGAAGTGGGGGGTGCTTTTCAGAAAAGGTAAATATATGTCATCATGTCTCTGTTTTCTTCCTTAGCGAAGTCCTAGCTTTACTTTCTCCCCTACCCATTATTGGTTCCTTGTTTAGTCACTAGACAGACTGTGTCTTTTTAAAAATATATATATATTTTATTGATTTTTTTACAGAGAGGAAGGTAGAGGGATAGAGAGTTAGAAACATTGATGAGAGAGAAACATCGATCAGCTGCCTCCTGCACACTCCCCACTGGGGATGTGCCAGGTTGTGCCCGCAACCAAGGTACATGCCCTTGACTGGAATCGAACCTGGGACCCTTGAGTCCGCAAACCAATGCTCTATCCACTGAGCCAAACCGGTTAGGGCAAGACTGTGTCTTTGCTAAGCCCTTTATTGTAGCTGATGGGCCTGGGAAACGTTTTACAGCAAACCAGTTGAGTCAGTTCGCACGCTTTTAGGAAACATCCTTTCCTGAGGTCCTTAGATGAGCCAGGTACTGGCCTAGCAATTTTACACAATATCTCATTTAATTCTCACAGCAAAGTCCCGGTCTCCAGTTTGTACATGAGGAGCTGAGCCCCAGAAAGGTTAATTCACTTATTGCATGCCATACAGCTCATAAACGCATGGCCCGCATTTGAATACATTGTTCTCCTCACTGCACCAGGAAGCCTGCCTTTCTCATTCAGCTTCACTCATCCAGGTCCCCACTTGGGCTAGGGCCAAGCATGGCACCTGAAAGCCCAGCAGCTCACAGGTGAAGGCAGGTTAGGGCACTGGCGGACAGAGCATGGGGAACCATAGAAATAGCAGTTCTGGTAACACCCAAGGCCAGGATGTCTGCTGCAAACCCTGAGCTTTCCACCTCAGCTCCTGCCGCTGGAGAAGCAGGGGAAATGGGGAGGTAGAGAAAAAGACTTTAGGGAGAGCATTCCAGGAGAAATTGACCAGAGAAATGCTTGGATCTTCCAAAGGAACGGGAGGAAATGTCTTCTTGTTGCAGTTGGAGGAGGCATTTTGTAGAAGAGATTCACAGATTCTCAGCTGAGAGTTGGAAAAAGTTTCACCTTGATCCTTTCCTTCGGCATTGCACATATGCAAGAGCAAGTTGGGACACAAATGCTAGTGTTAGAAAAAATGAACAGTGGTGGGGGCAGACATTGTCTGATCTGTATAGACTGAACAGCAATTGGGGCAAAGCTGGCCATTCTGCAATTATATTACCTCTGACATCGGGAGGAGGCCATTCTAAAATGGATCACATTCTAAAATGTGAGCACTGGAAAGAGATCCTGACATGACATGGAAACTCGATGATGAAAGGGAAGGAGATCCCAACTGAATCAGGAAGGATGCGTCTCCAGCCACACCTGACAAAATGCTTCACCAACCAATTAGTGTGACGGCTTTGGTAACTAACTACTAGCTGTGCTGCATTGTATTTTTCTGGGTGTTTTATCATCAAAATGTTTTGATATCTTTAATTTTTAAGCTATTTATTTTTTTATTGTGGCAAATGTATGGCAAAGTTACCATATATTTGCCTTAAAATAGAAGTGCAGCACACTTCCTTATCATGATAAGGATTGTCCATCAGTTGGGAGGCTGGGTGGGGTGATGGGGTGGAGGGATTGAACAAAAAAGAAAAATAAAGAAAAAACTCATGGACATGGACAGCAATGTGGTGATTGCCAGGGGGAGGCAGGGTGGGGTGAGGTATAGGAGGTTAAAGGGGGGATAAATGGTGATGGAAAGAGAATTGACTTGGAGTGGTGAACACACAATACAGTGTACAGATGATGTTTGTGGAATTGAGCACCTGAAACCTGTATAATTTTATTTTTTTAAAATATATTTTATTGATTTTTTTACAGAGAGGAAGGGAGAGAGATAGTTAGAAACATCGATGAGAGAGAAACATCGATCAGCTGCCTCCTGCACACCCCCTACTGGGGATGTGCCCACAACCAAGGTACATGCCCTTGACTGGAATCGAACCTGGGACCCTTGAGTCCGCAGGCCGACGCTCTATCCACTGAGCCAAACCGGTTAGGGCCCTATATAATTTTATTAACCAGTGTCACTCCAATAAATTAAATAGAAAAGGAAACAAAGATTGTCCATCAAAAATCATCAGATGTCAACCTTAATAGATTTAAAATTGTGGAGAAACTTAAATGAAAGCCTTTAATGTGATCTTAACAAGTTGGGCATATTAATACTTATGTTAATCTTAGTAAATTGTACCAAGTTCATTCTATGAGATGGGCCAGTTGGTCAAGACTGTTTGCTTCAGAGATTTGTATTGCTCACAACTCAGTCAGAAGAGCTCAAATGGTACTAGCTTAACAACAAGGGGCTCAAAGGAATCTTCAGTGCCTAAGGAGAGGAGAGCTGGATGTGGACATAGGTCATATCCAGTGTGTCACCTCTGAAACAAGACAGGTGAAAGCGAACATGTTCCTTTCCTTGCTCCCTTTCCCTGCTGAGCTGACTTTGTGAGCTATGTGTTTCAGATGGTTCAGCTACCAGATGGTGGCATTTCTGTTAGCCTGAATCCCTGAGTGGCAATGTGGAGCAGAGCTGCCCATTGACCTGCACTGGGGATCTTTGTGAAGTTTTGTCACTAAAATTCCAGGTTAATTTGTTTCTGTAGCACAAGAACTCTTCCAGAGAGCCAGGACTAAAGATACTCTGCAGGTTTTACAATTAAGGCATGCCTGAAAAGAGGAACTTTCTGGTGTGTGCAAACCCCGTCCCAGTATCCAAGTGCGTGCAACAGACCAGGAAGCAGGTGCCCTAATAGAAAGGTATCCTGGCAGAGATGATTACTTTTTGAGGTAGTAGCTTTGTGCAACTGCACTAGGATTTAAAGCAGAAACAAACTCTGTAAGTAGGTGATGACTAGGAAAGATTTTCAAGGAGTGTTTTTCTCCAAGTGGGATTTTGCAACGACCTGATGCAGAATTACTTAGAGAATCAGGAACACCAGGGCCAGGGCTGAGAAGGTGCATTCAGACATGCTCCACAGTAATACTGGATCCAATAATGTTTGAAAATAACTGCTCTAAATCCTCCCCTCTGGCTGATATGTCATGCTTTGGCTGCTAGCTCTACCTGAGTCTCTTGACTGGATTATTGAGAAGCCCTTTCCTCCTCTCCTTTTCTCCTCGGCCATGATAACTACCAAACCAGGCTAAGAAAAATGATGATCACTATGAGAAAAGACGTTCTTCAGGTGAACGTGACTAGTCTCAGATGTGCTTCTCTGGGACAGATATCTGTTTTCCCTCATTATGCAGCCAGATAAACCACATACCTTCCTCAGACCAGGTTCTCACCGATGTTTGGGTGACTGAACAGGGTGAGTCACTGACTGCAGCTGGAGAAACTATATGGGGTTTGCGTACTCAAAAGTCTCTAACTCTTCCTCAAGTGAACCTGCTTCCAAATCTGAGGCTGGAATCCGTCATGGGTTCCAAGCAGAAGAAAGCTCGGGTTTCTTCACCTCTTCCATCACCTTCAGTCGTCACCTGAGATGTGCCAGAGACTTGGTCTGCATTGATGTCTGAAGCTGGGCTTTGTGTCTGAACTGGAAGCTTCTCCTGTGCCGTAGAGCTTGCCAAGTGAATCACTACACTTTGTGTCACAATAGACTCTCAGAGGTTAAGTAGAAGTAGAGCTACTTCCCAAGAGATGGAAAACCTTTGCAGATTTTGTTCACCACCTGGCACATTGAAAACAAAACTGACCCAAATGAAATCACTGCAGACAACAAAGCCTGAATGAATTTTGAGGATTACCAGTAAGTCAAGAAGCTTTCTCAAGAGTTCTGCTATTTGTTCATTAAGCCCAGCCTATCCACTGAGATGGGCTGGGTAGGGAGGGTCCTGGCTTTACAACTGAGGAAACTGAGGTGCAGAGGGAGCGATCCCCTGCAGTAAGTCGCAGATTCCTCTGATCTCCTGACTTTCAGTTGCAATCATTTTGCGTGTGGAAAAGTGGAGAGAATCCTACTCAGAGCCTGGGTTTAAATCCCAGCTCTGCCACTTACTGGCTAACTGATTCTGGGCTATTTCCTTAACCTCTCTGGGTCCTCAGGTTCTTCTCTCATATAATGACCATAATATCTTTCTCGAAGGTAATTGGGTGTTTAAATGAGATTGCTTTTTAAAGTACCCAGTGTAGTAGACATTCGTGCTGCTAAACATCCTATGATGTACAGGTCAGGCCCACAACAAATAATTTTCTGGCCCAGCTCAGCAGTGCTGAGGTTGAGAAACCTTGCCCAAGAGTCATACCAATGTCCTTCCTAACATTCTGAGGTCTTCCTTGGAAATCCCACCACAATTGGCACCTTCCACAAACACATCTACAAACCAAGTCCATTTCTTTTCAGTTCTCTGACTTCAGCTAGCAGAGGGATCCTCTTACAATGCGGATGAGAGTTCCTCAAGCATGTCTCCCGTTTTTTCATCTCTGTAGGCATGCTAACACTGCCTCAATGTGGGTAATGTGAGAACTAAGTAAGAAACACAGCTATTGTAACTAGCATGATACCTTCCCACCATCAGGGCCTAATAAACGGAGTGTTCTTGTTGCATCATTATTATTACCATTCTCATCATCACTATTATGCTATCCCCTATAATATCTATCATTGACCCCTTGTCTCTGGGCCAGGCTGTTTCTGCCTCCTTCTTCTTGTCTTTCTGGCCATTACCTTGGGAATCTCTGCTACTCTTTTGATACCTTTACCAACTCCAAACTTGGTGCTGGTGGAGTGAATTTAACTTCCTGTAGCTATTTATTCATCTTGTGAATACCTTTGGCCCAGACTCAGGCTTGAGTTTGAGAGTTTCCGTTTCCAATCCATGAGTCACTTAGTGAAAGAGCAGGCTAATCGTGTGACACTCTAGGACTCTTGACAATGGTGGGCCACGTCTAGGCTCGGGGACTCTGAAGATGTTGCTGCTGACCCATAACAGACCCAGTAACCCCCCAGCATGGACAGCCTGCTAGCACCAGAGATAATATCTTTTACCTGGGGGTAGAGGAAGCTTGAGCAAAACCTAAGGAGGATTCAGTAAGCTCACCAGACACGTGTTGTGGACACAGCAGAACCAGCTTGTGAACTTTTTACATTTTATGGAATCTCAGATATCACTGGCATCTCAGATCCATAAAAATGTTTTATTGAAGGATAAATATTCAGAAAAGTACACAAATCCTAAGTACACAGCTCAAACACGTTGAACCAAAGAATATACCTCTTAACCCTCAGCTCAGATCAGAAAATAGACCGTTATTAGCTCCTTAGCAGCTCTCTTGTGTTTCTGTCCAGTGACCACCACCATGTCCTCCCCAAAGGCAACCACAGTCCTGATTTCTATCATAGATTACTTTTGCCTGTTTTTTAAATGTACATAGTAACAACTTATATGGGCTGTGCTTTTTCTTACTTATTTTGCTCAATATTTGAAATTCAACCCTGCTGATATATAGAGCAGTAATTTATTACTTTCTACTACTACTAGTATACATGATTCATTTTAAATTATATTCCATAATGCATTTATCTGTTCTATTTTTGATAGACATTCAGGGTTTTTCAGGTTTCACTATTATGTAATGATCTCATGGACACTCTCATTACTGTCTCTTGGTACACATACATTTCCTTGGGCTTATACATAGGAGTAGAATTGCCCCAAAATCTTAGACATTACTGCTGTTTGGCTTGAGGAGATACTGCCAGTTCTCTGAAGTGTCCCAAGTTACTCTCCCACAAACCGTGCAGGTGACTTCTAATTGCTTTACATCTTTGAAGGCATTGGTAATGTCCACCACATCCCACCTCCCCCATTTTAGCCTTTCTGGTTGGCATGTAGTGGTGTCTTGTGGTTTTAATTTGCATATTTGATGACTCATAGAATTGAGCATCTTTTCATATTCATACTACCAATTTGATTATCTTCTTTTGTGAAATGTCTGTTCAAGTCTTTTGCCCACTTTTCCATCAGATTACCAGTCTTTATTTATTTTTAGAATTTCAGTTTATAGTCTAGATAAGTGCTCTTTATTCCATTCTGTGTATTATTCTTTTACTAAATTAATGATATTTTTGGATGGATAGAAATTATTTATTTTAAAGAAAGCCCATTTATCAATTATTTTCTCAAATATTGATGATATTTTTATCGGGTTTACTATTTTCTTTTTTTAAGGTCATGAAGATATGCTCTTTTGTTATATTCTAGAAACTTGGACTGTTTTAAATTTCACATTTAGATCTTCATTCAATCTGGAAATTACGTTTGTGTATAATGTGAAGTAGGAGTCAGAATCAACTTTTCAATTAATTCATCCAGCACCATTTATTAAATAAACCATGGTTTTACCCACTGCATTGCTATTTCTACATGATATATAACATTGTATGCAGATCTATTTCTGAGCTCTCTATTATGTTTCATTGGTTCATTTGTTTATCTTTGTATCAGTAACTACACTGGTTAGTTATCAAAGTTTAGGATAAGTCTCAGTATTTTGTAGAGTAAATCCTCCAACTTTGCTCAATCCTCAGAATCGTTCCATTTTTAGCCCTTTGCATTTTCATATAAATTACAGAGTCAACTAGTCAGTTTGCACAAACAGCCTATAGGGATTTTTATTGGGATTGTATTGAATCTATAGTTTAATTTGGGGATAATTAATATCCTAGTATTTTCTATCCTTTTACTTTCAATATTTAATGATTTCATAGTATAGACATGAATATCTTATGCTGCTCTTTTAAGCAGCATAAGATATTTTACCAATTTGACAATCTTTATATTTTAATTAATGTATTTTCTCCCTTTATATTTAATGTATTTACTGATATGTAGTTACATTACACATATATTTGAATTATAATTTCCCAGCATGCTATTATTTGTTTTCTATTCTTCCCATCTATTTTTTATCCCCCCCCTTCTTTCTTTGGTATTAATCAAGCATTTCTTAATTATTCATTCCCATAGGCTTGTTAGTTTTATATTACTTTATTTTTACTTTAGTGGTTATAGAAGAGATCAAACCATACATCATTAACTGATTAGAGTTCAATATAAATAAGTTGTATGTTTTTTTTTTTAATTCCCAGAAAGCATGAAGAACTTAGGACACTTTAACTCCATTTATTTTCTCACACATGATGTCATTGTTTTCATGTATGTTAATTGACATAAGACATTATTGTAATTTTATACAGTTAATATTATTTTAGAATTATCATTTATTTACCCTTTCCACCATTTTTCACTCCTTCATGAATTTCTGATCATCCATTTAGCGTCTTATTTCTTCTACCTAAAGCATTTCTTGTGGTGCTTTCTTTAGCGTAGTTCTGCTGGAGGGAATATTCTCAGTTTATATTTTCTGAAAATGTCCACTTTGTCCATATTTTAAAGATATTCATGCTTGGAAATGTCTCTCAGCCTCAATTCTCTGGTTTTCAAAATAGGCCCTCAACCTTCTGGGCCAGAATATCAGTGTTTCACTGAAAGTATAAAGCAATAGTATGTAGTTATACTTTAAAATATAAGGGCCTTATCTATTAGAGATCCAGCCTAAAACATGTAGAGATTAAGTGATAGGTACTTAAAATTTGCTGTAAAATTTCTGGTTTTGTGAGGAGAAAATTTGTCATATGCTGATATTTGTTAAAGCTGTGTGATGAATTCTTGGTGACTTATCCTACTATCCTATATAATATAAGGCTAATATGCAAATTTTCCCCTCAACTGGGAGTTCGACTGGGAGTTTGACCAGGTGGCAGGGCCAGCCGAGCAACTGCCTGCAGCCCCTCCCCCTGGCCTGCCCCTCCCCAACCTCCCTCCCCCCACCCCGATTGGGGGCCGGGCAGGCCAACCAACAATTGGGGCAGGCCGGCTGGACCCCACCTATGCACGAATTCGTGCACTGGGCCTCTAGTTCTATATAAGGGTTCTTAGATAGTTCCATATTAAAAAATTAGCCATGTAAAGAAAGTCACAATCATGAAAAAAATATACCACCCCCTACAGAAGAAAAATCAGAATTTCTAGGATGTTGTACAAAGATCCATCTATACCCTCATTCATCCCCTGGCCATGCCATGCTCCCAATCTCTTACAGATGCTGGTATATTTGCATATAGTCATTCTTGCTTAATATTCTTTAAAAACAACAACTCAGCACCTATTGTATTATTATTAAGACATTGAATTACAAAAGAGTATGAAGGAGAATTTGTAAGCTATTGGAGGCACAACAGAGTCCCCTTGGGGAGTTTCCAAACTACCATACTCCATAGAGGTACAAATAAACACCCCAAGCCCTCTATCATATAATAAAACCACTGCCATTAAAATCAGCACTAACCTTTACTCATTGATATATGCAAAGAATCATGCTAGGTGAGTTACCTGGGTTACTTCAGTCAATTCCCTGGCAATCCTGTGATTGGTGTTATGTTTTATCCCTTTGTACAGATGAGGAAACTAAGGTATAGAAAGCCTAAGGAGCTAGAAACAAGGTAACAGCTACTAATTGGCCAAATCAAAATTTAAAACCTTGGATGTCTGATACAGGGGCCTGATACTTGATTAATAAAACAGTGACTTTCAACCTTGAGTGGATACCTGACGCGCTTGTTAAGACACAATTGTTGAGCTTCACCCCCAGAGTTTCTGATTCAGTAGGACTGGGGTGAGGCCCAAGAATTTGCACTTTAATAAGTTCCCAGGTGATACTAATGCTGCTCCTTCAGGGACCACAGATGGGGAAACTTTGCACTAGGTATTATTATTGGGAGCAGTCATGTTATGCGTTGCCCTCAGATAGGCAAGATAACCTTGGTGGTTCATCCTGGATTTGGGGGGTCGGGGAGACAGGGACTCTGTGGTAGTGAAGGTGGAACAAATGGGCCATGGCTTTGGGCGTTCACTCATGGAGTGGGTCCCCTCTGGTAACTGCCATGGTCAGAAGAAGACCAGACCTGCTCCCAGGCCTGGATGCATGCAGTCCTTCCTGTTGGCTGTACCAGGTGGCCAGCTTCACCTGCAGCAACCCCTGGGATGGCCTCTGGTTCTGAGTCATTGTGGTGATAAATCCTTAAGCACCTTGCAGGGTTGCAGTGTGGGGTCCATGAGGCCCTATCCTGGAGAGGCCTCAGGTGCCCTCACAGTGAACTTGTTAGTCTTCACTCCTCTCCTGACCCCACCTGCCATTCCAGCCTAGTCCCTACTCTTACTTCCTTACTCCAAAATTTTCTGCTGAGTCAGAATCTTCATTTTAACAGGATCCCTGGGCGATTCATTTGCACTTTACAGATTAAGAGGATTGATCTAATGGTAAAGAGAGAAAGCCCTGGAGTCGGGGTTCAGATTCCAGATCTGCCTCTTACTTGGCTGTATAGACTTGAGAAAATCACTTACCCTCACTGGGTCTGTTTCCACATCTGTCAAATGGATATAATATTCCTAGTTAGGTTGTGGTCCTATTGTGAGGCTTAACTGTGTGAACGCATGTAAATTGCCTTGTACAGTGCTTGGCAAACGTTAAGCGCTCAGACTTATTAGTGGTTATTATTATTATCCACGTCACCCTGACTTCCCATGATGCCATGAGGAAGAGAAATTCACTAAAGATCTAAATAGACACTGTGCCCTTGTGTTTCCTCTCCACACCTGGTGGCTGGATGGTGGACTCCGGCTGGCCTCAGGGCTGTCCCTTCCTGTGTGTGGGTCCTTCCGCGGGGCACTGCTGACGTGGGTAGTGTGGCTTTCCTCTTAGCTGCCACACCACAAACCCGAAGCTTCCTGGGGCTCAGGACACCAGCCAGACAGAGAGAACTGCCCTTCCCTGGCGCTGAGTCATGCTATCTCTATTCAGACAGGGATCAAGGCAGGTGGGAAGCTCCACAGGCCTAGCGGAGGTGCCCCAGGCAAGGGATTGGGTGACTCATACTGTAACGTGAGTCATACTTATTACATAAGAGCAGATCAAGAGCATTCAAATGCCACACAAGCCCAGATCTGTCCCCACAGACAGGGGAGCAGGGTGTGGGGCGGGGGGGCTATCAGGGGGAGACTTGCCCAGAGACACTTCCTGGAATCTCCAAGGCAGTCTGGCCCACCTGTCACAGGTTCCCTCTTTCATGTATGCCTGAGGATTGTATCATCATCATCATCATCATCATCATCATCATCATCATCATTGATGTGGTTGTAATTTGAAACAGACAGAAAAATTCCTTCTCTGGATAAGAGAAAAGCTGGTAGATAATGTACTTTAAAGAGACAGAGATTAATTAGCAACCCCCCCCCCAAAAAAAAAAGGGCATATGAAAAAGAATTAACTCCTTCTTAAAAGCTGTGTAAAAAGAAGTGGAGTTAGATTAAAATAAAGCTAAATAGAATAAATACATTTATTTAGCCAACAAGGGAATAAAGCTTTTGCATCAGTAAGTTAACAAATTTCTTTAATATGGGAATGGTGAAGATGGAGAGGAATGAACACCCACACTCCCACATGGAGGCCAAAATCACTAGATTTTTGGTGGCAAGTTGCCTTAGAAAAACTTGTGACATTTGACTCTCTGGTTTTATGTTCAAGACACAATCTGAAATAACAAGGACATTTATGAAGAGAAAGACCTTTATTGACTTATCACCTAACTTAAGGGAATGTGGAAAGCACCTTAAACCCACCGGCCAGGTACCAGCTTTTGAAAAGTCCTCAACACCATAGAAAATGCTAGTGCTAAAATACTGGGTAAAATGATAAACCATAAAGCAAGATTTTTTAAAGCCTGAGTGTCAAAGGTACATTAATAACACAACAAAAGTTTGCCCCATTCTGAAAAAAAAAAATCCAAATGTAAAAGGTGAGAACGAAACATTAAAAAGTAACTTGTAGTTACCAGGACTTAGTGAACATTTTTCCCTCTTGGGTAAATTTTCAAAAATGTCTGCAATTAACATTGTTTTTATAATATAAATAAATATAAATTATTATATTATAAATCAATGAATATGTTTGTGTATAACATGAATATATGATATAAAAGTAGTATATAGTATATATAACATACATAATATAAGCTGATATGAGGGAATATACAGTAAACTATGAAATTAAACTTGAAGGAAGGGACTCTGTATCTAGTGCTTGATATCCATTCAAGTTCTATTCTGCATCCTATTCTCCTCTTTATTAATGTGCAAATGGTGACCAGCAAACAAAAATGAGCTGATTTGTAACTTGAGTCCAGTGACCTTTAGAAGAAAACTATGTGGGTGTGGATTATTCACCGTATTAATCCCTATGGGTTACAGTTCGGTGTAGAGAACTCCCGATTCACTTCCCTGTCGTTGCCTGAGCCGGGTACCAGCTTTTACTTGTAGTAGTTATAGGTCTTTCAACTTCACAATAGGTAAATCAGGTGGCACCTGAAGTGGTACCCACTCCCTTTCATCCTTTTCCTCACCCCTCTAATAAATGTCAAGGGGACAAGGTTTTTCTCGCCCACAAGATTTTTATGTCAAGGACAAGTGGCATGTTTACCCGCATTCCCAGTGCAAACAGGATTGCGGAATTCCAATTCTACCTGAATGTCAATAAGACAGAGGTCCTACACCCAAAATGTAAAAGAGAGAGTTCCCATCCCCGTGCAGTCTACAGAAACCCAGGTTCTGAAAAGAAGGAGGAGATTCCTATAGCCCAGTGCATCAATCTGGTTAATCCTCTGATCGGGCTACGTAGTAGGGCCTTTGAAACACACTCACCACTAGTCATGAGGTGTGAAGTTCTTTTCAAGCCCTGATCCACCCTGCAAACAATTGCCATGTTCCTGTTACAAAGGGCCACCTCGTTTCCGTTGTCTCCTAACCAGCGCTTGACAAACTGCAGCCCTTGGTCCAAGTCCAGCCAGCTGCCTGGTTTTTGTTTTATGGCTCTTGAGCTAAGAGTGCCTTTTACTTATTTATTTTTAACACAAAGGTTTTAAATGCTTTTATAGATATGTTCCTATTAGTCTCCAGCCTGCCTTTTGGCCTCAGTTTTGCCTAAAACATTTACTCTGTGGGTCTTTGAGGAAACACTTCCTGAAGGTTTTCATTGTTACCAACCCTCTCGCCCAGCCCTCCCCCTTCCCCAACCAAGCCCTTATTTCCTGCTGAACTAGCACAAAACTCCTCACTGGTGTCCCTGTTCTGCTCTGTGCCCTCCCCACACTTACTCTGCACATGGCAGTCAGAATGCAAATCAGAGCAGGGTTTTCCTTTGCTTGCAGCGGTTCTCAACCTGTGGGTCGCGACCCCTTTGGGGGTCAAATGACCCTTTCACAGGGGTCGCCTAAGGCCATCGGAAAACACATATATAATTACATATTGTTTTTGTGATTAATCACTATGCTTTAATTATGTTCAATTTGTAACAATGAAATTGGGGGTCACCACAACTTAAGGAACTGTATTAAAGGGTCGCGGCATTAGGAAGGTTGAGAACCACTGGTTAGAGCTTTCCCATAGCTTCTTCCTACTAACAAAAAATCCAGCTCGCTCTTCAAGCCTAAAGCCTACCTCCACTCTCATCACCAACTCTCCTATTGACTCACTGGGCTCCAGCCACCCAACCTTTCATCTTTCTCACAGGGAGCCGTTGAACGTGGCCCCTAACAATATAAGGGCTTGGTGACATCATATTCCCCAGAAGGGTGTCTGGCGCATAATAAGCACTCAATAAATATTTATTGGCGAAATAAATGACCTTAAATCTTCAAAGCAACACTGCAAAGCAGGATTTTTTAAATCGCCATTTTATAGATGAATAGAAAGAGGTTTGGGAAGGAGGGGAAATCCAGTAAGTAGTAGAAGGGGGTTGAGAAATCAGGGCTTTGGGCCGTCCCACTGCATTATGATCCCTTCATTCAAACATTACAGCTTTCCTCTGCTACACAGCACGGGGCACATCATAGCATCTGCGAACACATGGGCTTCTCTAGAGGAAATATCTGCCTCTCGGTATCTGGGTTATCGCTCAATGTGCCCTCCTCCTGGCAGCCCTGTGGTGCTCCGTGACTCAAATGAAAGGTTTCCAGTGTCTGGCTTTGGGCTGCAGAGCCCTTTTCATGCTGGAACATTCCCAGGTAACTACTGCCTAGTGGAGGACTTAGAACACCTCCTTTCTGTCCTCTCCCCTCCCGCTGGGAAACAGGGGCGGCGGGGGGTGTGGGGGGGCCCTCCCTACCAGAAGTCTGCACTCCTGCTGCTTTTTCCTGATGTTCAGATGACTCTTTGAGCTGTCCTGGGTTCTTTGATTGTGGGTTGGAGTAGGGAGTTGGAGGAGGGGATTTGATACATCATTTTGCAGCCTGGCTGTCTCTGTGGACCATGAGCCCTTCCCTGGGTCTTCATCATTAACCACAGTCTTTCCCAAACTTTGGTTATGTTTTTGCTGCTGTCATGAATTTGCTCTACTTAAATAATTAGCTCACTTTAAAAAATTAAAAAACACGTGTTATTTTGAAATAGCAAAATTTTTAGGAATTCTCATATACATTTCATTTAGATTCCCTAAATGTTAATATTTTATTGCATTTGCTTTATTATCATTTTCATATATAAATGAAAGAAAATTTTGATAATTTGTTTTCTAAACTTTTTATACATATGTTTGTGTAGATACACAAATACACATACAACCATTGTGTATATATAATTTCTGAGCAATTGGAAAATACACTGTAGGCATGAATATGCATTTCTTAAAATGAACATTCTCTCAAAACAGAATACAGTTATCAAAATTAGGATGAACTAGTCCAGGCTCATGTTAGACTCTCCCAGGCCCAGCTCTGGAATCAGCCATTTATTTCTTTTAGGATCCCTGGATTCTTTTGGAGGATAATGACATTTGAAAACCAACATCTGGATGACAAGTAGCTCATTGTTATGGGAATGCCATTGCTTCTAGTCTGTATGTGTGTAAATATATATATATATATATATATATATATATATATATATATATATATATATAAAATATGTATATATAATATATATATATCTCCAAACACCTCTATATATAATTATATCTATTTATCCATATATCTACCTATCTATCTATAGCATGAATAATGAGTACACATCAATACATTGAATTCCAGTCCAACCCACAAGGTTCATGCTGATATGAACATTTATTTCTTTCTTCTGTGACTATCAGAAACCGTGGTCTCATTGTCCACAGTATATTTACTTATTTAATCAACCCTATAATACACAGAGAGCGGTTTCAGATTTGCTAATGCATATTACTGTGCAGGACAAACCTACTAACCACATTTCAGTATTTTCGTGTAGCTAATTCTCCTTAGTCTGGGGGATATCGTATGAATATTGTGCTTATTTGGGCTCACTCCTCATTATTTTTTGATGCGTTTGTGTTATTCATTTGAAACAGAGTTAGTTCATAGGTTATTGTTTATATTCCATTTCAGGCTTTTCCCTTCATTCTTGTTATTTTTTTAATGTTAAACAGTAGCATGCTTCCAAATGTCACAACTCTACAAAAAGGCATCCTTGGAGAAGTATCCCTCTCCCATCCCTGATCTCACCCCATCAACACTCTGCTCTCTTTCCAATCCTTTTCCACCACCCCTAATATGACCAAGCTCATTACTTTCTGATTTATCCTTCCTGTATTCCTTTTTGTGTAAATAAAGAAATACATGCATATTTTTTGTTTTCCTTTTTTTTTCCTTACACAAATAGTAGCATATTATAAATATCCCTTGTACTTTGATTTTTTTCCACTTAGTAACACCTGGACATCACTCTCTGTCAGACTCTCTGTCAGTGAATAGAAATCATCCTCATTATTTTTTACTGTGACATTATACTGTACTATGAATGGATGTACCGAAGTTAAGTCATCTTCTCTATATGGACCTCTAACTTGTTTCCAATGTTTGCAAATTGCAAACAATACTGCAACAAATAGAATGGTACACATGTATTTTCTTACTTTTGGAGATAAACCTTCAGGGTGAATTCCTTGAAGTGACATTGCTTGTTGAATGCTAAATGCATGCATTATTTTATTAAATATTGTCTAATTGGAATGAGGGTTGTACCAATTCACATTCCCACCACCAAGACAGTTTATATATATTAAAAAAACCTTATAAACCTTATAAAGACTTCTTTTAAATTAAATGTATTTATCACTAACATGATTTTAAAAAATAACTCTCTAGAAAAAAAGGTAATCTGGAAAATAAATGCAATATTGACAAAAGGTGAATTTGTATTATGGCAGTAGCTATTGACTGCCTGTGCCTGGGGTCCTGTAACTCTGTTAAAAAGAAAAATTAGCAAATGCTTAAGAAATTTTGATCAAAGTCAAGGTGAGACACTCTTAGTACCTTGGAAAATATACACAAATATATCACTTGTTTGAAGTTTTAAAGGGGGTTGAAAGGGCAATAACACTGTTTCTTTGTGCTCCAGGGTTAAAAACATTGTACTTCCTCCACATTCGATGTATACCAGTCAGCAGATACTGGACCAACCAAACTCTTTGAAAGGTCTAGAACAGTGGTTCTCAACCTTGCTAATGCCGTGACCCTTTAATACAGTTTCTCATGTTGTGGTAACCCCCAACCATAAAATTATTTTCGTTGCTACTTCATAACTGTAATTTTGCTACTATAATTTTATATATGTGTTTCCTGATGGTCTTAGGCAACCCCTGTGAAAGGGTCCTTTGACCCCCAACGGGGTCGCGACCCACAGGTTGAGAACCGCTGGTCTAGAAGGTCCCTCGCTATCTGCCTGGCTCACTGCTTAACCACCTCTCTTGCTGCTCCCCACATCTCATGTGAACTTCTGTGCAGCTGAAATCTCATCCTAGCTAGTGACAGAGGCATTGCAAAGGAGCTCACCTTGTTCTGGGCTTGTGTGCTGTCGTTTAGGACATCCTCCCAACAAGCCAACAGTGTGCCCAGGTCTCCCAGAGATGAAGTGGGGCTGCGCCTGGCCTAAAATCCTGGTGTTCCTGTATTTATTTTTCCAGGCCCAAAGCCCCTCCTGAAAAGACGTTTTTCTCCTTAGGTCAGGATTCCTCGGACATAAGCCCAGGAAGGAGCACAGATTTGACACACTCCTTTTCTCAAGCTGCTCAATGAATCACCGGGGACTGGAGAGGACCCTATGGAAGCTTACCACCTGAGCATGGAGTCCAGTGTGTCAAGCTTTATTGCGTTGGCCAAAGGAGGAAAAAATTTAGAAAGAGTTTTTAGTTTTTTGTTTGTTTGTTTGTTTTTTATGAAGAAGAGTAGGCATACACTGGTCTACTTCCAAAATAGCAACAAATAAAGGGTCCCATTTCTTTATTATTTTTTTTTATCCCTGTGCAAACACTTATTTACCCAGATGAGCATTTGCTTTGCTTCTTTTATTTCTCCCTTGAGCCCATCTCCCGAGGCCATGTAATGAAAGGGGCCATAAGAAGGAAGCCATCGGTAAGCCAGCCTGCCATTCAGTATCTTTTCTTATACAACAGTTATTTGTAAACTAATCAATAAACTTTTCTTATTTGGTTGGCTCCTTTGGAACTCTTAGCAGCCGCCTGCTGAACCATGAAGAAACTTAAAATAGCAATGATCTCCCTTCCACGCTGCCTCTTTCCCTCCATAGAACCCGCGAGCCAATCTCTGGTGTTTATACTCGAGGCCATATGAAGCTAATCTGTATGGAAATAAAGGATAGAAATATTCAGATTGAGTTTTACTAAGTGAATCTGAGGTTTTTTCTGTTCAGCAAAATAGGCCAGGTAAATGCGTTTCTGATACAGAATAAATCACTTGTTGGAAGACCTATATTTCCCTTTTGCCATTTTGCTTAGTTGTGAAGAATTCAGCCCAATGCATGGACTATGAACAGTGCAAATCCTCCCCTTTCTCACCCCCCTCCCCCTCTAGGTAGCTCCTGAGTTGATCTTATTTTCCTGGGACGGTCTGAGAGTTCTGCTCTCCAGCCTGGGGCCAGAGGTGTCAAGACTTTTCCCAAAGAGCCAAAGAAGAGAGAGGAGAAGAGTCAGGGAGACCTTTATAGAGCACCCTACAAGCCAGGCTCGGAGGCCTCACTCGGGGAATCTGGATATGAAAAGGACAGCCTCTGGCTTTGAGTACTAGAATGTAATCACACATCTTTATTTTAAATGCAAAGACTGAGACATGGACAGAAATGCCATTGGAGGACTTGGGAGGGGCTCCCCTCTGGTAAGGCATGTGGTCAGGCCAACTTTTCTGAAACACTTGTTTTTAGACTAGGCCTATTTGTCCATGCATTTATTTAGTTATTAGCCAATATCTATTGAAAGCAGGTTTCTTTTAAACAACACAGCAATGGGAAAGACAGATGAGATCCCTATTCTCATAAATCATATAGTGTTGATGATCATAAAGCATGGCTTGAGATGTGGGAAAGAAGAAAGTGGAGGAGAAGAAAGGCATTCCAGGTAGAGGGACCAGCAAGAGCAAGTGCAGGGAGGCAAGCAGTAGCCCAGTGCTTTCAGCAACTACACTGACTTCATTATTACTTCATTGTAACCTTTGAGGCTGGAAGTGGGGAGGCATAATAATGGAGATGGCCATATCACTAGTGTTTCCAGTGGGCAGTGGAGAAAAACTAGAATCTTCTCTCTTTTATGATTCTTCCAAGTAATTCTTCTTTGTCTCAGGCAGGGAAGAAACTGAATTTTAGAATTTTAAAGTAAATCTTTCAGAGGAGGCTCTTTGTCAGTCTGTCTGGGACGTATTTATGCCATGAGGCAGAGGTGAGGTTAGCAAAGCTGTGGGCATGTGCTGGGTTTTGGTCTTGAGAGAAGACCATTGGCCACAGTCAGCTGCCTATGGCCAGGTGGTTCTCAGATTCAGTGACTGAGCTTGGATAAGGCTCATGTAGGACATCTAATGCACTCAGTGGAGAGTCCAGCTGTAGGGGAAACATCTAACCAAGCTCTGATTTGGGAATTCCAAGAAAGAGCAAATGACAGCCATTACTCTCTCATATTGAATTATGGTAAATTTTTCAGGAGGGAAATCAGGTCCTATTAACTGATGTTTATAAATTCAACCACAAGAAAATTCCAAGAGTTTAACCCCTTTGCTCGGTAAAAATAGCAGTTTCATATGTTAGTTTAAGCTAACATGTTACAGGGACATCTTGGGGCTCTTGATATTTACTATCTCACTAAATCTCACACCACCTACTCGAGGTATATATTATTAAGGTACTCATTCCACAGCTGGAGAAACTGAGGCTCAGTGAGATGACATAAATTGCCCAAAGCCACATAACCAGAGAAACCAGGACAGATGTGGTCTGTTGGCATCAAGTCTGACTGTATGATTGACGCAGGAGTGCTGTCCTCCTGTATTGAAACCCGTGGGGCTCTTGAGAGCACTGGGGCCTGTGTGAGCAGACATGGGCCTTTTCTCCTCTACAAATCATCTTCTCTGTACTCTGCAAGCAATCTGGTTATGGGTGTCTTGGTCCCCTGCTTGGCAGGAACTGCAAGGAGTTAGAGGGCAAGACATAGACATTCTGCTAGAGACCTGGCTTCTGTTGAGGGTGGAGGCCAGGCAGAATTCTGGAAGTGTTTCAGAGATGACTCAGTCTCTGCAGGGGTTTCTCGTAATGACTGCCTCAGCACCTGTTTCCCCCGCCTCACCGCCTCACCGCAGACCCTGTTTTGTCAAGAAGTCTCCCATGACTGAATTGTTAATGTCAAAGTTTGCAGAGCTGCCAGCCCTGCCCCAGATCTTGAGCCCTCAGAGAGTGATAGTAGTCAAGATAGGCAAAGTCATGCTGCAAAACTAACCTCCCTTCCCCCCAACTCTCAGTTTCTATCTGGCACACTCTCTCCCTCTCCCCTCCTCTTTCATGATACATCTCAAGCAAGTGTCAGCAGGAGAGCTCCACTCATCAGAGTCACACAAGACCCTTAGCTGAAGGAGGCTTCCTTCTAGCATGTGCTTCTACAATCTCCTTGGTGTTAGGAGGGAGCCTGTTGAATTGTGCACTGGCTCTTAAAGCTTCCACCAGGAAGTGACACCTTCCGCTATGCTCATATTTCATTGGCCAAGCCAAGTCAAATGGCCATAGCTATCTAAGGGGGAGGAGAAATATCAAGCATTCAAAGTAGTGTGGGGGAATGTGGGCTCATGCCTTGGCCATTAGGCATGGCTCTGCCAAACACATAGCTGGAGGGCCAATTCAAGGACAGGAGGCTGAACCAAGCAGACTAACAACCAAAGAAATCATGAGTTACATCTCAATGCAATTCCATCACTGAGTACTATTCTTGTAACAAGGGACTGGAATCCAGTAAGCAAGGGGAGTTTGCTTTCCAGTATGCCTCCATATTGCTAAAGCATCTATTCTCTTGGTCTTGTACCCCAAGTAGGACTGGGCCCAGATAACAAGCCCTACTTGAAGCATTGATAATAAAACTTAAGGCATTACATCCAAAAAGCCCTGCTATATAAAAGTCAATGGTAACTTAACGGAGGGACATGCCATTCCAGAATCCCTCTTTGAGTTACATAAACCCAATAAACATTCTGAAAACTTGCTTTGGACAGATATCAGTCACTGGGATGAAGTATACACTATAAATTGATTATATTTAATGTTCATAACATCAAAAAGAAGGACATAGTTATGTCCTTCTATAATAGAAAGCATCAGTGAGTTCTTACAAATTCTGATATATCTGATGTGAGTATAGATAGCTTATAGGCAATACAAGGAGAAAATAAGAAGAAAAAGCTACGGATTTAGTATATATTTGATCATTACATAGTTCTGCCCCTCTGTTTTTTTAAACTCCATTTAAATCTGGAGAAGATGGAGGTAGTGGGTAAAGAATTTAAATAAAATTTATATGTCAACTCAAGATGATATTGTTTCTTGTTTCCATTCTTATTTAAGCCAAATGTCTACATCTAATATGAAAGCAAAGAAGTAAAAGTGCTAAAAACATTTTATAATTATTATTTCTACCAGTAATATCAATTTATTTAACAAATGTATATTTAGTGTTTACAGTGTTCTGTGCATTGAACAGGAATGAGATGGACAAAGTCCTTGATCCCATGGAACTTATATTCTAGTAGAGACACAAATTGTGAGTGTGGAAACACATATATGTGTAATGGAATTTCAATAAGACTCTTTTAAAGAAAAACAAAGCAAGGAATGGGGGTGGTGAATGACATATTGGCTTTAAGGAGGGTAGTCAGAAATGCTTCTCTAAAGAGGCAATGTTTGGGCCAAGAAATGACAAAGAGATGAGTGAGTCATCCAAAGGTTTTGAGTTGTAAGCGGTGGGAACCACAAATACAAGGGTTCTGATGTGGCGATGAATCTGGTGTGTCTATAAGCACAAAGACCAATGAGATGAAGCAGAGTAAGTGAGGCATAGTAGGGGAGGTGAGTCTAGAGAGGGAGGTAAAAGTGAGATCATGAAGGCCAAGGCAAGTATCTGGATTGTATTCCAAGAGTGATACAACATCACGGGAATTTTATGAAAAGGAAAGTGACACAATCCAACTTATATATCACTCTGGCTGCTGTGTGGAGACTTGACTATGGGGCAAGGTTGGAGGCACGGAGACCAGTTATGATATTGCACGTGTCCAACTTAGAAATCATGGTGGCCAAGGAGGTAGTGAGGAGAGTCAATTTTCAATATATTATAAAGACAAAGGCAAGAGGATTTGCTGATGGATTGGATGTGAGGATGATTGGGGGCGGGGGGGAAGAAAACAAGGACAATCTCTTAGTTTTTGAATTGAACAGCTGAGTACAAGGTAGTGTCATTTACTGAAAGGGGAAGGAATGAATTTGAGGAGGCAAATTATGAATTCTGTTTTGCATTGCTAACACTGAGATGCTTATTTGGGATCCAAGTAGAGATATCAAGTATGAGATGAATATGCGAATATGGAGTTCGAGAGAAACATCTGAATTTGATATATCAAGACATAAATTTGGAAGTCATCAGCAGAGAGATGGTCTTTAAAGCGAAGAGACCATATGAGGGCACCTAGAGAATGAGTTGTAGATACGGAAGAGAAGAGGACTAAGGTCACATCCTTGGGTGGAACAACATTAAAGATTTGAGAAAGATCAAAGAATTGGATTGGCCAGTAATAAGGAAGGAAAACTAGGAAAATATGCTGACTGGAATGCTAAGATTAAAAAAGGTTTCAAGAATGAATGACCTTGCCCTAGATGGTTTGGCTTAGTGGATAGAGCATTGGCCCTTGTACTAAAGCAGTGGTTCTCAACCTTCCTAATGCCGCAGCCCTTTAATACAGTCTCATGTTGTGGTGACCCCCAATGTAATTGTTACAAATTGAACATAATTAAAGCATAATGATTAATCACAAAAACAATATGTAATTATATATGTGTTTTCCAATGGTCTTAGGCGACCCCTGTGAAAGGGTCGTTTGACCCCCAAAGGGGTCTCGACCCACAGGTTGAGAACCACTGGACTAAAGGGGTCCCGGGTTTGATTCTGGTCAAGGGCACATATCTCAGTTGTAGGTTCCATCCCTAATCCTGGCCGGGGATCATGTAGGAGGCAACCAATCAACGTCTCTCTCTCACATCAATGTTTCTCTTCCTGTCCCTTCCACTCTCTCTAAAAAATCAATGGAAAATTATCCTCGGGTGAGGATTAACAACAACAAAAAGAATGAATGACATGACTGAATATACTAAAATTCAAGGAGAATGCAGTATAAAACATGGGATTTGGATTGAAGGAGATAAAGACCATTAGGAAAATTTAACAAAAGCTGTTTTAGTGACATAATAAGGAGGAAAGCTTTGAAATATGCTGAACGGGTGGCAAATAAATGAGTTGAATTACTAAAGGGTGTCCCAAAATTCACGCAAGAAGTAATTTTGAAAGAAAACACAAGTTTATCATTAAAAATCGTAATTTTTTATTGATTCATAAAGTATACAGTATAGGGTTATGTATGGAGTAGCACTTCAGGTAAATGGCCTCCACGGCTTTGCTGGCACATATGCAAAGCCGTGGTCTTCATTGGTCTTCATTGTCCCTGCTCCTGGGCCATAATTGGTACTTAGTAATGCTTATCAAATTGAAGGGATTGAAATCAAAGGGAAACAGATATTAGAACCTGATTCAATAAACTAAGTAAAATTAGGCTTTTATTTTTTGTTGTTGTTGTTAATGCTCAAACAAAATTCAAATCTTGCGTGAATTTTGGGACATCCTTTAGAAAGAGTTGTGAGGTCAAGGGAAAGTTTCTTATTTGTAGATGGGAGATATTTTGGCATGCTTGCAGGTGGATGGGAATGATTCAGTAGACTGATGAATCAGGGGATGGAGGAGTAACTGTAGGAGCAAAGTGTTTGAATGGATAGGGGAGGGTGGGTTTAGAGCGCAGTCAGTATGTTTGAGTAAAGCCAAGATAATAGGAGAGAAGAGAAGGCTGAGTCTATGTGTAGAGATGCAAGTAGAAAAAAGAAAATGCTCTTCAGATTACTTCTATTTTTTTTAATAAAATAAGAAACAAGGTCATATATTGAGAGTGAGTTTTTGGCTGTATGAGGACTGATCTGAATAAGTAGGAGGAGGTAATGACTGGGAATGTGGTTGGGTTTTCAGGTGGTGCTGAACATGATATGTGGTCAAAAATCTAAAGTGAGGCCAGGAAGCCTGGTTGTAACATTTTTCTGTAGCCACATTTTGCTTCTCAGGTCCAAGCATGAGGCAAGAAGGAAGATGAGTTTGAACAGGATGAGGTTTACCATAGCAGTGGCAGAGGGGGAGTGAAAAGTAAGAAGGCGAGAAAATTATTATAGGGGTGAACCATGGTATCTAAACTTGAGAAAGATGGGAGACTGTGTGTGCAGCTAGGATTGAGTCTCTGATGGGCTGTCAGCACTGTTTGTTGGGGTGTGTAGATTAGGAGAAGGGATCTGACTGTACCCATTAATTCTGATATTTGAAACCTAAATAAGGGAAATGGTGTGGCTATCCTATATAATAAAAGGCTAAAATGCAAATCGACTGAACCGTGGAACAACCAGTCACTATGACACACACTGACCACCAGGGGGCAGATGATCAATGCGGGAGCTGCCCCCTGCTGGTCAGTGTGCTAGCACAGGGGGAGCACTGCTTAGCCAGAAGCTGGACTTACAACTGGCAGCGGCAGTGGCGGTAGCCTCTCCCACCTATGCCACAGCACTAAGGACCCCTCGGGGGATGTCCCAAACTGGGCGCAGGAGTTCCAGAGGAACATCTGAATTTGATATATCAAGACATAAATTTGGAAGTCATCAGCAGAGAGATGGTCGCAGGCGGGGCTGAGGGACCCTCCACCCCTAGTGCATGAATGTCGTGCACTGGGCCTCTAGTTGATAATAATAATGTCTAAGGTATATCATTGGAAAATGATAGCTGATGTGTGCTGCGGGAAAATCACTAGAAGGTGACTGTTCAAGGGAAGAAAACCTAACAAGGAAATATTGACATGTTATTTTTAGACTTTTTCTACTTAAAAAAAGGGGGGTGGAGGTGGGAATGAATTTCTAACTTGAAGTTGTATGAACTAGTGAATCCTACTCAAAAGCATTGCCTCTCTTCTGAGCTATTTTGATGTCTGCTTATGCTATCTGTTACAAACAATGAAGTGTTAACATTTGAGATAAATGCCTTTTATTTAAGAGGAAAACAGACTTAGGGTTAATATTTATAATGATCTCACAGTATATGACTTATATTGCCCATTCCTTCTTGAATGTGAGAGACGAGACCGATTTAGAACAGGATGGGAGAGCCTACAGATTCCACAGCCTCTCCTTGCAATAATGCAAACTGCCAGGAGTGACCTTGAACTGATATACCATTAACACTTGTGGTGATTGTGAATTTTTGTGGTATTTTGTACTTCCTGTGTAATTTGGGGTGTTTCTTGGACATCTGGACACCCCCATGGGTGCGTGTTAGTCATATGAATGACATCCATATGTGGTCTTTATGGAAAAATAAGGGAGGAGGAAGTTGTGGACTGCAGCCCTAACAGACAACGTGGTAGCTTATTTCAGAAAGGGCCCCAGTGAATCATACTCCCTGTACACACACTCTTTTGCAATGAGACGTGGCTCTTTCTTCCATCTAAAAGTGGAGTTTATTTCCCCATGCTTTAATCTGGACTGACTTTGTGGCTTGTTTTGACTGAGAAAATGTGGTAGAAGTGACAAGGAATGACCTCTGAGTCTAGGCCTGAGAAGCCTGAGGCTTCTGCTCTTGTTTTTCTGAAGTAGGGCTGCCTCCATGAAGAGCTCCAGGCTAGCCTTTTGAAGGACGGGAGCTATATGGAGTGGCCCCACAGCCAGCACTGACAGGCAGATGTGTGCACGAGGCCACCTTGGGTTATCCAGCCCCTATTAAGTCACTAGCTGCCTGCTACCATATAAAAGGCCCTAATTAAGACCAGTGAAAAACCACCCTGCTGAGCTCAGCTCAAAGTGCCAGCCCATAGAATTGTGAGCTAATGAGTGTTGTCTCACACCACTAAGTTTTAGAGTTATTTGTTACATAACGATAGATGGTTGATGCAACCAGTAAGAGTTATTACCAACAAAGGGAGGGAGAAAAGTAACATTTATTGAGTGTCTACTTTGTGTTGAGTAACTCCTGAGAACATTATCTTGATTTTGCCTGATAACACTTCTCCAAGGAGGCATCGTTTTCTTCCCAGTGAGAAAACTGGAGACCAAAAACATTCAGTAACTTATCCAAAGTCACGTATTTAATGAATAATAGAGCTTAGATGAAAACATGCCCAAATCCTATTCTTTCAAATATATTCGTTTCACAACTTCAACTCACAAAACACCTTAATAAATGTCAGCGTATAAGCTATCACATATATATTAATGTTTTCTTTAAATTGACCCCCTTGAATAAGTAACTAAAAAGTAAATATATTTAGAGCAGAAATATTTTGTTGCTAGGATGAATAACCATGGCCAATAATTACTGAATGATTTCCCCAGGTGAGCTCTCTCCTGATTACTTTGTACGCAGCAATTCTGTGAGATTGGAGCTACTGTCATTACGATCCCCATTCTACAGATGAGGGAAATGAGGTATGGGTGATTAATTGGTTGCTCACCATGTGATTAATCCAGTTTCCAAACACACACCAAAGAAGTAGTGGCAGAGGCATAGTTTGTGCTACTGGCATTGAGTGGGTAGAGAACAGGGCTACTTACTGCTGAACATCTACAGTGCACAGGATAGCACCCCCAACCCCACCCAAACAAAGAATTATCCAGCCTAAATGTCAACAGTGCCAAGATTAAAAAACTCCATGTCTGCTTTTCTAAATGGTAAACAGAAACAAGTATCACTTGCAGTAAATAGAAACTCCACAAAAAACAAACTTCGGAAGAATTTCTCTAGGAACCAAGGATATGAGCCTTGAGATTTCTCTTGTTGGAAAAGGGATTAACAGAACATTAGAGAAATAGTAAAGGCTAGCACCCTGCTGAGACTCTCTCCTTGATGCAATCAGAAGATTATAAGAGGTTTATGATTAGCATGAAATGTGCGTTTCTCAGTCATTTGCACCATATCTGTGTACCTGCCAAATCACTCCAAAGTTCACTGAAACATAGCTCATCTTTTGGGAAATGTGGCACCATATCCTGGGTGGTCAAACTGTGCCCACCATGGGACAGATCCAGCTTGTTACCTATTTATAAGTAAAGTTTTATTGGAACAAACCATGCCTACTCATTTGCGTGTTGTGTAAGGCTGCTTTTGTGATACAAAGACAGAGTTACTTAGTGGTAGCAGAGACCTTTGGCCATTTTTTCACTGTCTGGCTCTTTACAGAAAAACCTCACTGAACCCTGCCTAGATCTATACTGGGTACATAGCAGGCACTCAGTAAATATTTGCTGAATGAATGAAGCCCTGCAAGCCACCACTTTGGGCTGAAACCCTCTTTTACATTTCTTTCTCCCCCTTTCTACCAGCACTCTCTTCCTGCTGCTCCACCCAGCTCATCCCTGATAATTAATAAATTATTTGTTTGTTTTTGCATTGCCACTTTGCTCAACATGAAGTGACAGCTCCATTCTTAAAACAAACACTTGTCAGCTGCGTAGTTGATCACTGTAAGCTGCTCCATTTTAGGGCCCAGACATATAAATGGATCTCCCTGTGAGGGGATGGTGATGGATCACCGCGATCTCAGGAGCCCAAGCCCTTCCCTTTCTCCTTGTAGCTGTTGGCATTCATGGCACTCTCTCAGCTCTGGTGCTAAGGGATATATAATAGGCACGGGAAGGCCTATAAAAGTAACATCTGAAACTGCTGCAGGGCTGAGTATTGATTTATTCATTACTATAAATTTTTTGTCATTACTATGCAATTGCTCTATCTCAGGAAGAATTGATAGATGTGGTTGGAAGCTGCAGCCCACTGTGCAAAACTTTTTCCCCCTTCTATAATTTCCTGTAACTCTTCTAAAGAATCATTATTCCTTATTACATGGCCCTGGCATGCCACCTATTTAGATAAATGTGTGAACAAGTGTGCAGTAAATATTCATAGTGGCCCATGTGTCAGCGATATATGTCACTAATTAGATAATTTAGTGGTTCAAATAAATAAATAAGAAAATAGAAGCACACCCAGGAAAATAGTGAAATAAAACATAGGCTCCTTGTAGGCATCTGGGCAAATAGAACAGCCTTTTAGGCTATAGAACACTCTCACATCTTGGAGGCAAATCCTAAGGTCACAGGAGGACTTGAACGGGCTGCTTACTCATGAAAGAAAACCAGACCCACAAGTGCATAACATCTTCCTGGTACTTCTCAGCAAGCCACCCACTCATTACCTAGGCAAGCTACTCTGAAGGGGACTCGGGATTCAGTGGCCTTTCACTCATGTCATCTCTTTGCTTTGTTGAGTCTGTTGTTTATGATTGTGTGAATACAAAGAGAACTGGACTGAGAGTCTGAAGATGATGGCTTCAAGTCCTGACTCTAACCAGAAGTGGGAAAGTTTATTTTTATTCAACTTGGGCCTCAGTGTTCTTATCTGTAGAATGGGAATGGCTATAATTTCAATGATAATGACAATGATGGTCATGATGAAGTTCAGATGAGACGATACACATGGAAGCCCTTTGCAGAATCCAGTTTCCAAGCACACATCAAAGGAAGGTTTTTTAAAATTTTAAATGACTTCAAGGAATATATACTGGGCAGAGCAACTATTCAGGAAAACAAGTTATTAGAAGTTACTATTTTTGGCTGCCTCCTTTCTATCAGGCATTGGGCTAGACTCTTCCCTATATGAAATCAACTAGAATCTGACCAGGTGAAAATATATATGTATATATATAATTTTTTCACATTTTACAGATGGAGAAACAGGATTTGAGACATTCACTATAACTTGCCCAAGACTCCAGATCTGGTAAGTGATGCTGGACAAAAAGCTACCTCTCTCTGGCTTAATCCCTGTGCTCCCAGTGACATGCTGTGATGCCTCCAGCTTTACATTTCTCAAACTTGCTTGCGTTGTTGTTGTTGTCTTTGTTGTTGTTGTTGTTTAGAAATAAAAGACAAGAGTGCTATCTGAGTTGTCCAGATAGCTTGACTATATTGACCAAACTCACAGAGTGATCTCTGTTTACATAAATGTAGTTATCCCAAACTTAGTTTGATTAAGCATCTCTGTGGTGACCTCGTGTACTGGTGTTAAACAAAAATAATTGGATCTACTGATTTCTGAGATCTGCCTGATTAGCTCCTAATGCAGGAACCTGGCCTTAGCCCTTTCCACTGGTGTGTTAGAATATGAAGGAAATGGACACACTTTGTCAAACAGCTAAAGCGACTTCTGTTAGACATGCCTAAACTAGTCAAGGCCTCATCTGGGCATATTCATTTCGCAAATGGAGACGGATCCTGCACATTACCATTAAGCAAGCATGTAAAAGTAAACTTATTCATATCAGCCCTAGAGCCAGCAGATTATCTGATCAAGATGCCACCTTTCTGGTTTGGGTTTATCTAGTCATAACTGAAAGCACTCATTAACTTATTTAGCAGTGAATTTGCGAGTTCTGTGTGTCAGTAGCAGTGGAAGATGATAAGAATGCAAGGCTGACTCAGGTTTAGGTGATTGTTCTTATTCATGGGACCTTGGTTAAGAGTTCCTGCTGTAATTGTTGAACAATAAATATGTAGATGTATGGATGGATAAACATTTGGATGTGTGGATAGGTGGGTGGATGATGAGTTGATAAGTAGATGGATGAATAAGTAAATGAAAGTTTCTTAATCATCCGGAATCTTCTTTTAGTGAATTTTAAAAATTTTATTGAATTTATTGGTTAATAAAAGTATATGTTTCGAGTATACAATTCTATAATACATCATCCATATATTGTACTGTGTGTTCACCACCCAAAGTTAAGTCTCCTATCATAACCACTTATTTCCCCTTTTATCCTCTCCTACCGGCCCCCACCCAATTCTCCCTCTGGTCTGTGTCTGTGAGATTTTTGTTTGTTTGTTTGTTTTCTTAATCTCTTCAGTTTTTAAGTTTATTCTGACCCTTAGGAAGGCTCAGAATAATTTAGTAATGTCTCTGTGACTAACTTTGGTATCGGAATGAATGTCTTCCATATTGATGTACTTCTATTGTAAATTTTTTCCTTTTTCTTGATAATTGCAGTTCTGGACTCTTGTCTCTTGCCTGGTTTTGTCTCTTAGCCAAATCCTTCCCAATTATCATTTTGGTTGTACTCTCTGCATGGATTTGAATCAGGGTTCATCCCTATTTCTCTCTTCCAATTTCCCTAGGATCTACCCATTAACCAGTTTAGTACCCACAGGAGTAGGTTTCTACAGGGCATATAATTGAGTGGATGCTAATCAATGGGAGGTTGGTGGGTGGATGGGGGAATGGGTAACCGTATTGTTTATCCTTGTTTTCTCAACATCAGCAACAGTTCCTCACTCATAATAGGTGATTATAGATTGAGTGAATAGGTGGTTAAATGATTGAATAATAGGTTACCTCAGCCCTCTTTGGGATGAGAGACACCTCACCATTGAGAGCTCAGTTTAATCATTACCCTTACATTGTCTGCTGCATTCTTGCTGCAAAATAAAGTCTTCTCAAGTTATGAGGAGAAAAAAAAGTGACTGGGTGAAGAAATGGAACGTGATTGAATAGGTGATGAATGCATGGATAAATTACTGAATTGCTTATTGGGTAAATGGATAGATAAAGGGAGGAAATGATAACTAGATAAATGATTAAAAGTAAGTACATAGGTGGATGCCCACATCAGTAAATGAATGAATGGGTGAATGGATAGATAGATGAATGGATAGGTGAATATATGGATGTTTAATTGCTTGGACAGACTTGGGTGGACCTAGGGGTAAGTGGATGAATTTGTGAATAAAAGAGTGGATAATGGGATGAATGTTTGAATTATAGCCTTAAAACCTGTTGGACACAGAGAGGACAGGCAATACTTAAACTCTGCCCTGATTATGGCCAAAGTAAACAATCCTCTTGGTTTAGGGGAATAAGGCTGCTGGCTTTGGGAAGATTAAGGGAATCACACACAAGGGCATGGAAAGTCTGACTGGCTGGCCAGAAGAGTGATAATGACTCGTGGTTTCCAAACACTGTTTATAAAATAACCAAAGAGGCAATGAGTGTGTTTCTTGGGTTCCTTGAGGCCACTGTGAAGAGGGATGTAACCTCAATGGGGACAGCCTCATACAAAATGCAGCCAGCACAGAGAGCATAATTGCCTGGGGGTCACAGGCCTACTATTGACCAGATGGCCTCACTGTTTTCTGCTTTGCCTTTTTCTTTTCTCTTCTTTTCTTTCCCTTTCTTCCTTCCTTCCTTCCTTCCTTCCTTCCTTCCTTCCTTCCTTCCTTCCTTCCTTCCTTCCTTCCTTCAGTTCTTTCTTTCTTTCTTTCTTTTCTCCTTTCTTTCTCTATCTTTCTTTCTTCTTTATTTTTTGTTTCTTTCCCTAGTTCACACACACACACCAAAAAAAAGCCGTAAAAAAATCCTGTGCCTGTGAGCTATAAAGGTAGAGGAGACTTCTGTCCCCATCCATGAGACTGGCTCTCGAGAATTGGAAGGAGGATTGATTTACATCAGTTACTCTTGTATTTATGTTCTTATAGGCATTGCCATCTTACCATTAATTTCATTGACTTCAATGAAATAAGGAGCTATTATTGACTATGCAGTGGTTCTCAACCTTCCTAATGCCGCGACCCTGTAGTACAGTTCCTCATGTTGTGGTGACCCCCAACCATAAAAGTATTTTCGTTGCTACTTCATAACTGTAATTTTGCTACTGTTATGAATCGTAATGTAAGTATCTGATATGCTATATGTATTTTCCAATGGTGGCGACCCACAGGTTGAGAACCGCTGCCTTAGAGTATCCAAGCCCATTAAGGGCAGGATCTTTCCAGGTCCTGAGACGACACTGTTTAGCCCTTTTTAGATGTCTTCTGATTACCATCTGAGATTTCCATCTCATAAAACTTCCATGTTAGATAGTAGTTAAAACACAAACACAGTAGACACTCCAAATAAAATGTTTAAAAAAGAGTGGATAAACTTTGGTCTCATTCAAAGAATCCAGAGAGAGAGGCTTTTTGTGCACTATCAAATCCCCAGCTGCTTATACAATGTCTGGAAGAAGAGGAGGATTTAGTGAGGGTTCTCTGATTTTAAGTGCAAGAAACCAACTGGAATGACGTTAAACATGAATAGGGAATGTGTTGAAAGGCATTTGGTAGCTCACAGATTACAGGGAACAGTCGGACCACCAGGACTTGGAAAGGACAGTGGCCAGAAATTTACAACCAGTCTCTCTAGCACAAAGACATTGGAAATGAGTTAGCTGCCATTGTTTTTTGATGGGGTGCTTCTACTCAAGGTTTAAATTTCTGAGAGTAAAAATGTGATTGGCTTATGCTCTTAGAAAAAGAAGGGGAACTGACTCTGGACAGATAAAAACAACAGTGATGAAGAAGGGAGCAATCTTAAGACTCTTCTCATCCCTTCCCCATCATTGCCCAGAGCCTTAAAAGCTACCTTCCCCCATCACCCTTGCTGTCCCCAGATGTTTAGAAGCATTGAGAAAGGGCCTGTGTCAGATCAGGGAGCCACAGCACAAAGTAAGACTTTTCTGGCTCCCACATAGAATGGCATACGTGGAAAACCCAAGCTCTGTGGGAATCCTGTTACAGTATATGAAGAGCCAGAGCCTCAATTATGGGTACTCTGAGGACAAAATTTCAGACTTTGCTCTGGCTTTTGTCAGCTTAAGACTCTTAAGGTAGTTTACACAAAGATTTGTATGTCTGAATTTTTCCCTGGCAGGTTCTCATTATAACCTAGATAACACAAACCCCAAATATTTGTGGTTAGCAACAATAAGGAATTTTTAAGTTGCCTGACATCTTCTATCCATGTAGATCACCACCTGGGATCAATGTTCAGCTCTGAGACAAAAGGAGACAGAAGGATGGTGGGAAATTTTTCTTTGGTGTGTGCAATGTCTGATTTTAAACTCCTCTAACACTTTCAATCTCTCTCTCTCTCTCTCTCTCTCTCTCTCTCTCTCTCTCTCTCACACACACACACACACACACACACACACACACACACACACACACACACACAAACCCCATACCTTTTGCCCTCCAACAGGCTCTTACAGAGAAACGCAAAGGAAAATGTTGATGTCTACTCACCTAAGAAAAGTATCGCCAGCCAACTAGTTTGCCTTCCACCACTGCAGAAGGGGGAAGGGGCACTTTCATGATTTTAGTGTAAGGTTTCTTTCTGCATTCCCTTTCCTTTGCAATGCCCTGGCCATGGCTTATACCCTTTGCTTTCAGGACAAGCTGGTTTCAGATTGTCTGGAGTTGAGCAGATCAACTGTAGCACGTCGGTAAACAGAAGACTGTTTACATAAAAAATATAGATTTCCTTTAAGCACTTTGCTTAAGCTTTTAGTAAATCGTATTTACGTTATTATTGTTTATGTTCTCAGAAGTCAGCAGGAGGATGGCCGTGTTGCAGTTTATGTGGTTTCATGATTCACACTTGATGAGGCAGCTATCACGCAGGCGGGGATGAGGAGGGGTAGACTCGGGGACGCACAAAGAAGATTATAGCAAGCTCTCTTGTGGGATCCACGGCCTTAACGTAATGGTACAGCCAAGGGCCTGGGGATTTCTGAGTCAGTCTTTCAAATTCCCAGACATGTTTATCAGTTTTGAGTTTCAAAATGGGCCCACCCAGAATAAAGCCCCATTACACCTGAGGTTTCACGATGTCTGTGTTTCAGGGGATTTTCCTGAGATCCAACCTCCTTCCTAGCTGCCAGCTTGATAAGGTACTCTGCACCTCTACTGTCCCCCGGGTCCTGAAAGCGTCATTTGGGGTGACCTGCTCTGCCAGCCTGTGATTGGCTGCTGGCTGAGCCCCTCTGTGCCAGTGGTGCCCATCCAGATGTTTCAGGGCTTGGGTGGGCATTGGAGGGGAAGACAGTGACCCCAGTGCTGGAGGTTTCCCAGACTTAAAACTTGGTGAGTTAAGAAGTACCAATTGGCAGTTACAAAACAGTCGCAGGGATGTGAAGTACAGTACAGGGAATGTAGCCAATAATATTTTAATAACTACGTATAGTGCCAGGTAGATACCAGACTCATCAAGGGGATTACTTTGTAAGTTATATAACTGTCTAACCACTATACTATACACCTGAAACTCATAGAGTACTCAATGTCAACTGTAATCGAAAAATAAAAAAAAATAAAAATAAAAAAGTTGATGGATAATCATCATGAGCTATCTCCTATGGTGTGTTCAACTCAGGGCACATTAAGTAGTTCAAAGTAAGATGTCTAAGAGAGGATGGGACAAAATAAGGAGGAGGAGGGCATTTTTTTTTTTTATGAGGCATTGGAACAGAATGGGTAAGAGCCTAGGTTTTGGAGACATTTAGATCTTTTTTATTTGTTTGTGTGATTCTCTGTTGTTTGTTTTGTTTTTAAGACCCAATTCTGCTTCTTGTTCATTCCATGGCTTTGGGCAAATTTCTTAACTTCTTTGTGCCTTAATTTACTCATCTATGATTGGAAGATACTCATAGGCTTCTGAGAGGATTAGATGAGATAATGAGTTTTGCAAAGCACTTGGCATAGTACCTGATACATAATAAGCTCCTAATGCTTAGCACCAAGACATAAAAATATTTGTATTATATTTAAAGGCAGCAAGAAGGGAAACAGAGAGGCATCTAACTGGGGGGAAGGTAAGCCAGGAGGAATTTTCTGGGCTACATTTTAGAAGCCATGAAGGCATTTGGTGTGGGGTGGTGCAATATTTAAAGGAGCCGCCAGTTACCTGTTCTCCTGGGAGTAGGTTGAGAACCAGAAGAACCAAGGACCTGGCTCGTATTTCATGAGGGTACATGTCCAGTTAGGGACTCCTTATACTCTGAGCCATCACAGAGCCATTTTAAAGCATGTTTTCTGGGATCCACATGTCCTGGACACTTGATATTTTCCCTCACAAACTTTCTTTGATAAAAGCTCAAGTCAGATATGGCCACGAGGGAGTAAGTGTTTGGGGATAATATCTGTTATCGAAGTCTGCTAATTTTCTCAATGAGATCTCTGCTCAGAAGCGAACTCATTCATTGCGTCATTCCTTTATCAACAAATATTTATTGAGTATCTACTTTGTGCCAGGCTCTCTGCAAAGTGCTGGAATATTGTGGTGAGCAGTACTCCAGCACTTAGCAGAATATCATCACTGAGCATAGACTCTAGTGAGGGAGACCACCATAAACACAAATTGTTATAAGTGCTATGATGGAAGAGTGTAAGTTCCTGTGAGAGCATACAGGGGGGTGCCTGAGGATCTAGGGTGAGGGTTGTCAGGAAGGTCTCCCTAAGGGAGTGATGTTTGCATTGAAGAATGAAAGGTCTTAACAAGGCTCAATGGATTGAAGGTAGAGGGAGAAGAAGAGTTATATGGTGCTCTAGTTATCATTATATCGCATCTCATATGATCAACATATCTGCATTAACATATCTGCATAACAAATCACCCTGAAACTTAGTGGCTTTTAACCATACTTTGATTGCCTCTTCCAGCTCTGAGGTTGACTGGGCTCAGCTGGGTGGTTTTTGCTGCAGCTGCTGTCAATCGTTGACTGGACTGGATGTTCACAATGGCTCCCTCACATATGTGGCAGAGGATGCTAGCTGTGGGCTGGGAGCTATGCTGAGCCTGTCAAATGGAGCCTCTCTGTGAAGCGTGGGATTCTCCCAGCACGGTAACTGGGATCTGAGGGGTAGCGTCCCGTGAGTGTGTTCCAAGAAGCCCAGATAAGAGCAACAAGACTTTTTAGGACCTAGCTTCAGCTATGCCAGAATGCCCCTTCTGTCCCATTCTAATGCTTAAGTTAGTTGCCAAAACCAGACCTGATTCAAGAGCCAGAGAGAAATATGTAATTTACACTTCTCAGTGGCAGTGGGAGATGGACATGGGCAGGTGGAATGCTTTGGCGGCTATCTTGGAAACACCTTATTAGATGTGGCTTTTGTCTTGCTGTTCGTTCTGCCTGGGTTGATCCTCTCCAAATATTACATGACTTGCACTATTTAGATCTAAGTTCAAAATATCTCCTCATTTCAAAACATCACCTCCTCAAAATATCATCACCTCCTCAAAATATCCCCCTCAAAGAGGGTTTCATTGACCTTTGTATCCCGTAACTTTCTTCCCCATGACCATTTAAAATTATTTTCATAGTAATTACCACTCCAAAATTATCCTTTATTGGATATTTGCTTCCATCTTCCCACAATGACCCCTACCTACCCTCACACCCATGATACATAAGTCCCAAGAGGTCACAGTCTTGCTCACCAATGTATCCCTTAGAAACGTGCCTGACACTTAGCAAGCACTAAATAAATATTTATTGAGTGAAGGAAGGGGATTCTAAGCAAAAGTAAATGCCACATACAATGACCCCGAGGCCGGAGGTGAGTGTGGTGATCTGAGGAAATTAACAAAGCCACGTGTGTTGGGACACAGGCGTGAGGGGCCAGCCAGGTGTCAGCGGCTGGGAGCAGCATCGCAGCCACATCCAAACTGACTCAGCCTGAAGTGCAGAGTGTACTTATTTTCTGGTATCCAGCACCCCAGTTTAAACATGCCTGATGTGTGCTCAAAATGACTTATTTCATGGACAGATGAAGCCCACTAAATCTGGGCGCTTTCTTAACGTTTTCCAAAAATAACTAAAAAACAAACAAAACAGCCACAACAAAAACACCCACAAACAACTAAGTGATGAACTGCTTATGTTCAGAGAAGAAGGTTTTGCATTTTTCCAGGTAGATACTAAGACATTGTTTTATTTATTTCTTACAACTTCTCTATGAGGTTGATATTTTTTTTTTAATTTTTTCATTTCACAAATACTGACCCTCTGAACACGGGAAACTTGCCCGAGGTTCTCCCATCCAATACTGGTAGATGCTGGGTTCAAATATAGGTCTGCCTTACCTCAGAGCGCGGCAGAGTAGTTTGGAGTAATGGCTGACGATGGAAAGGGGGAAATCAGGGAAGACGAACGTCTAAACCAAACCCCAGAATGATATATTTCCCCTGTGGCACTGACTCAACTTGCTGAGCCCCATGATAACTGGCCAGCTCTGATTACAAGGCAAGGATCTGATTCCCGCCTCAATTACGACTGAATAACCACTAGTTAGGAATCATGAAAGGGCCTGAATGAGTGCAGTGGGCTGAGGAAGGCCCACTGGTTGCCAGAGATGGAGGCAAAGGCAGTCAGAGGTGGGGACACTTCAGTCAAGCCCAAACCAAAGCCACCAGAACACCATGTCCGTGACCAGGAGGAGGGGAGTGGGCTGTGGTTGGGGAGATTGCTGGGATCTGTCTGCCAATCACCAGTTTTTTTAACTGGGTGCTCACTCTTGGTAAACAGAAATGTGTGCTTCAGTCACACGGGGGCTTCCCAGCTGGCTCTCACTTTCCACCCCCCAGCACCAGGGGCTCTCGCCCCTAAATGTATGTGAACCATGATCATTTCAATATGTGTGTGTGTGTGTGTGTGTGTGTGTGTGTGCGCTTAGATGGCCTTCTTACTTGATAACTCAGTCTATGTTTTGAGCTATTTTCCTCTTTACTTTTGTTCCATATGGGGAAAACTTAAATACATATTTTTTTAAGGAGATGGCTATAAAATTTTTTCTTAAGTTAGACCATCTGTGTTGGTGGAAACTTTAAACTTTTCTTCTGGGAAGGGGAATTTAATTTTCTTGTTTTCTCCTGTTCTTTGGAATTTCCAGGGAATTAAAAAAAATCCCAAAGGAACAAATTTTCCAAGGAAATATGGAAATAAGAGAAATTAATATGCCTACCAGATATTTCAGCAGATTTGCATCATCTGGCATTTCTCTGAAGGGATACAAGATAAAGGATATACCCAAGAGTTTGCAGTGAACTTGGATAGTCAATGGCATGTTATTTACTTCTTACCTGGGATATGAGTGTGAAAGCCAGGATCAGCTTCCCAGAAGAAATTCTAGGTAGGTTTGTAAGTTGAGAAGAAAAGTGAGATAAGCGGAGGGGAAAAGGGAGAATCACTCAGCCAGTGCAGCCCATCATCGAAATTAATGTTCTCAGCCTCCAGTTTTTACCTTTATGCCCAGGGTAACCTTGACCTCAGCTGAACCCCCACCTCCTAGATGATACCCAGAGCCTTCCACTCCTGTGTGTGCTCACCCCAGGTCTCTGACTTAGTCCTGCTATTGTCTTTGGTACCAAGCCTCACTCTGAATGGTGAATGGGGTCAACTAGAAAGGGACTGAGGAGTCAGCAGGAGCTTCCCCATCCACTGGACCAACATCTAAAGATTTTCCCCCAAGAGCCCTATCCCCTGATTGTATAATCAAATGCTTTCTAGGAGCTGCAATGAAGGTATTTTGCAGATATAATTAAAATCCCGACTCACTTTAACATGTTGAGATTAGGCAGTGGGGATCTGACCCTATCTGATGAGCCCTGTAAAAGCAGAGGGTTTTCTCCAGCTGATGGCAGAAAGGAAGTCAGAGGGATTTAAAGCAAAAGGAGGACTTGAGGTGCCATTGCTGGCTTTGAAGAAGGAAGAAGCCACGTGGTGAGGACCCCAGAGGGGCCTCTAGAAACTGGGAGTGGCCCCGCTGCCAGCCAGGAGGGAAGATACAGCCAAAATCCCACACCAGGGAGGAGCCAGATTCTGCCCACAACCCAAACGAGTTTGGAAGCAGATTTCTCCTTAGAGCCTGAAGATAAATCCCCGCCTGGCTGGCACCTGGGCTTTGGACTTGTGAGACCCTAAGCAGGGAGCCCTGCCTAGCCCACCTGGACTTGTGACCTACGGAAACTGCCAGGTAAAATGTTGGTGTCATTTTAAGCCACTAAGTCTGTGCTAATTTGTTACACAGCAATAGAAGACTAACACAGTCTCCATTCATGAACACATTATAGCCCAGCGCACTGTTGGGTTTTTGTTCTGTGAAATCAAAGGACATTGCTTTACTTGTCTCTCAGACAAGTAAACATGAAGGTGATCAAAATTTGTTTTCTGAAGGAAAGACTGGATGGGGCAGAGGTTTTTTAGGCTTCCTAGATTCAAAGTTCAACTTCTTCCCCTAATAGTGTTTGACCTTGAGTTGTCAATCAATTTCTCCAGGCCTCACTGTCTTCATCTATAAAATTGGGACAGTAATATGGCTGTTGGGGGATTAAATGATAAAATACTCATAAAGCATTTGATTCACTGCCTAACACACTGTGATCACTCAGTACATGTTATCTGTACATGTGATCTTTGCTTGGGTGGATTAATGAATGGATAAACTCCAGGGAAAAGGAGATAAGACGCCATTAACACAGCTCTCAGGTTGTGCAACTCAAGCCAGGTCTGTACTAGATCAGATCAACATGTCATCCTGGATCTGTGAGCTTGATGAACGATGCCCACAGTAGACCTGGATTCAGGACCAGATCCTAAGGAAATGGTTGGGCAACCCAAATGGAGACCCCACTTGGAAACCAGGAGAGCCATAGGCTCAGCTGGGACACTTCTACGGGTGTGGGAACCACTGCCAATAGGTTATCCAGACTCCTGACTCCCGAGTGAGCTGCTCAAAGAGGGTCCACTGAACAACAGGACTGTCCACGAATTCAAAACGGCTGAACCAGCAGCCCCAGGTAGACAAAGCCAGACTTTACAAAAGCCTTGTTCCCAGGATCTGTTCATTTCAAGCCTTGCCAAGGAGCCAAAGGTAGAAATCCACAAACATTCTACCCTCCTGTCTCGAGTAGAGTATGTATTACTCCGTAAAAATATTTTTCCTGAAGGACATGTAACCTGGGACAATGTGTTTATGGCCTGTTATTTTTCTTTGAATTCTAGAGTGCTTTTTCAGAGAAACATATATCTTAAAAGTCATCAGTTTGTCACCAGAAAAAAAAAGAAATATTTAAGGTAAGACAGCAACCTGAGACACAGTGGCAATTGGATCTTTTTGTTAGAGCTGGGTTAAGGTGACATCATAAAATCAGCCGTCTAGCGACACAGAGGATTCCATCTGCACCAGTGACAAGCATTTCTCTTGCAAGCTCCCTCTTACCTCTGTTATGTGCAGAGCCCTCGTGGAAGTGCCTCAGTCTACCCTTTTCCTCTGTTTTCCTGCTGTCTAATTCTAGCAAGTTAGAAAGCATTGGGGCACGCTGTGGAGGAGGATACTGGAATATTTGTAAATAACTGGCGGGTGCAAAGATCCATTTCTTCGGAGGGGAGAAGAAGAATGTGGAGTCCGCGTGGTCCCTGCATGGGTGTGCATTCAGGGACTGGCGCCCAGAGGGGACAAGAGCAGAGAGGGCTGGCCAGAACAATGGGCCGTCACAAATGCCATGTTATGTAACTGGGTTGCTTGAATTCACAATTGTGAAGGCCACCATTGTAGGAGAAGGCCTGCCCTCCTTCAGGTGGTGGGAGGCAAGCAGGGTCCCCATTCTCCCAACCAGGTGCCCTTAACTCTGTTAACCAGCCAGCGGAAGCCAACAGCTGCCCACGCCAGAGAGAAGAGCCAGGTCAGTCCTTACCCCGTGAAGGTGCTCCATAACTGGGTGGAACTGTAAACTGCACTTGAGGATGTTTTTAATTTAAAAATCAAAGGAGAACATTAGATACCTCCCCAAACATAGCAACTGGCCATTTGAAAATGGTCTGATTCTTTCCACTCAATGCAAGCCTTTGAGCTTGAACGGTGTTCTCTGGATCGCGCTTTGGGACTACACATGTTCCGTAGCTGGGTGAAGACACGTGAACATGAATCTGCAGAAAGGTCACCAGAGCGGGGCATCAGGGGAAGCCTGGAAGAAATGAGTTTTGAAGATAGAATGGCTGCTGCTGTGTTGAAGACACCAAGGACGACTTTGAAGGTTACTTTCCACTTTGTCGCCTTGCACGCAGCCCCTGATTTACCAGGCACGAACAGTGAAAAGACAAGACTTTCCCTGGCCTGCCTTCCAGTTTCGTGTGGAGCTGCTCCTATCTGCAAGCCTGGAGCTGCAGCCACACCCAAGCATGCCAGGGACACTTCCCCAGTCACTCATCATGTGACCATCCAATTCATCAAACTAGCTAGCCTATCCCTGCTTCTGTAAAAGCCCTCCTCAAGGACCCTCCCCGGCTCCTGCCCTGCGTTAGTTAACATGCCCTGTTTCTTAAGTTCTAATAACTCCTGTGTTTAACTCCTGCCAGCATTTACCCCGCCCTCCTCTCCTGGTCAGTTCACAAACCTGCCTCCCTCACTAGAGTGTGTCCTGGCGAGGCCAGGTCTCCACTTCTGTGTCTTTCGTGTTCAGCATGTAGGGTGGCTTTGTGATATGTCATAGAACCTTTCTCCCGGACTCTGGGTGGTTGTAAAGAAGCTTTGCGATCAGTAAGCTCACTTGCAGATACAGGCAGAGGCCTTTGTCCTTGTAGTTGTGTTGCTGTTACTCTGTATTTGAGCTGGAGGTGTAGACAGAAGCTTGGCTCTGAATGTTCAGGGGTTCCACCTGCCTGCGCAGTTAGTCAGCCTGTCGGAAGAGATTTGCAGTTTCTATTGGAGAGTGTTCCAGGCAGGAAGGGGCAGAGGAACAAATAGCTGGGGAATTGCTCTCTCACTGTTGTCCTCAGATGGGAATATGGGGTGATGATGATGATGTCCTCAGATGGGAATATGGGGTGATGATGATGATGATGACAACGATGATAGTGATGGTGCTGATGTTGACAACCTGAATGAGTGTTTCTGGAGTTCTAAGAACTTTCCATTCCTTTTCTTGTTTACACCACAAAAGAAAAACAGAGGCTAGATATGATTATTATTCTAATTTTTTATTCTTTAAAAAAATACTTTATGAAGCTATGATTGACATCTTAAAAACTTCACATATATTATATTCACCAGTTTATTCTGTTTATCAGATTATTTATTCACTTGATTTTTAGGTTCACTTGTTGATAGATGTGTATTTGTTGTTCATAATTTGTATCTTTACCTTTTTCTTCTTCTTGCTCTTCTTAAAGGATACCTTTCAGCATTTCATATAATACTGGTTTGGTGGTGATGAACTCAGGGGCATAGAAAGGGAGTGGACTGACTATTCTCGGGGAGAAAAGGGGTATGGGGGTGCAAAGAGACTGGACAAAAATCATACACCTATGGATGAGGACAGTGGTGGGGGGGTAAGGGCAGAGGGTGGGATGGGAACCGGGTGGAGGGGAGATATGGGGGGGGGGAAAGAGGAACAACTATAATAATTTGAACAATAAAGATATAATTAAAAAAACTTCACATATTTAATGTATACAACTCAATGAGTTTAGGGATATAGGGGTATGTGTATACCCGGGAGTCCATCAAGGACATAGATGTACCCAAACTTTCCTCCCACTCCTATTATTATTATTATTATTATTATTATTATTATGTGAACACTTCACATATGATCTGCCTTCTTAGAAAATGTCAAGTATATAATACAGTATCACTAGCTATAGGCTCTATGCTGTACAGCAGATCTTCAGAAATAATTTATCTTGCATAATACATAATACTCCTCTCCCAAGCCCTTGGCAACCATCATTCTCTGCTTCCATGAGTTTAACTGTTTTAGACTCCATATATAAAGAAGACCATATAGAATTTGTTTTTCTGTGTTTATCTTATTCCACTTAGCATAATATGGACCTGGAAAGGATTATTCTCCTTTAACAGTATGGAATGAGTTGCCCAAGATCACACCTCTTAGGGAAGCCAGCACTGGAGCCCAGCAGCCGAGGCCAAATGTCCATACATACTCCTCAACACTACTTCTACTGCTACAAGTGTGTAAGCACAGGCCCAGTGTGTCTATATTCACACCTGTGTAGACAAATGCATGAAGTGGGGTGTGTTATTTGTGCTTGTGTGCACATTAGGTAGGTGTGTGCTGGGTGTGTCTGATTCTGTCTGTTCATGTTAGAAGGTCTGTGTATATGTACACTGTGTTTGCATATGTCTCTCAGCTCCAAAAAAGCACCAGGCATCAGGGTCCGAATAGGGCTGTTATTAATATGATGAAAAGTTCCCCCAGGTAATGGGGGCCCCACCTGTGGTTTCTTCCCTCCTTGCCCACTTCGAAACATAAACATGAAGTCAAGTCTGAATTGGGTTGGGTCGGGGTTCTGGCCTTATCCCAGACAGTGCTGCAGAGAAAGCTGTAGATTGTTGGGAGATAAACTTCCACCAGCTGCTCTTCAATGGTAAATTTACCTTTAAATGCACCCTGTCATTTTTAATCTCAGGCACTAGGCATAGTCACCTCCCAGGAAACAGGCTCAATTGTAAGACCCCTTCCAGCCAGGTAACAACACCCTGGCTGCAGGAGCCCATAGCAGACTCCAGGGCCCAGGGGCATGTATGGGTGTGGATGGAGCAGCCAGGGTGATGTATGCAAATTTTACTGTCAGGGGCAACTCAGATGCAGTCCAAGGACAGTGCCAAGAGGCATTTTGTGTTCTGGGCCATGAGGGTGTCCCCCGAGACAGGAAATCTCCAGGTAGGAAGTGGGACTGCAGAGTGGCTTGTTCAATCCTATTAAAGGTGAGAATGCAGTGAAGGCGGCTGACAAGGTAGAGAAGCTGTTGTTTGTTTTATAAAGACAAACACTTGACAGTTCAAAGAGAGAAGCAGGCTTCCTCCAAGGTCCCATCTCTGCTCCCAGTCCCTGATTCAGGGCACAGAATCCTGGCTGGGTTCATTTTTTTCTTTATTTTGTTAGAAAGTAAGCTACTTAAGATCAGGGCTTATTTTGATTTTTAAAATGTTCATATCATTTCATTTTATTCAGATTTTCAGGTTAAAGATTATTAGCATGCCCTCAATGATACCAGTAACTAGAGCCATGCTATATACTTTTGTTTTTATCTGTGAAAACTGATCATCTTGTTTGAGCCTATATAAAGCTTCATATTTTTCAAAGGTTCCTATCTAAATTAAAAGCACACAACCTCTCTTCTAGCATCAAGCCATTCAAAGGTAGTTTCTGAATGTTTGCTGTGGGTCAGAAAGACCCTGAATTCAGGGTCTAGCCATGCGCCTGAGGCCACTCAGTAAGTAGCTTAAGGAGAGCTGAGAATCTAAATGGGACGGGCAAAAACAGCCAACAAATTTTCTGCTTATAAACTTTGGCAGACCACTGGGCGTTATGAAATGACCATGCATAATGGAGGATCAATTAAGAGAGTAGAGGGTCAGAAACAAGACATGAGTCTTCATCAACCTATCGAATGAATATATATCAGGTAGGAGAAATAGTGTGGTGAAGGCAAAAAATAATTACTGATGTTTGAAATTCTCAAACAGTGCTTTTTCATTATAGAAAATCTTGAGGTAAAAATAGCCAATATGTACAAAGAAGGGATTTAAAAAATATTTATATTTACGTCATACAGATCCCCAGATTTCTTTCCACTATTTATTTATATATTTATATTTATTCATTTATTTATTTATTTATATTCATCTAAGACTATTGATACTGGAGTTGGAGGAGGATTGAGATCTCAGCTGACTCTGGCAGTGAAATATGGGATAATCATGGGATGTACACAAAAATGTCTTTCCCCAACACCATTATGACTTTTATATTTTTAAATTCACACTCAATGATAATCAATATTCCTTAAAACCCATAGATGCCAACCTTCAGAAAAGTTGGTGTTCTGGGTTGATTTGTGTCCCCTAGTACTGTAGAATATGACCTTATTTGGAAACAAGGTCATTGCACATTTAATCAAGGTAAGATGAGGTCATTAAGGTGGTGTCCTTATGAAATGGGGGAATTTGGACAAACACACCCAGAGGAAAGCCCATGTGACGACAATCATGTGGTAATGGAAGCAAAGAATGAAGTGATGCAGGTACAAGCCAAGGAGCACCAAGGATTGGGGGTCACCACCAAAGGCTGGGAACAATCAAGGTAAGACTCTGCCCAGAGTCTCAGAGGGAAATGGTCCTGCCCTTTAAAGCACCTTGACTTTGGGCTGTAAGCCTCCAGGACTGTGGAGAATGCATCTCTGTTGTTTCAAGCCACTCACTTGTGGTAGGTTGTTAAAGCCCTGGGTCACAAATACAGTGGAACTCTTGTTTCCGTCCATGTGTGAGCACTGGGTGCTATTTTACCTTGTTGGTTTTGTTGGTGTTAGATTTTTATAGAGAAAACAGATTTTAAGGCATATTGATTATTTTTGGTGTGAATTTAGGTTTGACATCCATGGGATGAGAGGGTGTCTAGGGCCCAGCCATCAAAGGGTGTGAGCATAGCTTCTGTTAGAGACTGAATACTGTGTGTGTGCTCTGTCTGTTCCTCTGCCTCGGCTCACAGGGACTTCCTGGCGGCCCTTAGAGTTAGGTTGATGACAATGACCTCTTACCAGGTCTTCAAAATCTCTATCACAGTTTCTCTTTTGCTGCCACAGTCACCTTGGAGGGCACATGTTCTACGTGACACAGGCACCAGATGTCCATTGATGTGTGTGAGAAATGAACTTGACTTGTGTTATGCAGCATTATTGGGCATAATTTTGATTTCTGGTAATTCTATCATTTCTTATCCTATTACCCTACCAGGATAATTTAAAGGAGATGTTTAGACACCAGAGAATACAGCATCACTGGCCTGGCAGGCAGACCTTTTAAAAGAAGTCCACACACGGAAGCTCTAATCCTCTTCCAACCCATGTCCTTACAGCTTAGAGAAAATGAATTTAAATGAAACATAGCAGTTATGGGCTTGGAAATCAGGAGTAATAAATCCTGGATTATAATGTACACTAGCTATATGGCTCTGGGCCAGTTCCCTATATGCTCAGAACCTCTGTTTGCTCGTGTGTGCAAAACGGGATCACTGCAGCAATCTCAGGAACTGTCCAGAGGTTTAAACTGATGAGATATGGGATGATCATTGGTAACATCCATCCATTGATCAAACAATAAGCATAGTGCGTGGCTCCGAGTGAGTTTGATTTCTGCACTTCTTTACTTCATCAAGACACCTAATAACTTTGGTGATCAGGGTGAGCTTCTCTCCCTGGTGGTTCAGAATCTGTTTACGTCTGAGCAACAATGGAGACTACAAACCCCTGAACTTCCTTTGTGGTTAGATCTCTCTTAAAATGGGCAGCATAAACATTACCTGTGGATTAAGGGTTTCTGTGTTTTGTTTTTCAGCTAGTGTAGGGTGGCTCTGCTATGCACTTACAGACTTGGGAATGCACCTTAAATTGCATTTTAAGATAATGCTATTGCTTATTTTATATATAAAAAAGGAAAATATTCTAGTATATTTTAAAATGAAACTGGTCTTAATAAAAATAAAAGGGGGGGACAGGGAGGAGGTTTCTTACGGTGGAAGAGAGTAAGAGTTCAGTTTATATAATCAATATCTGCCCTGGCTGGTGTGGCTCAGTTGGTTGAGCGATGTTTCATGCACTGAGGAGTTGCCTGTTTGATTTCCAGTCCAGCACGTGCTCAAGTTGCAGGCTCAATCCTCAGTGTGGGGCATGCAGGTGGCAGCTGATTGATCTCTTGCTCTCACATCAATGTTTCTCTCTTCTTCTCTTTCTCCCCTCTTCTCTCTCTAAAAATCAACTTTAAAAAGATCTTAAAGAAATAAATAGTCAACATCTGTATTGAAAATGCTCTCTTTAAAGCTGGCTTTTCACACTCGACTGTTTCCTGTTCTCTGTACCCAGAACTAATAAACCACAGTCTCTGGTGTGGGGCCTGGGCACATGTGTTCTTTGATGACTTTGAAGTGATTGCAATGGGAAGCCAAGGTGAGAAACTCTTCCCTGGACAAAACTCGATCAAAGACCCAAAATAAAAATTCCTACCATCACAGGGGTGCGGTTCGTAGAAAGGCTTCTAGAACTAGCCAATCACATCTTTACAAAGTGATCATGAGATAATTAGCATGCTCGCCATTGTTCAGATACGGAAATGCAGTCTTGGAGAGATGGAAGGCCTTGATCAGGTTCACACAGTTAGGAAGCAGTGAAGTTAAAACTTGAACCTCAGTCTGCCTGCATACAAAGCTTTCCAAGGACAGGGCTGTCCCCACTGCCCTGAATCCTCTTAAGGCACTTAGACACAGTTCTGGTCAAGAACATCTGAATTGTGCTTCTGCCTCAGATGGATGGTAAACCAAGTCATGAACTCCTAGAAAGCAACAATCTATATCTATCTATATATATGCCAAATATGCTAAGTGTCTGCCCAAAGGGTCGACCGCTTGACCAGTCACTATGACACACACTGACCACCAGAGGGCAGACTCTCCAACCCATAGGTTATCTTGCTACTGGAGACTGGGTAAGATGGACTGGACTTACCCTGGAGCCAACCTCCCATGGTTCCTCCCTGGCTTCTAAAATATTTCTTCTAATTAATTTCCTTTCAATGTGCATAAATTTGTGCACCAGGCCTCCATGTTCTAAAATTTTCAACCCAGGAGCCACTGCTCCTGGTCATAGAGAGGATAGCTAAGTTCCTTCACATTCTGTCCTAAAAATTCTGATGCACATGCCAGCCTGTTAGTTGCATGGAGCCACAGAATGGAGGTGATTATAATCAATAAGAATGAGAGAGAAGGGAAGTCTTTGTGGTTGGGGTTGTTAAAGGACCAGCCTACAGTGTCACACTTTCTGCACACAAACCAACCACCCCCATCTACCCAAATGGACTCTGACATTTCTAAATATGCTCTGATGCTCCAGCCTTTGGAAATGCCATCCTCGTATGGATTCCTCCAACAATTCCTACAACTTTCCTTGTAGGAGTTTAAGTTTTAACTTCTGCAGGCAGATGGTGATTCCTCTTTTATTTTGCTCCCATGACCAATAGCCCTCTCTGGAATGACTCTTTCCACTGTATCCCATGGATCAATATGCCCAGCATCGCCTGCACAAGAGGCTCAGCTTCTGTAGGGCTTGGATTGTGTCACACTCATTTGGGATCCCAAGGCCTAGATTCAAGAACAATGTCTGACATATAGCAGACATTGCTATAGACATTTATTCATGTCTTAAAAAATGAATAAATGTTGAATTGATGGGAAGTTTGGTTCTTCTGGGCTACACCTAGGGATTTCAGGAACAACGATGTCCCTGCTAGTCCTCTGAATGTGTTAAAAATAAGAACACCAGTGTGGTGGGTCACACCATTTGCTGTCGGCCCATGGGTCATTTTATCATGGGACAGTCACTCCAGCTTGGAGCCTGAACTCCCGCTGACGGGAGCATGTCATCTTTGCCCCGTTAAGAGGATTCCTCCACCCCCAGTACTTACAGGGTAAATGACTTGTTAAATCCGGAGCCCTCAGAATACATCTCTCCCCATGTACTTCATATTCCTTGGGCGGTTTATCGCACTTTCGAGTAGTACATATTTTATAGAGAAGGGAGAGCTCTCCAATTAATAGTAATTGTGATCGAAGCAGTAATGCTGGTCTCCAGCCTCATTCCAAGAGGAGACTGGAAGGCCCATCTTAATTGCCACAAAGAGCTATGTCTATCTGCGGCAGTATATAAATAATAAATTAGAGGAAGGGAGAGACTGCAATTCGTACAGTCTTCCGAGGAGGCGCGGATATTTATGTAGTGCTGATTGCTAAAAATCTCCTGCAAGTAATTATTAGTAAAAGTGGAATGTCTACATTTGTAAGGGAATTTTAATTAAAGGGAAGGTGACTCTCATTATGGGGAAGAAGTAGCGTTTGGGGATTAAAATGCAGGTCCAGGACCAGAGCATCGGCCTTTGATTGGCTCTCACTGCTGCTGCCTGGACAATGCAGGAAGCTCAATTCCTCTGGGTTCAATTTCCCCTGGTTTTAAAAAAAAAAAAAAACCCACAAAAAAACAGGGGAAATAAAGCAGTTATAAGTGCTTGAAGTGCCGTTGGATAAATAAACCCCGTGGCTGGAGGCTTCTTATCTGATTTGACTCAAGCTTATGTGCTGTCTTGAGCCTCAGGAACATTTGAGCATCCCCATTGCTCCAGTGGCTGCATATGGAGCAACTGAGGCCGAGTATGCAATGACGTGAAGCCATTTCTGATACACTGTGGACTGTCAGCAATTTTATGGGAACACCGCCTGTCTATTGGTTCACTTTCCCTTTGGGTAACAAATTTGGCCCCCATGATCCAGAAATAAGGAGGCCATTCATTCTTCTCGACCCCGAAGCCCTTCACCATCAGCAGCTGAATGAGATACTCTGAATGTGTGTTCACTTTTATTTCCATAGTGAGTACAGTGATTTTAACATTTTTTTGGTGGGCAGAGGGGGCAGACATAGATTAATTTAAGAAGCCAGGTAATCTCTTTCAGAGAATTGAACATATTTTGCATGGAATTCAAGATGTTCCATGAAACCCTGTGCTGATCATCAGTGTACCTTCAGTGAAGGACCCATGGCCCAGAGGGCGGGATGGAGGAGATTTCCAGCGGGTTCAGGAAGTGGCGAAGCAGATGATCCTAAGTGACTTATGATCCCTGGGTGATGAGCAGCCTCCCTCTTCCCCTGTAGGAAGATAAGTTAATTTCAGATGCAGCCCAGCCCTTTCTCTGCACGCCAAAGAGGAAACTCCTATTCCGGACATGCATTCAGCAACAGATGGCCAGGGGTTCTCATTCGGCCTGTGGGAAACAGTGGGTTAGTCTTGTCTCCCAACTGTCCCAACAACACATGGACAAAAACAATGAAGAAATTATATTTAAGGGGAACTGGCCCCTGGAAAGGAGGAACAAAATTCAAACAGAAGAGGTAATACACAAGGAAATACATGTAACAGAGGAAATAGATAAGTTTAGCTTTATCATCCCTTGACTGATTCAGTGGGACATCATAACATTCATACAAGGACAACTCTGTTGTCCAACATTCAACTTCTTGGAAATGAAAATTTCAGCTCATTAAGGGAATGACTGGAAGCAACAACACAACTAAAGGTCAAATTAGCAAACTAGAGCTGGGGTTGGAAAACTTTTTCTTGAAGAGCCGGATAGTAAATATTTTCAGTCCCATAGGCCACAAAGTCTGCCACAACTATTCAGCTCTGCCCTTGTATCTTGAAAGCAGCCACAGACAACACATACTTGAATGAGCGTGGGTGTGTTCCAGTAAAATTTTATTTGTAAACTCTGAAATCCGAATTTCATGTGATTTTCACACGTCACAAAATGTTATTCTCCCTTTGATTTTTTTCTATTTCAAAATGATAGAATCATTATTAACGTCTGAGTTGTACAAAAATAGAGGATGAGCTGGGTTGGGCCTGTGGTCATGGTTTGTTGACCTTTGACATAGAAGATGGAGCTGACTGATTTTTAAAAAAAATCTATCTAAAATAAATGAACATGTGGAAATTATGAGAGTGGTGAGAAAAATGGAAGGTAGATTTAGCTGAATTTCTTTCTCGCTGAAATTAAAAAATATATGTCACTCAATTTTTTCATTCATTCACTCATGTATCCACACTACCATGGTTAACTAGCCAGTGAAGAGAGAGAACTAACATTTGATCAATCAATATTAAAATGCTGACAAATATGTTATTTTTAGATCTCATCTTCCTGAAAGGTAAACATTATTACAGTTTTACAGAGGAGATGCCTGATACCGAATGAGAGAAACCTAAGGGTTAAAAGTAAGGCTAGAAGTGGAATCCAGGTTTGTGGGCTCCCAAGGCCCATTCTTATTCAACTACATCATGGAGGGCTTTAACTATGCTTGACCTGGTGCTGGGCTCAGCACTTCATTTACAGGGTATCCCCCCAATTGTTGTTTCTTTCTTTTCAGATTCGACCTATTGAAATTAATAGTTATTCAAAGTGTGTTTACATATTTGGGACACCCAATATTATATCTCATTTATTATCCCATGTCATTTGGAAAATTAGAAATTAAGAAGAAATTTCCATCCTTTACAGCTGGTAAACATCAGGGCCAGGAGTCAGCGTTAAGGATCTAAATTTACAAAAGCACAAATCAACCCACAGCCTTAGGAAATTAGTAATTTAATGACACAGATGGGTTTTCATCCCATAGACATATAACTTGGAAGGCCATAAAAATGTAAGTAACAGTCAGTAGTCACCGTGCTTAGACATCTCGTTTTTGCCAGGGTCTGTGCTAAGAGCACCCATATATCATTGCTACAATGACCGCTTACGGAGAGGCAAATCCTATTTCAATCCCACTTTTGCAGATAGGAAACCAAGGCACAGAGAGGTTAAGTACTCAACATCTCTCTCCTTTAGAATATAGGATTCACAGGAAAAGGGTTTTCTTTTGACTTTCTGCTACATTCCCAGAATTTAGAACAGTGCCCATTGTGTAAGTAGATACCTAAAATAATTGTGAGATAACTGAATGGATGAAGGAATGAAGGAGTGGATGAGTGAATGAACTTGCATGTTGTGACACAGTGAGCAGGTGCCAGAGTATGCATGGCTGCTAGCAACCCTTGACCCCTGCTAAGAAACTTAAACAGAAGTGTGAACAATTGCTGACAGTCAGAAATGAATGAGAAATGAAGAGGAAGAGGAGCATAGCTGGATTTACAGTAAGCGCTGTGAAAATAGTACACAAGTTTTAAAAAACCCAGTTTCTAATCTCAAGGACAAATGTGATCTGCAAAGCCAAGTACTTACACCCACAATGAAGACACAGCAATGGTGTTTTCTAAACCACATCATGTTTTCTTAATGCATTTTAAGCAATGAAGTTCATATGGGTAGCACTTTATAAATATTTGCTGTTAGGATTAAGGGTACAGAGGTGGTTTGTTGGAGTGGCAAAGGGGGGAGATGTAACAAAGCTGTCTGCATACAGTTGTGTCTGAGCTGAACATTCAGAGGGGAAAGAGGGAGAAAAAGAGAAGGGAGGAAGGGAGGGAGGGAGGAAGGAAGGGAAGGAGGGAGGGAGGGAGGGAGAGAAAGAAGAGAAGGAAAGGGAAGAAGTATTGATTTGGGCTGGTGGGTAGGTAGACCAATAAAAATATGGAAATAGCCAGAGAGATTTCTAGTTTCTGAGACTCTTCATTCCATTCTTGTCCACAGTGGGTAAACTTGTAAGACTGTATAGAACTTATGAACTTATGTTGGGGCTGGAAGGGCCTGGACAACCTGTAGAGGAAGGAGGCTGATGAAACGCTCTTGGGAGATAAAATGGAGTCACATATGAAAGAGAATTAACTTGGTCATATCAGAGATCAGAGCTCCTTGCAGTCATCAGTGCTACTGTCGTTCATCAGATCTCCTCTGTGATGGCTCTGGGATCCTGCCCGGATTCTGGAGCCCAGTGGGAGGACGTCATGGGGGGAGGAGACCTGGCAGGCTGAGTTGTCTCGGAGTTGATGTCTCCTCTCAGACAGTTTAATCAACTTGTGACAGGACTGACACTTCTCAAACAAGGAGCATGCACACACATGATCACATGGTGACATGCACAACACACTCATACACACATGGTCCCCTCTTACATGCTCCCGCACACTCCACACACATACACACACACACACACACACACCCTCACTCCCACATACACACACTCAAAGATATACATATGCATACAATCCCACATGCTCTCACATATTCACACAGAAATATAAACTCACATATGCAATAGTCTCAGAGAATATTCTTACACTCTCACAAACACTTATGTACTCATATATTCAAGTAAACATAACTGCACATGCTTTCTTACATACAAATACTCATATTTACATACAACCTCATATGTACACATTAGCACCCCCACCCACCCTTATGCATATACACACATTCACACAATCACATGTGTACATTCTCACATATCCTCACTCTAACATGCATTCACACACTCACCCATGTTCACACACTCAAAGATAATGACATGTGCAAATACACATGCACACTCTCATGCATACTCACAGCACACACACACATCCGCACATCCACTCGCACACACTGGCACCCCACCCTCACTCAGGTGCACACTTACACATAGACACACACATACACAAATATAATCACTCAGACATGCACACTCACAGACACACGCACTCAGACACACACATGCTTGAACACGCTGTTTATTCCCTAATCTCAGGAACGATTTTACCATTCCACACAGAATGTCTAAGACGGGCTCTATGAACACACCACGCCTCTCCCACAGATAAATTCCTCTCGGCTGAAGTGAGCCTCTCTGGCTGTCGGGCTACCTGCCTCGTTCAGCATGTCTCCTTCCTGCTAGAAAAACCTTAAAGAACCAGGTCACACACATTTCATTGAAAATCGGGAAATAGCTGGGGAAGGGCTCTCTATCTGCTCCATAGCACGGCCATTTGTGTAGCTGCCGCTCCTCCCCCGCTTTTGTATTATTCAGAAATCCATACATTGTGTTTGCCTTTTGTGTCCAGCTTCCAACAAGCCTCCCTTTGTCCCTTTCACAAAGGCCAATCAACTCTGTGTGGCAAATAAGTTTCAGGGACTGCTGGGCGTGATGACTAATTGTAATGCAGTCTATATCCTCGAGACTATAGACTGATGTGAGGAGACAATGGCAGAGAGGGAGCCCATTGAGAGGAGAGAGTCCCCTGGTCACCCCACGGGGGCCGAGATGGGCAACAAGGAGGCTATTGATGAGGGCAGCCCCAGCCCAGCCCCGGCCGAGGCGGAGTGGGGTGGCATGACCGCATCACCGGGCTCCAATGCTGCTTTTGTTTGGCCGGCAGTGAAAACTGGCACATTAGAATGAGTTCTGTTTAGATTGCTTAAAGGCTTGGAGAAGAAATGAAAAAGAGAGAGAGAAAGAGAGGCCTTCGCAGCTTCCTCTCGGGCAGCCCCAGCCCAGACCCAATCTGCGGCAGCTCCTCAGATATATTGCCACGGAGTGTGTGAGCTGTGGTGGATATGAGAGATGTGGAGGAGCACACTGGTGGATGCTCTTCTCACTTCCGCACAGGAACAACTGTCCCTTCCACCTGGCTTCTCTGCCTTGTCACTGGGGCATGGCTAGTCTCCAAGGCAGCTGTCTTCCTAGGATGAAAATGGTCATTGGGTCTGCCCAGCCTCCACACCTGAATTCTGAGGATGGCTGATCATTTTTCCAGAGGCAGCTAGCACATGTTTATTCATTTGACAAGTGTTTTTCTCTCCTGCCTTCTGAATGCCAAGGGTGAAGTTCCCTCTCTCTCTCTCTCTCTCTCTCTCTCTCTCTCTCTCTCTCTGTCTCTCTCTCTCAATAATATCATTCATTGATTTATTATTTTTCTGATTTAAAATTAATTTCATTTTGCTAAAATGACTTTTTTCCCATCACAAAATGTTACTGAACAATTAACTCACCTTGGCACACATACTTCCATGGGCTAGTATTAGGAACAACCTGGAATTCTGAATGCAAATATGCAAATCCAGTGTTGGATTACTTTTACCTGATGCTGCTTCTTACTAAGTGGGACTCTAATAAAATGAAAATTAATTTTAAAAATTTGCCATTTAATTTTTCTGCCCATCATTACTCATTAGTGTCCTCTTTCCTCTTATTCACATTATTATTGAAGATAAAGAGAATGGAATAGACCTCCGTTTCTTACCCTAGCCTACTAGTATTTTTTAACTGACGGCCAAAAAGTTAAAAGGCAGTGCGCTTCCGAATGTAAGAAAATCTCAGTGGCCATTACGTTTATATCTTTCTTACAGGAAACAAGTTCTCAATGGACGAGGCATTTTCCAACCAAACACCCAAATGTTACCAAAATTCTAAAAGTATATTCACTTTAAACAGACACCTTTACTAGCCTTACTAGTTACAAAACTATAATTGGCCATATTTAAGATCAGCTTATAATTTTCCGTCTTAAAAGATGAAATTTTGTCTGGTTGGAGTGGCTCAGTGGTTAGGCATTGACCTAGGAACCAGTAGGTCATGGTTTGATTCATGGTCAGAGCACATGTCTGGATTGTGGGCTCGATCCCCAGTATGGGGCATACAGGAGACAGCCAATCAATGATTCTCTCTCATCATTGATGTTTCTATCTCTCTCTCCCTTTCTCTCAGAAATCAATATAAATATATATTTAAAAAGATAAAATGTCCATGCCTTCATGTAGTGTATATTCTATTAGAAGAGAGAATGCCCCCCTGAGGATGGATTCAGGAGCCCAGAAAGCTCAGGAGCAGGTGAGAGTGATGGTTGCAATGGCCTAGTTCATGTGGAGCCTGGGAGCATCCTAGAGGAGGTGCCTTTGTACTGAGCTCCCAGGGATGAGAAGCATCCTGTGCAGGCAAATTTCTGGGGAGAGCATTAAGGCGAGGGAAGGCTCTGAGAAGGCTCTGAACTTGGCCATTGAAGAGATGGAGAGAAGGCAAATGAGGCTGCAGCATGCTCATGACAGGGAGAGAGTGGAAGGAGGTGAGTTTGGAGTTGAGGGTGGGACCAAGTCAGATGAGAGGTAAACAATCCTTTTGAACTTTGATTGACAGATGTACCTGCATCTGAATTCTTCCATCATCTGCATGTATGCCCATGGGATGAGTGGCTTAAACTCCCTGAGCTTTACTTGTCTTGAAAATGGGTAAATAACCATACCCTTCTGAGAGAGTTAATGACATAAGTCCATAAACGCCCTAGTACAGTTCCTGTTAGGCGTTGAACATGAAGTGCATATACTATCATTTAATCACAAATAGTAAATATGGTGACAATGTTGCCTGGCTCACATCGTCCGCCCAAGCCAGGTGCAATGTTATCTACGGCAGAAATCCACAGGGTTAGAGTGACCTTCCCAAGTACCCAATGTTTGCCAAACCTAATCTCCAAGTGTTGGGTATAAAGGGAGGCCACAGACTCATGGTAAAAGTAGGCTAACATGCCAAAAACTTCAATAAAATGTGGTAGGGCTGCACCAGGTGATGGGGATGCTGAGGAAGGCACTGATCCAGTCGGAAGGGGAGCAGGAATGTTCCTTCGAGCAGGTGATAGTTGCCCAGAGCAAGAAGTTCTAATGGGAATGAGTCAGGCCGAGAAAGGGAAACCTTGTAGCTCCAGGTCCAACATGTCCACAGGCAAGAAGACATGGGCACCCCTGGCATGCCCATGAATTTCCGGGCAGCACGGACAGCTGGAATAGAAAGAGCAGAGATAGACGTGGGGACAAGAAATGAGCAGGAGGTGTCATAAGTAGGAAGCCTACCTGCAAAGCCAGAAGGCAGAGGAGAGAGAGCTCTGAAGCCACACCCCTTGACCATCCCAGAGTTTGGTTATCCTATATATAAAGAGCTAATATGCTAATTAGACTGAACAGCAGAACAATCATCCGGACGACCTTCCAGACGAAGCCGGGGCTGCAAGGGCTGGATGAGGCAGCCCAGGCTGCGAGGGCTGAGCCCTTGCACGAATTTCATGCATCGGGCCTCTAGTATGAAATAATAAATTTCCCTCTTTGCTTATGCTAGTTTGGATTTGGGTTTTTCTCATTCACCACCTAAAGGATCCGTACACAATGCCAAGGTAAACGGGTGGCTTTGCAGAGACAACAAGCACCCTCAGCTCAAGTGTGACCCCCTCAGGGCCACAGAGCCCTTGCCTGGCACTCTAAGGAATCACTACAGAGCTAATTCCATTTTAAAAAATTAATTACACAGAATAAGCTGTCACATACATTGGGCATGGTGTATGATTCTCTCTTTCTGACATTTAAAAATAATATCACGTATCTGTCTCTGGAATTATTGCAATTTGTAACTGGTCTCCAGGGCCTCAGATCTTGCCCCCCTGCACACCCCTACCTCCGACCTCCACACTTTAGCTGAGTGAATTTTATAGAAGGCACATCAAACTATGCATCAGCCCTCCTCTCCCAAATGATCTCAGGAGAAAGTGCCAAGATTTTCTCGTGGGTGGAAAAGCACTTTGTAATCGGTGCCCTTACTTCTCTACAGCCTCACCTCTTAATAACACTCCCCAACCTCCATTCCCCCACACCCCCCCTTAATCACACTGGAATTATTTCTAATTTCTAGAACACGCTGTGCTGTCATATCCAAACCCTCAAATGCTGTCAACCACAATGAATCTGCTACTTGGAAATCTTGTCCTTCCCTCATCCTCTCTTTCACCTACATGATTGGTCTCTCTATAGATGTCACTTCCTCTGAGGAACTGGGATTAGGAACCCTTTCCTTGGATGTCTTAAAAATTCTCTCTTTCCCATGCTGTGTGGTGAGGATGCTAGATGACCACCCAATTTGTGTCCTCTTTTCTGGGGATCACTGCTAACCTACATTTCCCAGTTTCCCTAGCAATTTGGCAGGTCATGTAATGAAGTTCTGGCCAATGCACAAAGTGGTGTCAGGAATACAGCAGTAAATGGAATTTAGACCCATCATCATCATCATCATCATCTTCACTTCTAGTAAGGGAAGATCGTCACTAAACAAGGAATCAAGCAAGATAATCTCAGGAAATGATATGCGCTATAAGGAACCACTGAGGAATGGGTAACAGGTCATTGGGTGGCAGAGGATGTGGGAGCCCTTAGTTGACATGGCAGAGAAACCATCTCTGCAGAGATGATGGTGCTGAGACTTGATGATGCGAACAACCTTGTCTAGATGTAAAGCAAAGTGTTCTTAACTTGCTGTATAGTAATTCTATTGTGTGGGAAGTTTTAGGATACATATTCCTAGTTTCCTGCCTGAGAGATTCTGATTTGATTGGACCAGGTAGAGTCCCAGGCATTTTTTATTTAATTCTTCATTTGACTCTAATGTACAGTTAAAATTTATGATTCACCAATTTAGAGAACCAACTTTCCTGAAAGAAACCAAGCAGCCGAAAGGCTTTCAGGAAGAAATGGACTCAAAAGAAAGAAGGGAGGTCTGAGAAGCTAGATCACTGTGAGAGCAGGAAGACCTATGGGAGATCCACACCTGAAGTCAGAGGTCTGAGGTGAGAAAAGGCAAGATTACAGTTGGTCAAGTTAAGGAGTCTGAGCTTTATTTTGATTGCAGTGGAAGTCATTGGAGCAGTGTCTTGAGTAATCAGATATGATTCACACTTTTAAAATATCTTATCTATAAGGAAAAGTTAAAAGATAAAAAGCTATTGTGGGAGGGAACCCAAGGGGGAGGAGAGTACCTTGAACTGGAGTGGGGAAGGGAAGACTTTGAAACAAATTGGATTCCAGATATATGCTGGACCCAGAACCATCATAGTGTGGCAGTGAAAGGGAAAAATTGGGAATTAAGACTGACTTTTAGATTCTGGGTCTGACCACAGGGTAGATGGCAATGCCATGGATACAGATAGAAGAAATCGGCTGAGGAATGGTTTGGAGTGGGGGAAGTAAGAGTTTTCTTTTGGGCACATGATGTCAGCAATTCCTAATAGACATCCAAGTCAGGGGAGAAGTCAGGGGGCATATCTGGAACTCAGAGGAGAGGATAGAGTTGGAGATAAAAGTGAGAGGCTCATGGGGATATAGATGGCATTTGAAAACTGGAGTGTTTTCAGAAGGGAGCACTCAACTGTGTCAAATGAACCTGAGCCATTGACTGAAAGGAATTCAGATAATTGACCACAAGGCTTGGCAAGATGGTGACCTTCATAACAGCTCTTTAGGTGGCATTTGGAAAGAATGGGAGTTGAGAAAGTAGAGAATATGGGGGTGGATGGCTCTGGATGAGTTTTAATGATAAAAGGGGCAAAGAAATTGGTCTCCAGCTGACAGGCATTGTGGAAGGTCTTTTATCATTGAGTTTAAGATGGGGAATGAATGAATGAATGAATGAATGAATGAATGAACGAACGAACCAATTGTTGAAGTCTTAGGTGAAGCCCAAAGCTCACTGCTTGGTGTTGTGTGTTCTGTACAAACAATCCTCTGGCCCTGTGGGCTCCTCATAAAGAATTGCTTGGCATTGGCTTATCAAAGGCACAGTTCATTTATCAAATGCCCTCATGCAAAACAACCATAAATTTTCCTTTCAGGATTGGGGATATTTCCAGGTGTTTCCTGGATGATGCAGGTGGATCTGTGTGAGTACTTCCCAGGGAGGCCTGGTACTTTCCTTGCCTAGCAGGCTGGGTCCTCAGAAACCCTGTTGTAGTTGTCAGGCCTAGAGATCCTGTTTCGGGTCTACCGAACTAGCTTTTAAGAGAAAACCCAGACTTGATGTCAGTTTTCTTTCCAACAGTTTACCTTATATTTTCCCCATCATTTTCTTTCCCTTTTTACTAAAAAAAATAAAAAAGGAAAAGAAAAATAACTTAGGAAAGAAACCAATGCAAATTAAAAAAAAATTGTTTCCTGAATTAGCCCAAAGCAAACAACATCCAATATTTTGGTGTGGTTCTGAGCACTCCGCTCCCTGTGCCTGCTGGGATAATTCCTCTGAAGGCTGCCTCATCAATTGAGGCTGCCTCTGGTGAAGCCTTCACAGTCCTGAAATAAGGAATAACAGTTACAGGCATTTAAAAAGCAATATATTTTTGCTTCATTTTTTTGCTTCCTTTTTGCAGTTCAATTCTGATTTCAAAGCACTGTAATCAGAGAATATGCTTGTATGATTGCGATATTCTTAAATTTGTTGAGGCTAGTTTTGCGACCATACAATGCAATATACAGATCCTGTATCATAGGACTGTACACTTGAAACCTATGTAATTGTAGTGAGCAATGTTAGCCCAATAAATTTAAATAAATAAATTTAAATAAGTGAATAAATGAATAGTAATATTTTTCCTGCAAGTTGGAAATTGATTTATGACTTGGGGGATCTTCCAATTTCATCTAATAAGTGGTTTCTTCAATTGAGTTCTTTTGCCAATCTGAGAAAAGCCCCCTGAAGACTAGTGGAACTTACTGGCCAGTTTATTGATTTTGATAGAAAAGAAACTTTTGACATTTAACAAACTTTAACTATGTGCATAAAGAAAATCCAGTGTCATTTTAATCTAGATAATTACTACAGGAAACCATTTTTCAAGCAGTTTGAATTTCTTATAACCTGAATCATGTTTCTAAGGAATTTGAAAAATCTATGAAAGAGGATATAGAGTGTAGTCTCTCATTGTTAGAAGGCAATATATGATTGAGAGATTGATAGGTAGATAGATAGTTAGATGATAGAGTATTGAGAGAAAACATCCCACTTTTGGATCTATGATTCTGACATGAGAAATAAAATGAACTTTGTCTCAAAGTTTTCTTCCTCCCCTTCTGCACTTTTCCCACCATCAACAAACCACTTTCTTTGAAGGGCCATCTTTCTTGGATGTTATTACACCTCATGGCTGCAAATGAATGAGCAGGCAACATGTTCCCTTCTACAAGGTTAAATACATCAGGAAGCAAGAGATGTGGTTAGATTTGACTCCTCAGATCCGGGCTAAAACATCACCTCTGAAAGACTTCCTTGATTAATTTTGAGCAATTTCAGTCATTTCATTAGCACACGAATCCCATGATCCTTTAGGTTAGAAAGATAATTTATCCAACGAACATTTATTGAGCATTTACAATGCCCAATAAGAACTGAAATGGGCCTTAAGTATTCAGAAATGGACACAATATTTCACCGTTAAAAATAATTCTCAACCTAGATTCTAGAATGACAGAGAGAAAATAAAATAAAAATAAATAAATGTCTAACTCTTCTGCTTTCCTCTTGTTATTCTCATGATGTAGAAATAAATTTGCTTTTGGTAGGTTCACTGATAATAAAAACAGAGGACTTTTCTTTTTTTACTTTAGTCTAGAGCAGTGGTTCTCAACCTTCTGGCCCTTTAAATACAGTTCCTTATGTTGTGACTCAACCATAAAATTATTTTCATTGCTACTTCATAACTGTAATGTTGCTACTGTTATGAATCATAATGTAAATATCTAATATGCAGGATGGTCTTAGGCGAACCCTGTGAAAGGGTCGTTCGACCGCCAAAGGGTCGCGACCCACAGGTTGAGAACCGCTGGTCTAGAGGTTTCCTCCATGATATCATATCCACATCATGTTTCTTAATTGGCTTGGCTCTTTTGAATCAATGATGTGAAATCACAAGGTCCACTGACCTCTCAGGCATGTGCCAAGCAGCATGTCCCAAATCCAGAGTCATTCTTTATTCATGGATGGAATGAATTTGATGTGGAATCTCTGGCTCTCTTGGGCTGTATGTGCCAAGGAAGACCAGGATTGATCTTTGGTTCTTGGGCAAGGTCCTAACAAAGATAATATCCAAATGTTCTCTGATGGCTGTTTTATCACAGAGAACCAAAATATTTCAACATCCAAAAGTCAGTCAGTCGTGTTCTTTGGAATTCTCCATTTCTACATTCATTACCTGAATTAATTCTTACGGAGCCAGGGCTTCAATCTTCATGCTCCTGTTGAACATTTTAGGACTCTATTGTTAGTCCCATTCCCAACCCATCATATAGGTCTGATATTAGGATATATGCTCTCAGTACTGCCTCTCAGATTTTCTTCAAGCATTTAAAATAAACAAATCTGAAGAAGTAGCTTTCCTGGCATCTGGAAGCAGGTGGAAATGGGTTACAATTGAATATTAGGAGCCCCTGTTTTGTTGATTTAATTAGTACAGGGTGAGGCTGGATATCTGTTTCTTTACATTTCCTAGCCAATTCTAACATAGTGGATATTTAAATATCCCAAAGTATAGCCTATATCCCCACATCAATTATTATTATTTTTGTTGTTGTTGTTGTGGAACCCAAGCACCAGTATTTTTTTTTAATCCCAAGGGATTCCAGTCAAAATGGAGAATCAATGCCCTAGCCCTGCTGACTATTGGCTGTGTAATATGGTGAACAGTTTAACTTGACCAACTCTTAGCTCACTAATCTGTAAATTGGGGATCATCATCTTGCCTGTTTTAGAGAGTGTTATAAGGATTATATGAGATGATTTATGGAAAGTACTTCACAGTGTTTAGCACATCATAAATGCTCAATAAATACAAATATCATCCTCTGAGTCAACTCAGGCTGTCATAACAAAATACCACAAACCGGATGGCTTAAACAACTGACATTTATTTTCTCACAGTTCTGGAGGCTGGAAGTCCAAGATCAGAGTTAGGTTCAGGTGAGGATTCTCTTCCTGACATTTGGACTGGTGCCTTCTTGCTGTGTCCTCACGTGGTGGAAATCTCTCTCTCCCTCTTCCCATAAGGCCACAGTCCCACAGAATTGAGACTCAACCTTTATGAGCTCATTTATCCTTAACTACCTCCTAAAGACCCTATCTTGAGATAGAGTCAAATTGGGGATTAGGTCTTTAACATATGAATTTAGGGGAGACACAGTTCAGGCCATAGCAATCATCGCCGTGATTATCCGATTCCAAAACTCTGCTGCTGGGGTGACTAACTCTCTGGGTTTGCCCAGGATGTTCCTGGGTTCAGCAGTTAAAGCCCTGCATCCCTATATACCTTGATTGCAGGCTGCACATTAGGATATTGAAAACAGGCAAGGTTAACTTTCCAAAGTTAACCCATCCAACCAAATACTCAAGCTGGAATCCTTAGCCATATTGGTGTCATCCCTCACATCTACTTTTTTGAATTTGCTCAATCACCAAATCCAAAAATATTCTAACTTTAAAAAATATATCTTAGTTGTGCCTCCAAATCTCATTTGTGTTGCTAGCTCCACTGGTTATGCCCTCATTGTCTCTCATCTAGCGCATCACAGAACCCTCCATAATAGTCACTCTTCGCTATAAACCTATCATGAGTGTGTGTCAGAATCCCCCTAGGAATTGTTGAAACACCAATTGCTGTCTCTCTGTTTCTTCCTGTTTTCTGCTCCCGTAGGTTTGGGGTGGGGGCAGAGAATTTGCATTTCCAGCCTGTGATGCTGACTCTTTTGGTTCCACAACTTTTGGGTTTGTAACTGCACATCCAGAGTCACTGGGGAGATGGAGCCCACTGGAGATTCCAGAAGCATGTGGGTCATGCAGCAGCAACACATTCCCCTCCGGGCCTTTTGTGGATGCAGAATTCCATGTCAGCAGGAAAGACCTGGCACCAGATTCGCTTATTGTTAAGTGACCTGCTCAGCTGTGAACTCTCTCTTTATCCCATCCCCGTTCCTGTTCACAATAGTCACTCCTGAGTCAAAATGCTGAGTCAGTCACTCTCAACAGATGATTTAGGCGGGGACATCACTAACTTGTGATTTGGACTGCATTATCATTCATCCTGTTCAAGTCCTCTCAGCATGTTCCAGACTCCTCACCAGTCCAAGGTAGAGTGAATGTCTCCAAACACTGGAAAATGCTTCTGAATTCTTCACCTGGCCTAGATATGTTTTTTAGTGTATTCATTCAACCTGGATCAATTCTGGATTCCATTAATTCATTCATTCACTCGCTCATTCATTCAGTAAGTATTTATTGTGCCTGCTGAGTGTCGGCACCAGGCATACAGTAATGAGGACATTCAGATATCTTTTCATTCCTATGAGTTTTAGAGTCCAGGGATGTTCCTTGATGTCTGAAACTTGAACAGAAACTCAACTGCCCTGATCCTGGCATTCTCTCCTAAATGGGAAGCAAAGCATTTTTCTCCTCTGTTCTTGGGCCTCAGCATGAACAATGTGACCAACTCCTGCCATGTTGTTAAGATAGGGACACATACACTCTCACATGCACACAACTTTCATCATGTCACATGTTGCTCATAACCTCTTCAGTAAAGCCTCTCTCAGCACATTGTATTAATTACTGTTGCTGCTCAACTAATTGCTCCAAAACGTCTCATCTTAAAATAGCACATATTGTCTGAAAGTGTCTTTGGAAGAGGAATTTGGGTGTGACTTAGTGGCATCCTCTGCTTCTTGTTGTCTCACATAGCCATAATCAAGGTGTCTATCGAGGGTCTGTAGTCCCATCTGAAGGTTTGACTAGGGAATGATCTCATTCAAAGAAGCCTCCTTGCTCATTGCTGACAGCATTCAGTTCCTCATGGGCTGTTGGACCAAAGAACTCAGCTCTCTATTGACTGTTGACCGAAGGTCATGCTCTCTTCCTTGTCTGGTGGGCACACACATGTGTATAAGCTACAACATTCACTAAATATGAAATCCTACAAAATGGCACTCACTTTGTACCAGTTAATTCTACCATAAATCATGCTCTATATTTTAGCTATATATGTGGATATAGTATAAGCCTAACCCCAGGAGATCATTGACCCCTCCATGGCAAAGGTGGCATCCATGTGAAGGACTGGTGTTCCATCTAATATATGGGATATTAGCCTATATCATGACTCCTTTGAAAATCCAAGGTTTGAGAGTGGATTCCCCTTATATTAAATTGACCTAAAGTTTATTCTTTTAAGAGAGGGACATGAACATCAGCTATAATGAACATGGGGAATGTAATTTGGAGAGAGCTGGCTCATGAGCCATCCTGAGGAATCGGCAAACTGCTTATTCAACACCTCCCTCTCAAGGCATAGAGATCTCCACTTTCCAAGTGAAAACCTCATCTCAGTTGCTACTCTCCCAAAGTTTTCTCTATGACAAAGGCATATAATCTATAATGGGGCCAGAAAAAGTAGAGTCCAAAACCAGATATATTTCTCTCCCACAATCCTTTAACACTGGCATGTAAAATTTGCAGCACTCGGCCCAATGCGGGCTTTATGCGGGATTGAGTCTCTGGGATGCAGAATGACACACAAGACAGGGTTATTAGTGGCTTACTTAGTGTGATAGCATCAACTGAAGAACACTTCCTGGGATCTATTCCCACTGATAAGAACTTATCAGTGCACATATTGATTGGAGATTTATCTGTACCATCTGTGGCTCTGAAAACTAATGATTTGGGTCCGTGTTTCCTTCAAAGGTGAATACTGAGAAGTACCATGTGGATACATAGGAAGTTCATGCTGATAAGTTCTTGTATTCAGGCCAGTATTGAAAAATGTGTTGTAGGCTAGTTTCTGGACTGCTGGCCTGGATTGAGAATGTGTAGGGACATCATGTCCCGTAATCAGAAAAGTAGTATCTTACACTGGAGATTCACATGGTCCCAATAGTTGGTGGAATTTCCGGGAAGGTGGACTCACAGCTTTAGCACAAAAAGAAAACCAAGTGTGTACATTTAGCCATGTGAATCTGGCCAAAGGTCTTATTGCCTGAGAACATTTCTGGGGCAGTGATCCAGACAGGAAGGCTCTACCTAGACCAGCCGTGGGCAAACTACGGCCCGCGGGCCGGATCCGGCCAGTTTGAAATGAATAAAACTAAAAAAAAAAAAAAGACCGTACCCTTTTATGTAATGTTTACTTTGAATTTATATTAGTTCACACAAACACTCCATCCATGCTTTTGTTCCGGCCCTCCGGTCCAGTTTAAGAACCCATTGTGGCCCTCGAGTCAAAAAGTTTGCCCACCCCTGACCTAGACCCTTCTCTAAGGACAACTTCAATAACCACACAAACATTTCATGAACTAAATAGACAAGGACCATTTGAATGGCTGAGTGGGGTCCCACAAAGATGGGGTTGAAGAAAATGGAGATTTCAAGTGATCATAGAATTCGACAGAGGTCTCAGATTGTCAAAAGACTATGAGAGGACTAGAAGGGGAAAATTGAGCCAAGCTTTAGTGAGACACATTTTTAGACATCCTAGGGTAGAAACTTGGAACTTCTGATAATAGGTCAAAATAGTGAGATGTGAGACAAAGTAAATATAACATTAATACTAAAAGTGCATTCAATTTATTGAGACTCTTTTATGGGGTCATGGCTTGTTCAAGCAGATAGATAGATAGATAGATAGATAGATAGATAGATAGATAGATAGATATAGATATAGATAGATATATCATGTGTCCTAAATGGCACCATGCCAGTAAGTATAAATTAGTCTCCCCATGTTAAAGATAAGCAAGCCAAGTCTCAGAGAGGTTGAGAAAACGTCTCATAATTAAACACTTAATAAGTGGTAAAGTTGGGATTGAACTCAGTTCTATCTGATGCCAAAATTCAAGCTTTTTCCAGCACACCATGGAGCCATAGGATGTTCTGGAGACAATGGAATTATTTTATACATTGAGCTTTGATAGGAATTCTTAATTATAATTTCTGTCAGAGACTTACTTTCTGTTTGAACATTTCCGGAATAGGAAGCTCCCTTTGCAAGGCAGCCCCATTTAAGGCAATGAAGGAAGTATTTTTATTTATTTATTATTTTTTAATGCTTATTAGTGATTATTGGTTGTTTTTCTATATTTTTATTGATTTCAGAGGGGAAAGAAGAGGGAGAGACAGAAACATCAATGATGAGAGAGAATCATCGATCAGCTGCCTCCCACAACCTGGGCATGTGCCCTTGACCAGAATTGAACCCAGGACCCTTTAGTCTGCATGCTGACACTCTCTCTATCCATTGAGCTAAACCTGCCAGGGCAGGAAATATTTTAAAGCACTTCCTCGTTTTAATCAATATGTACACAATTTCCTTCTAACTTCTTTTGATCTGCAGTGCTCATCAGACATGTCTATGGGACTTTACAAAGATTGCAGTCATGCATATGTTTAGGAGTTCACATATCTGTTCTGTGAAAAATGGTTCTGAAGGAGTCCTGAAGCATATTCCTACTTAAGAATTTCTTTATATCAGTGCGCTGGCAGACTGTGACCTGCAGGCCAAATCTGGTTTCTTGTTTTCTTTTTGCTTTTTTTTTTTTCTAATCTGTTTTTGTACATAAAGTTTTATTGGCCCATTGCCATGCCAACTCATTTATGTAATGTCTATGGCTGCTTTCAAGCTATACTAGGCAGAGTTGAGCAGTCTTGACAGGCACTGTCTAGCCCACAAAACCAAAATATTTACTATTTGGCCCTTTACAGAACAAGCTTGCTGCTCTCTGTTCTGAAACATTAAAATCACCTGGAAAAATTATTTAAGAAGTCAATGAGGTGGGGGAAGAGAGCTTTCCATGCATTTGGAGTAGCACATGAGAGGTTCTAAATCAGGAAAGAGCTTCACTTAGTGATGGGACTGAGAGGTGTTTAGTGGCACTGGAGCAAAGAGTACACGGGGAGGAAGACAGGAGAGGTGTTCAGGCAACATAACATGGATTCGGTGAGCTTTGGAAAATATCTGGACTGTATTTAATTTATTAAAACAAATGAAGGGTTTAAAGTAAATGAAGCAACATGACCAGACTCATGTTTTAAAAGGCTCCCACCAGCTGCATGCTGTAGGAAGAAGAGATCAGAGAGGGGAAGGAAAGGACACAGGATAACCAGTGGAGACCTCCATAACTTAGTTGAATAGCAATGCTGATTTGGACTAGGCTGTCCCAAGCCATATATACTGTCAAGACGTTCAAATGGACTTGATGGAAAGAATGGTGAACAATGAACTCTGGGCAGCAAGGAAAATCCTCACAGAAGATAGTGGAATTGAGAAAAGCCTTAAATGGTGGCTGGAATTGGATACCCAAGAAAAATCAAGTGGTTTCTTTCTCTCTTGCCACATTCTAATTTAGAAAGTGATCTAAAAAAAACATAGCAAGTATGCAATAATTCTCTATAAAAATTCCTGATTTGTATTTTCTTTTCTTGGCAAAATAGTCAACATCATATCAGAGCTTCACTCACACACGGTTCAGCCTTCTCTCTCCAGCCCATTGACTTTGCTCCAGGAATCTGCCATTTTGAGTGTTTCATATTAACCCATCTCCAATAATAATTACAAATGGAATGTTTGCTTTGCTTGATAACATTTAGAGTTCCTTTGGTTGGCTAATATTTGTTATTCTTTCTTTAAAACCTGTTATTAGGAAATGCTTGCAATGGTGAACTTTTGAGTGTTTTGTTTTATTCAAAAGGGTGTTATGCTTCATACTATGGACCACGGGTGCATGCATATGAGCGATGTGAATACACACATCATGGTCAGAAAAGAGACCTTTATTCTGACGAAATTAATAGAATTACTAGTCTCTAGTCAGTGCCATCAACTTGATTCAAATAAATTATGTAAATACAATCACTGACCCTTCAGGGAGTTAGCTCTTCGTATTGGAATATGGGCATATTCAAGATCAAAGAAGGGTTGAGTCTACCAGTGACATTTACTCTGCTGCTCTCTCCTCTTCAACGGTGTCTAGGATAAGCAACACCACTCTTAGTGGTTTGTTCGTGTATTTTAAGTGGATTGCCAAGTAGAATACATTAATGCCTTATGGAAAGGAAATATAGTCAGTGACATCATCCAAGCCCCATGAGTGATGCATTTCAAGATGGATGAGAGATATCCTACAGAATGCTCTACATCAATAAAGTTTGGAAAAAGTCGGTATTGATGGCATAGCACCCAACGGGTATTCTTTGTAGAGAGGAAGAGAAATGAAAGAGCTGGGACAGTAGGTGAGGCTGTTCCATGGATGCTGCCGACCTGGCTGGGCTCCGGGGGGCTCCCTGTTGAACATGTCCTGCTTTGGAATGGGTGGAGGCTTCTCAGAACCCCTCTTGGCAGTCATGGTGAGAAAGGAAAGGAAGGTTGAGGAAGGCCACGTTGGAAGGTACTCATTCCGTGTGAGAGATGGTGACTGGAAATAGCTTTTGTCCTGGCCAAAGGACGTACCAAAAGACATTGGGCGAATGTCATAGTTTTGGCCAGGAAACATCTGGCTTACTCAGGAAACGGATGAAATTTGAACATAGGCACATCTGTGATGATAGTAGAGTGGGATCCAAGAATGTGAAGACATTTCAACTTTTGGGAGGGGAGATATAATTGAAAAAATAAGAAAAGAAAAATATCTAATAATCTGTGTTCTTTCCATCCCCCCCACCCCTACTTTTTAGCAAACAGTCTTATTTTTTAATTTTACTTGGACAGGGTTTGCATCAGGTATATTATAAATATCAAGATAGAAGACTCAAGTGAATACATTTCCAGGGAAAGGCCAAAGAAGGAAGCCAAGCAAAGTCTTCTGGAAGAGATATTTCAAACTTAGTTTTTCTGCAAAACTATTATCAGGGCCCACTTGGGAGATGGCAGATTAGATGCCTAATTAACATATGGCCCTGTGGTCATACTTGATGGCTACTCTCCAGTAGGAAAGAAAACATCTTCAAAATATTTTAAAGATTGCCGAGTCAGATAAGAGACTTTTAAAGCGGATTAAACAATTCAAAGTCAGAGAGGCAAAATGGAGATTAGCGACAAGGCGCTTTGGATGCTTACAAATACATAGGAAGCAACGAGATATCAGGGAGGCATCAGCAGCAATTTAATAAGTCAGGAGCCAGAAGCCCCCATCTGGGAAGGTTTGCATCTCCCAATAATCTGATTCATTCCAGACTGCACTTCCCCTTGTTTCTCGGCCCCTCAAAAAACCTTTATTATTTCTCATGCATTAATTTAGGGGGTGGGGGGCCAAGAGGTAGGGTGGAGAAGAAGGAATCCAAGAAGATGATGCAGAGAATGTTTTAAATGTGCAGAAATAGGAATATCTTGGTAGCTTGTATCTTTATCAAAGTTTCAAATGAGAATTTTGCCCAAGTGTGAGGGCAAAAAAGTCCAAAATGTCAACCATTAGGTGGACACCCAGGTTAGCGCGTTGCTGGGTCAGCATCTCCAGAGTTGGGCTGGGTTTTCTGGAGGTGATGGAGGGTGTCTTAAGTGAAAGTGAAATTCAGCCAGGACATAGAACTCCCTTTAAAAAATCTTTATTATTGAAAGTATTACACATGTCCCCTTTTTTCCCCCATTGACCCCCTCTAGCCTGCCCCGGCCCTTCTCACCAGGCCTTCACCACCCTATTGTCTGTGTCCGTGGGTTATGCATATATGCATACAAGTTCTTTGGCTCCCTTTCAAAGCATGAACTCCTAGAGAACAGGACCTCTGTTTCTCATCTAAAGCCTCATAATTCCAGGACTTAATTCAGTGCTCAGTAAATACTTGTTGACCTGAGTATCTATCTCTTGTAGAGGCCTGCACACAGCTCAGGAAATACTGTTATACAGACATGGGTGGAATGAACACTGAGGGGTATAGCCTTAACCTGTTGTTACTTTTTCTTAGCCTTCACTTCTCTTCCATAAAATGGAAATAACATACCTACTTGGTAAGACTTTTGTGAGAAGTAAGACCATGGTGAGAGCTAAGGTGGGTGAAATAGCAATAATTCTTAACCTCTTTTTTGCTCCCTCAGTTCAGGGTCTGCTGAAAGGTGAAGGGTCTTTTGATGTAGCATCAGCTTGATCCACGTGGGAAAAGCCAAGCGTGAGGCACTGGGTGAGGTCCAAATCGTCCACAGTCAAATCCGTCTGTTCCTCTTCATTGAGGCTGCATCCTGTGGGTTAGGTGGCCTGGGGCCTGGGGAGGATGCTTGAGGGGACAGGTGCCAAAGAGGCCAATAATTCTGTCAGAGGGTTGAGGACATACAATGGGACCCGAGGGCATCGAGCCAACATCAGACCTCCCTCCACACAAGGGCAGCCACTCTGTCTATCACCAGCCAGGTTGTCCTGCTCCTTCTTCCTCATCAAACCCTGGAGTCGTCCCATTTTTTATTTGTTTGTTTGTGAATTAGACACCTGGTTAAGGCAGCATTCTGTGAAGGGCTTGCTTTGACCTGGCCTGTCTGGGCATTAAAATCTTAGCCAGACCAACCAGTTGGCATGCACCCACTCTGGGCTGTTTGGGAGTTAGGGTATCATAATAGTTAACCACTCAGGGTTTGGACTCAGGCTCACGGGGTCAACATTTTCGCTCTTCCACTGCTAGTTGGAGCATCTAGACATGTCCGGGCATGACCAGCTTCAAGGAGCCAGTGATGGGACGTATTTTTATTATCAACTATAGTCCAGTTCCCCCTTCGCTCTCCTTCCTCTGAAGGAGGCTTTCACACTGGGTTTGAATCCTGGCCCTTGCATTTACTTACTAGGTGACCTTGGGGGAAAATTTTTCTCAAAGGGAGCAATATTATCCATTGGAGGATTAAACAAGGTATAGTTTACCCCTAGCAGTGTTTCTGTTGCATGGTGAACTTTCAATAAATGCTAGCTATTATCATAGTTTTGTTGGCTGAGAGTATCTCCCCCCAGATGTACATATGGCTTCATGACTTCTTTCAGGGCTTTGTTCAGAAGCTATTTTGAGTGAAGTATTCCATTATCCCTATGAAACCCTGAATTTCACCCCTGCCCAGTGCTACTCCATTCTTTCCTCTGCCTTATTTGTATCTATGTGCTTTTCACAACCTCAGACTAATTTACCTATCATCTACGTATTATCTATCTATCCATCCATCCATTGATCTATCCATCCACCAACCCACCCACTCACTCATCCATCCTTCCACCCATCCTTTCTAATGCCTACCCATTATCCATCCATCATCCATCCTCTGGCTAGCTACCAGTATATTTATCTTGTTTGCCTTTTTCTTCTAGAATATAAGTTTAAATAGGGCAGACATTTTCATACAGGGTTTTTCCCCTCACTGTTATATCCACAGCACCTAGAACAGAGCCTAGCACTTCCTATTCAATAAATATAGAATGGTTTCATGAGTATTATTATTGTTGTTGTTGCTATTAGTATTTAGGTTGGAGCTTTGTGATAGCAGTATAATACTTAGTTCAGAGCCATTAAACTCATGTACTAACCTGAGAGCTAGATAAAATAATTTCCACCTATTAAAACCCATATTATTAGGATAATTATATAGGTTTTTCTTTCTGCATTGGGATTAGTGGGATAGTTAACTCAGTGATGTACCATCAGACTCATCAGATCTGAAGAACACAGGCAATCATTCATTCACTTGCTAGGAGCATTGCTTTGTTGGGAATTGCCCTTGGCTAATGAGAGTTGCCTTGTCCAAAGTCATGACTCCTTCCTAAAGGCAGCTCACATCTGGTAACTTGTAGATGCAGTGGCATGAAGGGTGGACACACTTGTCCTAATTCAGGACAACTCTAAAGAGCAAGCTCAGATTCCTGAGGGGTTGGCTGAAACCTCAGTTACTATTGCATCTCACCCCAACTTCTCCTTCTCCCTGGTCCTGCTTCTTTCACCCCCATGAATGTATTAATTCTGAGAGCTTCCTCTTAATACAGTTTCTGCATATAAATCTCCATCTCAGGATCTACGTCCCAGTGACATTTTATTATTATTTGTCAAAACTTTTATTCTTTGCATGTGCACATGCCCAACTTTCATATTACATACAGGCTCCAAGATATGATTTATCAAAGGCAATGCTTCTTTTCAATGTGATGCATATGATGCTTCACCACTTGAAATTATCTTATTGTGATCATGTAACAAATAAATGCGGAGTGTCTGCTATGTTCCCAGCGCTGTGCTAGACTTGCTAAGTGGAGAAGTTAAATCTATCTCTAGGTTCTCCACTGTGGTCGCATGGTTTTCTGTGATTGAAAGGGTTACATTCTATTCCCCTTCCCAGGTTGGGAAGAATCCCTATGAGCCAAGCTACAAAGGATGTTTCCATTAAGCATAATTATCTATTCTATACTGCTTTCTGTATACCCTGCCTCAGATCAGCTCAGGAGTGTGATTCTGTCGAAATATATACATATATCATCCAACTGAAAAAATAAATTGGGTTATTCTATGAATCTTCTTCTTAGTGTGTCTAATGCAGCCATGGGCAAACTACGGCCCGCGGGCCGGATCCGGCCCATTTGAAATGAATAAAACTAATAAAAAAAAGACCGTACCCTTTTATGTAATGATGTTTACTTTGAATTTATACTAGTTCACACAAACACTCCATCCATGCTTTTGTTCCAGCCCTCCGGTCCAGTTTAAGAACCCATTGTGGCCCTCGAGTCAAAAAGTTTGCCCACCCCTGGATGTGTCTTGGAGATGTTCATTCATTCTGGTCTCTCCATTCTTTTTTTTAAGACTCAGTAGCAGCTGCATGTTTTTTGTTTTGGTTTTGGTTTTGCATGGTTTTCTTTAATTCATCAGTTCAGTCACAACAAATATTTATCAAGTGCTTCCAAAACCAGCACACCTTTTTAGCTCTGAATAAGACCAGTGTCCTACCTTCAAAGAGATAATATTCTAGAGGGGAAATCAGAAAGTAAACAAGAATGCAAGCAGAGGGATCTTTTCAGAGAGAAGGAAATGTGAAGAAATGGACTAAGATCATAGATAGTGAGGATGAAACACACACACACACACACATTCACTCAAACTGGCTGGTCAGAGAAGGTCTCTCTCAGAAGGTGACCTTAAAGCTGAGTCCAAAGAGGTGGAACAAGCCAGACACAGGAAAATCACGGCCTAGGCATTCCAAGCAGAACTATAGCATGTGTCAGTGATATGAGACAGCAGTAATTGTGGCTTCTTCAAGGACCAAATGAAAGCCAGCTTGCTTGAGCTCAGACAGTGTACATGTGTTTGTTGAGGGGTTGGGTCTAAAATACAGCCTAGCCTCTGACAGAAACATCTCATGGGATTTCCTATCTATGACAAATACAGTCTGAAATTCATTATTCATCAAAAATCTTTATTAAGCATTTACTATGTGTGAAAGATAAGAGGGTAAGCAAAGCTAACATAACATCTGCCCTCATTGGGTTTATGGCCAACAAAGAGACAGAAACTTTCAAAAGAAATAATTGAACTAGCACAACATGTATTTGATAACCTAATGCTGTTTGGAGCATTACATTTGCAGATGGTAAAGTCTAACCCGTTAGCATAACTCTCTTTCCCACTAAGGCAGTGAATGGTCATACTCCATAAAAATAAATAATGTCATCCACAGGAGCCCATTGGTCTTTGAATTAATTTTAGTCACACGCCTAATTCTCATTAATCACTGTAACACATCATTTGCTAGATGGTGTCTCTGGAAGTTCTCATTCATACCGTGGTATAGTCCTACATGAAATGGTTTCCTTCCCTACTTCCTTGAGTTCTAGAAACATGGCTTCTCTGAAGGTGTCAACGATCACTTGGTGTTCAGAAATTCTCATTTAATTCAGCAGGTACCTCGGCTCTGTCCAATGCAAAAGGTTTTATTTCAATTCCTATTTTAGCATTTGTTCTTTTTTATGTTATGACCATTGAAAAGGGTTTAGCAATCTATCTCCTATTTGCCCTCCATCGCATTACTATTATTGTCCTTTAGGGACATCCTTACTTGGAATACCATTCATGTCGCCCGGTGTTCCCACCTGCCCAAGAAGTAATGGATAAGCTTATTTGGCAAATGACAGATAGGTTGGGAAAAGTGGGGCTTCAGGCTCAGGCTTTTCTGAGTTTGTAATCTCTTGTGTGAACTAGGTATGTGGCCTTGGGCAAAGTACAAATGTTATCTGGGCCTTCTTTCCTGATTTGCAAAATGGGCCTTAAGGCCAGGTTAGTTGATTGAGGCATTTGCTTCAAGTGAAAAATTTAGGGGGGCACCAAATAACTCGTTAAAAAGGTTTTTTAAAAATAGTGTAATGCATATTTAATAAAATTTTTAATTAATGAAAAAAATCCACAATGAAAAAATTGGAATTTTAAGTAAAGCTAGAGTCTGACAGGATGAGAATGAGGATAAGACGAGAGAGTCTGAGTTGTACACATATTGGGTGCCCCCTTAAATTTTGCACCTGGAGCATGTACCTCATTTACTCACATTAGCCCTGGTCCTAATCTGCCTAATAACATTACGTAATGAATCTGTTATAAAAATACATTTGATAATTGAGGTAAGGAATATTACACAGTGACTTATAGCTACTTAAGATATTTCTCTTCCCCACTTCCCATCTTTGACATCCTAATCTGCCTCCCCAGATGATGCAAGATGGACCAAAGTGAGCCTTCCACTCATTGAGCGCTACCTACAACTCATCAACTCTCCTAAGCCCTAGAACAATGGTCTAGCCAACTGTGAGATGCTTCTAAGTGCTTTTCTTTCATATGGATCTCCTTCCTTCTCTCTCAATACAGTGTTGGCAGCATATTTATTTACTCTCTGCAACAAAACCACTGCAGCCCTAGGCTGGGACACTCTCTGGCTCCCATGACACTTCCCCAGACATCATCTAGATCTATGACTTGAAACTTTCCATCAGCCTCCCTCCCTTGCACAAACCGAGACATCATGCACACTCATCACCTCAAATCTTGTGCCAAGTTCTTGCTTTATGCACGCAATTTCAGATCCATGGCCATTTGGGCAAGAGGCCTAATATGAACTCCTAAGTATCTTCTTGGCACCGATTCCCTACCTAGTGCTATGGCCAAAATCCTCCTCGCCCACAGGATTCTCTGTACTCACTAGTGCAGAAAATGAAGGTTTTCTCCGTTTCCAATTATCTACTTATGCTCCTTCATAGTCACACAATATTCCCAAACCCACGGAATCCTTTCTACAGCCCCTAACCATAGCTCCTGACCTACTGGCATGAGATGACTTAAATTTGGGGGTTCAAGAGTCTGACCAAACCTGTGGCTTGGACACATGGGAGCACCAAGCCAGCATGATGGTATTTCATGAAAGATGTCACTAAAGAACAATGTCAGTAATAGAATTGGGGAGAAATAGAAGAAAGGTGTATTGCTGAACCATTTGCAATGGAAAAGCTCAAAAGTCACTAATGCAATGGCAGAGAATACTAAAAATGGGAATTGAAAGAAGATCTTGTAGACTGGACAGATGGCTGAAGAGCTTACTGAGATAAATGAGAATTTTTGAATACCAAGTGGTTATTGAAATCTTAAGAGAAGCCATTGTAGAATAGACTCAGGGAAGTGGGAAAGGTAAACATCTTACATAGGACCCTACCATAGTATAAATGGGTGTCTCCAGAGACAGAATATGATAAATGATTTATAAGGGTGATTAATGGGAATTAATTATTGGGTTAAAATCCTCCCTCCCCCATGAGTTCTTATAATGTCCTCAAATCCACTTTGAGCAGCTTTGGCTTAGGTAGTCTGGGTATGCGGAAGGATTGGACAAGACCATCCCTCCAGAAAAAATGACCTGGGAAGTGTGTGTGTGTGTGTGTGTGTGTGTGTGTGTGTGTGTGTGGCACGAAACATATGCTTTGTCAAGGACTGTGCCAATGAAAAGAAAACCTATATTCTCACTCTAACAGACTTGACCCCAAGGCATTCTTGGACAACATTAAAAGTTAACTATGATAGGAATTCAAGGACTAGGGTTATATTGAAGTGCTAAGGGTTTGGTTCTAAAGTCAGACAGGCTGAGTTTGAATCCCGGTGCCACTGTGAGCTCTTGACTTTGTACAAACTATGGGAATAAAAATGGTAATACCAACCTCAAAGGGTTATGAGGATCAAATGAGAAAATCTATTTGCACATAAAGAACTAGCCCCCTGCAAAAGCCAGTAAATGTTAGGATAATAGTTCTTCAGATTAATTCAGTTGTTTTGAGCATGCTACTACATCTTCCTAATAAGCCCATCTAACCATGTTAATCTAATCTCATTTTATAATGCTCAAGAGTCTGTACCAAATTCCTGGTGGTTTAACCTAGCAGAGATTTATTTATTGCTCATACAAAGTCCACTGTGGGTCCTGGCAACTCTCTAGAATAACTTTTCTCCATGTGGTTATTCAGTGATCATGGCTTTGCCCTCTCACCTGGAGGCTTTGTGAGTCTTCAGGAGGGTGAGAGGGGAGTCAGATCCACCTGTTGTTAATTTCAGCCTGGGAGTGACAGCCATCACAAATGTCCATAGCCTTATTGGCCAGAGCTGGTAACAGGGCTGCCCCTAAATGCAAGAATGCAGAAAGAAGGAGGAGTGGATAGGTTGAGAAGTAATCACCATTTTCTCTGCCACACTCTCCTTTACCTTTAGAATCAAAACAAAACCTCTGCAATACCATAACTTTTATCTTGCTATCTCCCTTCCTTCTTATCTCCCACCATTGTCCACCTTCTGTTTTGAAATACTACTGCTAAATTTGGAGGCATTTCATGAACTACCACACATCTGCGCCTTTTCCATGATCATCCTAATTGGATGCTGTCTCTATTCGTCCACTTCACAACCTCCTATGACTGTGACGTCTCAGTCCCTTTGAGGGCTTTCTTTTAGGGATGATGAATTTTTGTGACAAATAGATAGAGGAGAGCCCATCACTTTCCTGTAATCACTCCTCTGCTATTCCTCACTCCCACAGGTGGTGTCTGAGCCCAAAGTCTTTACCATCATTAGTTTTAAGCCATACTTCACAGTGACCTTAATAAAAATTTAAAGACCATATAACATACATTATCCCATAGCTGTGTTAATTAGTCTTCCATATGACATCATCTCTGCTCCTGGGATTTTTATGGCTGTCATATATCTCATGGGAATGACTTAGCCATTTTCTACTAGCTACTAGTAAAATTCTATTTAGTTTTCCAAGCATGACAAAAAAAATATATCCTCTAAAACATCACTATGTATCTATAATACCAAAATAATTATAGAACAATATTTAGAGAATATTATCTCTTTCAAACAAATATGTAAACTTTAAATTATTATTTTTTTATTATTAAAACTGATGGAACCCATTTGAATCATGTTTCTTTATTTTAGAAGATTTTAATGTTTTGAAGACTTTCTAATATTTTCACCTAATAACACCATCAGACATACATATAATATTGTCAACTTTTGCCTTTAACTCATCATGCCATTCCTCTGAAAACATGTACCAGTCTTCCTGATGTTCACTTGGTATGTATATTTAGGAATATAGCTGAAATTTTCAGCTCTCTTTTAGCATTTTGGTACTTTATGACCATGGCTTCACTCTTCAAACCCAAGTTAAATTGTCTTAAAAGGAAGGCAATACAATTGACCAGAGATTTTAGAATATTTTTTTAATTCACTCAAGTTTTATTTGAGATAGTCTGAATAGTTTCATTAGAAATGTGTGCATTATACAACTGTGGATTTAGTGTGTCCTATGTCCAAAGAGTAGGGTCATGAAAAATTAAAAGATAAATCATATTTTATCTGGTTCATATCAGTTTGACTTGTTTTCTGTTTTGTTTTGTTTTCATTGTAAGTTCTTCAAGGCAAAGACAGAACCATCTCTACCCTGTTGGTGTGAACCTTCTTGTAGCACCTTGAGTATATTAAACATAATGATGTCCTGAGGGCAACAGATAATTTAACCAACAAAATAAATGTAGTCCTCCTACTTTCCACTGAAAATTTTAACATATGTTCCTCATCATCTCCAGAGGTGATACAAGCAGAACCCATAATTATATTCAAAAGGGTTTTAAGGGGTGTTTAGAAACCAGAGAATACCTTATATTGTCCTTAAGGTTCACATAGCAACAGGGAGGATGGATCGGTGGTGTCTTTGTTTGAATCCCTACTAAGTTGCAAGTTCCTTGATGCAAAGAATCTGACAAATGACATGCATTTATCTTTCTACAGATATTTATGGCATACTCCTTTGTGTCTAGCACTGCCCTAAGTAAATAAATGCTTAATTAACATTTCTATATCCTGCAATCCATTCCAAGGAGTTAGAGTTGTCTTTCTAGTGGTGGTGACGTCCTAGACCTGCACAAGATGGCAAGTTGCTAGTTGCCTTGGGTGGGAACTGAAGCCATGCTTGTGAATCAGAAATCAGGCTAATGGATCCAACGTGAAATACCCCTCACATGCAGCAACCTGCTTTAATGCATCAGACTCCCCATCCATAAATATTATTCAGCCTCCATTTCTACAAAACCGACATTGGTCTCTGACCCAATGAAAAGGCGTGAGCAAGTGTTAAGGTGACCTCGTGTCTACATGACAACCCCGTCCTGTCTGAGTTTATAAGATTTATTAATAACATAATGTCCTTGTGGTAAGATAAAGAAGCATGCAGTAATTTTTTATGAAGGATTAGGTAGCCACTGAGCACTGAAAACCAAAAAGTGGGCTTGTTAAATTTGGTTTTAAAGTTCCAAGGAAAACACGTTTATATAGGCCACGTAATTATTGCCAGGGGTGAGATTCAGTGCACTTCCTGTTGATCCAGGGGGAAATCGCCCCGCAGTGGAAACAAGGCTCTAGAACTTGTTAATGAATTAAACCCTATTGATTGGTGGAAGGAAAGGTTTAGATTTGAAGACTAGCAGAGAAGCCCCAAAAGGTAGAAAGCCCACAATAATTAGTTTGAACAGTTTTTTGTTGTTTGCGTTTTAGGTACCAGATCAATAAAGCAACATTAATAATTAAAAACCAGGATAAATACACCAATTCCAGATTAGAGCTTTGAGCTTTAAATTGCTTTTGCCAAAGGCTTTTTTTATAGGCTCTAATCTTTCCAGATGTACTGAAAGGCTATAATGTGACTTCTTAAGCTATAGATTTGATGAGAAATATGAGGTTCTTCTCAATGAGGGCTGTTGAGAGGTCCCAGAGCAGGCCTCCTACCGGGCTGTATAGGTGTGTCTCATTTAAAAGAGCTGGGTCTGTCCTTTGTTCTCCTTCAGAATTAGCTTAGTGGCTCATAAAACAAGGGGGAGGAGTAGAGCCTTCTGTCCATCAGAGGCAAGCTGGGATTCTGCCATGAGGTCAAAGCTTGGATGGTGAAGAAGGAAAGATCTGAGTAAGATTGATTGGGAAAGTGCTACTGGAGCTCAATTCTGTGAGATGTTGGGTGGACTTCAGAGATACAATGAAAAGGCAAATGCTACCAAGGACAATTTATGACCAGCCAGAAGGGAATTAGGAAGTGGTGCTTGACATTAGTGAAGTCTTATGACTTCCCCAAAAGCTGGGGGAATGAAGAAGCAGAGACCAAACATGCTCTTGTGAGTCTGTAGTCACAGGAAGATGGGCAATGATTTCAGTTCACCTAACAGCCACACCCCATGAGGGAAAGGGGACAGTAACTTCATCAAGTCAGGATGCTTGGGGACAGTCTCTGTCATGAAGAGCCAGTGCTGTCTGAATCCACATTTCCTGTGAAGCCTTCTGGATGGATTTCCTGAGGAGCTCTTCCCATCGGGAAGGAAGTTGACTATGTCCACATTGGTCTGGCCTCAGGCCAGGTACATCTCATACTTAAAAATAAAAGACACACCCACATCCACCACTACTTCATGTCCTTCCCATTCTTTCTGGCTCTCGTTTTGTTATTTAATTCACTCATTGTCCAGGTTTTTTCTTTTCTTTTCTTTTTTTCTATTAGCAACATACTGGTTGTTTATTACACTATTTCTCATGACCACTGCTATGTTCGCTTCTTAGTTACTCAATATCTTTAGTTTCCTCATTCTACTTTTTTATGTCCTTTAATTTAAGGGTTCCTAATTTGCTATGATTTCTATACTCTTGGTTTTTCTATGTCTTCCATTAAACTTGATCACAGCTAGGAACATTGATGTGATTTTTTTAATATGGACTCATGGAATCTTCAAGTAAAAAATAAATTGGAGATTATGTACACCAGTGTTTTCTAAAGATTATTTCACACATGATATTCTGCCTCCAACATGATATTCATCTTGCAAAAAAAACATTTTTTTCTCTTGTTCTATCAGAAGTGATACACACTAATATCCTCCCTTGGGGAGTCTCAGTGCTAAAGATTCTATGGCATGTTTCGTTTAATTGTTTTAGTTTAATTTAATGTTTCTCAAATTTACCTGACCAGCAAATTATCTTCTCTTTATTTTTTCTCTAATAACTGTTAGTATCCTGTAACAATATTTTGACAAGCAGTATGGGGGATGGTGATTCAACCTAATACCTCTGTTCAATAATATCATTCTCTCTTTAACGTTCCTGGTAGATCATCAGTCATAACCATTTTGATGCCTCAAGTGATTCAGAGCTCACTACCACTTAAGGCAGGCTCATTCCATTGCTAAAAATAATTGCTAGACTATTTGTACCTTGCATCTTCTCATCAATATTGCCACCTTTGGTTTTGATTCTGCAGCTTACTGTAGATACACAATATTTCAAGTTAGTTCTTGTGTCCCTCTTCAGCCTTTAGTTCTTTCAACTTGTTCTCATTCATACCTTGTATCATCCTCATCCTCCCTTTTCTTGATTAGACCCACTCTTTTTCCTGAGACCTATATATGAATATTTTTCTACACATTTTTAGTATGTCCAAATATTCCTGAAAATTTAAAAGGCAATCAGAGTTTCTTTCTTGCTCACCCCTATTTCTGAAATTCCCTAAGTTTAAAAACAGGAATTTTCTCATTTCTGTCACACTTTCAGATCTTGAGAAATTAATTCATTGAATTGATCTCTTCTTCTATCTGTCACACCCTCTAATTTTTCTTGCATAGAAATCCAAGCTGACTTTTCAAAAACATATATTTCAGACTGTTAGTTGGTGTATTTAATTATACCATCTTCTACCCTACATACCTGGTCTTAATAATTGGTTTGATAATACATCATATTTAATTTTCCTTCCAATCTTTATACAGTTTGCTGTTGGGAAAAATACTTTGTACTACCTCTTTTTACTGCATACCAGGAATCTACCTCATCCTTATAAAATCTTTCATTTAAGTATTCATTTCTGGGAGCCTTCGCATTCATTAACTGAGTCCTACTCCACCCACACATTCCTCCCTCTTTGCTCAGTCTCGTTTCTTGGTACTGACTTGAGCCTGAGATTTTCAGTTCTGAAAGTGTCGCAGGTTACACCCTGGCTATGATAATCATGTACTGGCTAATACTGAATACATATTAGCATGGGCCAGGAAGCACTGGGCTAAGTCTTTTACATATGCTGTCCTATTTTCTGATCATAACAACCCTGAAAAGAGAACATTATTTCCCCTGTTTTAAAGATAAGCAAATTGAGGATTATGAAGACTAAGTAAACCCATCTGTGTCACTCTGTACATAAGGGCTAGAGTCAGGATTGATCCAATCTACTTCCATAGTGAAAAACTTGAACCTATATTATGCTTTAGTTGTTTTGAGCCTAATGGCAGTCTTCTATGTCTTGGGCTTTCATTTGGATGTTTAATTCCTATCTACCTTCCTTCCTCCCGCCCTTCCTTCTTTTCTTTCTTCCTTGATTCTTCCTCTCTTCTTCCTTCCCTTTCCTCCCTTCTCTTTCTCTCTCACTCTTTTTTTCTTTCTCTCTCTCCATCATCAATCTGTCATCTCCTTCCTCTCTTCCTTTCATTATTACTTTTTAAAATTAAGAGTATTTTACTTAATTCTCATTTTTCCTTTCCTCCTCTCTAATGTACACATAAGCCTCTCCCACCATGGAGAATCCATGTTCTAGAATGAAAGGGATTCAGGAATGGACCTTGGAGACTCGGGTTCTTGTCTCAGCTATGCCAATTGACCCAATCCTTGGTTCTTAACTCCTACACTATCTTCCTAGGAGGAATTTGATGGACCATGGCCATTTATTACATACTACACACTGGGGCTATAGAAAACTAAAACATGACTGCTACGTATTAAGCTATACTATTTGCATAGTTCTTTGCCAACCATTCTACATGCCTTTCCTCATTTTATTTATTCTTTTCAGCATCAATGCTACTAGATAAAGGGTTTCCTTTTCCTTAACTGAAAAAGAAAGCCATGGTCACAGAGGTTCCATGTCCATGCAGATGGGGGAGCTGGAACACTAACCCAGGCTCCGTGTTCCAAATCCCCATTTTGTGAGCCACTGAATCACTGTGAATTCCACAAAACTGGGGAATATCAACAGGTTTTATACAATTTAAAGGCTTCTGTGGTCAAATAAGTGTGAGACACTCGTGGCTAAATAAAATTTACTTACATCACTCTGGTAGTAAGTAGTAGTTCATGAGTCAAGAGAAGGAACATCTGACTCCACTCTGGATCTCTTTCTACACCATTAAACTGCCTCCTTGGTGGTTTCCTGGAGGAAACTTGAAAATATATTTGAGCTTAAAAACATACCCCTATTTGAGACTGTGTAGGACCAAAGACCTTAATAAGAATGCATACTTATGCTAAATGACATTGCAAATGTAAATGTCATACGTCCATATTTCTTGTAAGGATAATTCATAACTGAAAGGCGGGCACATGCTTCAGTGCTGACAACAGAAGAACAATTCTTTACAACCGATTGCCGCCTTTTTTCGTAATTAACATGCTCCATATAGATTGAAAGGTCATTTCTTATCCTCTTCCTCCAACAGTCTTTAATATTTACCAAATAGTGTCGCATTGTTGGAAATGTCACAGGCTCCACAGCACAGGGGTGATTCCACACAGTGATTCATGATGACTTAGTTCATTAAGAAAATTACAACTCATTTATTTCAATGCTACGTCTCTTCTGTTCTCAAAGAATTCTCTTTGATTAAAAACGTGAATTATGTTGACTTGTTTCTGTGATGTAGGTGGCTTCCAATTAAAATAAAAAGATAATGTGTCTTTGCCTACAGTATGTAGTTCCTTTACAATGACCGTTAAAAGTTTCAGCACAAAAATTGGGATGGCAAATGCATAGCAAGTCAGAGCTGAATTCTTTCCTTTCTCCAGTCACTTACATCTCCATCAAATCTGTTTCTCAAACCAGAGACCTGGGAGCCATCATGGAAACCCACCTCTCTTTCTTCCCAACCACCAACCCATCACCAGCTGCTGCCTATTTTACCCTCCAAACTTCATTTAAACCTGTCATTCTCTCCACCTGTACTCTAACCCAAGTCATGGTCACCATCCAATAGTCTCCCAGCTAATCTCCCTTCTGTCGACCCCGTCCTTCCCCGCTACGCTGCATAGTAGCCAGAAACATGCCTTACAAACTATCTGTAATAAAAAGACTAGATATCTTTTCCCCATGGTGGACCAACATTCTTGTAAAACATGAAAAATGTACAGTAAAAATGTACTTAGATGTTGCAGCAGTCAAAATGCTATGAAAGTTCCTAAATGTTATGATCCATTTCTGTACTCATCATGGTTTGGTATAAACTTTGCAACCTGGAACTGATCTGCGGCTCACATTTTGAGTTTATCTAAAATAGACAGGTTTTAAATATATATATAAATCAGATCACAAAATCACTGATTCTGATTTCCGTTAAAATACAAACTTAGCCTAGCCAGTGTGGCTGAGCATTGCCCTACAAACCAGGAGGTCACGGTTCCATTCCAGTTCAGGGCACATGCCGGGGTTGCAAACTCGATCCCCAATGTGGGGCATGCAGGAAGCCGCTGATCAGTGATTCTCCCTCATCATTGATGTTTCTCTCTCTCCCTCTCCCCATCCTCTCTGACATCAATACAAATATATTTTAAAACTACACACTAAAAGTAGTTAATATACATGGCCCAGCTGGATCAGGCCCTTGATTTCCTCCCCCCCTCCCCCTTATGTCCTCTGAGCCACACTGACTTACTCTCAAGTCCTCAGAAAGTTAAGTGTCTGCACACAGACTCTTCTCTATCTGGAATGTATTCTCCACCTCTCAGCCAGGCTTTCCCCTGTGTCCTTCATGCCTCATCTGAAATATCTCTTATGCAGAAAGGTGCTGCCTCATTCCTCTACCACTACCACTGCTAGTAAAATTATTTGACACTCCGTCCATTAAAAGGTGGGGCCTATGCCCACCCCTTCGAATTGGGGCAGACTCTGGAGCTGCCTGCCCAATAGAAAACCAATGGATGGGATGCTGTACTAGTTTCCAGGCTTGTCTTTGAATATTGAACACTTGCATTTAATGTCTCTTGGATTAGGTTCTAGGAGAAAGCACCCACCATGTAAAAAGTCTGACTGCCCAGACACCTCCATGCTATGAGGAAGCTCCGGCTAGCCACATGGAGAAGCTCCATTTAGAGACAGATGCCTGATCAGATCACATACCAGGGAGATGAATAAAGAAGCCTTCAGGTGACTCCAATTTCAGCTACCACCTAACTTTGTTCATAGAAGGGACCCCAACGGGAACCACTCAGCTGAGTCTGCCCACCTCAGACCCATGAGATATAAGAATAAGCTATTATTATTGGACATTAAGTTTTGTTTGTTATATAGCAACAGATAACTGGAAGATTTTCCCTGCCGTGTTATTTGATGGTGTCCTATCATTTTTCCTGAAAGAAATGGATACGGCAAATGTTGAAATGAGTTTTTCCTGGTTTGGATTTCCATCAGAAGCAGAACTTGAGACAAGGATTTCCTTGCAGATAGCTCCTAGGTCAAATAAAAGATAATATTTCCTAGATTAAGTATATATTTCCTTTTCTCCGTCCAATAAATATTTCAGTGCAAATTTGTCATCATAATGAAAGAGAAGAGCAGTTTGTAGCTATATTTTCCTTGTTTTTGTCAATATCTAAGGAGGTGATTCCAGGAGGTGCTATGAGCCAAACAAGGATAAGTCCTCTGGGGCCCATTGAGGCTCTATCCCACTGGGGGCCCACTGGGGACTTGGAACATGCCTCACAAGTGCCCCACTGCCAGTAGGGGAAAGCAGAGAGCTGGGGTGTCTGTCTACCAACTCTGGCCACTCTTGGTTGAAGGTCATCTCTGAAATGTTCATTCTCTGTTCAGTAAGAGGATTTAGCACATTTCTGAGGCTAGAGAACAGCCTCAGGCAGAAGGATGTGGGGTACCTGCTCAGAAAACCCTGTGGAGACCTCTGGAGTAGAAGGGGATGAGGTGACTGTAATTTCCCTGCTTTATATGAGTAGATTGCCTAGTGCCTACAAGGCATGCAACAAATATTTGTTGAATGAGTAAAGGAATGGGAAAAACACCTCAGTTTATAAAGATTGTAGTAATCCTATACAGTGGGGCCTTGACTTACGAGTTTAATTCGTTCTGTGACAGAGCTCGTAACTCAAATTACTCGTATGTCAAATCTATTTTCACCATTACAATGAATTGAATGCTGGGCTGATGTTGTGGCATTCACTGTGACGTTCACTGCGCCAACTAGCGGTGGGGTATCTGAAGCTGGCTCATAAACCGAATTTTAGCTCGCAACTCAAAGCAAAAAATTGGCCAAGAGACGGCTCTTATCTTGAAAAACTCGTTAGTCGGGACACTCGTAAGTCAAGGCCCCACTGTATAATGAATGGTTAATATGCTAATTAGACCGGACAGTGGGATGATCTTCTGGAACGACCTTCCAAAACGACCAGTGGGCGGGGGGAGCTGCAAGGCAGCCGGGGCTGTGAAGGTACCCTTGCACGAATTTCGTGCATTGGGCCTCTAGTGATCTATACTCTAGAATTCTCAGATTTTGCTGTTGACCTTGGCAAGCCCTCTCCCCTCTCTGGGCCTTACCTTTCTACATATGCAATAAATGGGTTGGGGTTCATGATTTCCATGAGCCCTTCCAGCTACAATATCTTATGGCTTATGAATAGAATATATATAGCCTCATTAGGCCAAGAGATCATATTCCAAGTTAAATAAATTAGTTGGATTTTACCAAGAAATGGAATGAGTGTTTTAACAAGAAAGTGTAATTAATGGAATCATGAGAATCATATTACAATCTTCTGTCCTTTTAAAAAAGGAGGTTAATTATTGCATAAATTGGGCTACATATACACAATGGAATTATTTAATAGCCATTAAAAATCAAGTTTATGAGGAGTGTTTTATGATATTGAGATATAAGCATATATTTTTGGATAAAACATACGTATGTGTGGATGTGTGTGTGTGTGTATGAATATACTGCTGGAAGAAACAAAGGAATATCTGAGCTATCATTTTAGGTTGGTAGTATAATGGGTGGTTTTCATTTTCAAATTTAAACTTTTTTACACCTTCCAAATTGTGGAAAATAAGCATGCATTATTTTTATGATCAGAATTTATATAACAAATGTGCACATAAATGTGTTTAAATGGTGCAAAGAAAAGGTAAGGAAATGCAATCAGGAAACATTAACAGGCCCCTCTGACCTCACTCGCTTGCTCAGGGAAAGGCTCTATATAACACTGTTTTCACATAGACCTTGGAAGTTGCACAAGCTGAATGAAAAGTACTGCAGATAATATAATTTTAGATGTATATTCAGGCATTATCATTAGACTTATATCTCTGCTGAATTCTTTTATCCTCAGTATTTACATCTGTAGAATGGTTATAGCAATATTGAATTCACATAATGGTGGTAAAGGATAAAGAATATAATAAAAATACTGCTGGGTTTAAGGACAATTACTATTTCATGAAAGTTAGTGAGAAACAGAGCATAGGAAATTATAGTAGAACTAGAGGCCCGGTGCACAAAAATTTGTGCACTCGGGGTGGGGAGAGGAGGTCCCTCAGCCCGGCCTGTGCCCTCTCGCAGTCTGGGACCCATCGGGAGATAACGACCTGCTGGCTCAGGCCTGCTCCCGGGTGGCAGAGGGCAGGCCTAATCCCTAGGTGCAGCCCCTGGTCGGGCTCAGAGCAGGGCCGATTGGGGAGTTGGGGCATCGCCCCCTGTCATGCACAGAGCAGGGCGTATCGGGAGGTTGTGATGCCACCCTCAGTCACACTCAGGGTAGGGCCGATTGGGGGGTTGGGGCACCGCCCCCTGTCACACTTAAGGCAGGGTCGATAGGGAGGTTGTGGCGCCACCCCCTGTCACGCACAGAGCAGGGCCGATCAGGGGGGTTGGGGCTCCGTACCCTGTCACACACAGAGCAGGGCCCATCAGGCGGTTGGGGAGCTCCCCCCTGTCACACACAGAGCAGGGCCGATCAGAGGGTTGGGGCTCCGCACCCTGACACACCCAGAGTCCGCAGGGCGATCAGGGATTTGGTCGCTGCCCCCTGTCACACTGATCCCGGTGCTGGGAGGCCTCGCTGCTCCGCTGATCCCGGGGCCAGGACGCCTCTCGGCTCCACTGATCCGGAGGTCCTGAGGCCTTGAGGTTCCGCTGATAACCGGGCCAGGAGGCCTCTTGGCTCTGCTGATCCGGGGGTCCTGAGGCCTCGAGGCTCCGCTGATAACCGGGCCGGGGGGCCTTTCAGCTCCGCTGATAACCGGGGCCGGGAGGCCTCTCTGCTCCGCTCATCCCCCAGGAGGCCTCTCGGCTGCTGATAACCGTGGCCGGGAGGCCTCTCGGCTCCGCTGATCCCAGGGTCCTGAGGCCTCTCGGCTCCGCTGATCCGGGGGCGGGAGGCCTCGCAGCTCCACTGATCCCGGGGCCGGGAGGCCTCTCGGCTCCGCTGATCCCTGGCGGGAGGCCTGTCAGCTCCACTGTTCCCCCGGCCCTGAGGCCTCTCTGCCCTGCCGCTTCAGGGCTGTTTGGCTTCGCTCTGCTTGGAGCCTGAGTATGCAAATTAACCGCCATCTTTGAGCTTCTATAATTGAAACATTGTATCTTTGGGAGTTGTTGCTTCAGGAACTCAGAGCCCCACAGCTGCAGATGGGGAACCTTGGCTTCCTCCATCACTGGGGCAACCAAACCTCCTGTTCTCAGCTGCCTGGCTGCCGGCCGGCCATCTTGGCTGACAGTTAATTTGCATATCTCGCTGATTAGCCAATGGGAAGGGTAGTGGTCGTACGCCAATTACCATGTTTCTCTTTTATTAGTGTAGATACTTTATAACAAGTGGAGTTTCAAAGGCAGGGAAATGATAGCCTTAATTTATTCTGCCGAAGTCTAGCAATCATTTCTGGGCAAAACAATGGGTGCTCCAGTTTTATGGGACATCAGTGGTGCTGAGGGAGTGGATTTGAGCTCCGAGAAGGGAGGGTGAGGGGGTGCAATATGATCACTGTTTTCAAATCTTTTAAACACATGATCATAGGAGGACTGTTACTTTATAACCTTAGTGTAACGGGCTAAATCGTGTTCCCTCACAGGTTCATATGTTGAAGTCCCAATCCCCAGAATGTGACTGTATTTCAAGATAACGTCTTTAGCCAAAACCGGTTTGGCTCAGTGGATAGAGCGTCGGCCTGTGGACTGAAGTGTCCCAGGTTCGATTCCGGTCAAGGGCATGTACCTGGGTTGCGGGCACATCCCCAGTAGATGTGCAGGAGGTGGCTGATCAATGTTTCTCTCTCATCAATGTTTCTAACTCTCTATCTCTCTCCCTTCCTCTCTGTAAAAAATCAATAAAATATATTTTTTTTTAAAAAAGATAACGTCTTTAAAGAGGTGATTACCTTAAAATGAGGCCATTGGTGTGGGTCTTAATCCAAGATGACTGGTGTCTTTCTAAGAAGAGACACCAGGGAAAGCTAATGAACAAATTAACTGACCAAAGAAATGGAACCAGAAGCATGAATACATGGGAAACACTGGCTGGTGAATGAGGGGATAACTAGACGAATAAAAGAGGTGACAAATTTAAAGAACATATAGGCATAAGCTATGGATAATAGTTTGGTGAAGGCAAGGGAAGGGGGAAGGGGGAAGAGGTGGGTGGGGGTGGGCATAGGGTGGGGAAAATTGGGATACCTCCAATTATGTCAACATTAAACATTTTTTAATTAAAAAAAAAAATAGATGCCAGGGAGACAACCATGTGAAGAGGCAGCAGGAGGGCAACCATCTGTGAGCCAAAGAGAGAGACCTCAGACTAAACCACCCTGCTGACATCTTATTCTTATACTTCCAGCCCCCAAATCTGGGAGAGAATAAATTTCTGTTGTTTAAGCCACCCAGTCTGTGATATTTTATTTTATGGCTGTCTGAGTTGACTAATATAGACAGAATTAACAGATTGGTTCATATATACAACATTTATTTAGGCATATATATATATATATATATATAGCTAATATGCTAAGTGTCTGTCCGGGTAATGATGTCACATAGCAATGCCTGGCTTCCTCTCCCTAGCAACTAGCCTCCTTGAAGTTTCTTCAGCCCAGGAACACAACTTGCTTTATAGCCAGATGCAAACATTTTACACTTTAATCAAATGTTTGTGAAGTGTTTTCCCATGCCTCATCTCATTTGATCCTCACAGAAGTCCTGGAGTAGGTAGATAGGAGACTCGGTGGAATACTATTTTCTTTTCATTAGCCAGAAAATGGAGATTTAGAAAGTTTAGAAACTGGACCCAACTGAAAAGAAGTAAGAAATGGTGGACCTTGAAAATGACTTCAGGTTTTCTCACTGCGCAGATATAGTCAAACACTGCTGCAGTTAAATATCTTACCCTTTGTTCTCCCTGCATGATCTACAATAATAATCTGCTTCATGTTGATATTTACTGCTGTGTTGCTGACACAATGCTTCACTGGGCTTGAAAAAGTTTAGCTAAATCAGAAAGCTGGTCTAATTAAGCAAGTTTATTCTATATATATAAAAGGCTAAGTTGACTCACCCATGCGCAATACATATAAAGCTCTCACTGGCGCCAGTCGCACAAGTGTGTTTTGATCTGTCATTGTTGATCGTGAATTTGGTTGACACTTCTATTATAGAGAAAGGGCAAATAGAAATATTAAAATATTTCTTCTAATTAATTTCCTTTCAATGTGCATGAATTCGTGTACTGGGCCACTAGTATTTATATAAGCCTGCAGAAATAAGACACAATACAGATGTGGCTGAGTTTGGGCAGCTTTAACAAAATACTGTAAACTGAGTGGATCAAACAATAGGCATTTATTTCTCACAGTTCTGATGCTGGAAGTCCAAGATCAAGGTGCCAGCATATTCAGTTTTTGGTGAGGGCTCTCTCCTTGGCTTATAGACAGCCTCCTCACTGTGTGCTCACATGACCTTTCTTGCTCTCTTTTTTTTTTCTTTTTCTAATATATTTTTATTGATTTCAGAGAGGGAAGGAGAGGGAGAGAGAGATAGAAACATCAATGATGAGAGAGAATCATGATTGGCTGCCACCTGCTCACTCTGAGGATCAAGCCTGAAACCCAGGCATGTGCCCTGACCAGGAATTGAACTGTGACCTCCTGGTTCATAGGTTGACACTCAACCACTGAGCCACATCAGCCTGGCTCTTTTCCTTTTTATGAGAACACTAATGCCATCATGAAGATCCCACACCTATGACATTTAAATCTAATTACTTCCCAAAGACCCACCTCCAAATACCATCACATTGGGGGTTAGGGCCTCAACCTATGAATTTTGAGGGAACACAGACATTCAGTCCATAACAAGGTGCTAGAATTGCTTCACAAGGAAAGAAGCCACGAGAGGGTAGATTTGATTCTGCCTGAAGAAGCAATATGAGCTCAATGAAATATGGCAATGGCTGCACCAGATAGTCAACACATGTGGATCGAGTACCCACCTTTTCCCCATCCCTGTCTAGATTCTTCCCTACTGCCCTGGGTATGGCCAAGCTGAGGCACAAGATATACTCCCAGCATTGCAGCAATGAGTTGGTGGCAAGTAATATATTCCAAAGTTGACCACGTAAGTCCCATATGCTCTTCTTACGATGTACTGTTGGCACTCTTCATCTAGAAGTGGCATCTATGTTCCTTTCCCTTGATACTGAGCGAGTCTAGATGTGATACTGCATGACTTCCAAAGATAGGTAATAAAAGATAAAATAGCCTTTGTCTTGTACTTTCTCTTGGGACATGCACCTTGGGAGCCCCGAGCCAACCTGTAAGAAGTCCAGGCTAGAGAGCCTGCATGGAGAACCACACAGAGATGAAGAAAGAGGCCCAGCACTCTTTGGTCAAGTCTTCCCAGCCAGCATCAGCCATGAGACTAGAGCAGCCTTCACAATGACCCCAAACCCAGCCACCATTTGACCACAAGTTCATGAGACACACTGGTCAGAACTACAGCTCTGAATTCCTGACCCACAGAAATTGTGAGAGACAATCGATGAGTATAAAGGCTTCAGGTCACTAAGTTCTGTGGTGATAGCACTAGATAACTACTCAAACTTAAACTATGAGAAGGTGTAAACTGATATATCACTAAACCACTTCTAATTCCAAGTCTGTGTTGCATCATAATCATTCATTACAACTAATATAATATGACTAAATGTTTCTCCAAGGACAAGCAGGGTTCAGGGAGGAAGCCAGGGTCTTGGACTTAATGCAGCTACCCTCTCACCTCTGATCCTCTTTAATGATGACTTATGTATGCATGTTGTGCCTTTCATTTTGCCCTATGTAAATACATTTCTCTAGCCTCATTATTAACAATGGCCAAGTAGAAAATTAATCAGTGGAAAGAGAGCCAGTTCTTTAATTGATGACTGTGAATGTGGACTTGGGATGAGGTCCTAATGAAGCACGTAGTTGCATTACTATTCCATTTTTCCTCTGACATGTTTTTCTACCACTAATTCACAAAAACAGACATAGGCTTTAAATAAGACAATACAAAAATATCTCTAAAGGAGGTAAATGCAGAAAATTGTTTGCTACTTACAACTTACTTGAACTGAAATATTTTCTTCCTCATTACATTAGCTCCATTTTGGATTGAATTATCAAATTCACTGAGTATTTTGGCAAGGCATAGAAATTAATTATCATCTCACCTGTAATTCTCCATTTTCATCCATTATTACAGATTGAGCTATCAAGAATGTAGGATATTGTACTGATTCTGTATAAACAAAAAAATCTAAGACAAATATAATAACCTGAGAACACTAGAAAATAGATATTTGTATGTTTGTTCTGGTGGGTGGTATACAAGGTAGGGGAAAAGTAGGTTTATAGCTGTTTGTATTGAAAATAATACAATAGTTAAGAAGTAATACAAGAATAAGCTTTGTGTTTTATGTACTGACAATGTAAACCTACTTTGCCCCACCCGGTATATGTATGTATGTGTGTATGCATGTTTGTGTGTATTTGTGCCTGTATCTCCTACCACATGATAAGCATTGTACTAGTTACTAGAAATGCAATGGTTTAAAAAAGGTGCATGTGGTTTTACCTTTATGAAATTTATAATCTAGTTTAAAGGGTAAACTTTAATTGAATAAACAAACAAGTCATAGCTGTTTTGTCAGAGTTACGGTGCCCAACCAGAAGTTTCTTGTGTGGCTGATTTGAAGAATATATTAGAATAACTATATTTAGGGAACCAATATGACATTATCTACTAAAACTGAACTGTCTAGGGTACACATACAACCAAATTGTGTACATTTATTCACAAAAAGGCATGTATTAGAATGCTCATAGCAATGCAATGTCATAAATCCAAAATGCAAATGATATAGAGATATTGGTCAATAGTAGAATGTATTAAAAATAGTATATTTATGTAATTTAATAGTATGCAGCGATGACAAGAAAGAACCTACAATTATACAGAGCAATATGGTGACTTTAATCAACATAATATTGAGTAAAACAACTTATTACATAATTCCATTTATATAAAGTATAATGCTGAGGAAGCTAACTTATACTGTTAGAAATAAGGACAGTGGCCCTAGCTGGTTTGGGTTGTTTGGATAGAGCATTGGCCCATGGACTGAAGGGATCTGGGTTCTATTCGGGTCAAGGGCACCTTGGTTGCAGGCTCATCCTCTGCCCTGGTCGGGGCATATGCAGGAGGCAACCAATTGAAGTGTCTCTCTCAAAGTGATTTTTCTCTCTGTGTGTCTCTCCCCCTTCCTTCCACTCTTTCTAAAAATCCATGGAAAAATATCCTTGGGTGAGGATTATCAAAAATAAAAAAAATTAAAAAAGGAATAAGGATAGTGGTTACCCTCAGTGAGGAAGTAACAAGAAATGGGCATGGGGGGCTTCTGGGTGCTGGCTGTGTTCTGCTTCTTGATCGGGGAGTGGCAACATGGATGTGCACATTTCTCTGTATGTTCTTTCATAGGCATGTTATACAGTATTATAGAAAGATAAACAGCCAATGGCTTCCTATTGTCTGCAACTATAATCCTATAGCCTTGGAATTGAACATTAAACCTCCTTATGATCATGTTCTAATCTACCCTTGCAGCCTTTCTTCCTTCCCCTACCTGCCAATATTTACCCAACAGAACTACCCCCATGTGTCAAACACAGCATACTATTTTCCATCTTTTTTATTTTATAAATGTGGTTTTCTTGCCTGGAATACTCCATTTCTCTCCCCTCCCTGGAGAGTCCCTTCTCATCAAGTGCCCAAGCTCAGCTGTAAGGTTATATTTAGCAGGAAATCATCTCCAATTGTTCTCCCCTTGTCCAAATTCCACCTCATGTGTTGTTCCATTTATTTGCTTTATTTTTCCTTAGGTTGCATTGAAAATGAGCCATTTACATATCTGATCACCCACCTCTCAACCCCTGCAAGCCCTAGACTATGAGGGATCCTACCTCATCTTTGACTTTTTAAATTCTCAAGTGCCTGGCATAGTTCTTACCACACCATATGTGCTAACAAATGCTTGAATGATAGGTACATGCATGAATTCTGGAATAAATATGACTTAGAATATATGTAAAATTAGATTGTCAAATAAAGAAAGGAATCTGGGGGCCTGCAATTTGTAGAAACAGCAAAACTATCAACTCTTGTGTGATCAACCCAACCAGGAGATGGGATTTCTTGAGCATTCCAGAGAAATGGTATAACCAGACAGAATAATTATTGATGAAGGTTGGAGTGTTAGGTAAAGAAAATTTTAAGCATCAAAATTTAGGAAACTCAGTACCATTTCATCTTTTCTTGATATCTTGATTTATATGAACACCATTTTGTTTACATGAAACATTTCTAAGTGGTTTCCAGATCACTTGTATCATTTTACCAGCTGCCAATTCTTTTGCCTTTATGTATTCAGTAGGCAAGAGATCCTAGTTTCCTTTTGGAATTTAATAATTACAATAATCAAAATAAAGAAAAAGGAAAGGAAAGAAAGAGAGAAACTTTAAGTGAAAGTTAGTCTCTATTCCAAATATGGCAGGAAAGACTTCTAACCTGCCACAGGGAAATACTGAGAACATGGGGAAGGCTGGGCAAACATTACCTCTGCTTGGCTGATAAATAGGTCTTAGGAGGAAAGCGAGATGGTGACACAGTGAGACCTATTTTATAACCTTAGTATCTATTACTGTCAAATGTTACCTTGCCACTTTAGGGGCCTCTTTTAAAACAAACAAACAAACAAAAACTTTAAATATACTGGAAACCAGAATTCACTGAACAAACCCCAGCTTACTTGCTTTTCCACTTTCCTGTGTTAATCACAACCACTCTACTAGGTAATGGTCCCAGGGAGAATCGGCAACTCCTCTTGTGTGCTCTTTGCTGGTAGATGTCACTACGCACTCACCTCTCTCTCCATACAACTGCACATGAAGCACACACCTCGTTGCATTTAATAATTCTGCTGTGCATCCACTGCTCTTCCTTGACTGTGAACTTGTGGAGTGGAGAGAGCATGCCTGTTCATCTTTGCACCCCTGACCCCAGGTTCACTGCATGGCACATTTTAAAGATTTTTATGTTTGTGGAATAAACCAAATGAATGAATGAATGAATGAATATATATATTATATAGTCTACAATGTGCTTAGCCTTGATTTTGCTCCTACTGAATCCTTGGATTCCAAATGGGATTTGAAAGCATTGGGCCGATAAAATATTCACAGAAACTCCGGATGTGGATGCTTTAATTGTGTGAGGAAAGACACACTAACCGATGCAAACACTTCCCCCAAATCAGAGCGCAGGAGGAAATGTGTGATGTCACCCCCCAGGGAACCCCACTGCCCACTAAAGGAGGAAGCCTGCTTTTGAAAGTCGGCGTGGCTGTTGGATGCTCAGCTGTCAGTTTTTTTCTCACATTTATTCTGAATGAGCACAATCCATCCATCAGAGCTTAAAGAGTTTTCCAACAGTACATTGACCTTGAATGTGGCACATTGATTTTCAGTAACGCACCGCAAATAGGGTCGTTACTGAGTCACCCAACAGTGAATGTGATTGGGAACAGGTTTCTGAAATTCCAATCGGGTGCCACCTGCCCTGGATGATGGATCAGCCTACTGTAAACCATCAATCCCTGCCGGGGCCTGGCAAAAATGTGACACCTGTATGAAATTTATCATTATGTACACCACCAGGCAAGGCGTTGAGGCCATAACTGGGCTTTTCTGCGATGGTGGGGCCTCTCGGGTATATGTTCTGTTTTGTTTGCAACAGCATTTATTTACTGACGTGCTTTCCTGAGAAGGAACCACTGGTGGTGGTGACAAAGATGTAAGCACTATAGGGAATTACATCTGCAGCAAGGATTGAGCAATAGATAAAAAGCCTATGTCTTAAGCTGTTAGAGGTTAACGCCCGATCAATTAAGGTGATTGTTTCTTAGATTGCATTGGACAAATGTACACACACAAAGGGGACATTAGCACAGCCAGAAGGGAAGAACAAAGAGAAATTAACTGATGCTAAACTCCACATCAAACTGGGAAATGATTTTATGTTCTTTTGAAATGCTAAATTATCTTAATGAAAAGTTTTCTTTCAAAATGAAGCTTTTATGTCCTTTAGTGTAAAAAAAAAAACTTAGAATAAGATAAGAGGTTTTATCAAGAACTGAATAATTGTAGAGGCCATGCTCATTTTGCAAAAATACGGATTTTGAAATCTATGTCTATTCTTTTTGTCAAATGATAGCATGTTTTACTAATATAAGTAGTAATTGCATTTCTTATCTGCTATGTGTAGTCACTACCCACACATTATAGGCATCTTACTAACTTTCTAGTAACCTTACTGTGTAGATTTGATTTTCTTCCCATTTTACAGATGAAGAAACTAAGAGTCAGAGATCTTGGGAAAATTGCTCAGGCTTCACAGTTAGTTATCAATGGCAGAACTGAGGTAGAAAATCTGGTGTTTACTCCTTAGCTGAAGCCCCCCACAGACTGTAGACTATGGCCCAGTGTCACTCAGATAGCATGAAAACTAAGTCAGGGGCATTTAGATAATATTACCTGGTTCTGCTGTTACCCACCTTAAAAGCAGCAAGTTAGAGCAGATCACATGCGGATCCTTCATCCAAAAGGGTTAACAGATGTTGCTGAGCCTGTGCAGTTTGCTGAGGTGCTTCGTGGGAGCTGCTAAAACTTATGATTATCCTTCCCTAATTATAAGCTGCTTGGGAGATGGAAAGTGTTCGGAGGGGTCTGAGATTATAACTGATGCTTGTGAAATGCACACCCCAACCCACCAGTTGTCCCTCCTTGTTTCACACTTCAGCATCCGATGGACATAATCCCCCAGACCCAGGGGCTGATACCCAGCCAGGGAGGCTCTGCAATGGTGAGAGGTGAGAGCTGCCAAAGGTCAAAACTTAGCCCAAGCTACTTACAGGGCGGTTTGGAAAATGCTCACCTTGCTTCTTATGATAATGAAGTCTTGCACTGGTGAGGGATTCCATGTCTGCAGCCTGAGTTCTGTAGCCAGAGGGAGCTGCTTTCTGAGATTCTGATTGTTCTTAGAAGTCTTCTCTGCCTGACTTAACTTTCTGGAGAAGGCACAGAAGTCTAATTCCAAAGTATAGCCTTATTCATTAATTTACCTCAGTTCCTCCCTCCCACCCTCCCTCCCTCCCTCCCTCCCTCCCTCCCTCTGTATTCAAAGTTGGGTTCCCAGAGTGTTTGGGTACCTCTGGACTATGAGGTTTTTATAGAGGCGAAGTCTTCTTTGTCTTTCTATTTTGAGCACCTGGTATCAAGATTTGTATATAGAGCAGACTCCAGTGCATTCTCATTGGTAGACAAAAAATACAATAGAGACCCATCACGGTCTCCACCATTCTTCCACCTCATGGAGGCTGTGAGACCACGTGACATAATCAAAGCAAAGAGTGTAGCCTTTCCTTGATGGTGACATGAGACCAAGGATGACACCCCTGAAATATATAGGCACATGGTGGGAATAGCACAGCTGCCAAGATGTGTCTTACTTATAGTAAAAATTTCACAAATGCCCATTGAAACACAAAATTATTTGTTAAATAAATGGATGAAAAAAACATCTACTGAATGAATAAATATCTGCCCAGTGAATGGAAACTGTAAATAACTAAATATTTGCTGAATGAACACAAGGATGGCTCTTTGGTGAATGACATGACTTGGCTGTGTGAAGTTTCCCGCAGTGCTAGGAATTCAGGCTGAACCAATACAGTAGACAACTTTGAATCTAACCTTGTCAATGTGCATGTGTTCACACTGCCTAAAAATCTAAACTCCCCAACTACACAGTTGATTGCATTGAGTGCACAAAAATCTGTCATCAAAATTCCCAAAACTTCCAAACAATTCTAGTGTCTGTGTCTAAAGATAAACCTCCCACTCATTTTTGCTATTCATTTTCTCATTTTTGAATGACGAGGAAAATGGTCTCCTGGGTGGTGGGCATACTGTGTGTGTTCAAGGAATGAATGGGGCTTCATATGCTTCTATTCCAGGGGCGATCAGTATTCATGAAGGAAACCGAACACATGACAGATGTGATTAGAAACGACTGTCAAATATGACAAATACGTTCTAATAAAAACAGACACAATCTTAACAATTACTTGAAATGTGGGTATTTATCAAACAGAGTGAGATTAAAAATGACCATATTGCATTAAAGAAATCGAACTGATGGAATTTTAAATATGCAAGTTGGCCATGTCCCTTTGCTCACGCCTTCCTTCCTCCTCACCAGGCTCCTTGCACAGCAATGGGGTGGGAGTGAATTTAAACAAAGAGTGTTCTAATGTGCACTGAAGTATTCACATTTTTTACCAATGTTTTCTCCAGAGTTCAACTCTGGAGAAAAATGAGGCCACAGTATGGAGGAGAGTGGGACAGATGACAGCCTCCCAGACTCCAATTGTGAGAAACAATGGAGAGACACAGAAATAGCTGAATATATTCTGCGTGGGTGAGAGGTGCTACGGGGCCCCTTGGTAACTGTTGTCACAGGGGCACAGACTACTAATGAAAACGTCCAGGGAGAGTGATCTATGGAAAAATAACTAACCAGACATTGATGATTGGGAATCCTTTCTCTTTCTCCCCCTGCTCTATTCATTTATTATCAGTATTTTAGGGACTTTAAAGAAATTCTGTGATGCTTACCACAAGGCACTGCAATAGCTAACAGAAAATTCATTTAGCTTCCTGTAGATGTGGTGATCATATTTTTAAATACTGTCACTAGTAAGAATAATACTCAGAATATATATTCTTTTATGTTCACTGCCATTATGATTTCTAACTTATTAATATGAAAAACTCTAAAAAATTAAATGGAATTGCTATCATCTGCCATTTAATGAATGTTGTCTACATGCCCGTACTGAGCTGAATACTGCACACATTTTGTGAGGCCTGAACTTATGGAATTTAGGGACGTCCTTTAAAATAAGTAATACTGTATTATGAATATAAAATTAGGTAAGAAAGTGAATATTTATTTCGGGTGAGATTACAAATTACAAATTTAACAAGCTTTCAAATGCTATAAGCATTCAATACTTATGGTTCTTGGAAGGTGCCTACGCAAGAGAAAAGCCTCAAAGCTCAAGCTCCATTAGCTTCGATGAGGTGTTTCTTGCAGTATTCTCTATACTGCTTTGGGTTATGTTATTTAATCCATCTCACAGTTCTGCAAAATAGATGTACCATTTTTGCATTGCTATAGGTTAAGAGACTGTGGCTCAAAGAGGTTAAGTCACTGACCCAAGATTATAAAGCCCAGTCCCAAGTGGTGTATTATACTTAACTTTTGCCCAAGCATCTACATTTGAGAGTGAAATTTGGTTGTTTTAGAGATGTGGAAACTGGCTCATGGAGGTAACATGATTGGCTGTTCTCTTATTTCTTAGAAAATGAGGGATAGGGCTGGATCTAAACCAAGCATGTCAAACTCAAAGGCTAACACGGGCCAAATAAACAAGGTTTAAGTTTATGTGGGCCGCAAAAAACACAAGCTTCAATTTTCATAGAAATGTAGGTTTATTTTGAAAAGCACAGTATAAAATAGAATAAGAGCAATGATAAAATTAATGTTTTCTTACATACCATTATACTAGCTGGGCAGCCAAAAATATTTGTTGTGAGCTACATGGGGCCACGGGGCTGTGAGTTTGACATGCTTGATCTAAATTCATTTCTATCTCCTCTCTATGTCTGATTTCCTTCTAGCTAAAACATGTCAGAAGACGTGTTCAATTTGGCTCTTGCTCTTTGCACAAATAATTCCATCTGGCGGGTAATTGCATGGGTAGAAAAATGGGCACAACCCCATAGGACACAAGCAACAAAGACTTTGTGTGAATATAAGATGTTTCTTATCCACCATTTTTTATCTGTGTGTCTTTGTGAGCCCAGCCTACAGTTCTCTTGCTGGTCATCCAAGTGGCAGCAAAAACCTACCTGGAAATGTCATTGCATAGATCATCTCAGGTGTGGAACTGCTCATTCACGGGGATGTGGGGAGGATGACCAAGGCCAAGGTCAGCAGACAAGCCGCCGGCTGGCTGGCTGCTTTGTGTGAGCTTCCTGTTTACCCTGAAATTCTATGTCCAGTCATTGTCCTTCCCCACTGGGTGGACTTCCCATCTCCCTGCACAAGAACATGAAAAAAAGGGAAAAATCAAAAACACTTTGTCCAAGCTGCAATGGCTGTAAGCAGCAAGGAGATTTAGATGCACAGGCCTGCGGATCTGAAAGAAATGGTGTATGTCTCAGCCCTACCGCCATTCACCAAGGCAGGGGCTTGAGATCCTCACTGTATCTCAAAGCCTTGATTTATTCATCTGTTATATGAGAACAATAGCAATACCTACATCACAGGACTTTTATGATGGTTAAATGATAAACATGTAAAGTGTTTAGCACCATGCTTGGTACCTAGCAAGCATGACAAAAGAATGAATAGCTTCTAGTATCAGTGTTGTTAGCACGGTGATGCTAGTTGTAAAAACAGTAGCAGGAGGAGGAAGAATTGTAGGAGGGTGGTGTTGATGGTGGTCATTGTGCCAGGAGAAGAATAAGATGGAGATTTAATAGAGTGGCAGTGGTGGTAGTGGTAGTAGTAACAGGTGCAGAAGGATTTATAGATACGATAGTAGGGATGGTAGTAATTGTAGCATTAGTAGTGGTAGACATAGAACTAGTAATAGCTCCAGAAATCATAAAAGGACTTGAAACTAGCCTTAGCAATAATTATAACAACAACAATAATAGTGATAACAATAGCAAGAATAGTTTTTACAAATGTCCTCCCCATCCTCTTGGGCCCATGCTCCCAAGATTACCAGGACTGGCTGAGTAGTAAGCACTGTACAGTGGCTAGTTTTGAAGAGTCCCTGATATATTTGAAGTTCCAAAGAACAGATGAACCTGGCCTATTAAAAAATGAAATCACTTTTGAAAGATTCTAGGAGATGAGCCTGGGGTCTGCCACATGGGGAGCAATGGACCTCCTGAAGGACACACAAGGGAACACACATGAGTGAGCATGAACACCCCGTTTCATTCATGACCCTTGGTAGTAGTGAAAAGCTCTAAAGGGGAAAAGGAGAGACTGGCATTGATCTGTGCCACTCAACACCAGGCATTGTCACTTGCCCCATGTATTTCTATGCAGAATAGCAAGAGGTGGAGGCTCATGTTACAAAGGAAAGAGCAAAGGCTCAGGGGTGTGTAGGAACTTGGCCAAGGTCATGCACTGGCAGAAGGAGAACCAAGATTGGAGTCCTGATCTGTCCATCTCACCAGGGACCTGCCCAGACTCCTCTGGCCCTCACATCTCCCTCGCCTGAAGGCCTCGTTGGGTTATTGAGCACAAAAAGCTTCGTGTGCACTTGGTCTCTTACTAACTCAGGGCATTAGTTTGTTCTCATCGTGACTGTGACTCCTCAAGAGAAACCAGAGGATTTTCTTTCCATCACATATGATGTCCAATAAAAAAATAAAAAGAAAAGAAAAGCAAACAACAACAAAAACATTTTGTTGCTCAACTATCACGTGCTGGCAATTGCCCTCCAGATGGAGTTATTTGTGCAAAGAGCCAAATTGAACACGTTTTCTGAGGTTTTAACTAGAAAGGAATTGTACATAGAGGGAAATAGAGGTGAGTTTAGATCCAGTTCTATCCCTCACTATCTGAGAAATAAGAAAATAGCCAATTGCATTGCCTCCCTGAGCCAGTTTCCACATTTCTAAAACAATCAAATTTCTCTCTTAAAATGTAGATGCTTAGTGAAAAGTTAAGTGTAGTGCACAGCATGGGACCTGGCAGTTGATAAATAGCAGCTGTGGGCAGAGGAGAAGGAGCTGGATTACTGGCTCAGCCCTTGACTAGCTGGGTGACTTTGACCAGCTCTTAACCACTGATCACCTCAATTGCTCTCCTGTAAAATGAGGTGATATGATAGGATCTTTTAAGGTGAGGAGTCGTTGAATGAATAACAGTTCCTATACTTGGGAGTTTCTGACATACAGTGGGGCCTTGACTTACGAGTTTAATTCATTCCATGACGGAGCTCGTAACTCAAATTACTCGTATGTCAAATCAGTTTTCACCATTACAATGAATTGAATGCTGGGCTGATGTTGTGGTGTTCACTGTGACGTTCGCTGAGCCAACTAGCTGTGGGGTATCTGAAGCTGGCTCGTAACCCGAATTTTAGCTCGCAACTCAAAGCAAAAAAATCTAGCCGAGAGACGGCTCGTATCTCGAAAAACTCCTTATTCGGGACACTCGTAAGTCAAGGTCCCACTGTGTAGTTAATGCTCAATGACTTTTAGAAATTAGCACCAGTGATTATCCATGTTATGTCAGGTGGATAAGAAGGAATATGAGGCAAGACAGTATCATCTGAGGAAGAGAGGCTGCCCAAGAAGGGGCTGGAACAGAGGCTGTTTTTCTGGAAGGATGGAGGCTCCACAGATTCCTGGCATATGCACGGTGGTGGGGAAGGGTGTGGCTCTCACAGAGAATTGGGAACAAATGTATTGATAACGCACTAATTAATAGTTAGAATATCCACCTTCTGCCCCCGGGAAGCTGGGGTAGAGGCCGCAGCTGAAGGCCGTTCCTCAGCTGCATCTGGACCGGCCAGCCCGCATTTGGACATTGGGGGCGTCTTCACATTTACATTCCACGGCCTCGCCACGCATCCTACTCCGCACACTGTGTTCTGATTTGTCACTTTTTTAGGGTAGGATTATGTCTCTGAGTAAGCTGATTAGTGTTAGACTGATTGTTTTAAAATAACTCGAGCGGCATCTGAATTTATTTACATACATGATATTGCCTTCTATAAACACAGCTGTATGCAGAAAGAAAATTCAACGGTATTTTAGGAAGTTAAGCCAACAGTTTAGCTGTAATAACGGCAGCCTCCTAGTTCTGGTTTCTCTTTATTTTATTTTTTTCTTTCTGGATTAAGTTTTTCCATGAGGGTTGGGCCGAGGACTCCTGCCCAGAAGGGTCTGAGGCCTGTGAGGGGTTTGAAGTTCTGGGGAAGATGTCGCCGGCTGGCAGAAAGTGTCTTCAAAGGTGGCTCTGCAGAGGAAAGTGAGCTGATATGCAGTCCTGGCATGGATTTCACACGGCCATGCTCACTTCTGTGCCAGCATGGAAACTGTTAGCAGCGTTCAGACTGTTTCGAACTTCTGCCTGCATAGAGAAGGGCTTTTTTGACTTTGTGGATTCCATGTGCATTTATTGAGCATCCCTGTGTGTGGGCAGACTCTTTGTTGGCTCTGGAGATATAGTAATTAACAAGTAAGATACAGACCCTGCCCCATGGAAGTCAAAGTCTACTGACAGAGTTAGGCCATCAGGAAGAAGGCATGAAAACCACTTTATAACAGAATATGGCAGGGACACATAAGGGGATGAATACATTCAGCCTGGCTATGGGCAAGGGAGGGAGAGCTAGTGGGATGGGGGAAATTCCTTTGAAGAAATGGAATTTAAACTGAGAACTAAAGGGTGAAGATGAATTGGCTAACTGAAGAAGCAAGAAAAGGTGTCCCCTGGAAGGGAAAGGCGTTTGCTGTGTAGGAATGAGCAGAGCTGGGTCCATGTGGCTGTAGAGGAGAGAGTGAGATGAGACTGAAGATGAAGTCAGAAGCCAGAGAAAACAGGCTCCAGCAGGCCCTCTTTTCCACTCCAACCTCCACACCACGGGGATCCAGAGATGGTTTCAGTCATGGAGTGGCGTGGTCAGATTTGTGTTCCAAAATGATCACGCGGACCCAGCCAGCATGGCTCAGTGGTTGAGCATCAACCTATGAACCAGGGAGGTCATGGTTTAATTCCTGGTCAGGGCACATGCTTGGTTGCAGGCTCGATCCCTAATGTGGGGCATGCAGGAGGCAGCCAATCAATGATTCTCTCTCGTTGATGTTTCTCTCTCTCTCCCTCCTTCTTCCTTTTTCTCTGAAATCAATAAAAATACATATATATTTTTTAAATCACTTGGGCTGCCAGGGGAGAATGGATTTGTAGGAAAGCCAACAATGGCCCTGGCCTATCAGTCAATTGGCTACTGCAGGAAAATAGGTGAGAGAGGAGGGTGATTAAGGAAGATGGAAATCCATCGTCAGATTGAGATGGAAGTCGGAGTTTCATCAGTGGGGTTCATGTTTGAGGAAAGGGAAATGTTCAGTCCAGTTACCTTTTTCTTTTTTGTTGCCTGGGCAACAGTATGGATGGTGGTGCTGTTTAAGGAGAGAGAGCAGGTAGGAGAACCGTTTTAGGGGTGGGTCAAGGAAATGAGGAGCTCTCTTGAACTATATAAAATTGAAGATGATTACGGACTCCTAATGAAGACAGTGAGAAGACAGAAGATGCTTAGGTCTGAAGGTCCCAGGAAGGAAGTGGGCTGGATAGTTTGGAGATAATGAAAACATGCAGAATCACAGGAGTGGATGAGATGACCAAGGGGAGGAGTAGATGGAAAAGAGAGGTTTGTGAAGAAAAGAGCTGCGTGAAAACATCCCTGGTCAGCTCAAGGCAATGCAGGTAGCTAGACGTTCTGTTTGGGGAACAAGTCGCTGAAACAGGTTGCAGTGGTCGGCAAACTGCGGCTCGGCAAACTGCGGCTCGCGAGCCACATGCGGCTCTTTGGCCCCTTGAGTGTGGCTCTTCCACAAAATACCGACTTCTGCCTTTTGCGCATGGGCCACGAAGTTTCAATCGCACTGCACGTGCGCACCCACACATGGTATTTTGTGGAAGAGCCACACTCAAGGGGCCAAAGAGCCGCATGTGGCTCGCGAGCCGCAGTTTGCCGACCACTGGGTTAGGGTATCATAGGTGGGACGCAGGAAGTAAGCTGTGCACACAAAGCAGGGCCCTGATTCCAAAAAAGAGGCTTTACACCACTTGTCCCCTAGGTGCCACAATGCAGGAAAACGTCAGGGTTCAACCCAGAAAAGATTTATGTCGGCGCTTTAACGCTGCCCATTTTGAAATCCAGGGCAGACGGGCGATTTATAAGGCACTGGTGCTTGATCACTTTTTCGTGGAATTCTGACTGTAACACGTTATTCCTTTGATAATATAAGCTCTTGTTATATTTTAATTTGTTGCCAAAAAGTCTTCTGGGTAAAGTGGAAACTTTCTCTAGTGCCCAAGAAAAAGGAAAGAAAAATAAGAAGAAATAAAAGTTGGTGGGAAGATAATTTTCCTCTAAAAATTCTTCCACGGGAAAGTTATCTTGTTAGAGTTGCTGACATATTTCAAGAGGCAACTGGGTGGAAGCAGGAATGGGTCCTATCCCAGTTCTGTCACTCACTAGCTCTGTTACCTGGAGCAAGTCACTTAACCTCTCTGTGCCTCAGGTGCCTCATCTATAAGATAGAGAAAATGATAGTAACCATCTCATAGGTTGATATAAAGATGATTTTGTTAGAAATTCTAACACATATAAGTACTTCCTAAGTATTAGCTAGTAACATTTTCATTTAGGCAACAGGAGTCTACAACAGAGAGAGAAACCTCAATTGTTATGTAATCAATTACTGATTAATTCTGTGGCTCAGGCAATTATGGTAAACAGCTTAAATTTCCAATAACTAGGAAATGATTAAAATTTCAGCCCATAAATGTGATGAAATATTAGAGATTTAAAGTTATTTTATGTATGTGTGAGTGACTATATATCACTCAAATGTACATTTTGTATGCAAAATATGCTATTTTTGCTAGAAAATTCAGAATTGGGCATGAGATAGAGACATTGATTTGCATTGTACATTTTCTGTAATGATTGAATGCTATTGGATATAGGATTTATTTTTTATATATTTCTGTATCAAAGACAATTAATACTTTTAGATCAGCATTATTGATATAAAACTTACAGTTCACTAATTTTGAGAATATAAATGATAAGTTTTGATAAATGTATCTGGTTGTGTAATCATTTCTACACTCAACATATAGGACAATCCCATGATGCCCCTTCCAACCACTTCCCTCCTCCCATCCCAGCCCCTGAAATCCACTTTGATGATATTTTCTGGTGCAATTACTTTCAATAACTTTAATTTTGCTGCATCTAGAATTTTATATAAATGGAATCATACTGTATATAGTCTTTGAGTGTTATGGCCTTCAATTAGCATAATGCTTTGAAGATTTAACCATGTTATTGAAGGCATCAGTAATTTGTTCTTTTTCATTGCTGAGCAATATTCCATTGCATGGATATATCACAATCTATTCAGCAGTAGACAGTCATTTGAGTTGTTTATAATTATGGGCTATGTTAAATAAAGCTGTTATGATCATTATAGCCCAGTCTATGTAAACATAAGTTTTCATTTAATTTTGGAAGATATCTAGGAGTGGATCCCTGGGTTGTATGAAAAGCGTGTATTTAACTTTATAAAAACTACCAAATGGTTTTCCAAAGTAACTGTAGTATTTCACATTTCCACCAGCACTGTGTGAGGGCTCCAGTTATCCCACATTCCCACTTATATTTGGCATTATCGCACTTTTCAATTTCAGCCATTCTACTGAATGTATCATTGTATATCTTGTAATTTTAACTTGCATTTCCTTAGTTACAAATGATGTTGATGATATTTTCTGGTGCATGTTTGTCATTTGCATCTCTCCTCTTTGGGGAAGTGTCTTTCAAATATTTTGCCAATTTTTAAATTAAGTTGTTTGTCTTCTTCTTGCTAAGTTGTAAGACTTACATTTTGATATTCTGGTTATAATTCTTTTATCGGATATTTGTTTTATAAATGTTTTATCCCAATCTCAGTTTTTTTCTTCTTTAAATAGCAAATGTTTTAACTTTGTTAAAGTTGAATATCTTACTACTTTGCCTTTACACCTCATGATTTTGGTGTTCTTAGCTATAAATTCAATTTCTTTAATAGGTTTAGGGCTATACTGGTTATCTGTTTCTTCTTGAAGGAACTTTGGTTGTTTGTGTCTTTCAAGTGATTTGCCTATTTTATTTGTTATTGTATCTATTGAAATGAAATTATACATAATATTCCCTTGTTATTCTTATAATATCTGCAAGATCTATTGTGATCTCATTTTTTTAACAATAACATTTATTTCTCTTTTTTTAAATATATATCTTTATTGATTTCAGAGAGGAGGGATAAAGAGAGAGAGATAGAAACAGCAATGATGAGAGAGAATCATTCATCGGCTGCCTTCTGCACGCCTCACACTGGGGATCGAGCCCGCAACCTGAGCATGTGCCCTGACTGGGAATCAAACCATGACCTCCTGGTTCATAGGTGGATGCTCAACCTCTGAGCTACACCGACTGGGCTGTTTTTAAAAAAATATATTTGATGTTACTAATTTGCATCTTACCTCCCCCTCCCACTAGTGTGCATGTGCTCATGTGTGTATTTTCAGTCTGGTTAAAGGTTTGCTATTTGTATAGATCTTTTCTAAGAACCTGCTTCTTGTTTTATTGATTTTCTTTGTTGTTGTTCTGTTTTAAGTGATGATTGCTCTTATCTTTATTATTTTCTTGCTTCATCTTCCTTTGTTTTAATTTCCTTTCTGCTAATTTATTAAGTAGATCAGCTAAGATAACTAATTTGAGACCTTTCTATTTTATAGTATAATTTTTCCTCTAAGTGCTGTTGAGGCTGCATCTCACATATTTTAATATCTTATATATTCATTTAAAAATATTATCTAATTTCTCTTATTTCTTTTTTGGTCAATAAATTGTTTAATTGTCTTTAATTTTCAAATGTCTGCAGATTTTCCGCATATTCTTCTGTTACTACTAGTTTAATTCCATTGTAGTCAAAGATCATATTATACATGATTACAACTGTGTTAAATTAATTTAATTCTGTTTTATGGCAAGAAGATAATTTATCTCAGTGAATATTTCATGTGCACTGAAAAAGCATGTGTGTTATTCTGTTAAAGGATGGAGTGTTCTATAGGTGTCAAGTAGGTCAAATTGGTTGATAGTGTTGTTTGAGTCTTCTACATTCTTACTGATTTTCTGCCCACTCATTCTGTCATCTACTGAAAGAGGAGTCTTGATATCTCCAAATATAATTGAGGAGTTGTCATTCTTCATTTCAATTTTGCATCATGTAATTTGAAGCTCTCTTTTAAGTACACATATATTTACAATTGTTATGTCTTCTCGATGAATTGACCCCTTGACCTTATGAAATATCCTTCTTTTTCCTTGGTAATATTCCTTGTTCTGAAGTCTACTTTTTCTGATTTTATATAGGTCTTCAGCATTCTTCTGCTTTATGTTTGCTTGCTATATCTTTTGCCATCTTTTTAACAAGTCTGTGTTTTTATGTTTAGAGTGGGTTTCTTATAGAAGCATATCATTGAGTGTGATGTTAATTTCTATGGTACCAGTTATTTGGTCAAACACCAGTCTAGATGTTGTTGTGAAGGTAATTTTTAGATGAGACTAATATTTAAATCAAAGCAAATTACCCTACTTGATGTGAGTGACTTGCATCCAATCAGTTGAAGGCCTTAAAAGACTAAGGTCCCCTAAGAAAATAGCAATTCTGCCTCTAGGTTTCTTTCAAACTCAGAATTGGAACATCATTTCTTCTTTGTGTTCATAGCCTATATGCCTGCCCTGCAAATTTTGGAGTTGTCAGCCCTCACAATCACGTGAGCCAATTACTTAAAGTTAATCTCTCTCTACATACATCCTGTTGGCTCTGTTTCTCTGAAGAACTTGCCTAACACATTGGGTCTTGTTTTTTAATACATGACACTCTGATTTTTAATTAAATTTTTAGACCATTTATATTTAATGTAATTATTGATATGGTTGGGTTTAATCTATCATCTTTCTATTTGTTTATATTTAATTCTTCTGTTCTTTCTTCCTTTCTTTCTTCTTGCTCTGCCTGGAGTCAGTTGTTAAGGTGAGAGGATAAATACTTCTATTTTGTTTCACATTAATCAGAAATGGAAATCTGGAGTTATTACTTCTCCAGTGTTTCTCTAGAAACTAATATTCTTAATCAGAAATTGTGAAGATTTTGCAAAATTATAGGAATGTATATTTTAATAGTGAAAAACAAGATATACATGTGCATGAGCACATTATTATTATGCCAACTATACAAAAACATGGTATGAAAATATATTATGGGTCCTAATTGTGTTTGTCTTTAGATGCCAGGACTATATAGTTTTCATCCTTTGTAATTTAAATTTTTTTTCTAATATTTTATAATGAAAATTTATAAATTGCTTTTATGTTGTAAAAGTAAACTTTATTTGAAATAATTAAATGCTGAGGAAATAATTATAAAGTAGAGAAGTCTCATCTACAAATGAATCATTTTGTACATGAATTAATATGCATATGCACATTATCTTTTCATGGACCCAACCCTGTCCTTGACAGTTTTTCCTCACATTTATTTCCAAAATATAATAAACATAGATTAAATAAAATAATATAGTTATCAAGATGGAGGTAAAAGCCCAAGAAGTAGGAAATAAAACGAGTGGCAAGTATAAGGGTTGAATAGAGAATAGGGAGAGGGTCATGAAAAGGAAGCAATGTAATTTTAGCAGAAAAACTAGACTAAGGGAAGCTTTGGGCATTGAACAAAACTTACCTGTGAGCTTACTGGCAGCCAAAACAAAGAGGGGAAATAGTGGTACTCATAGCTCTCAGAGATAAGCCAGAGGTTATTTCATCTAAGGAACCTTTTTCAATTTTATTTTGTCCAGTTCTCACTTCTAAAAGAATATTTATCAAAGAAACATTCGCCAGATAGAAATGTTGTGCTCAGCTTTTTGAGGACAAAAGACAATTCCAGGCATCGACGCTTTCCTTAATGGAACTGGATTCCTAGAGAAAAAGGGAGACAAGATACATAAACCTGGAATAGTTTCAGACTAAAACAAGACAGTGTTTGATTGATCTTGAAGTCAAAAGCCTGCAAGATTCCAGTTAAATGTTCATCTTTGGTTCTTAATGGATGGGTGAGTGTGGCTAGGCAGGGTGGAGGAAAAGGCATGGTAAGGGAAATGTACGACACAGAGTAGGGCAAAGAAGGAGATGAGGGCATTGCACATGGACTGGGACTTGAGGTGGTGAGTGTGACTATTGGGGAGCACAGGTTATATGGAAGTAAACACACCATGGCTTCGATAGGAGATTATCCCGTTCAGGGCACACCGTAGTCCTGAGTGTCCTGGTGGAGAAAGCATTGACAGTAGACCCACAAGCTCTCAGTTCTTAAATTGTCACATCTTGGCTAAACTAAAAGACTTAAAGAAAAGGAATTCAATGTCCACCACATTGAGGTTTCAATAAGGCTGAATAAAGTTTTATATTTTAATAGAAATGATGTGCCAGACTCTGCTCTATGCATTAAAGCATTTTGTTCCATTTTAAAGACAATGCAAAACCTCACATACGGGAGGTAATACTTTTCAGTCCAAACACAGTCTTCATAATTTGTATAACATATTGATGTAACAAGGCATTTTTGGCCAGCTGAGCTAAGACTCAGAATTCCTAATGGAAAGTTCCCTGACCCAGAGACCGCAATTTAGCAAAGAGGAGTCTGGGTTTGTTGAAAGGGCTAGGAAGACCACAGGATGGATGAAGTTTCTATCCTGGCTTTTATATGAACCTGAGTTTGAGAGCCTATGAATGGAGGATGGAGGGCCTGAAATACACATGTTGCTGGTGAGTGGATGTGTGTGTTGTTGTTACTGCTTTTGGGAAGAAGCAAGTTGCTCTGGGATAGAATAATAGAAACCAGGAGGTTCCTTTCAAGAGCAATGATCACCTTTGGCCCTTGTATCAGCCAGAATCTAGTCAGGAGAACACAAACCACACTAGGTGTTTTAGCTAAAGAATTCAATGAAAGAACTTGATTAGACAGGCATTGGAAGACGTAAAAGGCAAACACGGGGACACCGCGGTCACGCAGCTATAACTGTAGGGCCACACCTAGGGCCTAGGGACAGAGCCTAGAATCTAGGCCCTAGATAGAGGGATTTCAGAATCCAGGAGCTCAGAGGAGAAGCGTGGTGGGTCAGGGGCTTCTGAGGAGCAGTTGACTCCCTCAGCAGAGGGCCCCTGGAGCTGAGACTCAGAAGCCTGGGAAATCGGTGTTGCTTGTTGGTGTTCATACCTCCAAAGGGGCACAATAAGACTGCTTCTGGGAGTCTCCAAGGACTGGAATCTGGAGTCAATGGCAGGGATTAAGTACTATTGCCAAGGTGAAGCGAGGCTGAGAGGAACGGCAAGCCAAGAGAAGGTAGCAAATCCCATCTCCCTCCATCGCCTTGCAGTCTGCCTCTTGCGCCCCCTATTGGCAGATCCCAGTAGGGAACCAGCTGCAGGTAGGCAGAGCCCCAGCCCAGCCTCACAGAGGAGAGTGAGACGGAGCCCCGTGAATGGGACACGCAAGCTTCATAACCAGATCCTTCCTGCGATCTCACAAAGGCTAGCACAGGATGGGGTGCTTCCTGGCCACATGAAAATGAACCATCACAGGCCTATTTTGAGGAATGACTATATAGCCCCACCCCATAACAAAGAACAGAATCTCCGGAGGATGAGGCCCAGAAATCAGGATTTTAAAAAGATTCCCAGGTGATTCTAATGTGCAGCCAAGGTTGAGAACCGTTGGACTATAGGCTTTGCGCTAAGATGAAAACATTCCCGTTTCTTACTTGATTTTCTCCTTACAATTACCCAAGAGGTGAGCATGATTTCTGTTTTACGAGTAGAGTATTTGAAGCCCAGAGAATTTGAGTAACTTTCAAAGGGTCACAAAGCAAGAAGCTGGGAGAGGCACCAGATAAGCAGAGTTAGTGACTCCCAACACTGTTCCTTTTCACTAATTGAAAACTCTCTCTATACCCTCTTTGCTCATACTAAGCTGATATAAACGCCAAACAATAAATTTAATTTAAATAAAAGGAATTACATCTTCCTCAAAATGTGTAAGTTCCTTGAGGTCAGCATTGTGGACACAGGCAACCAGCACAGCACCTGGATATATATAGGTATTCAGTGAATATTCATTGAAAAAACAGGTGAATATGTTTAACTTCCTCTAGCCTTCTTTGAGTATTGTAGGAAAGTGGATCCAGGTATATAATTGATACCCAAACAGTTAAAAATTATGGGTAATGCATGTGTATGTCTAAGACATATTTCACCGCTACACAAAGCAAAGCAAAGCAAATGCCCGTGAGGGCAGAGGGGAGCACATGCCACGGACATGCCGTCTGTCCTTCTTCTGCGGGACTACATGGAGTCTTCAAGTGAGACAAATGTGAATACATATCTGATCATTGAATTAACTATCCCATTAAACTATGGCCACTTCTCCCCCACCCCCCACCCATCCCCCACCCAACCCCAGCCTATCATTAGCCGCTATCTGGAATCGACAGTAGAGTAATTTGAACTCTGGTTCCCAGGGGCCTATTCTTTTACTTCCTGCTGTAGGAATACGGTGTGTATTGATTAGATATCAGACTGTAATGGGCTTCCAATCTCTCTGCCTTAAGATATATGATGGAGATGACAGGAAACAGATACCCTGTTACTACTTGTAAATAGTCTGGTTGAACAAAATGGTTGGTAACCTCTTCGGTGCCAGACAACTTACCATCAGGAAGAAGAGACGTTGTCACTCTTTCCAATATGATTTCTTGCAAAGGGGAGGCATGGGATTTCCTGTGGGGCCAGAGCCACTGCCCCAGACTGCCATCAGCTCTGGAAACTCTGCCTGGAGGAGGGCCTGCCTGCAGAGCTAACCCTTGGGGAGTTCAGATGGCTCAGGCCGCCACCCTGTGCAAGTGCGGGAAGGAAAGAGGGCTTGGAGGCTGAACAGAAGCCAGAGTAGGGCTCTTCTTTTACCAGCAAGACTTGGAGCCCGTCATTCCTGGAGCCTCAGTTTCCTCATCTGTGAGATGGAGGAAATACTTCCATTCACAGCACAATTGCAAATATTGAGTAGAAGTGCATTCAGAGTAGCTAAGACAGAGCCTAGTGCCTGGCTGATTTCCTCTCTTTCCCCCATCCCAGCCCTACCCCTGAGATAAAATATTTCCTGGGATTCTGACAGTGCAAGTTCAGACCCCAAAGAGCACACAACAGTGGCATTTGCAGGCAAATGACTGAGAGTCCCAAGCTGAGCTGGACTTCCTGGGGCCCTGGAGCAAAGGCCGGGTCTACAGTGCCGAGGGCAGCCCGGCCAGGCTCGGAGAGCTCCCTGCCGGAAGTTGACCTGGGCTGGCTGTATGGGTTTTGCTCACATCCTGCACTCGGGCCTGTGATGTTGGAGTGAGCAGAGCCCTCACTCAGGGTCTGGTAACTGCAAAGGCAGATCCAGAGTTGACGGGTGACATCCTCCCCTCCCTGTGGCCATGCAGGCGCCAAGGAAAAGCTCAGCTCCGCCCTCCCTGATATGGACTCGGTTTTGCAAGGAAGGGGGTGTCTTCTCTTGGATCTTGAGCTTCCTTCCCTTTTCTTATCAGGAAAGATGACTAAAAAGCACGTTCAGGAAGGATTCCGAAGGATGACTGAACTTTTAAGGGGGGGCCGCAATGGGAGTTTATACGTTTTTAATTGCACCCGCCTGAAGCTCGTTCTCATTTATTACCAGCCATATCGGCCACTTATCTGCCACTTCTCTAATCTTTGCCCTGCAAACAGATGTGACCCCTGGTCAAGTAAGATAAATGGAGAATAAAAATGGCTACCTGCTGGTAACTGATTGGAAGAGAAGGGGACCAAACACCAGGAGATCAAGTTAATCCTGGATTCCTTCCCAACCTTTCCACAGCCACCGCTTCTGTGGGTGAAAACAAAATCAAGCGGCCCCAGCCTCCTCCTTTGCTAACATTTCCCCATTTCTCCTTCCGCCCCTGCCCCCTTTAGAATAAAGAGATCAATAAAACCAGCTCTGAGGGAGGAAGGAACCGCTCTCCACGCCGGTATCAAATGCCCTATCTCTGGAGCACGTGGAGAAGGGCCAGTGTGGAGTGAGTGACTTAACTGCACATTCCAAAAGCACTGAATCCATAGTATTGGCTTCATCAGCATTGTCCCTTCCAGAGGTGGCTCTTAATTCGCCCAGCAGAGGATTGGAGAAAGGAACTGTGCCCGTTACCTTCACTGCAGAGGGGTCTGGCCAAGAAAGAAGGAGACATGTGTAATGACGGTCACCATCTGTCGAATGTTCCAGTTACGCCAGGCCCACACTAAGTTCCTGAGGTTCCACATCTCCTTTCATCCTTGCAAAAATTCTCTGAAGACAGTCTGCTTCTTTCGTTCTACAGGCGAGGATGACTGAGGTTTGAAGAAGTCAGGAAATGCCTCCTTGTTTGCACAGCTGATAACTGCGAAAGCAGATTTCACGCCTCCAGATCTCTTCCACCCCTCCCTCTCCCATTTCCAAAAGGAGACAGGAAGGCTGCCTCTGAGCCCCCATCATGTCATGTTCCCTGCTCCCCATCAGCAGAATAAAGGAGGGGGTGCAGAGAAGTAATCGAATCCAGCCCTTCATGTTTCAGATGAGGAAACATCAACTCAGAGAGGGAAAGAGACTTGCCCAAGGCCGCACTGCAGAGCTATGACCAGGTTCCCCAATTCTGCACTGTCAGCCCCAAGCCCTTGGCAAAGATAAAACACACTTGTCTGCTCTCTCTGCACCACTTCCCTAGACACAAGCAGGAAATACACTGCTCCTCAATAATATAGACCTATAAGGATCAGGAAAATGGGGAGACAGAAGTTTGACATAATAAAAGTGAGTTTCACAGGTTATTTTATTTATTCCACAAGTTTTGTTGAGCACCTAATATGTACAAATCACAGTTAAATTTGCCTGTGTGTGTGTATGTATTTTTTTTTTTACTTTCAAGTAGCTCTACTAGCGACAAACTTGAGCTTATAAGTAAAATGAGGTAAATATGATTTTAAAAATAATAAAAACTGCAATATCTAAATTGGATGTTCTTACCTAGGAGTAAAATGCTGAGTAATTTAGAAAGAAGGAAATAATGACACTATCATTTGCTGAGTACTTACTCCGGGCCAGGCATTCCACAGACATTACCTCATTTAATCCTCTTGACACTCTTGCAAGGTATTATTATCTCCATTTTACAGATGGAGAAACTAAAGAGTAACAAAATATCACTAAAACCCACATGCCCGGACAGCAAAGAAAGAGCCAAGTTCATTGCAAAGCTGATATTGTAGGTAAGGTACCTCCCCACTTACAAGAGGATTGTTAGGGTCATGTAATAATGATAATGATTTTTTAGAAGTTATATATTGTGCATTTGCAGTGCATCAAGATAATTTCAGACATTATCCTATTTGAACCTCACAACACACCCAGATGGGAAGTGCTATTAGAATCTCCATTTTACAGATGAGAAAACAAAAGTCCAGAGAGGGTAGGTAACCTGTCCAGGGTCACACAGCTAGTACATGATAGAGCCAGGAATCAAATCCCATAAGTGCAGCTCCAGCTCCACACTCTTTACTGGTATACTATATATGTTTTTTTTCAATAAGAAAAATACAATTTAGCCGGGGTAAATGTGTTGTCTCTAAAATATGGTTTTATATGCTAGGTCAAAAAATAACAGAAGGATGTAGGGAGAAAAAAGCTAAACATCAGAGAATAATGAAATCAACAATTCTAGACACATCAAAATATCACAGTGATCACTGACTTCAATCAATGAAAAGGCAGTCATGCCTGAGATTGTGTTTTCCCTTAGGAATTTGATGAATTTTTACCATTTGGCACATATTGTATTATTTCCTTCCCTAAGACTTAAAGCGCTCAGAGAACTTCATTCCGAAAGGCCTTATTGGTGCACGGCTGTGGTTAAGGGACTTTTGATTTTCCCTATTGAATTTCTTACCCAGCAAGGCCGTTCCTGGTAGTAAAGGGGTGTGTTCATTGTTCCCTGCAAGAAAAGCATGCCTGGCTTTTCCATGTGGGTATACATTGGATGAGCAAAGTTTCTTCCACCAGATCTGGGAGAGTTTTCCTCAGGCTGGGAAATGCTGGCTGGCTTTCTGAATCCGTCTGCCCTGATGGTTCCCCAAGGGCTTCCAGAATGCTCTCTGAATGTCCTGTCCCATTTCACCCTTTAAGCTCCAGGGCACAGGAATAGTTGGCTGTGGGAAGGGTGGGCCTCTGTCTTTGCTGCACTGTTTATCTGACTCATAAGTAATTCTCCAGGTCACCCTTGGCCAATATGAGCATCTTCTCCTCATAAGTGCCAACGATCAGTCCATAGAAATAGTATTACTATGCCATCAAAGAAGGCCATCCAGTAAGTGGAAAGTCACATAAGAAAAGTGACATTTCTTAAGTTTCTACCTGATGCCAGGCACTTTACATATTATCTCATTTAATTACCATAAAACCCCTGGAAAATTGCCATGACTGCCCCCAATTTATAGATGAGGAAACCGAGGCATCTCATATGCCAAAGGTTACAGAATGAGTTTAAAATGAATAATTCCAGCTAACATGTATTAGGTTATTGTTATATACCAGACACCATCTCTACTGCTCGACAAATACTACTTCATTTCATTCCACAATAAACCTGAAGGGTAAGCATAATTGTTAACCCTATTTTATAGTTGAGGAAACTGAAGCGCTGAGATGTTAAGCAACTTTTCCCAAGTTGAACAGCTAGGGAGCGTTTTGGAACCAGAGAGCATGATTTTTGAGCTTGCACTCTTAAGACAGACTGAACACATCTGCCCAATGAATCAAAGACTAAGGTCCTAACAACCGTTTTAGAAATGTAAGTGGATGGGAATAGCTCTGGGCAATTGCCAGTCTTGGGATTTAGGGTCAGACAGTCTTAACTGGAAGATTGGTTCTGCTGCTTCCAGCAATATGATCTTAGGCAAGACACCTCAGGGCCTCATCACACCTTCCTTCCAGGCAAAGCAGCAAAGAACACATGAGAGGAAAGTAGGAAAAGTAAACTGTAACAGTAATTGGGGTCCACACATTGGAAGAACCACAGAAAACCAAACAAAAACCCCGCTTCTAAGGAGGAGTCATCTCCAGAGTTGGGGGCACAGCTTGTCCATTTTAAATTTCTCACCAGAAGAGCTGTTTTAATTTTAGAAAAATAAAGAAACAAACCTAAACCAAAACAAATACATAAATTACCCCTCAACAACAATCTGTGAATTTACTTTCACTATATTTTTTTCTTTCATTTGAAACATATTATTTACTTGATTTAAAAAGAAATGAAGACAGCATAGAAGTGTGTGAAATAAGAGGGAACGTTCCTGCCTCCCCTTGCAGGAGAGATGTTTCAGGAGTATGTAGCTGTCTGTTGCCTGTCTCCCTCAGGAACATACAATGGCCAGGCTCTCCTATCAGAGTGTGTGGGTCTGTCTCACTCTTTCTAAGAGCCACAGCAATCCTACTGTGTGGAGGGCCCATCACTTACTTTTCTTCATCCCCCTGCTGAGGGGCATGTAGCTTGTTTCCCCCTAGCTTTAGTTATTACCGGTGCAAAAACATTTCTATTATATTTACACTAGAGGCTCAGTGCACGAAATTCGTGCCCAGGTAGGATCCCTAGGCCTGGCCAGCAATCAGGGCCGATCTGTGGGGTGACCAGCAGGGCAATCGTGGGTGCCCCCACTGGCACCCACATTGGCTGGCCTGGTGCCGCCCGCTCGCTGGCCCACACCCCACCGCCGCCGCCGGTCACCTCCCTCTGCAGGGCAACCAGTGAGGCAATCGGGGGGAGGGGAGCCCTGCTGGCACCTACCTTGGCTGGCCTGGAGTCTGCGGGCTGGGGGCAACTTCTTCATTGAGCATCTGCCCCCCGATGGTCAGTGCACATCATAGCAACCTGTCGTTCCTCCATTTGGTTGATTTGCATATTAGGTTTTTATTATATAGGTTGTGTATTCTTATACAGTTGCATTTTGTAAGTTGATTTAAATGAAAAAGAAACACCAACATTTAAACTGACTAATGGGAAAAACAGTGGAAGGATATTGATAGGTATGTATTGTCCACACATGGGGATGGGGTAGAGAGTGTCTCCAGACCCTGAAGATCTCTCTGGCTGGTGGGACCCTGCACAGTCCCCCTCTGAGTTCCCCCAAGTCCTTCTCCTCCCTTATCCCTCCCTACCAGACCACCCTCCAACCCCTGCCTTTTGTCTGGCTAGAGCAGTGGTCTGCAAACCGCGGCTCACAAGCCACATGCGGCTCTTTGGCCCCTTGAGTGTGGCTCTTCCACAAAATACCATGTGCGGACTCGCATGTACAGCGCGATTGAAACTTCGTGGCCCATGCACAGAAGTCGGTATTTTGTGGAAAAGCCACACTCAAGGGGCCAAAGAGCCGCATGTGGCTCGTGAGCTGCAGTTTGCCGACCACTGGGCTAGACCACCGAGGCAATACCCAGGTCATTCGTTCCATCTTTAGAATCAGCTATTTTTTTTTTTATTTCTCCTGAAAAAATGCTTTTTATTTTATGTAATTATATAATACATAACATATTTATATTGCTTTTTGCACTTTAAATTATTTTTTAGTTTACAGTTGACATGCAATATGATGTTAGTTTAGGTGTAGAACCCTGTGATTAGACTTTATATAACTTACTAAGCAATTACCCTGGTAAATCTCGTACCCATCTGACACCATACCTAGTTATTACAATATTAGTGACTATATTCCCTGTGCTGCACCTTACATTCCTGTGACTATTCTGTAACTACCGATCTGTACTTCTTAATTCCTTCACCTTTTCACACACACCCATCCCCTCTCCCACCGGGCAACCATCAAAATGGTCTGTATCCATGAGTCTGCCTCTTAGAACCAGCTCTTTTGCCTTGGTCTGCCGTCTTACTCACAGCAAAAGCTGATTTAGGACAAAAAAATATATATGTAAGTGTGATTCATTGACTCCTCCTTTTGCTGTTGGGGTCCCAGCCAGGAGTCAGGCGGCGGCTGCGTGATTCAGGTCAGGCATGAACCACATCACTTTGTGAGGTCAATCCAATCAGAGTGAAATTACAGGCCTGATCTATGCCCTCCGTCACCTCTGGCATACCAAAGGGGTGCCCAGAAATTAATCTTTATCTCCTCCGGAAAACCAAAAATTAAGACCAGTTGCCTCAAGCGTCCCAAAGGTTTTTTGCTCTACTTTCTCCCCACTTTTAAGACCAAGGATCAGAACATTGTCTCTGTCTGCCAGCACCGATCATTAGGCTCCCAAGCTCTTCTTTGGGTGAATTGGAGGTAAGAGTGAATGTCTTAAATCAATTCCTGCTATTTTTGGTTTTAAGCCTCGACATGTCAGTTTGCGCGTGACTCTCGGGGTGTCTCAGCATCAATAAGAAGCCTGGCTCCCTGCTCCCCGAAGCCTCCTGGCATTAGCAGTAAGAATATATTTGGATCCGTGAGCTTATTTATCTCCTTGGTTCCTTCCCCACTTCAGCAGCTGGCCTCACGCTAGCTGGGAACTGACAATTCTTTTTGGAAAACTAAGCAAATCTTTCAAAACTGTTTTCAAGTCTTGTAACAGCGCGTTTGTGCTGCTACAGCTAAAGAGCTGTCAGGCCTCCAGCGTGCACCTTGATTTCAGCTCAGCAAACGGAGCAAAATATCCATCTTGTGCATGAAATTGCCTGTGTTCTGCGCGGGGATCTATACTTCTCAGCACCCTGGGCACTTAGCGGGCTGCGTGGGGCTTTTCCTCGCGCTGGGAAATTGGGTCCCGGAGAACAGGCGCCTTCCTGCCTGATGCTGGAAAAGCCATCCCTGAGGAAACAGAATTCAAAGTGAGAGCCATGAATTCTCGCTTAGACTGTTTTTCCTCGAAAAAAAAATGTATTTTTTTTTTTTCTCTTGAGAGAGCACACAGTTGGTGGGGGGATGAGCAAATGTGCATGCTCATCCAAGACTTTTGAAAGTCTAAATCGCTCAGAACCCTGACGGCGCGAACTTATTTCATGCAAACAAATAAACCAGCAACAAGAATGACAACCAAAGCAGCCCTTTATGTGCCATTGGGAAGAGCATCAAGAGCCCTCAAACCCTTTAATTCCACTCATTGGGATTAATTCTCAGGAAAGAAGCCTTTATCCACGTGCCCAAGCACATACAAGGAGAGTCATTAACTATTATTGAAAAGGATGCAAAAAACGGAAAGGAACGATATCTGTTAAACAATAGGAAAATAAATTAGCTCAATCGTAGCACGTCGATTAGATGAAACACTTGACAGCTGTTAACATGAGTGTACAAAAAGAATTTACAAAAATACTATGGCACTTTTTTTTTCAAGTAGGTTTATTGAAGATATAACAAACACACTGAGAAGTGCATACATCATAAGCATATATTTCAATGAATTTTCACAAAATGAATGCACCCACCTAACGGGAACCTGGATGGAAAAGGGCATGAGTTCCCAGCACCCAGGAGCCCTCCCTGTGCCCTTCTGGTCATTACTTCCCCCAAGACCAACTGCTTCTAACACTTTAGGTCAGTTTTACCTAAGTTCAAGTGTGACAAAGGAGTCATACCTTGTATATTCTTTTGTCCTGGCTTCTTTCACTGGATATTTTGCTTGTAAGATGTATTCATGTGGTTGTGTTGAGTTGTAGTCTCCTCATTCCATTCCATTGTGTTAATGAATATTATTTATCCTTTCTACTATTGATGAGTGCTTGGGTTGCTTCCAGTTTTATCCATTATGTATAGGGTGCTTTGATGATTGTTCTTTGGTGATCCTATGTACGCATTTCTGTTGAGTACATACCAAGAAGTAGAATAACAGCTGGGTCATTGGATAGGCATGTATGAAGCTTTCGCAGGGACCACCGAACAGTTTTCCCCATGATTATATGAATTTTACTTCTCCCAACAGTGTATGAGAGCTTCAGTCACTCCAAATAGTCCTCAGCGCAGTGTAGTGTGTCAGAATTATTTTACAATTTAATTTGTGTGAATAAATATTCACACAATAAAAGCTGGAAGGAAATACTTCAACATGCTAAAAGTCAGTAGCTTTGTATGGATGATAGAATTATGTTCCTAGATTTTTTCTTATCATTTCTTCTTGACATTTTCTTATTCTCTGTAAGAGAAAGCATTTATTATTGTGATTCCTGTCTTGTTCATGAGGCAATAGGTGAGGTGGGGGCATTTAGGGTAGGGCTTTAAAATTAGACATGGTCCACCTTTCCATATGACGGTCACTTTCAAATGCCAGTGAACCTGAGAGAAATTGCTGATTTCAATGCACATCTCCATGGCCCATCAAGCATTTCTCCATCTAACCATTCACTCATCCACTCATTAATTTTTTCATTCATTCATTAAACATTCATTAAATGCCTACTTTGTACCAGACTTTTTGTTGCAAAGAAGGGAGTCATTTAAATATTTGGGGGGCTATCATATCACAGTTTTATATTTAGGCATCAATAATTAGCAATATCAAGGATATACTGATAGAAATAAATATAGTACAAATAGCAAATACTTTGAGTGCTCACAACATACTATGCACTGAGCTAAGAGAGTTACATGTAGATAATCATTTAAATGACAATCACCTTATGAGCATATGCATATTTTTTTTACCTCCCTTGAATGTGAAAGCTGAAGCTTAGAGAGTTAGAAACCTTGCTCAAGATTACAAAGCTAGACTGGGATTCAAACCCAGATCTGTAGGCTCCTGGTCCTGCTCTTCCACTCACCAGCCGCACACCTCTTGGCTCTCTTACCTCCTCCCTGGTAGGGACAAATGGATCACAATGGCAAAAGGGAGTGAAATGGAAGAGACGTTAAGCAGGAATCACAAGATAGGCATTGAGTTTGATCTTAAAGAACTAAAAGGGAGGGAGGTTTGGAAGTGAGAGATAAGGTGGGAAAAGGGAATATGATGGACTTTCAACTTATCAAAGGGATGATGTAGTGCAAAATTTGAGTGCCCATCTAGGATCAACCAAGATACATGAAGGCCTGGAATTGGTCTTTTACCCTCCTATGTTGGGAAACCACCTTTTTCCTTACTGCTCCCACTGGCTCTGTTCATACTCTAATTACCACACTGGTATCTGTTATAGCTGCACTATCCAACATGGTGGTCATTAGCCACATGTGGCTATTTAAATTTAAATTAATGAAAATGAAATAATTAAAATGCAGTGCCTTTGTTGCACTATCCACATTTCAAATGCTCAATAGCCAGATATGGCTGTAGGCTCCTACATATAGATCAGTGGTTCTCAACCTTCTGGCCCTTTAAATACAGTTCCTCATGTTGTGACCCAACCATAAAATTATTTTCGTTGCTACTTCATAACTGTAATGTTGCTACTGTTATGAATCATCATGTAAATATCTGATATGCAGGATGGTCTTAGGCGACCCCTGTGAAAGGGTCATTCGACCGCCAAAGGGGTCGCGACCCACAGGTTGAGAACCGCTGATATAGATATAGAACATTACAGGCTATTCTATTCAAAAGTGCTGCTCTATTGTCTGTTTCCTATGTGTGGAAAAGCACATGGGGACAGGGACCGAGTTTGGAGCATGCCCCAATACCTTGTATGGAACCTGGTGATAACAAAGTCCTCAGTGGTTATTAAGTCACTAAGTTGGGACTTAACTGAAAGGGGCCTTATATCCCATGCCTGCTTTCAACAGGAGGAAGTAAGTCTAAGGCTGCCACTGTGACTGGTGACAGATAGATCCTTGGACATGGGACTCTCTAATCAGTGCACTTCCGGTTTTAATGTGCATGTGAGTTGCCTGGGGCTCTCCCTCCTTTATGGTGCAGATCTAGATTCAGCAGATCTGGGATGAAGCGTAGATTCTACATTCCTGAGAAGCTCCCAGGAAATGATGAAGATGTTGGTCTGTTGACCACACTTAAAAGTAGCAAGGCCGTAAGACCAAGGCAAAAGACAAAAAATAAAATGCTAAGGAACAAATCTAGGAAGTCTGGCTATTGGTGTGGAGATTTTGCTTTGACATAGGTCCATGAATTATTTTATTTTTTAAGACAAAGGCACATTTAAGCCACTTAACTACCTATTACTTTTTTGACACTAAGCTATCCCATTTATATTGCCTTTTAGAAGGTGAGAAAATCAGATAATATGTTCAGAAATCATATATTAAGAACCCCAACCCTCGCTCCCCGCCCCCCGGCCCTGCCGATACTTTCATCATAAACACAATGAAAAGTTAACTGCAACAATAACAAAGGCTAAAATTCAAGGAATAATCTATTACGATTCCATTTAGCAAGAGAAATCTTAAAACAAATAGATCAACACTTTTGAAACATGAGTTTGAGAGGAAGCAAAAAGGCCAATGTGTTTTTAAGAAACTTCGGGAAGAGAGGTACATAAGCCACTTGCTCTTCCCAGGAAGAAAAATCTCTTTGCAAGTCTCTCCCTCCTGCAGGCATCTCCTTCAAAACCACATCTGACATGGGTCTAATTTCCTTGCTCAATAGCATCATCATTAAACATCCACATATCACAAGTAACATGTTTATCATTTTAACATTTCTTCCAAGATTGAGTTTGAATTATGGATTGGGAAAACATAGATTCTGTTGCTTGGGAGGGTGGGGGGAAATGGAGATCTATAAGTGTTCTAGAAAATGAAATTTTAATACCAATTGAAAGACATTACAAATACTCAGAGGCTTTAACTCTTTAAGACCAATTTCATGCCTGAAACAAATACGTTTAGTTAGATGGTTAACAGCTCTCCTTAATGCTAGAGAGAGCTAGAAAGAAGCACACAGAAATTCTTCACAAAAGGGACAGGCTCATGGGCTGGGAGATGGCCAGAGAGCAGCAAATTCTTCACTACGTCTCTACCCAACTTCAGGGAATTCTAGAATGTACGATGTGGGTCAAAAGGATGTGGGATTTAACTATTGCCTCTTTCTAACCATTTCATGCTGGCCAAGTTACTAAATATTTTCTGAGTCTCAGCCATCTGGGCTATGGTAATATCATTTCTGGGTCATAGGAAATATTAAATTAAAATAATGTATATAAAGTGCCAGATACATGGTAACCATTTTTTTAAAATTGAGGTAATAATATTTATAATTTGTGTTTGGCCTTCATCCCAAGATGGAGAATTTGCGAGTGGTGGGACCAGGTATGAGAGTTTTCAAGGACAAGAAGAATCTATTCGTCCACTAGTCTGCATAGATGACTACTTTTCTATCTCCAAAGGCCTCTGTGAAACTGCATACAGACGTGGCTATCAAAGTAATGACTTTCAGAATAGGAGTGAGGGTGCAAAGAATGGAGGAAGGTGGTTCCTGTACCAATAGGTTGAACATGATAATCAATCTACCACTTATATTTATTAATAGAATTAACATTGATTATATCCCAACATATACCAGGCGTCACAGTAAACCCTTTTCATATGTTACATCACTCAGTCTTCATAGCAGCCCTGGGAGATCAGTATGACTGTTATTTCTATTTAGTACAAGTTTTGCAACTTTGACACTCTGGGCATTGTAACCATGTAATTGCTTTTTCTTGGGGAACTGTCTTGTGTACTGTAGGAGGTCTGGTAGCATCCCTCACCTTGACCCATTAGATGCCAGTAGCACCCCCACCCCAGTGTGATAGCTAGAAATGTCCCAGGCATTTCCAGATATCCCCTAGGGGACCAAATCACCCCCAGTTGAGCCCCACTAGGTGATTAAATAAATAAAGTGGAGTTTATTGACATACCAAGATGATCCAGCAATCAAGTGTTGGAGCTGTGATCAGAAATCAGTGGTGAGTTTCCTAAACCTCAGCCTTATGTACCAAAGCTATGTTGTCTCCCAGGATCAGCCTGTAAGGTAAAGAAACTCTGTGTTTTCTTGGATTTGGTTGGTGGGAGGAGCCTTTGTAGAAAAAAAAACAACAAACCTGCTGTGACAAATGAGCATAACAAGCCAACCAACCACCTGGCCACATCTGAAGTTCCAGGCATTTTCCCGTGTGATTCTGGCCATGCCTCCTATGCACAAATGATGTGAAACTATTCCTGGGTAATGTCCGCCTTGGCCAGTTCATGCCAGTCAGGAAAATTTTGACATTTGGCCCCAAACCATTCTCTCTTCCTTATTAACAAAACTTGGCAGTGGTTGTCTTTTAGCTTTAAAAAAATTAAGTCTATTTTCAAAGATGGGGATTCGCCTTCACTGAAGATATTCAAATGACTGTATCATAGGTTCCAAAGGCAAATTAAATGAGAGCATTTTGATTATGTTCAAATATGTGGTCAGTGTCCCAAGGAGACAGATTTCATTTAAATGAATGACCTCAGAGTGATTTGTTACAAAGTAGTCCCTCTGGTTCCTAGAGCCCCAACTCTGTAATTTAGCCATCACAGGTAGCTGAGAAAGACAATATTGCTTCCGTGTGCATCATTTTAATAACATAACTTGCTCTCATGTGCCTTAATGCCACATGTGTTATGTGTTATTGTGTTATGTGTTATTGCTATACCGTTTTTACTTATGTGGAGCCTTTTACCAAGGCTCAGGGAGGTTGATGTCCATCCACCTGGCAGAGGTCAGGCTCCAGTTCAGGTTCCAAAAGGACGGATACGTGACAGGGCCTGGTCAGGAGCATTGGGAAAGGGGAGACTCTGGCTTTGGAAGCCAGCTCCACCTACTTCTCCTCTTGCCTATGACCAGCATTAGAGCTGGGCCTCCAGAAGACCCAGAGAAATGCCCTCGTTAGTACTAGTTAAGTGGTTGGTTGGGCAGCCACTCAGGCCTGATATGCCCAGGTCTATGTGAACTTAGGTGTCTGTCTGCAATGCCACCCACATAGCCCAGGGCAGTGCAAACAAGTGTGTGTATGTGGGCACGTACAGAGTATATAAAAACAAGAATGCCAGCTCTCAAACTTTATACAGGTCAGTGCATACTCAAAGGGACTGGCCCAGGCACAGTCCCAGTGTCTAATTTCATCTAATTAGATCCTAGCCAATTTGACCCAGTGGATAGAGCATCAGCCCACAGACTGAAGGGTTCTGGGTTCGGTTCTGGTCAAGGAAACGTACCTCGGTTGCAGGCTCAATCTCTGGCCCTGGTCTGGGCATGTCTCTCTCACATCGATGTGTTTCTCTGTCTCTCCCCATCCCTTCCACTCTCTCTAAAAATCAGTGGAAAAATATCCTCAGGTGAGGATTAACCAAAAAAAATTGTGTCTGTAAATACTGTCCCAAGTTACCTTTAGTGCCCACCTCCTCACCCACCCGTCATACATCTCCAAATGTCCACTCAGTCTGTGCATCTAAGTATGACTTTGCACTGTCTGCAGCTCAAAGCTTATCTCCATCCTTTAGGGCCCCAAACTCTTCCTGTGCAGAGTACACGAGACCCTGCTCCAGGAACACCAACAGAATATAAAAGCCATGAAGTCAGAGACTGAGAGTATTTTATTCTGATGTGTCCCCAGCCCCACACTGAATCCTTACTTGGGAGGTGAGAGGAAGTAAAAAGCAGACTGAGCCAGATTTATTTATTTTTTTTAAATATATTTTATTGATTTTTTTACAGAGAGGAAGGGAGAGAGATAGAGAGTTAGAAACATCGATGAAAGAGAAACATCAATTAGCTGCCTCCTGCACACCTCCTACTGGGGATGTGCCCGCAACCCAGGTACATGCCCTTGACCGGAATCGAACCTGGGACCTTTCAGTCTGCAGGCCGACGCTCTATCCACTGAGCCAAACCAGTTTCGCATGAGCCAGATTTAAGTTAGAATGCAAGACCTGCAACTCACTGACCATGTGACCATACATGAGCCACTTAAATTGTCTGTAGTAGGTAGAATTGTGATTCCTAAAGATGGTCACATCCTAATCTCCGGAGCCTATGACTCTGTGACTTTAATTAGCAGGAGGGGATTCAGGTTGCAGATAGAACTCAGGATACTAAACAGCTTTCCTTAGAGTGTTTATCTTGGATCATCCAGGTGGGCCTAGAAGAATCACCAGGGACCTTAAAACTGGAAACAAGAGACAAGAAAAAGTGCTAGTTGATGCAGTATGAAAAAAGGCTAGACTCACTGTTGCAGGCTTTAAAGATGGAAGGTGCCACAAGTCAGAAACTGCAGGCAACTTCCAGAGGCTGGAACAATGAAGAAGGGGGGTACAGCCCCTTCTTCACCCTGATTTTAGCCCAGTGACACCCATGTTGGACTTCCAATCCAGAACTGTAAGAATGAATCCATGCTATTTTAAACCACTGAGTTCATGGTGATTCACTGTAGTGGCCTTAGGAAACTAATATACTGTCTAAGCCTTGATTTCATCATCTTTAAAATGGGGCCATAGCAGCACATACTTTATAGTATTGATGCAAAGGATAAATGAAATTGTCCATGAAAATCTCATGGGAGAGAGCCTGGTTAACATGTGAAGTTTTAGTGCTTATTACATGTGCAAATATGTTTGTTGAGAATGAATGAATGAACAGAGGTGTTTGAGGCGAATGTGGTAATCAGCCCTTCCTTGATTTCTCTATTGCATTTCCCTATTAACCAGTTGCTGGCATGTTTAGCCACCATCTCTGTGCTATCATGCTGATTCTCTTTAGAAACAGATGGATTAACATCTGTTCCCCTCCCCCCTGAATCTCTATGTCAATAAATAATAATAATAACAATAATAGTAATAATAATAAACCATTAAACTAACACTTCGAGAACAGCGGATGGTGGTATCAAAATATTTTATTGAAATGATGAAGCTGGCCTCAAGGTCCTTTGCTTTCACAACCTCCATTTTTGTCTGTGGGAAACAATTCGCCCTGAAGAAACCTTGTCTTCACTAAGACATTTTGTGTGTTTTTTCTCTTCCTTTTTTTTTCTTCTTTTTTTGCAGTTCCCCTGTCCCAGGCCATCAGACCTACATCTAACCTACAACAGAACAGCCTGCTCTGTCTTCACTCCCCAGCATTTTCTAAATATTCACATTCCTCAGATGCCAGCTCCTTCCTTATTTTCTCAATTCTGTATTTGTTTATCCTCAAAAGCTCCTTTGTAGCTGCCCACTTGGATCTGGGAAAATGTGGAGGCCAGCCCTCTCCCCTTAGGCGGGCTGGGCCCACCAAGAGCTCCATTTTCCACTCTCCACCCCTGGGGCACTTTCCTGAGAACAGAACCAACTGGGAGGTCCCCGTGGGCCAAGCAGCAGTCCTAGCCTTTCAAACGTAAACCCATCCTCTGAGGAACTGGGTTCTGGGGGAGATTTGGAAACCCAAGACTCCTGGTTTTGTACGTAGGAGCTCCCCATCTCAGATAGGGCTCAGAGTCCAGGGCGTTTACAAACCAGATATCGCCCTGGCCAGTTTGACTCAGTGGATAGAGCATCAGCCCATAGGCTGAAGGGTCCTGGGTCTGATTCCGGTCACAGGCACATACCTCGGTTTCAGGCTCGATCCCTGGTCAGGATGCATGTGGGAGGCAACCAATCAATGTGTCTTTCTCACGTCAATGTTTCTCTCTCTCTCTCTCTCCCCCTCCTTTCCACTCTCTCTAAAAATTAATGGAAAAATATCCTCAGGTGAGGATTTCATACATACATACATGCATACATACATACATACTTACATAACATACATACCACATATCATTTTATGGGCCAGGGTGCCCTCACTGTGAACTATGCCCATGAAGGTGGCAGGCACCACCCACAGACTGCAATGTAGCCAGAAAGCCACCTGACCTCCCTGCAGCCCCACCTTGGCCTCTGCACAGGGCAAGGGGCCCCCTTTGGAAGAAATGCTGGGAGAGAGGTGGAAAGGAGCGGTTGTGGACCTGGTGTGCCTGCTAAGACCAGCTCTGGGGGAGGACTAGGAAGGAATGGCATTTCACTCGTTCATAAGAGGAAAGTCTTCTCTCCAGCATGGGCCACAGTAGAACTTAGGGTCCTGGAGTTGGATTCTAGAATCATTTCTTTTTGGGGGATGAATGAGTCATTTTCTCCTTCACCCCCTTTAACATCTCCCCATTGCCCTTAGAAAAAGCTCCAACCCCTCAGCAGAGCCCTCCGGAATCCTGCTTCTTGCTCCACCACCTCCTTACACACAATTGCCTTTGGGTTACCCCAAACTCGTACTGAATCCCACTAAACTTTACGTCTTCCAGACTTTGGTGCCTTTGCAAAAAGCATGTTCTCTGCCTGTGAGGTTATGGTCCCTTCCCCACCTGGGTAATTCTTTCTTTGTTGTTGTTAATCCTCACAGAGGATATTTTTTCCATTGACTTTTAGAGAGAGTGGAAGGGTGGGAGGGAGGAAGACAGAGAGAAACATCTATGTGAGAGAGACACAGTGATTGGTTGCCTCCGACACACACCCTGACTTGGCTGAGGAATGGAACCTGTGACCCTTCAGTGTGTGGGCCGACTCTAACCACTGAGAACACTGGCCAGGGCCCCACTTGGGTAATTCTTAATCACCCATCAAACCTCAACACAGCTGTCATTTCTCCAGTTTTATTAGGGATCTGTCCTCAGTGATTGCTAGGTAGGGCATAGAAGGTCCTGGTAGTTGCATAAATTAACTGTCCCCAGCATCTTGCATATGCTAACTCATTTACTCTTCACCGCCACTCCATGAAGTAATAATACTATAGACCCATTTTACAGATGAGGAAACTGAGTCCAGGGATCTTAGGTAACTTACCCAAGGTTGCAAAGCTGGCAAGAGGTAGAGCCAGGATTAAACCATATAGAGTCCAGCTCTGGTATTAAAAGCATGGTCTCTGTACCAACTAGGATGGGCTTCCAATCCCACCTTGATTCTCACTAACTGTGTGATCTTGGATAGGTTACCTAACCTTCTCTGAACTTCAGTTGCCTCATCTAAAACATGGGATTACAAAGAGAACCTACATTAAGAGGTAATAATGGCCATGGTCCCTAAAAATATAGTGTGCCCTAAACACCAACCATGGAGTGAGCACTCAGTTAAGACCTGACAACTATAATGGTGTTCCTACTAATAACGACTAGTTTGCCTTCCTCATAACCCTGAGGCCCGAATCCCCACATGGAGCAGATATTCAGAATTTAGTAACTGGGGAGTGAATGACTACATCTAGTTAACATATTCAGACACTAGGCACTCATTTCTTGAGCATTCCATTAATATTTTTAAATTATTATTTTTACTTGGGAGTTTCACATAGGTCCATTTCCACCAGGGGGACTTATACTTTTTACCATATTGAATGAAGGACAGCCGCACTCTCCTGGTTGATTTATAAGAAACAATGCAAAGTCTGTTGCCCTACCCACCAGAGAGGAATAGCAGCACTTTAATTGTATCAGACAATTTATTGCAATTCCTTATTTTTGTTCTCTAAAACAGTGGTGGGGACGGTGGAAGAGTCAAATGGGGTAAAAGCCAAAGCAGTCCAATCATTTACCCTGCGATGGGAATCACTAACCACAGGGCCAGGGTCAATATTAGGGCAAGTTACTTATCAATGCGGGGTCATTAGTCTCTGCCCTTCCTAGTTCTGGGAGAGCGGCTTGGCCCCGAGCCAGCCCATGGGAGGGGAGCTGCCATGTGGACTCTAACCGGGAAAAACAAGATGCTGGGAGCTATTATGCTCCTAGAGCTTAAAGGTCGGACGGAGCTGTGGTTAAGATGTCCAGAGCTTTCCGGATGTGCTGTCCACGGGGACGAGCCAAACCCAGCTTGCGGGAAGGAACGGGAGGCCATGTGCTCAGATGACAGCAGGGACTTTGGGTACAGGTCTTGGTTTTCCAGGAGGCTCTGGGATAGCACAAAGCACCACGTGTAGGGGCCAAGGCAGGGCCAGTGGAATTAAAGAGGAATGAGGCCATTCCCATGGTGAATATAATGGTTACTCTTCATGAAACATATACTAGGTCCTGGAGACTGCTGTGGGTGATTTCAGAGGCAACATTATTTAACCCTCAAAGTGCCTTGGGGATGAAGGTGAGGGGATTATTACCACAATTAGACAAGTAAGGAAGCTGAAAAGTTTGAGATTGCCCAAGCTGAGCATATAATAAGTAGCAGAGAAAGGGTTTTCAACCTATGTGGCATGCCTCCAAACTCCGCCACCGATGGAACCGGGGCGTTGCTTACCCCCAACCCACCCTCCTCTTTTTCTTTGCTCAGGAGCCCGTTTTCATCCAGAACACCAAAGTGCCCTCTCAGAATGCTTGCTCTCCCAGAAGCCCTTGCAGCCGGGCAGCCACAGGACAGGCCCATCAGGTGTAAGGAAAATCCCACTGGGAGAGGGGTGCCCTGTAGGCATGCATTCACTTTCCTGGGGAGAAAAGGGACAGGCTCTTCTATCCCTTCTCCTCCTGCCTCAAGTGAGTTCTTAAGCCTGGAGAAGCAGGAGCCTTTTTTTTTTAATCCGCACCTTAAATTTCCAATCCAATGGATATTTTTTCCATTGAGTTCTAGAGAGAGTGGAAGGAAGGAAGGAAGGAAGGAAGGAAGGAAGGAAGGAAGGAAGGAAGGAAGGAAGGAAGGAAGGAAGGAAGGAGAAAGGGAAAGGGAGATAGAGAGAAACATTGATGTGAGAGAGACACATTGATTGGTTGCCTTTCTCACGCACCACTACCTGGGATGGGGAACCTGCAACACAGGTACATGCCCTTGACCGGGAATTGAACACATGACCCTTCCATCTATAGGCAGATGCTCTAACCACCGAGAAACTAGCCCTTTATATTTTTTTTTCAGTTTTATTGAGGCATAATTGACAAATAAAATTACATATAGTTAAGATGTACAATGTCTGGATTTGATACACGCGCACACACACACACACACACACACATTGTGAAATGATTCCCACAATCAAGCTAATTAACATATTCATCACCTCATATAGTTACATGTGTGTGAGTGTGTGTGTGAGTGTGTGTGTGTGTGTGTGTGTCTGTGTGTGTTGAGAATACTAGAGATCTACTGTTAGCAAATTTCAAGTGTACAATACCATATTATCAACAATAGTCACCAGGCTGTGCATTAGGTCCCCAGAACTTATTCATCTTATAACTGAACATTTGTACAATGGATGAATAGATAAAGAAAATTACAGAGACACAAAACGAAACATTATTTAATCATAATAAGAAGGAAATCCTGCCACTTGTGACAACATGGATGACCTAGAGGGCATTGTGCTAAGTGAAATAAGTCAGACTCAGCACACAAAACAAGTACTCTATGACCCCACTTACATGTGGAATCTGAAACATATAAAGGCAGAAGCCTTCTTCTGCTCATGAAAGACAGAGAGCATCACAGAGCCCCAGAACTGGGATCACTGATCTGCGACACGCCTGCTACCCCCCTTCTTCAGACTTCTCGTTAGCAGCACCAAGCCAACAAGGCAGAACCAGCAGCCATTCGCTTCATTAGTCGGGGCTCCCACTTCTTACGGCAGGTGCAGGAGGAGGTACCCGAGAGGTGCCCCTGTCGTTGCCTTTGGGGAAGAAATGAGATGAATGGAAACTGTAGAAAGGTATATAATCTAAGCACCTGGAACTTGGCCCTGGTAACAAGCAAGCTACTCCAGATGCCTGTGCTTCCCAGTTGTTCTTCTCTGAGCTGGGGAACTGGTTCTGCTGGGAGGCTGAGCTGCTGGGAGGCTGACCCTCTAATTGCACTGATCATGTACTAATTAGCACTGAATAAGCAGCAACCCAGCACCCATGCCTGAAACAATAAAGCGACCTCATCCCTACTTCAAAGATGAAGAAACTCAGATCAAGATGTTAACAGCAGCCATAATAAAGGGCCCACAAGCCTAATCGCAGTGAATGCCACAATTAGAACCCAGAGCTGCCCAAGCTGGAAACTGGTTGCCGCCCAGGAGGCTTGTAATTAACCATCCCCATTCCTCTGAGTCTCTCGCTAGTTGGAATAATTAACGCAGCCACAGTTCCTTTCAAAGGGAGCCAAGTCCTGGGGATCTTGATACACACTGCCAGGCCCCAGCAATCTTCTCTGCCAGGTGTGAGTCCTTGGGGTTGGCAAACTCTGCAAAGCGCAGGGTGAGGAGCACTGGCCTGGGCCCTGATACAAGCGCCCTGCATAGCATAAGGCAGGAGTGATGAGGAACAAAAGCCTTCTTCTGTGGTCCCCACTCCATCTCTCACCATCTCACACAGCCGCTCATGCTTAGGGACCTCCCTGTAGAGAACAGCTTTGCCCATCTGCATGCTTCAAATCTTCCCACCTTTGCCCTCACTGTTAACATTGCACAGAATGTCCTTCCTCCTCCATGAAGCCTTCCCAGACTTCTTTCTCTGTCCCACCAGTTCAAAATATCCTGTGAACTCTTCCTGAAATTGCTTATTATATGTTCATGTTTTTCTAAACCAGTGGTTCTCAACCTTCCTAATGCCATGACCCTTTAATACAGTTCCTCATGTTGTGGTGACCCCCAATTTCATTGTTATAAATTGAACATAATTAAAGCATAGTGATTAATCACAAAAACAATATCTAACTATATATGTGTTTTCCGATGGTCTATGGCAACCCCTGTGAAAGGGTCGTTCGACCCCCAAAGGGGTCGCAACCCACAGGTTGAGAACCGCTGTTGCTGTCCTCCCGGTCAGGCCCCAGATGTTAGCACATAATGGCTTGCACATAGTATGTCTTCCACAATATTCTCCTAAGATGAATTCAGTAAAATTTTTTGGATTAATTCGAAGAACTTCCCCAATATCACATTAATTTTTTTTACCCTTTATTTTTATTTCCTTTCCCTTTATGGTTATATAGAAAGGGGGATTTGAATTTTTCCTCTCCCTTCCCCAATTTACAAAGGCATCATGTGTCTTCTACCTTAAAGTGTGGTTTCCTTTCCTGTGTGAGAAAGTCAGTGATTAATACCTAACTGGGTTTGCTGGACTTTTAGACACCATGTTGTCTCATCATAATTTTCCCCCAGATCAGCATCTATTTACCAAGTGTCTGCTCTGTGCAAATCGAGAAATGCTGGAGAAAAGAGAAAAAAAATTCCAAAATTGGATCAGTTCTCCTAATGTTCATGACTTGGGCTGGGACAGAGCCTTCAGATAACTGAAATAGTCCTTCCCTGATAGAGGCAGTTTGTCAGATCCAGCTCGAGAGGGCTTCCCTGTGTCAGATCCCGAATCCTACAGAAAAGCAGGAACGTGAGATGTCTGGGAGGCTGCATGGAGGCAGGTGGTTGAGGGCAGGATAAAGGATGGCCCCTGGGGGTGGAATGTTAGAAACTACCCACTTATTAACCATCTACTCATCACTGGGGGCAACTTCGACATGAGCCCTGCCTGTAGGAATCTTCCCATTTGGTTAGGGAACTAGGGCATTTAAACACGTATACAGTTTGGTACATGGCAAAGGGAAATAGAAACGACAAGGGACATTACATCCAACCCGGGCAGTCCAGGCCATGCTTCCTGCAGGAAGTGACATTTAAGTGAAGATCTGAACGCTGAGTAGGAGTTCTCCAGGGAAGAGAAGGGAAGACAAAGGGATGCGGAATAATGTCCCACGAGAAGAGCAGTACAAGACTCAGAGGCCCTGAAAGAAGTTTCTTCCATGGATAACGTGGTTTGTGAGCTGCAAGGTGGCAAGAGTCTGAAGCACCGATTCTCAAATGTCAACATGCATCAAAATCCCCTGGAGGGTGAGAGAAAACTCAGATGGCTGGGTCTGCCCCAGAGTTTGGGGTTCAGTGGGCCTGGGAAGGGACCTGAGGAGTTGCATTTCTGCCAGTTCCTGGGTGCTGTCAAGGCTGCCGGTCTGGGAAGCATACTGAGAGGCAAGGGAGGGTGCCAGCACATGCGGGGCCCCCACGATGTTTAGCACAAACTTGAACCCTGTGAAGGGGGGTCTACTATTATTCTAGTTTTATAGACAAAGAGTTTAAAGACTCCATGAGGCTGAATCTTTTACTCCAGATCCCAAAGGTAGCAGATGTTGAAGCTGGTATTACCTAAGTTCTTGGAATGGGACCATGGCCCTTCCCCTCCACCTCTCTTCCTCGGGCCAGCCATGAGCTATGGAAGGGTGGCGTGCCATGTATGGAGACAACAGGCTGTCCTGCCGCTGTTTCCTAAGTGGCATTTTGGAGAGACCTAAGGGGGTGATGCAGAGAGGGACGAGGCAGTGCAGGTGCCCCACCCCTGCCCCGTCTCCTTTGCCCTGGACCAGACTGAAGCGTGGGTAGGCATTTCCCATGGCCAGCCAAGGAATGGATCCTGCAGTCTGTACATTCCATTTCAGATGCAGAAGATTGCTAAGGCAAATGTCGAAAGGGCCAATAACATGGTAAAAGCTGATCATTAGCTATTTAATCTTTATTAAAGATTCCACCAAAATTAACCTCCTTAATTAAGGAAAAATAAAGTACCACTTTGTTATATGTATGCACCTACTAATTTTGCATTTTCATACACTGAGTGCAAAGTTAAAATGTGTATAGGAGATGACAATTTAGTTCTAGATGCCACATGAATATAAGATTAAACATGTGTGAGCTTGTGAGTATAGAAAAATACCAGAGAGTTAATAAGCAGTGCCTTATCTTATTTAAATATATTTTTTATTTATTTTTTACAGAGAGGAAGAGAGAGGTATAGAGAGTTAGAAACATCAATGAGAGAGAAACATTGATCAGCCCTCTCCTGCACACACCCTACTGGGGATGTGCCTGCAACCAAGGTACATGCCCTTGACTGGAATCGAACCCGGGACCCTTCAGTCCACAGGCTGACTCTATCTACTGAGCCAAACCAGTTAGAGCTGCCTTATCTTATTTAATACTAACCAAAATCTCCCAAGAGAGGTGCCACGTTACCTCCTATGTGTTGTGAGGATTACGTCAGGTCACGTATGGTACCTGACACCTAATATACCTTCAATAAATAATCTATACTAATAAAAGGGTATATGCTAATGAGACCAGGAGACCTTCCGGATGTCAGCAGGGCCAAGGCAGAGGTGGTTAGGGGCAATCAGGCTGGCAGGGGAAGGCAATTGGGGGCGAGCAGACTGGCAGGGGAGGGCAGTTGGGGGCAAGCAGGCTGGCAGGTGGGGGCAGTTGGGGACAATCAGGCTGGCAGGTGGGGGCAGTTGTGGGTGATCAGGCTGGCAGGCAGAGTGGTTAGGGGCGATCAGGCAGGCAGGTAGGAGAGCGGTTAGGAGTCAGCAGTCCTGGATTGCAAGAGGGATGTCCCCCGAGGGGTCCCAGATTGGAGAGGGTGCAGGCTGGGCTGAGGGACAAACCCCCACCCCCACCCTGTGCACAAATTTCGTGCACTGGGCCACTAGTCCTATATAATAAAGTGGTAATATCCAAATTGACCATCATGGCCTCATAAGATGGCTGCCTACAACCAGGCCAGCAGGGGGGTTAGTGAGGGATGATCAAACTTCTGAACCAGCAGACTGCGTGAGGTGACCGGGCTGGCAGGGGGGTTAGCGAGGGACGATCAAATGACTGAACAGCAGGCTATGTGGGGTGACCAGACTGGCGGGGGAAGGGGGAGGGGCAGTTGGGGGCAAGCAGGCCACCGGGTGGGGGGGGGCAGTTAGGAGTGACCAGACTGGTGGGGGGGGGAGTAAGAGGTGACCAGGCCGGGGGGGGCACTTAGGGGCAACCAGGCCTGCACGCAGAGTCAGTGAGGGGCAATCAGGCAGGCAGCCAGGTGAGCGATTAGGAGCCAGCAGTCCAGGATTGTGAGAGGGATGTCTGACTGCCGGTTTAGGCCCAATCAGTTGGACATCCCCTGAGGGGTCCTGGATTGGAGAGGGTGCAGGCTGGGCTGAGGGGATTCCCACCCCCCGCCATACAAGATTTTTGTGCACCGGGCCTCTAGTAACTTATAATACAATTAGTACTTGTAAGTGTTCTAACTCCCATTTCTCTCCCTACCACTTAGTGGCCAGGTCGCCTTATCACCTAAGCTTTAGGCCTTTCCTCTTTAAAATGGAAGAATGGTTGGATAGACTATTTCAGAAGTTTCAAAACATTTCTGGTGTTAGCTGAAGAATCTTGTGTCGAAACAAAATTCTATGTGGGGGTGGATAAAAGTGGAGTTTTCTGGCTGTTTTGGCATAAACTCTCTGACTTTATGTAATGCCTCCTACTGTTTTTATTTGAAGTCTCTGACTATCTCAGAGCTTTAGTTTCCTCTTCTGAAAAAGATGGGACTATTCAGAGAACTGACCTCATGTCACTGCGGCAATGAGGAAATGACAGGGTGTGTGTAAAACGTTTAGCTCATACAAAGTGCATGTGTGCGCCTTGATTGTATCCTGCCCCCTGGTCTGTCCTGTATGGGGAGGCCTAGCTCTCATCCACTGCTGTGGCCCCAGATTTTCCTCCTGAGGAAAGGATCCTTGGAGCTGACTTGGAACCACTGGATATATGCTCCCCAATCCCCCCATCTCCCTGGCCTGGAGCCAGGCTCACGATTGATCATCCGGCCCCTGGCAGACAGAGCACATGCTCAGAAGCACTCAAAGCTCTTGTCAGACAGAATGTAGGCTCAGCGAAGGCTATAGATCAATGGGCTTTTCAATATGCCCAATACATTCCCACCAAGATCCATCCCTCTTGTGTGAGTCTCAGTAATAGCGAGCTGGGGTGCTTTCGGGGAGTGGGCTGGGGCAGAGGAGGTGGGAGCTCATAGGGTTCTTTGCACAAGCATTTTTAGAACCTGGGGTCTTTTTCCTGCCCTAGGAGCTCAATTTATTGAGCTGAATCAAATTACTGTACATCCTGACAGAGCCCTTGCTGCCATTGATCAGCCCTGAAACTCTCACATTGCATCACCACGTCAAGAAAGAGCATGTTCTCAGATACACGTGTGATCTGGGAATGACCCCTGGGCTGCATCTGGCCCACTTGGAGAGCGAGGCATTCTGGGAAATTGGCAATCGATGGGCAGGAGACACACCTGAGTGCCAAGGGTGGTTCCTACCTGGGCTGCTCTCAGTGCACGCCTGGCTAAGTGAGCCAGACTCGAGTTGGTGTGCCAGGGGGAGATTCTCAGTGCTGAGCGCAGGGAAGGAAGGGTGAAGCAGAGCTTGGTCATGCCTTTTTAACTTTAAAATTGAGAATGCTAACTTCTCCTCCCCAGTTTGGATTTTGTAAACCTTGTGCAGACTCTGGCCATTGTTGGATGTATATTGAATGCTGCTAATGATGTTCAGTGATGGGGTGTGGTCTCTGCAGGGTGCATGTGTATATGTGTGTGTACCGTTGTGTGTGTGCTTGTATATGTCCAAGTTAGCTGAGCATTTCTTTGAAAATAAAAACACTATGTCTAATCATTTTTAAAATCACTAGTCCCCAAAATGGAAACTTCTTCATGTTAAAAGTTCAGCAAATGTTTCCTAAAATTGGGTTGGGCTTTTACATTAATTTGTTATTATAAAAGAAACACAAAATAATTACTATAAAATAAAAAGTTACCTATTACCTCTTTCTCAGTGCTCAAATATTCCCTAAAGAAAGTCTTTACTAGAGATTTCTTCAGTGCATATCTTTCCATATATTTTCTGTATATACACAAACTTATATAAGCATATACAGTAGCTCATTTATGCATTTTTAAATAGAGGGAATCATACTACATATGTCATTTCTCAATTTGTTTTATTCACTTAATAATACTTGCATTACAGTTGGATGGAATTTCTATCAGATTCCAAGAGAAGAGAGAGGAACTCAGCAGGGGCTTCCAGTGCCATTGAAAATTGGGGGAAATGGTCAGTGTTGATGCTGCAAAGGGAAAGCAGGCAATCAAAACCCAAACTTTGAAACAAAACAGAGGGGAGACAGGCCAGAGAAGAGGTGATACCAGGTCTGAGTGAGGTGAGCGTGAGATGAAGACTCTGTGGTCAAGTGTGAGCCCAGTAGGTAGAGGTTGACAAACAAAACAAAACAAACACAGTATAGTTTGGCAGCTGATCTCCAAAGGCCCCCAGTGAGCCACACCTCCTATCCCTCACTTGTTTGTGTCCCTTTCACATTGGACCCGGGCTGCCCACACTAGTGTTAAACTACAGAACACAGAGGCACCAAGGCAATGTTGGTTCCTGGCCCCGCTTTTACGGAGCTAGGCAGCTTCTGCTCCGTACTTCTTGAAATGTTCACCCTTGGGAGCTCTGGGCCACCATGTGAGCAGTCCAGCTAGTTGGCTGGAGAGACCGCTTGGAGAAGGACTGTGTGCAGAGGTCACAGGGAAAGGGACAGCCCTAAAGTAGCACAGAGAAGGAGGCAGTCATCACAGGTCCCTGTGTTCAGATGGTCCAGCCCCAGCCACCCTTTGGCTGTCACAGCTCGAGAGACCCTCAGTGAAACCAGTGTAAGGACCAGCCAGCTGAGGCCACCAGTCAACCCACAGAATGAGAAATGATAGGATGCTGCTATTTTAAGGCACCGCTTTTGGGGGTAGTTTGTTACGCAGCAACAGAGAACTAAGCACACAGGTAATGGCTTGAGTATGTGTTCATTCCAGACCTGGGTACTTTCTCAGGAAGTAAGGGAATTTGTGGGCAAGGCCATACCAACCTCAGGCTCTTGTACAGCTCCTGGGTCTTGAAACCGCTCACCTCCATGTCCAACATCATATGTTTGTAACTTAATTTGGTTTGGGAATTTCTGTCAGAGAACAGGAAGAAGACTTCAATTTTATTCCTTTTGCTACTGTTCTAACAAGGACCATGTCTTAAGTGAGGTATATTCTACAGGGAAGCAAGTGAGCAATCCAAGGGTGTTCAGTCATTTCTTTATCATCAAAAAGTGAAAAAGGAAAGAAGAGAAATGTATTGAGACAACCTAGAACATCCGTATATTGTCTGGGAATATAACCATTTCCAAGCAGACTACTTGTTTGACATAATTAGTTAATTCCTGGGACAGGTGTCTTTTTTATTAATTGACATTTTCCATGAACAAGGAACATAAAGACCAAGACAAATTGTCATTATCAGCAAGTAATGGGTGTTCTTTTTCGAAGCCTGTGTATTTAAGGATAGCATCTTCCATCCTGCAGCATTCCAAAGGTATCTAGAAACTTTATGGGGCCTGAAACGGAGCCACCTCTGGCATGAAACCTGGGAACACCTCTTGCTGTTTGAGGACGGGATGTGCGGAATGCCAACTGAAACTACCCGCAGCGCGTAATTACCAGCTGGAATTATCAATTACCACCTGGAATGGCTCCAGGCCCCAGGCTCAATGCTTATGACAAACATCAAGGGCTCAAGACTACACGTGGTTTGACATCTTTGCTTTGGCCCCTGCACCATCTGGGACCCCAGAGCAGAGAGTATATTAAATAAATTAAGCCTTAAGCCTCCTCCAATGGCTGATGTTGAGTTCTGACTCATAAAAGACAAGCCTCAGAGTCAGGCACATGAGCCATATTTGACCCTGCTGACCGCCTGGCCATGGGTGCAAGCAGTGAGCTTGGAAGCACAGAGGGCTCCAAACCCCTAGTGCTGATTCTTCTATCAGCTCTGGTCTGGGAAGCCCCCATATAAAGCCAGCCAGGCACTGGGTATTATCTATAGTTATCTACATAGAGAGAGATGTTGGGATGCTGACGGATGAATGGAACAACTTGAGAGATACTTTGCACGTGTGTCACTCACACGTGTGGCTTGTGTGTGCAGGTGCATTTGCGTCTGACCAGGAACATTCATGCATTGGAGATTATTTGTGATTTCATATGTTGGCTGTGCATATGTGGTTTTGAGCTGGTTTGTCTTTTTAGTTTCATCTACTTACTTAACAGATATCAGAGAGTTGCAAGTGAGTTGACTAGTGTGAATGCCTCAGTCCACCGGAGGTAAGAATGATGGTGTGTGTTTGGGAAATAACAGAAGTTTGCCAAAAGGGTGAGGAAAATTTTGGCATTGAATTCCTTGATGGTGAACTTAGGGTCATCATTGGAACCTTGAAGTTGTACACAGGTGGTGAGATGTGGAGGCTTGCACAAAACCCTGAGCCACAAATCTGAGCATGGCAACTCCACTCCCATCTCCCACCCCCAGCTAAATCAACATGGAGTGCGGACTTTTCATCCGGAACGGAGAAAACATCATTTGCTACTGGGAATAAGATTGTGGTTTGTCAAGTGTTGTGTGTGTATTTATTTATCTGGTTCTCAAGTGACTTTGGGATCTCAAGAAAATTTTCAATCCTCTGAAAAACTTAGGGACATCAGGTTTTTACAGTCCTTTGTTGCTAGGTTGATGTGCCTCCTTGTTTGAGTTAAGTAGATCATGTGTGAAAAGAAGAAAAGAGAAAAGAAGGGACAAGGAACTCACACTTATTTTATGCTGCCTGCTCTCAGACACTAAATTAACCAACTTAACCTGTGTTGTTTCTATGTAACCTGCAAACCTTCCCGGGAGGTGTCAGAGTGCCCATGTATCATGGAAGAAACAGGCTAAAGTGGATATCTCATGCTTGGCACGTTTCTCTTCAGCTCCCTTTCTCTTCTCAACGCAGTCGTAGGTCCTCAGTGCCTGGATTTCTAGTCAGAATCTCAGCTGGAGCTGCTCATCTGAACCCACAGGGCGCAGAATGGTTTGAATGACTGTTTCTCCAACTCTTGCAGAGATGGAACCCTTCTCGATGCAGAGCAGTCCATTCAATAGCTAGAACCACTCTAGGTGCAGAAGAGACAGGTCCTTTCACCACATGCAATGGATGATTTGCCTCATATTCTCTTGCAAAACTCCAACTCTTCCAGAAGCTTCTAGAGTCAGCTCCTGAAGCACTGCATGATACGAGCTCATTTCCTCCTGAGAAGTTTTCTGTGAGTAGTCACTGACTTCCCATGGCTATTTCCTTGTCATTCTTTAGGTCTCCTCTTAATGCCACCTTTTCAGAGATCCCTCCCTAAAGTGCATGTCCCTGTCCCCAGGAGTCTGTGCATTCTAGTTATCTCCTTTCTAGTAATGATCACAAACTGCATTTAAAGTTTTTAATTGGTCACTTGTTTATTATCTGTCTCTGCTCATTGGTAGGTGAACTCCATGAGGGTTAGTCTTTCTTGCTCAGTCCTGGATCAAACAGGCTGCCTTGCCATGAACACGTGGTTCAGTTGGTTGCAGCATCATCCCATACACCAAAAGGTTGTGGGGTCGATCCCCAGTCAGGGTACACACAGGAGACAACCAATGGATGTTTCTCACATCAGTGTTTCTCTCCATCTCTCTCTCTTTCCTTTGTTCTCTCTCTCTCTCTCTCTCTCTCTCTCTCTCTCTCTCTCTCTCTCTCTCTCTCTCCCTCTCCCTCATATATATTCTTAGGTGAGGATAAAAAACATGGTGCCTTGTACATTCTCAATAAATATCAGTGGGGTTGATCAATTATCAATTAATACTAGGATCTATCAAGTCCTAGTAAGAATCTTCAATAAAGTTAAATATTTTTATTTTTATCACACACACTTGAGAAACATCTGTTACTTGATTTTTCCCTCCTTTTCATCAACTTCCTGAACTTAGCACACCCAGAAACTTTTCTCCCCAAAAGACAAGATCATAAATATTCAGCCCAGTTTATCTCTGCCTGGTAGAATCACATTAGCCTGAAGTCCCCACGCAGTCCTGTGGGAAGAGCAGCTATCTCCTGGATGAATGGCAGGAAGCCGGCAGCTGGGGGCGGGAAGGGATGGAGAGGAGGGGGCGGAAAAGGAAGCAGCTCCCCCTTCATGCCACTGAAAGACTGATGGGTGCATCTCCCAGATATCGATAACATCTGTTGGGCTAATGAAATGGACAGAGTTTGTCACAGTCGATCTGTGGCTCCAGCAGGAGCAGGGACTGGGAGCATTTGGGAAGGGAACTCACAAGCAGTTACGGAGGGAGTGGGCTCTAGGGCCAGGTTGGCTTCCCAAGGCCACAGGGCTGCCCAGACAAGCAGCCCGCACGCCACGTTCACCATGCGTGTGGAGCAGCCATTTGTGCTGAAATTGGACCTTGTGCCCTGAGAAATGAGAAAACTGCTCCATGGGCCCATTGTCATGTGGTGATTTTATTTCATATATTCTTGCCACATTGAGGGGCTGTTCTGATTTCAGTCCGTGCTAAAATGCACATTACTGCATACATTTGTGGACACCTAAAAAATTAGAACGTCAGTAGGATGTACATGTCCACTCACACACAGCACACATATATCTACATATTGTCTCCTTATGGAGCCATGGTGGTATCCTAACAACCGCTACAGTTTTGAAATCTGTGGCTGACTGTCCGGGACTCAGTTTCTCATAAGTCAAAGAGGGTTCTTTTTGTGCAAAGTGATTTGTGGTTAGGGTTGCCAGATTTACATATAAAAACAGGACACCAGCTAAGTATATCTCAAATCATGCAAGGGACATACTTATGCTAAACCATTGTTAGTTTTTTATTCGATATTAGAATTCAACTGGGAATCCTGTATTTTGTCTGGCAAAACTATTTAGCCTTAGCCGGTTTGGCTCAGTGGCTAAAGTGTCGGCCTGCAGACCAAAGCATCCTAGGTTCAATCCTGGTCAAGGGCAAGTACGTTGGTTGCAGGCCCCTCCCTGGCCCAGGCCCTGGTCAGGGCGCATGCAGGAGGCACCAATCGATGTATTTCTCTCACATAGATGTTTCTCTCTGTCTTTCCCTCTCTCTTCCACTCTTTCTAAAAATCAATGGAAAAAATATCCTTAGGAGAGGATTAACAACAATTTAAAAACAACAGCACTATTTATGTGTATATTAGTTTCTTAAAGCTCTGTAACAAATTATCACAAATTGGGTGGCTTAAAACAGTAGAAATTTCTTTTCTTATATTACAGTCAGTCCTGGAGGCTAGAAGTGTGAAATCAAGGTGCTGGCAGGGCCGTGCCCCACTGAGACTCTGGATAGAATCCTGCCTCTTCCTAGCTTGTGATGGCCAGCAGTCCTTGGCTTATAAGTGTATCACTCCAATCCCTGCCCTGCCTCTGTGGTCACAGGGCTTTCTCCCTTTCTCTCTCTCTCTCTCTCTCTCTCTCTCTCTCTCTCTCTCTCTCTCTCTCTCTCTTATAAATACACCACTCATATTCAGTGAAGGGCACATCCTACTCCCGTATGACTTCACCTTAAATGATTACATCTGTAATGATGCTATTTTCAAATAAGGTCACATTCTGAGATGCTGGGGGTTAGGATTTCAACCTATCTTTGTTGGGTGAGGGGGCAGACACAATTTACCTCGTGCCATGGGTTTATTTTATTTAACTATAATTCTTAGAATAACTTGATTGTGGTTCATTACGAAGACCCCTCTTCAACATATGAGAAACTGAGTCCCAGGCAGACTCAATGACCTGCCTCAGGTTGCACGGCTACGGGAGAGGTCTCTGTGAGACTTGAGCCCAGGCCGCTCATCAAGGTGCCTGTGCTGGTAAACCCCACAGACATGTGAGAAATACCCAACTCGAGGAGTGAGAACTAGAAACTCAGGGCTGCGGTCTCTGTTTAGAGTACACTCCCTGTGGCGGGTCCCAGGGCCAGTCTGGAACCCTCTTTGGCTCAGGGTCCTAATGTCTAAACTGAAGAGATTTCCCCAGAGCTGTGCTAGGGGAGCCATAGCTACGTGTGGCAGTTGAGCACCTGAAGTGTGACTAGTTGGAGTGGAGATTATTTAAGTGTCAAACACACACCGGATTTTTAACTATTGAGTCCAAAAAGGAAAAAAGAGAGAGAGAGATGGTAAAAATGTAATTCTTTAATAGTGATTACATGTTGTGAGTGATAATAATTTAAATATGTTGGGTTAAAAACAATATATTGCTAAAATTAATCCCACCTTTTTTTACATGTTTTCATTTCATATTTTTAAAAATCTTTTTCATGTCCTTTTTCTTGTTTTTCTTTCACGCATTTTAAATATTTCATGTGTGGCTTGCACTGACTTAGAACACTGAGCCTCCAGCTTTTTGTTTGTGATAAACGGGGAATGGAGTAGAGGGCTTGCGTTCTGTGGGAGGCTGGAAAAGGAAGCCATCTGATAGCCATCTGACCAGAAGAGGGTGAAGAAGGTCTGGCCTGGGGAATTTGATTTAGAAAAGTGGATGTTAGAGGGCAGCTTCTGCCATGAATAGCTCCCACGTCCTTATTAGCCAGCTCCTTTTAGCAGAGACTGACCTGATTCCAGTCCCAGGTGGGCCACTTCTTATTTGAGCGACCCTGAGTCAGATCCTCACCACCCTGACCTTGTTGTTTTCATCTGTAAATGGGTTAATCTCAGAACTGACTTCCAAGGTTAGATGAGGCATGGCTGAGTAAGTGAAGAGAAAACGTGGGTCAGGTTCCCAGCCAGGGATTCAATAAATCATGGCAAGCGAGGGGCAAACCTTCAAGGTTAACATCCTTCAGAGTAAAACAGAGTGGTTGGGAGTGCAGTTCTCCTGAAGGCGGGATGAGTGCCCACATTTTACCATTCAAGACAGCCCAGGGGGATCTATAGTTAGGAATTTTATTTTCAAATCCAAGGGGCTTCGACTACCCGAGACAGGACAAGCATCCACCATTATCACCTAAGGATCAAAAGTTACCAAAAGAGCCCTAGCTGGTTTGGCTCAGTGGATAGAGCTTCGGCCTGCGGACTCAAGGGTCCCAGGTTCAATTCCCGTCAAGGCATGTACCTGGGTTGCATGCGCATCCCCAGTAGGGGGCGTGTAAGAGGCAGCTGAATCGATGTTTCTCTCTCATGGATGTTTCTAACTCCCTCTCCCTCTTCCTCTCTGTAAAAAATCAATAAAATATATATTTTTTAAAAAAGTTACCAAAAGGTCCCCATTCTGGTTCAGTCACTCTCATTCTCTGTTGGCTTCAACATAAAGTTGGAGGTCATAGATTACCAAGTAACATTTTCTCCTTGCCCTCAGCAATGCATCATATAAAAATCAACTGAAAACCAGTATTGCAATGTCATGAAAAGATCACGGGGTTTTGAGTCGGACTGACCTAACTTTGACTTCCTAGCTCTTTCTCTTACTCTGTGTGACTTTTAGGCCAATTACATCATTCCTTTGGGACTCAATTTTCCCATCTGGAAAATAGGTGTGATAGTGCATGACATTCACTTGTAGATGTATCTCAACTTATTTTTAAAGGGCTTAGCCTGCTGACTACCACCTCATAGGTCCTAACCAGCCATAGCTATTGTTAGAGTGTCTGTGTGCACGGTTTGTGCATCATTACAAGACACTCTTACTATGGTTCTTATAAATAACCCTGTAGCTTTCCTGTGTGCATCGGTTCACATTTCCATTTTGCTTCCTCTTTCGATCTTTCCCTCCTGGCAGAAAGTGGGCCTAAACTGTATCACAGGACAGAATCTTTACTTGGAATCTGAACCTGCAGCAAGAAGCAAAATATATTGGTGTGTAAGGAGAGGCATTGCATTGACTTCCTCTTCCTTGAAATCTATTTCAAAACTCCTGAGGGAAGCGAGACTAATAGAACGATGGTGGAGGGGTGACGTGGAATTGTTATAAAATGATGACTGTTCCAGGGCCAAGCTGGAGTGTAATAGAAAGGAAAAAAATGTACCTACCCTCCTTCTCCTCCAAACCAAGGAACCTGTTCAACATAATAATTACAAGACCGCCATCCCAAATACTTACAACTTAATGTCCTATTTCAAATACTCTACTTAAAGGGAGACTTAGGTGTATGGTTTTTTTTCTTAAAGGGAGAAGGGGTCGTCTTCTGTTAGCTAATAATTTCACAATTTCAAATCTGAGTTACATATTTAATATGTGTTAAAAATAATATCTCCATGTCCATTTACTTAAATACATGCATGTATGTATACATACGTGTGTGTGCACCTACACACTTTTCCCAGAGAGACATAAAGATTCATCTGAAGGAAATTTATGTTACTGTTGATGCTGGGGCTACTTGATAATAAAGTGGTCATTTTACTATTTATGTGTGTAGTTTTATTCTCCTTAAATAAGGTGGGAGGACTGTATCAATGTCAGTTTCCTGGTTGTGATATTATGCTAGAACTATGCAAGTTGTTGCAATGGGAAGTGGGTGAAATGTTTATGGAATCTCTCTGTATTATTTCTTACCATGAATGTGGACTTACAGGTTTTTTTAAATTAAAAGTTTTAAAAATAGAGATGGAGAAGGAGGGGAAGACAGGAGAGCGCTCAGCATACCCGCCCATACTTAAACCCTCCTGCTCTGTTCCTGGCAGTCACACACATGTGCTGACAACACACACATCACACCCCTCATGTGGCCCTCATCTTCTCGACTTTTGGATTTGAGCTGAAATTGTCCTTCTGCAAAGCCATTCTCCTGGGTCCTTCAGTCCTTTCAACCTGCCCTGTTAAACACCCTCTTAGCCCTTTGTATTCACAGCCCACTTCAGGGTACCGACCATCACTTAAATGAGATGATTAACTGTAAATAGGTATGCCAACATCTGCCACCTGGTGAGAGTGTGGGCTCCCAACACAGGCCACATCTCCACTGACCCTGTTCCTGTTACCTGGGTTTGGCCCAGAACTCGGTACATAGTGGGTATTTAATAAAGACTTAATAAAAATGATCATCTTTACTGTCTAGGGAATTCATGCTTTTGTCCACAAAAAACTACCCTAAAACACTGATAATTAAAGTTTTGCAATTTTGGTGACTCTCCCAGAATAGCGAGTGTAGCATCTACTGTCTTTAATTCTCCACTGCCTACAGGAAATTCAATCCAAGCCCCATCACTACATCACCTAGCCTCCCATTGTGGTCTGCCTGTCCATCTGCCTCCCTCCTTCACACACCCACACCCTCTCCCCTCCGCCTGGTTTGACGTACTTGTTCATGTCTCTGTTTCTTTGTAACTCGTCCCCCTGTGCATGGCAGCTCGTCATGTCTGTTCTGCAGCTGAATCGCTCAGCCTTTAGGTTCCGGCTTAAATGTCACTTCCTTCGGGAGGCCCTCTGAGATCCCCTGGCATCCATCCATCAGCCCTCCTTTTGGATGATTCCATAATACCCTGGCCTTCTTGGTGATGATAATGATCACAGGTGCAATTTCATCTTCCGTGTCCGTGGCCTGCAGCAGGCAGGGCCCTGTGTGTCTCACACTCTGCTTGTAGTCATGCACCTAGCACAGCGCTGGTCCAGGAAGATGTGCACTAGAATGTGTTGCTTAAGCATCAGCACCCCTCCCTCTCTGGAGGTGGGAGTCACGGCTGTGTCGTTCCTGATGCCTCCTGCTGGTCCTCTGCACCCACCTAGTATTCCCTGACTTTTCCCAGCACCCCTTTCCTATGATCCATGATTCAGTGACCAACATCACTGAATTCTGATCTTCTGTTCTTGCTATTGCTCACGTGTCCACCTCTCTGCCCAGGCTTTTAGCTATGCAAGGGCTGAGACCATGCTCTATCAATCTTAGTCACTCCAACACCTGAACAGTATCTGGCATCCAGGAGGCACTCAATAAATGTGTGGTCAAGGGACCCAACCCTCAGCCTGGGCATGTTCTCTCATTGTTATGGCTGTCCATATTAGCAAGGTGTGGGCATTCCTGAATTTCTTTCCCAAGTGGTCCCAGGAAGCCTGGACTTGGGCCTGAGGTTCAGGGCTTGAGTGAAGCAGGCTCATAGTCATCACTGTGCATCAGACCTGCCGGGGAGCCCAGACCAGAGACTGAGTCACCTGGGGTGGCGGGGAACCTGGGCAGCAGCGCCATGCAATCCATCCCCAAGGGTTGGTTCTCATACACACTCAGGGCTCGCAACACTGGCCCAGGAGGGAGCTGGAATTCAGCATGAAGTGAACAGAATGAGCTGAGTGTTCCTTTGAAGGCTTCTGAGAGAGTCAGACACTGGGAATAGCAGCAGACACCAGGGGTGAGCAAGTGGGTTTGAAATAGAGGTGCAGATATGGGCCTGACGGTATCTCCTGGGCTCCAGGGTCCTGGCAGGGGCTGGTTGTAGAGTCCGTGCCTCAGCCATGGTGGGGAGACAGCTGCACCAAACTTGAGGGAAGAGATGCTTCAATGGGAGAGGTTCCCAGTCTCCCTGCTTCTCACCAAGCACCCTGGTCTCCTGTCCTGGCTGCTCAGCTTCTCCTCTGCTCCGGCTGCTAAGGAAGGTCCTGCCTCTGCCTGCCCCGGTCCTGGGCCTGGGCCTGGGTGAGGCTCCGGGGAGAAGGGACCTGGGGAGGCTGCCAGAGGAAGGGGAGGGCTGCTTCTGGCCACCAGGTAGATCAGCCCCTGGGCAGGACTTGTTGGGGAGGGGGGTAGGCGGTACAAAGTGGGGAGGAAAAGCATTTTTTAAAGCAAAATGGAGAATAAGAAAGGAAGAGAAAGGCGAGAAAGGGAGCTTTCCAAATTTAGAAAGCAAAGCGTTGGAGTAACAGTGAATCAGGTGCAAAATTTGGGGAAACGGTTTGAGTCGGGTTCTCATTTGTCTTCAGAAGACAAAAGAAGAGGTTCCAGTTTCTTTTTAGTTATTCTTGACGGCTGGCCTGGGCATCTTTGATATGAGATTTTCTGCAACATTGTGCCACGTGAAATCCGTGTGTGTGTGTGTGTGTGTGTGTGTGTGTGTGTGTTGATCTATTCAGACTGGGCTCAGTAGGCCCCTGTGACTTCACAGAGTTGCTCACCCCTTCAATGACTCAGTTTACTCAGTGGTAAATGAGGATCATCAGAGTACCTCCCTTGGGATTGCTGTGAGAACTAAATAGGGACGAGGTGTTGAATCAGCACACGGTAAGCCTTCTACCGCATAAATATCAGGCATCAGCGCGTAGCCGCCAGTTAGCCACTCTGGGCACAAACCCCTGTCTTCTCCAGCACCCTGTTCCTTTAGGGACCAATCCCCCTGTTTGCCAAGGACTGAGGGGCTTTCTGAGACCCAGGACTCTCCTTGTCTGACTCCGGGGCCAATTTTAATTTAACTCTTTCTGGGCTGTGGCTCATCTGTGGGTCTGGGCAAACCACCGCCAATGCCTTCCCAGCAATGGGCATGGTTAGGTCCGGGGGGGAGGCTGGGAAGGGAAGAGGGGGCTGGGGTGACTCAGCACTGAGTCTGGGGGTCCTGTCACAACAGGCCCTCCTTTCCCTGAACACCCCGGCATACTGATGTGCTCCACCCGCCCGGGGCTGTGAGTCAGGTGGGATGACTTGCTCAGGGATCCACTTACAAGGGCCTTCTAGGGCCAGGCCCCGCCCTTCCTGCACCTTCCTGGTAGGAGAGGGGCACCTCCCTGGGCTGAGGGACAGCAGCCAGAACAGCCGGCCCAGGGCCTAGCAGAGAGGCCGCGCTCTGCACCTCTTCCCCACTGGGCATCCTATGGCAATGCCATAGCAGGGCCACTAGAGTGACAAGCCTTCGCCATTTCAAATGAGTGTGAGCTCCACACACAGCTTTCGGGGGAACCTCCCAGTTTCGATCCTTTCCAGGCCAACATTTTTCTAAGTAAAAATGTGATTAGGAAGTTTCCAGGCTCGGCTCCTGTGGAATAATTAAATTATATTTTTATAATGACTTTTATCACTGAGACCATTTCCCACTATTTATCTCTCCTTCACTAAGCACTCACTGTGTGCCAAGCTCTTTATGTCCTTTATCTCAGCCAGCCCTGGAAATAACCCTGGGAGATGTTTATTATTATCCACACCAAGTATTGATATTATTAGTACACTGTAAATCGAAGACTTAGGAGGTTTTAAACGTGGACAAGGCTGTGCCTGTCCGTTCCTGGACCCTTAGTCCCTCTACACCTTCCCAAACCCTGACTCCCTCAGACCCACCTCACCCTGAACATCCGCTAGATAGATACTGTATCTGTGTCCTGGATTTTGTCCAGAAAAAAAATACGAAGAGCTGGATAAGAGATTGGGTTCAGTATGAAAAGAAAAAATATCTGAAAATGCACGTATTACTCTAAAAAATTGTTCCTGAACCATGATGGGCCTTCGCCTGTGTTTCTGTCTGGGTTTCCTTCTCATGTTGATTGAGAGGTCACCTTCAATCTAATTATCCATTTATGTATCAGTACCTTGCAGGCTCACAGGTGCTGGTAAGGGACCCCACACGCTCCTTGGATCCATTGACCAAATCACTATTCTGTCCCTTCAGTGTCTTACCTATATTTGAATTAATCCACATGATTGTTCTTTAATTTTTTTAAAACAGCAAATCTGAATAACATTGCATGACTCTTCTAAAAATTGCTAAGAAAATAGATCCTAAAAGGTCTAACACAAGAAAAATATTTATGTAACTATGTATGATGACAGGTGTTAAGTAGACTGATTGTGGTGATTATTAATTTTGAAGTGTAGCCCTAGCTGGTTTGGCTCAGTGGATAGAGCGTCAGCCTTTGGACTGGACTGAAGGGTCCCAGGTTTGATTCCAGTCAAGGGCATATGCCAGGGTTGTGGGCTCGATCCCCAGTAGGGGGCATGCAGGAAGCAGCCAATCAATGATCCTCTCTCATCATTGATGTTTCTATCTCTCTTCCCGCTCCCCTCCTCTCAGAAATCAATAAAAGTATATTTAAAAACATTTTGAAATGTGTACAAGTATGAAATCAGTATGCTGTCCACCTGAAACTAATATAATGTTAAAGGCCAATTATATCTCAATTTAAAAATCTGCTTGTGTTATCTGCTTACAAAATAAGCTTTATGAAGTCTGAATTTCTTTATTTTTTTTATTAAATTGGTAGGGGTGACATTGGTCAACATGAACATATAAATTTCAGGTGTGGGTTTGTATGTTACAAGATCTGTATATTGTACTGTGTGCCCACCACCCAAAGGTAAATCTTCTCCTGTCGCCATATATTAGGACCCCCATGTCCCCCCACCCCCTTCCCTCTGGCAATCACCACACTGCTGTTTGTGTTCACGAGTTTCAGTTTTATATCCCACATATGAGTGAAATCATATAGTCCTTAGCTTTTTCTGACTGACTTATTTCACTTAGCATAATGTTCTCAAGGTCCATCCATGTTGTGGCAAATGGCGCTATTTCATCCTTTCTAATGGCTGAGTAGTATTCCACTGTGCATATGTACCACACCTTCCTTATCCTCACCCCTTGTCTCTCCTTGTTCGGTCTCCTCTGTTCACCAGAACTGTCTGGAACTGCCTGGGGTCTGTGCCTTTCCTTAGGCCTCTCTTCACCTGCAGTCTCTTCCTCATCCCTCACACCTTAGTTCCAACACCTGCTCCCTAAGCAGCCTTCCCGGAGTCCCTCAGACCCCGATTGTCACTGTCACAGCATTTTGCCTATCTTCCTGGGGTTTCCAAACAGGAAGGCAAACTCGTTATCTGTGATTCTGGTAAACATGAGATTCCCAGGGCCCATCCCCCAGACATTTTGATTTCATGAAGCCAGACAGGGGCCGAGGATCTGTATTTTTAACACAGGCTGCAGGGAATTCTGAGTCAGATGCTTCTTGGGTCCTACTTTTAAGAAACTGCTCGTTATTGTAGTTATTTATTTATAGCTCTGTTCTCTACCAGCCTCCACCTCCCCGGCGCCTAAAGGTTAAGAGCTCTCAGGAATCAGAACAACATATTTTCATTCCTAAGGCCCTGGTGTTTGCCCTAAGTACTGGCACACTCTACCAGATGCCCAATAAGCATCTGATGACTGAATCCATTTAGTCATTCTGTCTATAACTCCTTATTAAGCACCTACTATGGGCACACCATTGTTCTAGGCACCAGGGAGAAGCAACAGAAAGCAAACGAGATGAAAATCCCTACCCTGGTGGACCAAGCCATGGATAGAAAATGCTGATGACCAGATTCTGAGTGTGAGTTCTAACAACTGTCTATCAGAGGGCTACTGTTTGCGAGTTGTTAGGTAGCTTCAGGGAGACTCTATTACTAGACATCACAGTAAATTAGAGACCAATAATACAAGAGAATGATTGCTCTTGTTTCTTTCTTTTTCTTTTTTTTTTTAAACAATGAAAGCACTCAAAACCAGAGAGGTTGGGACTGGCTGCAGATTACAAGGGTGTATTCAGTGCAGAGCCTGCATTGAAAGGCTGGCCTGTTCCATTTCCAGCCCCGAGTTCTGCGTTGTCTCCCTAGATTTATTATGGCCTTGGCATTGCTGCAAAGATCAGTCACCTGGCACAGGTGATCTTACTCAGCAAAGCGAGCCTGGGCCGCCCAGGCGCTGAGTGAATGGGTTACCTGGGCCTGCACTCCCTTGAGCAAACTCACCTGTGGAACTACGTGGGCACCATGGTCCCACTGAGCCAGCAAGGTGTGGGTATATTGGCAATACAGTGCTTCATGAAAGGAAGCATGTCGCCACTCTCACGCTTTCATTAAGAGGACTGAGAGCAGAGGAGGCTGAAATGGCTTCGCATGGGCACAAAAAATCAGAGATTAATAAAGTAAACCTTGAAAATAGTGAAGCATCTGATTTGAGCTTTTCCATGGACAAGCCCAATAACCCAGAGGAAACTATTAACATACAAATAGACAGGCTTCCCATTAAAACAGCAGCCGACAGTTCTGGAAAAGACCTCTTCACGCAGAAAGCAATTATGATGGGAAATCGAGTCCGATTGAGGCCCATTTGCAGCAAGCTTGGAAAATCAAAATGGAACCACTCATAATCGAGCAGACAACCCTTCTGTGGGGGAGGGGAGCCAGTTCTTCATTATGATTGCTTTTATTATTATTACTTTGAGAGAATTCAACTTTATAAGTTCCAAATCTTACTGACTTGCAGCCACTGCTCAGATGGTTACAGCACAGTGCCGTCCAGACAGATATATTCGCATACTAACAAAAAAAGAGAAAGAACAAAAGAAAAAGAATCAGCTGGTGTATTATTATTAAACAGGTCTTTTGGTTGGATTTCCAGAGGTTAATAGGATTTCTGGCTGAGATGCCACTCAAACCAAGAACTTCTAAATGAATAGGCATCTGATTTGAGTGTTTGCACACTCTGAACATCAGATGCCAGCCCTGGGCCCTTGGTTACTTTAAGAGTTGGAATGTGTATAATCAGACCATAGAGGCCTCGCTGAATCTAAAGATGAGAGATGAGATCTAAGGAACGTGAAAGCTCCAAGGACAAAATCATCCTGGAAAACATGAACGTTTGCTTTCAAATGGTTGTGGAGAAGGTAGCAGACCAAGATGCTCAAATGAGATCATAGACATTTCAAGATTTTCATGAAAGTGCAAGAGGTTGGTGGCATTGCCCAGGAGGACATCCCAGGGACTGACTAGCATGGACCTTGGCTGTGCCTCTCATAGCACCGGGCAATTTTACCATGTCACCATACTTGACTTTCACTAATGGTGTAAGTTTTGGTCTTCTCTACTATACTGTAAGGCCAGTACTCTGCAATCTCTAAATATCTTTTAAGAGGAAGACCAACTTCATGCATTTGGCCTAAGATATCCTACATGTGTCAGCCCTGCCTACATCTCTAGCAAGGCTTGATGCCCTTTCCCCCACTCTCTGTGCCCAGCTAAACTGGTTCCACAGACTTGCCGTACCCCTCGAGCTCTGGCCTTCCTCTCCATGTGAGTGATGTACATTCCACCCAAACCTAGTTATTAATCTCCTATTATACACTCTCATGACATCTGCTTCTTTTCCTTCAGAGCCTTATCCATAATCATATTCTTATTTGGATAACTATTTGATACATGCCTGTGACCCATCCCCTAGACTCTAAGATTCATTTAACCATGGATCTCACATCACCAGAACCTAACACATGTCTGGATTAAAGATAAATAAATGATTCCTAGCACCCAGATCAGTCCATCACCTAGTCAGGCTGGACAAGGCTCTGTTCAATGAAAAAGATGGATGAATTGTGGCCAAATTAGAATCCAAGACCTGTGTCTTTGCTAATACACCACATTGTCTTCCTGCAAAAACATAACATATGGACTTTCTTTCTCCAGCTAATAATAATTTTTTTAAAATATATTTTTATTGATTTCAGAGAGGAAGGGAGAGGAAGAGAGAGATAGAAACATCAATGATGAGAGAGAATCATTGATTGGTTGCCTCCTGCACACCCCCATTTGGGAGTTGAGCCCACAACCCAGGCATGTGCCCTTGACCGGAATCAAACCTGGGACCCTTCTCCACAGTCTGGCGCTCTATGCACTGAGCCAAACCAACTAGGGCTAATAATCATTTTTGAAATAAATATTCAGGTGCAAAAAAATAAATTGTGGCCAGTAAAGAAATAGATAACTGTAATATTGTGGTTTGCAATAAGAAACAAGTACATTTGGTCTTTGTCCCCACTTCTAGCAGAACTTATAAATCTTGACTTATACTAAGTGGTGGGGGAGTGGAAGGTGTCTTTTGTCATGTTAATGAGGCGACTTCAGGAATGCCCCAGGTCACTCAGCCATGGGGCTGACTGTCAGGAGAACCAACCCTGTGCTTGGTTCACAAATTATCTGATACTCTTCCTTTTAGGCAGTAGAGCCTGGATCTTCTCCCTTGTATGTGGACTAGAATGAGTGATTCACTATTTTTGTTTTTTTTAAATCTTTATTGTTGAAAATTTTACAGATGTCTCCTTTGTTTCATTGTTGTTGTTGTTTTCCCATTGACCCCCTCCACTCCTCATCTGCCCCTCCCAGGCCTTCACCACACTATTGTCTGTGTCCAAGGACTATGCATATATGCATATAAGTTCCCTGGTTAATCACTCCCTCCCTCCCCCCAACCTCACCTTCCCTCTGAAATTCCTCAGTCTGTTCCATTCTTCTCTGTTTCTGGATCTATTTTGTTCATCAGTTTATTTTGCTTATTAGATTCCACATATGAATGAGATTGTGTGATACATATCTTTCTCAGACTGGCTTATTTCGCTTAGCATAATACTCTCCAGATCCATCCAAAGGTAAGAGTTCTTTTTTTATAGCCAAGTAGTATTCAATTGTATAAATTTACCACAGCTTTTTCTTAATCCACCCATCTGCTGATGGGTACTTGATTGTTTCCAGATTTTAGCTATTGTAAATTGTGCTGCTATGAACATAGGCGTGCATATATTCTTTCTGATTGGTGTTTCTGATTTCTTAAGATACATTCCTAGAAGTGGGATCACTGAGTCAAATGGCAGTTCCATATTTAAATTTTTGAGGAAACTCCATACTGTTTTCTATAAAAACACCAGTCTGCATTCCCACCAGCAGTGGGTTCCCTTTTCTCCACATCCTCTCCAACACTAGTTCTTTGTTGATTTGTTGATGATAACCATAATGACAAGTGTGAGATGACGCCTCATTGTCATTCTAATTTGCTTCCGTTTGATGATTAGTGACTTTGGGCATTTTTTCATAGTCTCTTGGCCTTCTGTATGTCCACTTTGGAGAAGTGTTTCTTTAGGTCTTTTGCCCATTGTTTAATTGGATTGTTTGTCTTCCTTTTGTTAATTTGTATGAGTTGCTTATATATTTTAGAAATTAGCCCCTAATGAGATATATCATTGCCAAATATGTTCTTCCATGCAGTGGCTGTCTTTTCATTTTGTTGATGGTTTCTTTTGCTGTGCAGAAGCTTTTTATTTTGATATATCCCATTTGTTTATTTTCTCCTTAGTTTCCTTTGCCCTAGGAGATGTATTGGTAAACATATTGCTAGGAGAGATGTCTGAGACTTTGCTGCCTATGATTTCTTCTAGGATTTTTTTTAAGGTTTCACGACGTACATTTAAGTCTTTTATCCATTTTGAATTTGTTCTTGTATATGGTGTAAATTGGTGGTCTAGTTCCTTTCTTTTTTCTTTTTTTCTTTTTTGCATGTACCTGTCCAATTTTCCCAACGCCATTTAGTGATTCACTGTTAATTCACAAAATGAAGTAGAAGTGAGACTGGTTCAGAAAAGGGTGCTGTAGCTTCTTTCTTGATCCTTCTCTTAGATAACTTGCTCTAGCAAAACCAGCTACCATATCCTCAGGACACTCCAGCAGCCCTGAAAGAGGTCCTCATTCATGGTTAGGAACCCAGGTGTCCTGCCAACCACCCTGTGAGTGAGCTGTCCCAGAAGCACATTCTCCAGCCCTTGTCAGGCCTTCAGATGCCAATAGCCCCAGCACACAGCTGACTGCAGAGCTGAGCTGCTCTCCAGTTCCTTACCCTCAGAAACTGTATGAGATGATACAGGTTTGTTGTTGTAAACAGCTACTTTGGGGTAATTTGTTACTGGGCAATAGATAATACACCACCCCATGCCTGCGATCTGAAACCACAGAACTAGGCCTCTGACAATGAATGAAATAAACCAGGTTACAGAATGTACCTAGAGTCAGCCAAAGCTCTCTTTGAATTTGTTCAACTACAGTGTGACTTTGCCAGAATTAGACTCAACTTGTACAGAATTCTTTCCCCTTCCTCATGTATCTGTTCCCTATTGAGTAGAAAGATTGATTGCATGGGTTTGAAGTTTAACAAACCTGGGTTCAAGCCATTTCATTGCTATTTATTATATAGGAAACTGTTGGAAATGTACTTAATCTCTCTGAGATCAGATGTTTCACCATAAAACAGAGGGTAATAGTACTTACTTCACAGAGTTGCACAATGCAGGGGCACCAGGGTTTTAGAAGGATCCATTTAGATAATGTACATAAAATACATATTTAGCACAGTGGTTGGTACTTATTAAGGACTCAATTATAGTAACCATTATTATTATTATCTTTAATAATAGTTACCCAAATTCCCTTACACCAGCAAATAGAAACTTTCTTGAATTCCAAAGGATTGTCCTTTATTAAACTTAATTCCGGTGGACAGTGTGTTGTAACAGCTGAGTGTTCTGAAAATGCAGTTCATGACTTCCTGCTACAGAGTGATCTTAAGGGGCAATTAGAAATGAAGGTTTCTGAAGCCCTGGTTGGGTGGCTCAGTTGATGGGAGCGTCATCTCATACACCAAAGGTTGCATGTTCAATTCCCCAGTCAGGGCACATGCCTGGGTTGTGGGTTTGATCCCGGGTCTGGCGTATGTGGGAGGCAATCATTTAATATTTCTCTCTCACATCCATGTCTCTCTCTCTCCTCTCTCTCTCTCTTTCATCAATGAACATAACTTCTGGTGAGGATTTAAAAAAATTGAAAACCAATTTCAGACCCATCAAGTCAGTATCTCTGGGATGGAGGAGGGTAGCTGGGAAAGAATGGGAGCTTGCATTTTTAACACACTCCCCCTGCTGGGTATTCCAGCGTTCAGGAAATTCCTGTGGAGACAAAAGGGATTCATCTCCGAGCTGGAGGGGCAGGGCTGCTAGCCTGACTTCTGATATTCACTAGCCACAGTGAGTAAACCTTTGGAATTCCGTTTCTCCTCTGTGTAAAGGAAACACTCACCTGCCTTCCTGGGCCTATAGAGAGATTGTAAAGATCACCTGAGATAATAAAAACAGCGACTGGCTATCTAGTGTGGACACAGTTTACAACATGATTATATCCACTTGATCTCATTGAAACTCAGGGCTGTCCGATAAAGTTGACAGAGACAGGACCCAGGTAGCTGAGATGACATGGCATGTCCAGGTTCAGAGTCAGTGCACAAACTAAGGTCTAGACCACAGGTTCAGAACTGAACTAAAATCAAAGTGCTACCTCAATGTGCTACTTCTGTGCATCACTCTAACCTTGGTTACGCTGCTGAGACCACAGAGAAGGATCAAGGGAGAAACTGTTTCATGTCCTAATTGCCCAGATGACAATTATACGTGCAAAGAGCAATAATTATTTTAAAACAAAAACTGTGAGGCCATTGAAATACATGGTCTTAGCAATGACATTAGATAAAGTGTTAGTCTTGGTGTGGCAAATATTTCTAACGCATGCATCATTAAATTCACTCATCTTCAATTATAAACCTGATTAACTTTATTCATTTGCTTTTTTCTGGGTCATTATTTTGTTTCTTCTGCCTAGGTTTAAGAAAAAAGTTATGGAAAATCATTTGTATTCCCTACACGCTCTATGAATAAAGAAAAATCAATTTTCAACTGGATAGTTTATATTTCTATTAATAAAATTAAGTGTCTGCTGTTATACTATGTGGAATGGCTGGATGGGTTTTCACCGAGTTTAGAGGGTCTGTCTGGGATGGTCTGACTTAAAGTATAGGGTGCGTTGTATTATTAAATAGATCTTTGGGTGTTGAAGAGGGTGCCCCTCCTAAAGACAGTCACAGGTCCTCCAGAGTAGCTGAACGAGAAGAGCACTTTGGCCTAGAAAGGCAGCCACGTGTATTAGATTCCTTGAGCAGAGAAAACAAAGCGCTTTCAAACCTGAGCCCAAACCTGAAGTCACTAGATCAGACTCGGAACTATCAGCGCTGATTTGGGATCTGATTGATTGCTCAAAAGACAACTCCAGGTCGAGAGCTTGAGAATGAGGTCAGTACTTAACGGAAGTGCCTTAGGTTGGGTTTCCCCAAGGACAGACAAGGGTTTCAGTGCCAGCAGCTTGTTTGGGAGGTGGTCTCAGATGCACTGGTAGGAAAATGGGCAACGTCGACAGCGAGGCAATAAGGCCAAAGTAGGGTGCATACGTGTGTAGGTTACCAGTGTGGTCAATTGGGGCTCAGTCTATTGTGCACCTCTGTGCGTCTGTGTAGGACAGTGATGGCGAACCTTTTGAGCTCAGCGTGTCAGCATTTTGAAAAACCCGAACTTAACTCTGGTGCCGTGTCACATATAGAAATTTTTTGATATTTGCAACCATAGTAAAACAAAGACTTATATTTTTGATATTTATTTTATATACTTAAATGCCATTTAACAAAGAGAAATCAACAAAAAATTGAGTTTGCGTGTCACCTCTGACACGCGTGTCATAGGTTCGCCATCACTGGTGTAGGACATACTTCAGTTATCCCACCCAGGGGCAAGGAAGCTCATCTGTCATGGCTGTTCCCAGGGTGTTAAGACCCTGGCACTTCTGACCTGCCCTGAAGTTCCTAAGAAGGCCCCCAGGCAGGGAATCAGCATACTTACAGCTAAAAGCCATCAGCCCGACTGACCACTTACAGAGTTTTCTACAACCCACAAGGTTGTGTCACCGACACGTTTGTATTTGATAATGATAATGAGATAATGGTAATGCAGCAATAGCCGTCTATTGAGTGCCGATCATGTGGTGGTTTTTGTAGTAGCCCATTACGTGTCTCGTTGAACCCACAGAACACCCCATCTCTAAGGCATTACCATTCATATTTCACACTTGAGGAGGGGGCAATCAGAAAGCTTCATTTCCTGCCCTAAGATCACACCGTCGGAAAAGGAGAGCCAAAGTTGAGCCCAGGCCCTTGACTATAGAACTTATCCTCTCCACAGAGCAGGTAGCAATTGCAGATCTGTTTAATGGATGAACTGAATATATGTGTAGAAATACTTTGCATTTCTAACTTTTGACACTTCAAGGCGGGATTTTTAGTTGACCTGCGTCTGTCTTGGCTGTTTTCTGAGCCCATCTCTCTCCTGCTCATCTCACCTCCCTGCAAGGCTGACATATTCTGTAGGAGAATGTGGATCCTGTTTAGTCCTAGCTGAATGAGTCTGTACCTTGTATGTGTGTAAAACCACAGGAAACTGACCCTGGGAATCTGGGACAGGTCACAGGGTCTCAGAGACACTCTATGCTCTATCACAGGCTCATAACAGGAACCAACGGTTCCCCTCTCTCTCCACCACACCTTCCTGCCTTCGAGGTAAGACAGTGTGCTCAACTCAGCTCCATGCGTGATCTAGTTCTTTTCTGGGCCAATTCCCAACAACGCTTATCAAAGTTTAAGAAACGATGTTGGGCTCCCAACAAGGTTTGAACTATGCAGATGTTAGTGAGATAGAAAATATGAGATAATCTATTTCCTACCACAGGAAGCTTCTGCTACTCACTGTGGGTTTATGGTTGACAGAAAAATTAAATAAATAAATAAATAAATAAATAAATAAATAAATAAATAAATAAATAAGGTTTGACATGCTATGAAATTGTGTTTTTCCTAATGCAATCAAACTAAAACACTGTTTAGAGGAAGAAGGATTCTCAAGGGGGATTCCAATTTTAATCTCTCAAGTTTCAGCCACCAGCACACAGGGTTCATCTACTTAAAGCCATAAAAAATTAGGAATTGAAACAGTATGGTTTGCCAGGTATAACTGTATATATCTCCCACCCCTGCCCATGCTCCAAGAGGGAAACTGAGGCCATTGTTTTAAATGGATCCCTGTCTAAAATATTGGCTTCTATTTCTGAAGAATGCACTTTTGAGCGTGTTTGTCCAACTTTGTAGTTCAAATTAATTTCACCCTTCAGGGATCTGTGGGCATGTTGACAGATTCAATGACAACAGTGGAGTTTTATTGGACATGGTGTTTGTCGGGGCAGCGAGGGGCTCAGGGAAGAATTTGTTAATGGGTTACGGAGACTTTCCTCCCAGGTCACTGGATCAAATCCAGAACCTGCTTGGCAGTGATTGAAAGTCATTGCCAGTTGGCAGAAGCCTGGCTGGTGGCCAGGGACATGTTGGTCCCCTCTTCCTGCAACTTCTGGAAGAAATAACCACATGACAGCAGGATACAATGGGTTTAATGAGAATACAGGAGCTGAATTACCAGTTTTCTTTCACAATAGTTTGTTACTTACCAGGTTAAACACATCTATCAATTTAATAGCTAAGGGCCCAACAAATTATTCCAATGCCTACCTCTCTCTTTTTTCCTTTGTTGTCTTGGTATATGCAAATCAGTTATTTATTTGTACATGAATTATGATTTTTTTTAAATTGAGGTATTGATATGTAACATTATATTAGTTTTAGGTGTACAATGCAGTTATTTGATATTTGTATATATTGCAAAATGATCACCACAATAAGTCTAGTTAACATCCATCACCATCCATAGTTACAAAATGTTTTTTCTTGTGATGAGAACTTTCAGGATCTACTCTCTTAGCAAATTTCAATCATGCAGTACGCTATAATTAACTATAGTCTTCATGCTGTATATTACATCCCCATGACTTTTTATTTTATAACTGGAAGTTTTTACCCTTTGACCTTCTTCACCCATTTCACCTCCCATCTGACCTCATCCCCACCTATGACAACCATCAATTTGTTCTCTGTATCTATTAGCTTCTTTGTTTATGTTTCTTACCTTCTATATATAAGTGGGATTATACAGTATTTGTCTTTCTTTGCCTGACTTATTTTACTTAGCACAATGCCCCCAAGGTCCATCCATGTTGTTGCAAATGGCAAGGTTTTACTCATTTTTAGGGCTGAACAATATTCCACTGTATGTACACACCACATTTTCTTTATCCATTTTTCCATCCATGGACACTTAGACTGTTTGCCGTCCAATACCCACCTCTTGACAGTGGTGAAGTCTGATTAAAACTGGGGCAAAAAATAGGGCACGAGAAATGAAGAAAAAAAAGTTACTGCAAACACTCATGTTGCTTAGCTGCTTATAGCTGAGCTAGAACATCTACATGTTTATGAAAAAAAAAAAAAAAGATCAAAAAATCTTAAAAGGCCAGACCTGGCATTGGGAAAACACACAGGGACAAACCCCTAATAGAATGGCTGCAGGAATAAATTTGGCAGAATTCCATCTGACTGGCCCTTAAGAGACACACAAGGCAAGGAGCCGCCACGTAGGACTCATTATGGGATGGTTGGCGCCATATTAATTTCGGCAAGGCTGTTCCCAGCTGGAACCCAATCACCCGATCACATCTCTGCAGGAGGCCATCCTTAATGCAGGCTGGGCCAGATAATGAGAACTTGATTCTAAGACTGGGAATTTCCTTATTTCAATGGGCTTAAGCCCAAACCTTTAAAATTATTTTAATGTCATTTTTCTTTTTAATGGGACATGTAAGTACTAGGAAAATTACAGGCATTAAAAGGGTTTTTTTGGACTTTTCTTTTTGTAATTGCTCTTAAGAGGGTAGAACTTTCAACGCATTCTGAATGTTTCACTCTGATGCGAGAAAGCCTCATATTCTTAGATAAGTTCCTCATATTTCCCCCTAAAAAAACTTAAGACACTCACTAGTTTGAGCTTAACCTGTGTTCTTTCCCTCTTAGCCGACAAACCCCTGGATTTCCAGAGAGGTGACAAGATTTATCCACAGCTGTTGGCCAAAGAAAAAGTGTGCTAGGACCACATGAGAGATAACATAGCCATATTACTGATTAATTTGCAAATGACAGTACAACCTGCTCACTAAAATGAGCATTGAACCATTGAAAGTACACCTATATAAGATGGGTGCTTTGAAGTGTATGTCACGGCCTTAAGTTTTGCTGCAACAGTACCACTAAATCTGAGTGGTTCACAACCACAAGCATTTTTTTTTCTTGCTGTCAGGTCTGCATGTTGGCTGTGGCTTAGCTGGCCTCGGCCTGAGGTTCCACATGCCTCTCATTTTAGGACCCAGGCTGCAGAGGCAGTGCCTGGCGAATGGTCTTCCTTTCACGAAAGGAGAAGAAATATTTGTTGATTTTAAATACAATCTACCACTGCTCATCACATAACTATACAGGTGGTATTCTCTTAGTGACTTAGCTCACGTTTTGGAGCCCCTACTCGTTACAGGAACTTGTTACAGTATTGAGTTGAGCAAAATACATTCTTTAGATCATATCATCCTCCCAACAACCCTCTAGGAAGTATGTATTCCCATTGTACAGAGGAGAGGCAAAGTTCTATGCCTTGTCTCTAACCCTGGAGAGTGGCAGAGCCAGGACTGGAGCCTGGGACCTAGCTCTGAGCCTGTGTTCTAGTGCAGGACCCAGCCCTGTGCTGGAGACTGAGGCCGGGAGAGGAGTCGGTCTGCTGGGATCCTCAGACCAATGCACACATCCCTGCCAGCCGGAGACAGAGGAGCCTATTTTGGAAAGGATTTAAGGACATTTGGCCACTTCTGGAAACCAAGGCGGTTGATTGGGTTTGGTAATCCTAGTTGAGGTCTGAAGTGAGATGTGACTATAAACTTCTGAGGCTGACCTTATGTGCCTTACAACCGGGCATTATGAGGAAGAAATTCCAAAGTGGTAGCCCCACCACGCCATCATCCTCTGCCTGTAACCAAGGCTGGCAACACCTTTACTGTTGGGGCCCATGCCCCACATTGGTGGCTGTCTCTAGACTTGCTCCTGCTGTTTCCTTGATCTACTGGTCCACCAGATAAAGTAATCTCTGCCACTTCATCACAATGTTTTTGGTGCTGTAAACCTGTGCTGTCTGAAAGGGTAGTCACTAAAACGTGTGGCTTTTAAATTCAAATCAAAGTAAAAATTCAGTTCCTTGCTCACACTAGTCACATTTCAAGTGCTAATCACCATATGTGTTTAGTGGCTACCATATTGAATAGCATACCCGGGCCTTTCCCCACCCCTCTATCCCCAACATGCTGCTTCTCTAGAGCATGTCTGAGCCTTCCCCTTGTCCTTCCTCCAGGCATGTATATCCTTGTTTGCTTAAAAAAAAAAAAAAAAAAAAATATATATATATATATATATATATATATATATATATATATATATATATATATATTTCAGAGAGGAAGGAGGAGAGAGAGATAAAAACATCAATGAGAATCATTGATTGGCTGCCTCCTGCATGCCCCCTGCTGGAGATTGAGCCCAAACCTGGGCACATGACCTTGACTGGAATCAAACCCGGGACCCTTCAGTCCACAGGCCAACACGCTATTCCCTGAACCAACCCAGCTGGGGACTATCCATGCTTTCTTTTTCTGGAGCTCCAAGGGGCCCTTCCTTTGCCTCTATAACTTGTTTCCTGAGCCCATGCAGCCCAGCTGGCACTTACTCCACAGCTCACTTCTTCTCTGTCTATGGCTTTCTAAATAAACTTTTGCTTATATTTGAGCCTTGGCTCTGAATTCTTTCTTAGCCAGAACTCAAGTATAGAGGTTGCTGAACTGAGGTCCAATCGCCAATAACATTCTGGTGCCCTTTGATGCTAACATTATGGTATGGAATATTTCTATGATTACTCTGGACAGTGCTGCTAAAACCTATAAGTCTTAGTATCATTATAATGGGGCAAGTCTTCTTTCATTCTTCCTCATCTTGAAAATTGCTTTGGCTCTTTACTTTTTCAAATAAATTTTAGGGTAAGTAATCAGAGAAATCAGCAATGGTATGCCACTCTATAGTAACTAAAATGAATGAGTTATATGTATCAAAATTAAGAAGTTTGAACATAATGAGAATATGTGAAAAGATCCAGTTACAAAAGAAGTGTGCGTGTGTGTGTGTGTGTGTGTGTGTGTGTGTGTGTGTGTGATGCTATGACACAGGCAAGTTTTAAAAACCAAAAAATTATTCATTGTTTATAGATCACAATTATAGCTAATATTATTAAGCATTTACTTATTCCAGGCTATGTTCCAGGGAGTTTAAAGGTACTAGCCTTTGCTACTATACCCAGGATTGATTTACTGTCTTCCTTATTTGACTGAGGTTTAGAAAAGTGAAGCAACTTGCCCCAGGTAACCAGTGACTTGGTGCAGAGTTGGAGCTCATAACCAGGCTGTCTGGCCTCCAAGTCTGTACTCAAAACCACAGTGCTGTCCTGGATTCAGACCAAATGACACTCGCCATATATGCATGGGGATGTTTCCAGAGAGGGAGAAATTAGAAATGGGCTGTAGGTCATTTCCTTCTGTATAGTATGGGTGTGTGTGTGTGTGTGTGTGTGTGTGTATTTGAGAGAGAGAGAGAGAGAGAGAGAGAGAGAGAGAGAGAGAGAGAGAAAGTAGGATCTGAAGGAAAGATAAGGGAAATGATAGCATCAGTCAGATTAGGTGGGTACCTGGATGTCTGTCATTTTCTGTTTGAGTTAAACATAAAATCAGTTTTTAATTAACAAAGTGAAAACAAAATGGGCATATTATTAGAGGAGGTAAAGCTTCCCGGACTGGCTTACTCTCTGTGCGATTTGCTTATGAGACTTCTGTGTTGCGAAGAGGTACCCCTTCTGATTTGCAGAGCGAGATATGAAGACCAAAAGCTTTGCTGAGGGGCAGGTGGGATAGACACAAAGGCAGGTGACAGAAGAGACAGGTGGGGAGAGTCCTAGGCAACCCAAAGGGCAGGGTGGAGCAGTGAAGCTGGAGAGGTGTCAGAAACCCTCCGGTGCTTGGTGTCATCCCCTCTCCCATTTCCTGGAAAGCTTCAGTAACATCCACATCTTCCCTGCCATTAGCAACCAGGTGACTTTCCCTCTGGCACGTGGAGAAGAGGGGAGAGTAGCTCAGAGGCCCGTGGTGTGTGTGACTCACTGCCGGGGTGGTGGGTGCAGCTATGCTCAGGGGACACCGAGACGGCTTCCTTTCTTGGCACCCAGGAGCCCTCACCATGGCAGTCCATGCTAGCAGCCAGTATCCCTGCCCCCGGAAGCCTCTGCTCACCTGCTTTCTGTCCCCTGATCAGTCCGGCACTCCAGCCTCACGCCCAGGTCACCCTGGCCAGTGGCAGAGCTGCCTGTGATGCCTGTGAGCCTCCCCACCCCAGCCTCCCGGGCAGGGAGCCTCCTTGGCTATCTCCCGGATGGCAGCTCGCATGTGGGGCTTCTTGCACAATCTCTGTCCTGGGAGCATACAGATGGGAGTGGCAAGGTGGGGCCTATGCAGGCAGGTCTGGGGCAGCTTAACCGTGTGAACGGCAGACACCTGCCAGGCCGCCAGGAGAAGGGGAGCTGGGTTCATCCAGGGGAGGCAAGGGGCAACTGCAGAAAGGTCTGTCCTCCATCCTCTCCCTGCAGCTGCTCTGCACCAGGGACCCACCGCCCCCGGGAACTGAGCCCCCTCTAAGGCCGACTTATGGCTTCTTTTCTGTGAGCTCATCGGTAATTACGGACCGGCAGGTTCTTAAGAAGCTAACACTGCAAGGCACAGTCTAGCTCTGGCCCTGCCACCGCCCCTCCTGGCACACAAAAGGAGCTTTCCAGATTCTGGGACGGTGGCTGGCCTGCACCTGCCTCCAAGCCCACAGCAGGCCTGGTGCTGCTGGGCTTCCACACATGCCAACACACTCATCTCCAAGCCAAAACCCAGAGAAGACTGGTAAAATGCTAGGGGGGAGGGGGATAGATAGTTTCCAATTGAATTTGGCCCTGTGAGCCCCATTGGGGAGTACACCACGTGAAAGCCTGGACACTGTAGGCATGATATGGGGCAGGGCTACTGGCTCGTTGAGAGGTGACCATCACAGTTCACATCCGCTGCTCTGGCCACCTGTGCCCACATGCTCTGTGCCCTCACCCAAGGCCTGCCTCAGGGTCTGGGCCTGTGGAAGAGGCAGGGCGGGCTAGTGATAGACAACAGTCTCCGGCCCAGACAGGACGCGGGTAGGACCCGTCTGAGGTGCGGGTCCTTGGTGGTTGAGCTTTCTGAGTTTCATTCCATTTATTAGGATGGAAATCTCACCTGTTTTGAAGAGTTTCCGAGATTACAACTTCAAGAGTATGTTCGCGTGGCTAGTTCTCTTATTAAGCCTGTTAGGGGCAATGAGTAAAGTAATTTTCTAGTCTCATAACATCCTGCTTATTATAAAGTCAATCATGGATTGGCACTGGTTTGTCTTAAATATATTTGCTATTAATTAAGTTGTCATAGATGCATACATGTGTGTGTTTTAAATCGCCTCTATCTAAAAAATAAACACATAAATAATTTATGAAAGATATACTTATCTTTCATTTATTTGCTTACTAGTATTACACAGTATGTAAATATATAACAGCACTGTGGCATAATGAATAAGAACAGGGCTCTGAATCCGCAGACCTGGTCTCATGATTTATTCTAAATATCTTAGCTTTGTGACCTTAGCAAGTTAGTCAACCTCTCTGAACCTGAGTTTGCTTATTTTGGGAGACAGTTTGCAAAGTGGTTAAGGGCTTCAACTCTGGAATCAGATTATCTGGGTCCAAATCTCAGATCCACTACTTACTTATCTCTGTGCCTCAGTTTTCCTGACTGTAAAATGGGACTAAGATTAGTACCTACCATCTTGTGATGCTGTGAGGATTAAATGAGCTAATAGAAAGTCCTGTAATATAAAGTGCTTGAATGACTGCCCGAGACATAGTTATTAAAATCACTATAAAATGGGAGTAATACTAGAATCCACCATAGAGGTTGCAGAAAGATGAGACACGGTCACGCACACAGCTCAGAGCAGCCACCCAAGTGCCACGTGAAAGGGTAGCCGCTGTTACTGATGTTTTTATTTCAGGCCAGGAGACGAGGAAACTGGACTGCACAGGGGCCAGGCTGTGTACCCACAGTGCCCTGGGGCCCACTGAGGGTCCTAAGGATATGAGTGGGGGGAGGAGGTTGGGACAGGAGGAGGAAAGTGCTCATGTCCCAGGAGAAGAATGGATAAGGCCAGGCTCCGGCTCAGACAGAAGCTGCAGGGGCTGCACGCACCATCCTCTGGGAGGCTGAGCTGCTGCTGCACCCAAACCAGGATCATTTTGCTGATCCATCTCCTGCTGCCAAATGTTGTTCCATCCAAACTCTTTGATCCAATGCCAGGCCTTGGCAATGGAGGCGAGGTGTGCCGGGACTCATGGAAGGCCCTGGGGTGAGGGCCTGCCGATCCTGACAGTAGGGCAGGCTCAGGGCCAGAAAGAATGTCCCAGAAGGGTGGGGATGGGCGGGGCCACCTGAGCCCGATGGCCAGGAAGGCAAAAGACAGATCCCAGGGATGAGGGGGCTCCGGTTCAGGGGCTCAGACCCTCTGTGGTGGCCACAGGAGCTGGCACTGGAAGTAGGGGGAACAGCTTTTCCACTGTGGACAATGGTGCTCTTGCACGGAATCCCAGGACCACCTCGTTCAGACCTCCCCTTGCAAGGGTGAGACAGTGAAGGCCCAGAGAGTCTAGGGAATTTTCCTGAGGTCATGGAAAGCCATGTCAAGTAGACCTTTCAGTCACCCATCACAGGGTTCCTTGGCCCTGACACTGGTGCTATTTGGGGCTGGATCATCCTTTGTGGTGGGGCATCCTGTGCCCAAAGGATGCTGAGCAACATCCCTGGCCTCCGCCCACTGGTGCCAAAACACTCCCTCCCCGAGTTGTGGCAACCAAATTTGTCTCCACACATTGCCACATGTTCCCTGGGGACAAAACCGGGCCACTTGAGAACCATTCACTGCCTTTAATATGAAGCAGAAAGGAGGGGAGAGGAAAAGAAAGACCTTGAGAGAAAAGGGGAAGAAGCCAAGAGGAGTAGCGAGAGAAGAGAGAGAAGAATGTGTCTACAGTGCAAGCATGACCTCCGGAGCCAGTGCCACGGCTTTTGCAAGCTGGGACCGCCCTCTGATTGGGCCCCAGAGGGCAGATTGACAGCTTCGGAGCAGCTCTCAGAGAAAGGCTCCATGTGGCAGCACCACCCATCACACAAAGCCTTTCCCCGGGAAACCTGTTTGTCATCCCCTGCGCCAGCGTTGGCATCACCAATTCCCCCACGTGTCCCCGGTAATGGAAGGCGACCAACGCGGTGTCCACCTGGGGCTGCTGTGTCTCTTGGCCAGGCCCGGTGTCCAGAGCGGATGATACCAGGTGTGCCAGGGCTTTCCCTCTGCCCAGAACAGCTAACTGCAGGGACACGCACCCAGAACGCAGAGGAGAAGACCGGCGCTGGGACATACCTAACCAAGAAGTACGCGCTGCTTATCTGAAATTCAAAGTCAACTGGGCTTTCTGTGTTTGTATTGGCTAAATCTGGCCCCTGAGACAGGCAACTCAGACCTGACTTCAGTGGCAGACATCGGAAGAGAACTGATATCTCATTCCCCAGTCACACCTATCCCAGGAAAGTCTGACCTCTCTGCCCCATGACAGGGAGGTTTCCTCCTTGGCAAGAAAGGGACAGGGGAAATCAGCCTCTGGTTAACGTGATGCTAGAGCCAGCACTTACTGAGGCCCAAGTGCACCCCAGGGTCTAGGCCAGCGGTTCTCAACCTGTGGGTCGCGACCCCTTTGGCGGTCGAACGACCCTTTCACAGGGGTCGCCTAAGACCATCCTGCATATCCGATATTTACATTACGATTCATAACAGTAGCAACATTACAGTTATGAAGTAGCAACAAAAATAATTTTATGGTTGGGTCACAACATGAGGAACTGTATTTAAAGGGCCAGAAGGTTGAGAACCACTGGTAGGCTGTTCTACATGCATTGTTTCATTTAATGTCAGCGACCATCTGAGGAGCTGGATTTCTGTTCCTACCTGTGCAGAGGGACTCCACACAGACGCAGAGGCTGAGCTTGCCCGGGATCCAGCCGCGGGTCCCCCAGTCACATGTGGCAGAGTTGGGCTGAACAATGGCTGGCACAGACTTCATCATTCACTGAGGGATTTAGTTCTCCATTCCTTTATGAGGTCCCTATTTCAAAACTGAGCACCTGCATATACCTGCTATCCCAGGTGAGTCAAAATCTGAGGGCAACTATGGTAGGTGATAAGGGAAAAAGGACTTGGTCCAAGAGGCACAGGCAGAAAGAGTTTGTGTTGGCAACACCCAGCCTTGAGTCAGAGCACGGCTCCGTCACTGCCTGAGAGACTTTGGGCAAGTTCCCTGCCATTGTTTGAGCTCAGGTTTCATTTGCTAAATAATTGGCATAATAATGCACACTGAGTAGGAGAGTTAGGATTTAATGAGGAATGCAGGAGAAGTAAGTACTCATCTATTGGGCTATTATCTACCTCAAAGGGTTGTTGGATAAGAATAAAAAAGATCTGAAGTGAAGACCTGCAGTAGGTGCTCCATAAAAGGTAATTATGGTTACTGTTAGCAGCACTCTTTGGAACTGGTGATTTGTTTACCAAAGCCACTAAAAAATTCTGTCCCTGTCGCAGAAGAACAGATAAATGACTCCTCTGATAAACTATCCTTTTAGCCGGGGGACCTGGTTTGCTGAACCTACCCAGGTTAGAATGACTGAAAATCAATGTGATTTGACAGCTGTGCGAAAAACAGAATTCATGTCGAAACTGTTGAGCGGCAGAGCCCCTCAGTGCTAATACAAAGCAAGACGCAGAAAGGACCTGTGGCCTTTGATCCTGCTGCCTGCTTCCTGTTTGGAGCCTTCCCCACCCATCTGGCCACCCATCACAAGGATACGATCTGCGGTCTCCTAGCCTTGATCCCGTAGCTCTGGCCTGTTTCTCTGCTCTTGGGGCCTAGCCTTGAAACTCACCCCAAACCCATCCCAAACTCAAGGGCAGAGGGTTCTCTGCTGCCCTGAGCAGGGTTAGTGAGCACTAAAAAGGCAGACTAGCCTGGTCAGCATGGTACTGAGTGTCGATCTGTGAACCAGAAGGTCACAGTTCCATTCCTGGTCAGAGAACATGCCTAGGTTATGTGCTCCATCCCCAGTGTGGGCCGTACAGGAGGCAGCCGATCAATGATTCTCTCTTATCATTGATGTTTCTATCTATCTCTCCCTCTCCCTTCCTCTCTGAAATCAATAAAAAAATATATTTAAAAGGAATAATCATTAATTATTATAAAGTAAGTCCTGTGGCTGCTTCCCCTGCCATATCAAGTTGCCCCAGTAAAAAAAATATCTTTTCATACCATACCTGCCCCTATACCCTATAGACAGCCATCTTGGTTTATTCTCATTCATTCTCTCTCTCTCTCTCTCTCTCTCTCTCTCTCTCTCTCTCTCTCTCTCTCTCATCTTCATATGTCACAAACTACTTTCCTAATCAGTGAGCCACTTGGACCAAACACTACTATCTCAGTTTGAACAACTCTAGATGATGCTTGCCTATTCTTTTAACAACCGTCGTGGAATTCCTATCTACCACTTAGCTTTTATTTTAAGCAACATCTAGACACACCCACCTGGTTTCATTTGCACACAAAATAGCTCATTTTACATACAGAGATTTATAGGTTGTAACTATCTATTTCCAGCCTGGAGAAAGGGCTGCACTAGACAACGCCAGGCAAGTTGCTTAACCGTTTTCTAAGGATGTGCCAGTTATTTGCAATATAATAGCTTTCGTGTAGTGGAAAATGACCATGTGCCAGGCATTGTGCTAATATCGTATTTAATCAACAAGGCGATCTCCAAGCCTTAGTATTATTATTATCCCATTTTGTAGATGAGGAAAATGAGACTAGGAGGGATGAAGCAAGTTGCTCAGAACAAAGAGCTAATAAGTAAGAGCCAGTATTCAAAGCAAAGCCTTTAAAGACTTTTCGCTGAGCCTGATAATTAACTCCCAATGCTTTTGTGCGGATGAAAGGCCTGTGAGCTGGGTGCTGGGGTTGTCCTCATTCACGGAGGGGTGAACTCAGGAGCCATGGGTGTGAGGAGTTGAATGAACAGAGATGAAAGGTGCCCCTGGACCTCAGCATTTGGGAGTGGCCTGGGAGCTGTCAGGACCCAGCCTCGAGGCAACTGAAGAACTCTCTGTGCGTGTGATTATGCATAAGATTGTTCAATTAATCGCATTGCTCACCTGCCCCAATGCCTGGCTTTATGAAATATCTTTCATCTTGGATCTCCAAAGCAGGTGTAAACGCTGTAATTAGTTGTAATGATTGTTGTGGGTTTTTTTTTTTTAATAGTTACCTCCCATAATGTCCCTTTGACAGGTGAGGATGCTGAGGCTTTGGGTTAGAGAGAGATTCTAAACATGGAGACTCAAGACATAAACTAGCCAAGGTCCTCCCCACTCCCTGGGTAGCAGGATCCATCTCAATCACCCGGGGGCCTCACAGGAAGGGTTAGCAAGTCCTAAAGCAAAGCATGGCCTTGAACTATGCAACTCAGTCTCGGTTCTTTATGGAGGGGTTCATAGTTCTCCCCTGGATGGAGAAAAGTGGCCACTTTCCATGGCATTTTAAGGAGGTGTAAACAGGCATCCCATTATAAAGGCAAAGGGGGCTCGAGATTCAAGATGCTATGGAATCACTCAACCAGCTTCCATTTGCTCATAGATGATACAAGGGCAAGAGTCATGATAAATTCTAAATCACAACAGCTTTGTATTCTTTTATGTGATGGTTACTCAGGTGCAGGTACAAAAGGACACAGACAGGCTCAGGAACACAGAGTTTATTATACCCGTGGGTCCTAGGACTTAGAGGCACATCCCACAGGATCACACGGACAGACGCAGGGTGGTCAGAGGCAGAAGGCAGGAGTCGGGGAGGCGCTGAGGCTCATCCCTTATTAGTAAATAAGAGAGCCAGGATTGAAGCCAAGAGCTTTCTTCTTCTGAAACTACCCCCTGTGCAAGAGTGAGAGAGAGGAGCCTCGGCCTTGGCCTCCCTTTTTCAGGGAGGCATGAAGTGCAGATTCACTTTTGGAAAATAAATTCTGCAGAAACAAATAAGGTGGCTTCTTTGGAGCAGACAAACGAGCATCTTTCACTAATCAGACCCCCAACCCCTCCTCTATTCAACTAGGAATCAGAAGAACTTGCATTCACGTGCATCGAAAAACTACGAACAAGAATGTCATTGAGCCCTATTTCTAAAAGTGAAAGGACACAAAAACTAGGTAACTGGAAGTGGCCCCATTATTTATTAACAGATAAATAAATAAATGGAACAGAACAGTATATAGTATGAAACTATTTATAGCTACAGGCTCCAGCATGGATGAATCTTAGAAACATAATGAGAAGAGGCATACACAAGTTAAGTAAGACAATAGAGAGTATAGTGACATTTTTACAAAGCAGAGAAAGAATACACATGGTGTGTATGGCTGAGGCCTACCTGCATAAGGAGTACAGCTTTGAAGAAAAGTATCATAAATGTTTTTAAGGATAAACATAACATTTAGGATAACAGTTACTTGATAAGGGAAAGAGAAGGGCCTTGGGAAGGAAGATTCACCAATATTGCTTTATGGTTCTTTAAATTTTGTTTTATAGGCATTTTATATTCAGTGTCATACTTACATATAGATTGCATATATAATTTTGTATGTTTCCAGAAAATGCATATTTCAGGAGAGAAGCTTCCTAGCAGAAATGGCCCAAAGGCAAACTGTTTCATTCAGTGAAAGTAGATAAACAAGAACTTCAAGAAAAAAATATAAGGATTGTGTTTGGGGGCAGAGGGGGACCGAGGGGGAACTGGTGGAAAAGGGAAGGGTAGAGAAAAAGACTGGAAGCAGAAAGCTGTGAGAATAAGTGTCTGTGAAGCAGAAAGCTGTGAGAATAGGGGTCTGATTTCCTCTCTCCTCTCTTGTGAGATACTCTCAATTGCTGTCAATTCTTACTCCCTCTACGATGTGTTTAAAAGGACCCATGGACAAGGGAGAAGCGGGAACCCACCCTCCCTAGAGTGTAAGGCTCATGCACTTTCATGCTGGCAAATACAGAGGCTGGCCAGAGAACCAGTCTCAGAGTCAAAACCCCATAGTCTGATTTCCACTCTCAAATCTCAACCTGCTCAAGGTCTTCATGCCTCAGTCAGTGAGGGACACGTGGATAAAATATGTATGAGATAAGCTGCAAAATACCGGGCCTCTCTAAAGGCCTTGAAACTGTCACACACCCAGGCTCCTAGCGGGCTTGCTCTGCCTACACAGACCTTGCCTCCACTTGCTCCCTACTTTCCACATCACACGGGTAGCACTTTGCCACATGTAAGAAGACTTTCTCACTTTGGGAAGTTAGAGTTTGAAAAAGGTAGAAATAATTTTCCCCTGAACATTATGACAACCTGCAACAGAAAAATCTCCTAATACAAATTAAATAGAAAATCATCTGGATATCACTAAGATCTGTTATTGAATATCTTAAAACTATTAGGTTTGGATCATGGGCTTAATGTTATTTTGAATTTGTGTATGAGTTAGACACTTTGATGATGATGATGATGATGATGGTAGTTATAGTTGGTGATGTTAAGAGTGTGTCACACACACACTGATGGAGTCACGTATGGACCCCTATTTATTTTCAGGACAATATTTTGATGTCAGTACCATCATCCACTGACCAGTGGTTGCTGGGGGTTACACAAGAACTTGCCCAAGAACACTCCATAGTTAGGAAGTAGCTGGGCTGGGATTTGACCCTTGATCAGTCTGGTGATAAAGACACGTGTATTATATCCAGGACCTGACATATTATTTTCCAGAGATTTAACAGCCAGGAGAGTGTAGCAGCCAGGCTGAGAATAACCCTATTTTAGGAAGGGTTTCAATTTATTAAATACAGTCACCTACTCAGAGCAATTAATTACTAAGCATTTGTGAGCCGCCTGCCTTCAGCTCCAGCTCTGCAAATGTCTGTACTTTAAGAAAGCCAGGGATGGAAGAAAATAGCAAATCCATTCTGATTCTGCTTGCCAAGCCACACAGCCCCCTCCAAAAATCGAGAGCTGTTACTATTGGCAAATGGCGCTCAGAACCTGATGGTGCTTGATTGGAGCGGATCTCTCCTCAGCTGCCTTGGCTCTGAGTCCTCTGCACTCCTCTGGGTGACAGTGGTAAAGTCCATGTATCTACGTCCCTCACTCCAGGCCTGAGTGAGTCCTCACCACACAGCTTTGCATTGGGTCCCCAGAGCAGCTCTGTACATTAACGCCTTTCATGGGCCCCTCACAAAGGAGAAAACGGGGACCAGAGAGGGGCCGACACTTGGCCAAAATGGAACAGCTCTCAGGAGGCCAGAGGAGTTAAGAGCTCCTGCCTGCTCCAAGGTTCCCGCCATTGACAACCTAGCTCGCAATCTGTCCGAGGCAGGGCTTCTCAACTGGAGGAGACTGCCTCCCCGCCCCCACCCCACCCCACCCCCACCACACACACACCCAGGGATATTAAGGAAAAAGCCTGGAGATATGTTTGGTTGTCACAACTGGGAATGGGGGCTGCTGCTGGCATCTGGGTAGAGGCTAGGGGTGTGCTAAACATCCCACAATGCATAAGACAGGCCTCACCCTCAAGAAAGAACTTTTCAGTTCCAAATGTCAAGGTTGCCAAGGTTGAGGAAACGTGGACTAAGCCTGGTGTTAGGGGAAAGGGAATGGGACAGAGTTAAGCCCCTGTAGAAAAGGGACCCTGTTAATAGCAGCCTGCCTGTTTACGGCCCAGGCTCCGGCCGGCCTGGCTCTCAGGATGTCCTGTGCCCTCCTCTAGGTTGGATGATTCCAGACACCCAGAGACAGCAGAGAAAGCGGTCCCCTCCCCAAACCTCTCTCAAGGGGCACACAGCTCCCAGGAATGTCAAGGGTGGGACCTCAAGGCTGGAGTGGAGATGGGAGGGAAAGGGGGTGGGATCCCTCTTTCCCAGGCGCATCCAGTGATTACAAATGGGGCACCCAGGGCCCAGGTTGCAATCCTAGGGGGACGTCCTGCTTCCTAAGTGTCCCTTCTTTCTCCGTGTCAAAGGCGAGCAGGAGCGCGTCTGGGAAGGGTTAAGTGCGTATCTTCTCCCCTGGCCTGTCTCCCAGGCTGAGTGAAGGCTGCTTCATCTCATATGGATCTGAAAGACAAACGGTGCAGATTGGAAACAGCTGTAGGCCGAGCGAGCGGGCCACATGGCCACCGTGCCATGCGGAGGTTTAGCTAGATGGCTGCCCTTTTGTTTGACTTTGGGGGAGCAGCACAAATAAATACAGTAGGTTCTGTTTAAACCAAGGACTCTGATCAATAGAGGTTTGTATAGCTTACGACCTTCAACCATAAACAGAAATTTGAGGTAAAAATCCACAAATCCCAGATCAATTACCAGATTATTTACCCTTTTGCACTGCTAATGTTCCAATCTGCCTTGCATATTAAATAGCCGGGGAAGAAAAGGATTTTTGTTGCGAGGAAGAGGGAGGGCTGTGTGGATTTTATTACTCGTGGCAATCAAAGCCGGTGCCATACGTTTTCTATATAAACCTGGCTGCGGTGAATTGTGCAAATCGGCTCAGACAAATCTGAAATTCCAGGACGTTTCAGCCGATGTTACCAGTAGCTTTAATAATCTCTTTTTTCTTTTTTTTACAGGGGTCTTAACCATCTGCCACAAAACTGTTATTGCATTGTGGTTTGCCATAAGCGAAAGTACATATGTCAGGGCTACAGGCCCCACTAGGGCCCTTGGCAGCTTGAATCCTTGAGGAAGCCCCCTGCCCTGGGTCTTTTGGGACTCAGTTTCCCCAGGCGCAGGCTTGGGCTTGCACGGAGGGTCCTTCCCAGCTCTGTGCCGTGGGAAAGTTGTTTCAGCTCTTGAAGCCTCTGTTTTCTGGTCTGTAAAATGGAAAAGAAATGATGCGGTTGACTTCCGGGAGTTGCGATGAGAATGAGAGGATAGGCGGCCTGTAAAGGAAAAGCGTAGCCCATGTCTGGCACGCCGGAAGTGGCACTCCTTATCAGCACCATATTCTCAGTGCTCCTTCTCCTCTGATATCCTAAGTTTCACCATATCTGTGATTTGTGGAATGAACTCTGATTTCCAGGGCTTGTCGTGAGGCTGGGAATGAGGAACAGGGGACGAAGGGAGAGCAGCACGTAGGGCCACTAGGAAGAGAGAGGAAGCATTTTCCCAGCAGCCACCCTAAAGACTCCAGCAAGCAAAGTGATGAGCGCCTTTAGACCACCCCATGTCCCCTCCCGTCACCCACAGAGGTCTTCTGGCTTGGATACTTGTTCCTCCGAATCTGTAGATCTTCCCCCTGAAAAGAAAGGGCGGATTTCCAGTCATCTCCCCCTCTACCCCGTGCCCGCCCCCCACCCCCCGCCATGAGAGGCCTCTATGAGATTCTGGCTCCACAATTCCCACACCATCTGCTAGACTAGAAGTCCCTCTGAAGGCTGGGACCTATGCCCATCCTGTCCTCCTCTCATCTCCAGTCCCTTTGAAGGACCCAGAATAAGCCTCAATACACATTTGTGGGGCCCTCAGGGCCGCCCAGGAATCTTGCCCTTCTCCCTCTCTCCTGGATCACAGGTGCTGTTCCCCTGTTATCACAAGGCCTCCTCTTTGCTCCCCCATCTGGTCTCCAAGCCACTCACAGAGGATGTGAGGACCTACCCTGTCCTCCACGCTTCTCTTCCTTTCACCCATAATAGAGGAGTGACAGAGAAAGCCATCCATACCCAGCACTGTGTTGAGAGCTTGACGTATATACAGACTCCTAATTCACACAGCAACGCCACTTTATCCACATTTTACGGACCGGGGTGTTAAGGAGATGATTCTTCAGAGGATGAAGGTGGCAGATGAGAAGCTGAGCAAGGCCCTCCTGATTCTTAACGATTGGGTCGGCGGTTCTCAAACTTCAGCAGCGGCTGAATTACCTGGAAGGCTGTTGAGAACGCAGGTTCCGGGACCCCATTCCAGAATTCCTGACTCAGGAGGTCTGGGCAGGGCCTGTGGATGTTCATTTCCAAGAGGATGTGAGGTGATGCTGAGGCTCTTGTCCAAGGACCACTTTGAGAAACACTGCCCCTAAGTGTACTTCTCTTTGGCTATGTCCCCAGCACCCTTTCCACAGGAGAGCAGAGGCAAAAAATCATCACCGCACAATCTAGCCCTTTCCTAAATTCTGGATATCAAATGGGTGACCTTTGCATCACCAAATGGAGAAGTTAAATCAATGACCAAGTTTTGTCATTTTTCATTTGCATTTTGCTGAGAGAACCAACTTAGTATAGAATCAACGGTGTCCTATAATTCATCCTCAAGCATTATATATAAGTTGAACTGAAAGTGAAGGTCTCATTAACCAAGTCTTGTGAAACCTTTGTTGGATTAAGGAGTGGGAGAGGGGAGGGAGGTCTAGGGGTGCAGAAAATTCTTCTAAATTAACCAAGAGGTCTAATTATAACAGAAGCTGGCTGTTTCTTTAAAGGAAAAGCAGTTTCCTGAGTTGTAATTATTCTGCATATAACACGTGGAAAGTAATGTGGTGGTGGGGGGGAACTAGAGACTTGCATTCCTTAGTAATGAACTACATAAGCAGTAAAAGCCCAAGTTAGAGTATTTTTTCCAAACTTTTACTCAATAAATATCCTGTCTCCAACGTATCACAAATTCCAAATTAGCAGCGTGTGGATTCATGAAATCCATTCATTTCTCCATTCATGCATCCCACAAACATTTATTGAAGCCTCTACTCTGTGCCAGGCATCTGCTGGGTGTGCTGGGCCAGCAGAGGGACATGGAGTGTGTGTGCAGTTCTGGGATGCTGATGGTAAGAGAAATAAGATACAGGCCATATCCTTGAGGGACAGCTGGAGACAAAGGGTGATGGAGGAGATGTGTGTGCTTTTGCAGGTGGGTGGAAAGCTTGGGAAAGGGATTCCAGACAAAGGGAATAGCATATGTTCATAGAAGCTCTAGTCAATTTTGTTCGCAATCATCCAGGTCCCCCTTACCAGGTCACTGCATGTGTCCCCCAGCTGCTGTGCTGACTGCTAATGGCTCAACACTGCCCCCTTTTCAGCCAACCGAAGCCACCTTGCCAAGAGGGTACCCCTAACCCCCTTCCTACTAAGGGGGCAGCCCCTTGACTGACTGATGGACATAGGGATATCTTGCACATCTTTGCTTATCTCCTTCCCCTGCCCTGTCTTATTCCCTTCCTCCTTCAATAAATTAGGGACCTCAACCCTGCCTCAGGCTCTGTTTCTGGGGAACTTGATCTAAGAAGGAAGTGTAGTGGCTAATGTATGGTCTCTGAAGTCATCTACTTGCATTTGTTATATTGGCTATGAAATTTACTAATTGTAGGATTCTGGGTGTGTTACTCAACCTTGACCAGAACTAATAGAAGCCCAATGGATACAAGAGATAGATTCCCCCACCTCCCATTTTTTCTTTGCTCCATCTCTTTTAAGGAGCACCATCATGTGCTTGCATGTGTGTATTTACACACACACACACACACACACACACGGACACACACACAGGCACACACACATGCATACATACTTACCAGAGCAAAACTGTTAGCTATTACCATATTGTGCTGTAGCTGAATAAAATTGGGGTACAGGTAGGAAAGACAAATAAGGCAGCAGATAGTAGGCAGACAACTAGCAGTGTCCATTATACTATCTCCACAACCTGAGTGGGTTTCCTGACTTCTAAACTATGTTCAGCTCAGTATGCTGGCCAGGTGAATAAGGTTTAAAAACCACTGCATTCCTGAAATGGTTCTTGGCTTCCAAAGTACCTCCCAAGCATTTGGAAATTGTAGCTCTGAGCCCTCCTCTCAGTAATACCATCTTTCACCTACATCCCACCCGAAGCCCATCATTAAACTTCTGAGTTTGGGTGGAGTTGTCAGCTCCAGGAGACACTACCTCATAACGGGAGGGCTGCGACCCACCTGTCTGCCCATCTCTCAGAGGCTGCACTACCGTGGAGAGTTGTCCTGGGCAGGCCCAGCTTGCTTCCAGAATCAAGGAGAAGGCAGATGGAAATAATCATGTCAAGACCCTTCTAGGCCCTTGCACTTAGGAGTGCCAGGGACAGGAGTCAAAGTCAGGAGACCAGAGGACAGGAGAAGTAACAAAGGATTGCAGTGACTCTAGAGATCAAGGTATCCAGAGAAGGTGGAAATATCTCCGGGCAGGGCTGCCTGTAGGTGTCCAGTTTAGTTAGTAGTCTGCACTGTTAACCCTGAAGTTGGGGTCTGCACCCTGGGACAGCTGGATAAAATTCAGATGACCACTGAACCCCTTTATTTATATATGACTAGAGGCCTGGTGCACAAAAATTTGTGCACTCGGGGAGGGAGGGGGGGGTCCCTCAGCCCGGCCTGTGCCCTCTCCCAGTCTGGGACCCCTCAGGAGATAACGACCTGCTGGCTTAGGCCTGCTCCCGGGTGGCAGAGGGCAGGCCCAATCCCTAGGTGCAGCCCCTGGTCGGGCTCAGAGCAGGGCCATTTGGGGAGTTGGGGCACCGCCCCATGTCATGCACAGAGCAGGGAGGATCAGGAGGTTGCGATGCCACCCTCAGTCACGCTCAAGGTAGGGCTGATTGGGGGATTGGGGCACCGCCCCTTGTCACACTCAAGGCAGGGTCGATGGGGAGGTTGCGGTGCAACCCCCTGTCACACACAGAGCAGGGCCAATCAGGGGGTTGGGGCGCTGGCCCCTGTCACTCACAGAGCAGAGCCCATCAGAGGGGTTGGGGTGCCGCCACTCTCACACTCAGGGCAGGGCCGAAGGGGAGGTTATGGCTCTACACCGTCACACACAGAGCAGGACCCGTTGGGGGGGGGGGGGCGGGGGGGGAGGGGGTTGGGGCACCACACCCTGTCACACACAGAGCAGGGCCGATCAGGGGGTTGGGGCACTGCACCCTGTCACACACAGAGCCGCAGAGCGATCAGGGGGGTGGGCAGCTCCCCCCTATCAGGCACAGAGCAGGGCTGATCAGGGGGTTGGGGTGCCTTCCCCTGTCCCGAACAGAGCAGGGCGGATAGGGAGGTTGTGGCCCTGCCCCCTGTCGCACACAGAGCCGCAGGGCGATCAGGGGGTTCAGGGGGTTTGGGCACTGCCCCCTGTCACACTGATGCCTGTGCCGGGAGGCCTCGCGGCTCCGCTGATCCCCGTGCACTGGGTGTGTGTGGCGGGGGAGTGTCCCTCAGCCCAGCCTGCCCCCTCTCACATACTGGGAGCCCTCAGGCGTTGACCCCCATCACCCTCCAATCGCAGGATCGGCCCCTTGCCCAGGCCTGATGCCTCTGGCCTAGGCGTTCGGCCCGGGCAGCGGGGACCCACAGCTGCAGCGGCCCCACGATCGTGGGCTTCGCTTTAGGCCTAGGCAAGGGACCCCTAGCTCCTGGGACTGCCAGCTTCGACCGTGCCCAGCTCCCATCGCTGGCTCCACCCCTACTTCCTGCTATCACTGGCCAGGGCGGAAAAGGCACCTGATTCTCTGATCATGGCTGGGGGGCAGGGCAAAGGTGGCCCCAGGGCCGCCTTTGCCCTGCCCCCCAGCTCTTAGCTCCCCCCTGGGTTTCTGATCACTGTCAGTGGCAGGGGGCTTCTTCCTGCTTTCCCTTTCGCCTCCCTGCATTGTGCCTACATATGCAAATTAACCAGCCTCCCTGCATTGTGCCTACATATGCAAATTAACCACTGTCTTGTTGGCAGTTAACTGCCATCTCAGTTGGCAGTTAATTTGCATATAGCCCTGATTAGCCAATGAAAAGGGTAGCTCGTAGGCCAATTACCATTTTTCTCTTTTATTAGTGTTGATATGCATGTGGGCCTGGGACACTGGACTTTTCCAGTGGGAAGGAATTCAGTTTGCAGTGAATTCTCAGAAAGGTCAGATCCACTGTACTGAGATAAACTCCCCAAATAATGAAATGAAAGCCCTCACCTCCTTGTTCATGTTCTGATGGCTTCTCACCCCCAACTGGGTTATATTAGCAGCTGTATCTCTCAGCTACAGTCATTTGTGGAGCTGAGCCCGGGACTTTGGGGATGCTAAGGACCCCCAGGTGTCCTGCTGGAGGGGTGGGTGGTCCAGGCCCCACCTTGTCTGAGCCACCAACAAGGAGTCAGAGAAGGTCATTGCTGGACTTGCACGTGATTCAATCTTTTGCACGAAGGTGAAACTAATTAGTGAGAAGCCTAAACTCTGCAGCCAGTCAGAGCCGCATTTCTCACTCAGCAGGGCTCAGAATTCCACCCTCCAGTCACATGGGGCAGCTATGCAAGTGTGGTCTGAACATCAGACTGTTCCTTACCAGTTCAAACCAGATAAATATAGAGATGGAAGGCCTGCATTTAGGAAACTTTATAGCAGATGGACCCAGTACTTTTTGTTTGTTTAACCCAATAGTTTAAAACATGGGGCTTGCGTTTTTATATGTCCTATTCCTTTATTTCTTTTTCTAAGAATTCACTTTGGTTGTATTTTATAAAACCATTAGTCTGAAATAAATATAGTTTTTAAAACAACAACAACTGCTTTTCACACAGTGTTTGCAAAGCACTTGATCAGCGAACCTTTGCGAGGTTACTGTCCTGGCACCTCGGGCCCCGGTTTCTGGGACATCTCTGTTGGGGGGAGGTGTTGGGAGGCAGAGGATGGTCGAGTCTGAAGCAGAGATCCGAATGTGGAATTTCTTTAAGGGCTCCTGTAACCTGAAAATTTGTGCAATTTTCACTTCCTTCCACAATATATCCACTTTTGTTTTAACATAAAAATAGGTTTACTGTTTTTCATTCTCTTAGTTTCCTTCAAGTCATCAAGTAAAATTTCAGCCCCAAGAAGATGCTCAGTGACTTTTTAGTTTGTTTGTGCCTGTGCAAAAACACACACGTTATGTGTGGCTTTTGGTATCATTTGAAACAACAGCCTACACCCTTGGGAAATAGTAGCATTTATCATTTCAGGAGGCAGCTTTGCACCAGATATCCAACAGCATTTAGGCCTCAGTTTTAGATTTAAAAGCAACTGAGTGGAAGAACTATTTTTTCCTAAAAAAAGCAAATGTAAGTTCAATAGTTTTATATAAATGTGGCTTTCGATGCATTCTTAATATATAGTATATAATAGTTGATGTAGGTTTACTGCAAAAGAGGAAAGTCTTACATAGTGTTTACTATGTGCTAGGGAAAGTTCTGGGTGCTTCTTCAACATATAAGCCTTATAGCAATCTGTCCCAACCCGCGGGACAACAACGGGGGAACCAAGAGACACCCTAGGAGAATGAAACAAACAAGGGATACGAAAGAATGGAGGCAAGACAGGATTCTGATCAAGTATATATACCGCGGCAGGATATATACTGTTTTAGGGACGGGGGGTGGGGGGGGCGGGGGGGGTGGGGGGGTGGGTGGAGAAGCCTATTAGCTTATCAGCAGGGTTGTAGCAGGCTCCGATGTGGCGGTAGTTGCTTCAGGGAATAGGATGGTTATCTTTAGCTGCTGGCCAAATCGCAGGACACACGTAGTTTCTGGTAACTAGGAGTTTCCAGAACTTAATGGCCTTGACGTGGTTACTACCAGAAACTTATTGTTCTTAAGATGGCTTTGTCTAGGCCAATATCTCTAATGGCTCCCCACAGCAATCCTTTGAGATAGGTGCTATTAATATTATCTCCATTTTATAGATGCATTACTGACGCACTAAAATGCGAAGTCACTTGCTCAAGGTGACACATATAAATAGGTGGTAGACCTCCTGCCAGGTAGGCATGCTGGGAGTAGAACTTTTCCAATGGACTGTGCCTCCCCAAAGCCATCCAAATGGGACCATCTTAGAGGCTGTGTCAACTGAATAACTACTAATACATGTCAACTGAATAACTACTAATGCATGTCAACTGAATAACTACTAATACATGTCAACTGAATAACTACTAATGCAGGAGGAGCACTATCCTTGCATTTGACCCAGGACCAAAGAATTATAGGGAAGCCAAAGTTATACGCAGGTCTACATTGGACTGTGCTCAGATTAAATGGACTGGGTTATGAAACTAACAAATAGACTAGCTTTGAATTCACATTCTGCTGTGCGTCTGCCACCCAAGTGATAGTCTCAAGTTGTGTCCGCATGGAGAATTGTGTTTGGGGCTGTCGAGTTCAAGACACCCTGGCTAGAGCAATTTGCTGAAAAATTTGGGGCAATTTTATAACCACAAGGACACCCCATCAATTCCGCTAACTTTCTTGGACATGCTTGATTTGTCATGGTGTGAAGAGTCTGCCTTTGTGAATTATCCACACGCCACCCCGCATCAGCATTCGATTTGGTGTTTCAAGCAGGCCATTTGGTTTTGAAATTAGTTGGAGAGGATGCGATGTAGGGGCCATGTGAAAAGATATATAATCTGTCTGTGCTTATTAAAAGCAAAATTGCTGTGTTCCGATTACCTGCACGTGCCGCTGAGACGTGCCCCTGTGAAAATGAGCTCCGTTTGCGGTCTGATTTTGATCTGCAGGCTGTGGAATTAGATTCCGCCTCATTGGCTTTGTTCCTCCCATCATTTGTCCATTCATCTCACCAAACGTTTATTGAGCACCAACTATAGGCAGGCCCCATGCTGGGTGCTTGGGGAGAGGAACAGAAGAACATCTAAGGATGAACAAGTCCTGGTGTCTTTCCCTGAGGAGTTCTCAGTTTTGTCAGGGAGACAGACATGTAAACACACAATCATAGTGCAGGGTACGTGCAAAACCCAAACCAACACCTATTACAGATCCCAAATTAATCATTTCCTAGTAGCTTAGTTACTTTGGTTATTACAAATACCAGTTATACTGCCTGAGAGTCAGTAACTGAGCTATAATTTTATTATTTGTCTACAACCAAGGTTGAAATAACCAATTGGATGCCTAGATGGCTAAATTCAGGGTGGTGGATAGAAATGGTAGGTAGCATTTGCTTCCTTGACACACTCATGTCAAACAAAGCCAACAAAGGATCGGAAAGCATTTCCCTAATGCACCTGCGTTTATCCCAGGAAGGATAACCCCTCCATCAGCCCCAGCCTTCACAAAGCACTTCCACATCCATAACTGATTCACCTCTGGGCAACAACCTTTGAAGACAGGCATTATCATCCTGGGAGAAGTTAGGGCCACCTAGCTACTTAGTGGTAGAACAGAGTCTCTAACCCAGGTCTTCTCTTTCCCAAAACTGTCCTGCCTGGTTCATCCTGCTGCCCTAATTATTTACTGAGCACCTTTTGTGCATTCAGCTTTGGATTTCACTGTATGATTGGATGGCCTAATTCCAGTATGCTAGGTCATCTACGACACCCAGTCAGGCATTTTATGACTGTCAGTGAGTGGCCATTCTATCCCCACAAAAGGAATGCCCTGGCACAGCAACATTTATAATGAACCCAGGTAGGACACATAGAATCTTTTAGAATCAGCTTTCTCTGGTCCACTCCTAATTCACCTTCCTGGACTCACAACCTTGTTTTCCTTAGTCTTTATAGGAAATACTTTCTGGAATAAGCGTCAAGATCAGCGGTTCTCAACCTGTGGGTCGCTATCCCTTTGCGGGTTGAACGACCCTTTCACAGGGGTCGCCTAAGACCATCAGAAAACACATATATAATTACATATTGTTTCTGTGATTAATCACTATGCTTTAATTATGTTCAATTTGTGACAATGAAATTGGGGGTCACCACAACATGAGGAACTGTATTAAAGGGTCGCGGCATTAGGAAGGTTGAGAACCACTGTTTAAGATAGTCACAAAAAAACAGAGACTTTTTTTATTTTGGGGGGGGGGGGGCGGGCGGGGAGGCAGGAGCTTGACTCAATGGGAAACTCAACTCAGCTTTTTGAAAGTCAGAGTGGCCTTTGTGTTTGGAAATTAACTTTTCACAGCACCCGAGGGGTAGTTATTACTCACTAAGTACTTTTAGGAATTTAAACTTGATCGATTAATTGATGGTAAAAATTATATTATGTAAATGCAAATTCACAATTGAGCTTGGTGTTCACAGTGGCCTGAAAACATTTTAAAAGGCCAGGTTAGGCCTGAGGAAATTGCAAGTTTCAGTCTTTGCTATTTAAAAAAGGGGGAAAAAGGAGTGAAAGAAAGAAAAAGTGAGTTTCCAACAAACTCAATAATGAAGACCAGAATTTTTTCCTTTCTTTTTTGACAATATTGTCACAATCTGTTATCACAATCTAACTGTACCATAGAAACGCTAATGTAAGGAATCAGGCGAGCTTTTGTTCAACCCTTTTTGTTAGAAATTCTGCCCTACAAGGCTTATCAAACTTATAAAGCTCATAAACACTGGGACCCCAAACAACTTAGGGAGATAGAAAGACAAAAACTGAAAGAGAGGAAGGGAAAAAAAAAGAATGGTGATAAAATGAAATTGAAGAGGGTAACACAATAGAATCTGGAGCCATTAATTTTTATAGCTGATGCAGCTACTAATATTTTATGAGGTTTGGAAATATGAGCATAAAAAAACACCCTCATATCTGCCCTTGTTCTCTTTCTGTTGTTGTTTTAATATGAAGATAAGCCCATCATGTCTGTGCCGTGAATATGCCCTTATTACAGTTTAAACACCCTACTGTAGTGGAATCCATTCTGTTCATTGGAATTTTTCCAAATCAGTCTCCTTTCATTTTTGTTTAGTTTGGTTTTCCACCTTTCCCAACAGAAATTCATGGACTACTTCACATGTCATTTCTTGCCCTTGTTTCTTTTTCTTTCTCTCCTTTTTTTTTTAAACTTATCAGAGCTTATTTCCAGTTAAATCGCAGCAGGGATTGTGTTTACTAGCTTTCCTGGACGGTATTGCCTGCAATGTCTCCATTTAAATGTAGATTTGCACTTTACACTGGGGAGGGAGGTGAGAGTCTTTCTGCTGCAGAATTAACATCGAGGTGAAAATATGAGCTTGAGATAGAGGCCATGTTTCCCTAAGCAGGGCTGTGTGAGTGCAGCTCCAGTATTTGGAGCCATTTATTTCCAAGTCGCCTTGTACCCCCCAGAGAAAAACACTGCCCAACTCAGATCTATATACCTATAGAGGCCACAGCATCAATGAAAGGCAAAAGGGTAGCAGGGACACTAGTACAGATGCTGCCCTGATGCAGTGGGGGCTCTGCCCCTGACCTCTTGGAATTAATGATAAATATGATGAAAAGGACATGTTTGAGAACTATTCACATCTTTTTTCATTGTTAGGGGCCCATGTCTACTATGAAGAAGTAGAATAAAGATACATACATTGTACATAAACTTCAAACATGTGTAGACCATAACACACTTTGAATCTATTCCCACCCCACATACAACTTTTTCTCTCTCTTTTTTTTTTTTTGGCTGAACTGTGGTAGATGTATATGAAATTCATTTTAAAAGCAGTTAATGAAGTTCATGCCCTCTCTCCCATCTGCCCCATTTTATTGAGTCCATTAGAGAGAGGGCAAAATTACCATAAGTAGCCATACTCACATCTAGATTCCTTACACAGTTCTTTCTTCCTTAGCTGTTGAGAGACAATCCTACTCCCAACAGACATTGGCCTGGAGTCCTTTGTGCCACAGCAATGATTCGTTGGAGCAAGTGCATAGCTTTGTCAAGGGCTCTTCAAATATCCTGCCCCACTGCACCCATAAGGAGACCTGTATTTGTAAAATTATACATTTAGGTTTGGTTTAGCAAACACCTGATAATCTACCTCTCCTATAGTCCCAAATAGAGGCCTGCTCATCCCATGGGAATGGCTCCTAGTTTTAGTTATATATGATACTTAATTCGCCACAGTGCACAAGCTGTGTGATTTTGTTCACGTTACTTAACCTCATTGGGCCGCGGTTTGCCCATCTGTAAGCTGTTAATAATAATAGTACTTGCACCGTGATAATTTGGGGGATTAATTCATTTAATCCATGGAAAGACCTTAAAATGGTGCCTGACACAAGCAAGTGCTCAATAAATGTTGGAAATTCACAGGTCTGCTCGCGCAGATACGTAAATATAGAATCTCTCCTAAAGAGTTAAGCAGCCAGAGGGAAAAGGGAGAAAGAACTAGCCATAGACTAAAGTCAAGTATCATCTAAATTTCTGGAGATTCTGATACAGGAAAAAAATGGGGGGAAAATAGTTTCAGGAAGTATGGGTCAGTGGTAAGAAAATAAAGTCAAACCAGCAGAGCCTGCAGCAATGGGAGAGAAAGCAGAGAAAGCAGCCATTTTAGTGAAGACCCCGCAGATGCCTGACTTAGCCCCAAGGCCCAGGCTCTCCAGAGAAATCCAGGACTAAACACAGTAAGACCCCCTTTCCCACTCTGACAGACCAAGAAAACCATCGCTTGCACCTCATCTGGTCTAAACACCCAGTTTACAAATGGCTGTTGCTCGGCATCTTGTGTTATAGATGCTTTATGTTTATTTAAGAACTCAGTTTCAAGGAATGTTTTCCAGACGTGTGGTTCACCGCAATAGACAGCTGTTGATATTCAGATCCCATGAGCATTCTAATATGTTTAAAAATTGCGACACTTTTAAAACCAGATGTTCTACATAAACTGCACACAAGGGGGGAAGAGAACAAGAAAGGAAGAAAGAAAGGGGGAAGGAAAGAGGACGGGCAGACCTGCTGCTGGGCACAATGCCGGAGCTCCTCAGGCTCACAGAAAATTCACAACAAATTGAATTGAACCCCATAAGGCTGGTGTTTGGGTTTTCTTCTGCAATAAAGATGAAAGGAAAATCATCGTAACCGAAGGGAAAGGTTTGTCCACAGTGAAGACAAGCGAGAGAGCTGCCGCCACAGCCCGCATGCAGGGCAGCCACTGGTGCTGCTGTGGTTCGAGGTGCTTTGCCCTGGCTATTTTTCTGGGAAGAGTGGTCCCCCACTCTTCTGAGGTTCTGTGTGTATTGACCGCTTTTATAAGCAACCTCCACTTTCCTCCTAAGCGTTTCTTTGTGTGGAAGCGGCCTTGTCTGTGGTGATGATGTAGGTATGTCTATATGTGGTGCTGTCACACGTTTAGAAGTGGAACTTCTGGGGTCAAAGCACCTGGGTTCGAATCCCAACTCCCCCATGTGCTGAGCACACTCGGGCAAGACACTGTTTCTAAGACGCCATTTCTCCCTCCATTAAATGGAGACCACAGTGGTACCCACCTAACATGGGAACTAAAGCATTTAAGACACTGCTTGGTACATAATAAACATTTAATGCCTTTTAGATATTTTACATGTTAGATTTTTTTTTTTTTATTCAGACCATTTCAGACTAACTTGCTTTGAGACAGTTTGGCAACTGTACATTCTCGCCTGGGATAATTGGATAATTGAGGGTGTCCTTGAGTCAGTCTTGGAAATCACTAGTCCACACAATTGGAAATGACCAGTTTGGGGAGGAATGGAGTGGTAGTCTGGTGTAATGGAAAGGCGGCATATTCAGACAGCCCTCAGTCCACACCCGGGCTCTGCACCTCACGAGCTGTGTGGCCTCCCCGACGGCCTCTTCCCCCTGGACCCCAGTTTTCCAGTTTAATGGCTAAACATTGACTTTTGCTTAAAGTCCATGACCTGACCCCAACTTTCTCTTCCATCCCCTATCTCTCCCCATCTCACCCCATCCTATCTTCACATTGAAATGAGTCAATGCTTATCAAACACCCCCAACTTCTTCACGATTTGGTCTCTGTATTTCCTGTCACATTGTTGTCCCACAATCTCTTAAGTCTTCATGCCTCAGCTTAGACTGCCTTTCCTAGAAAGGCCCTAGTCCTTTGTTCTCTCTTAATCCTGAATGCTTACCCCATCCCAGCCTAGAGTTCCCTGTGTTTTCTTTTCCTACTGAATAATCTCTCTGATTTGACTGTCAGGGATTTCAGGGCAGGGGTGGTGTCCTATTCACTGTGGTGCCTCAGCAGCCAGTGCAGTGCTGCTCCTGGAGAACTGAACATACTTGCATGCATGAATAAATGGACGGATGGGCAGATGGAAGGATGACTGGATGACTGGGTGGATAGATGGATGGTTGGGTGGATGTGATGGATGTCTTGGGACTGGAAATATGGGTTTCTGACCTAGAAAGATTTTTGTTGGTTGGTTTTGAGATCCAGCATCTGAAATTGGCCCATAAAATCAATAGTGACAATGAATTGATTAACAGTACAGACCTCTTTTAGTTGCTAACTGGACTTTATCTTTGGTAAGTTCTCTGTACTTCTCATGGTGGTCTGCTGAGCTATGGCAGATCTGCTCTGCCTACTTCTCCAGCATCATTTCTCACCATTGGCTGTCCTTTTCTCTGGGTTCAGGCTCATCTGTATTATCTTTGCTTCTCTACATCTTTAGGGTCTCCTTGCCTACAGTCTCTTGGGTCTGTGCTCCACGTTCACCTGCCTGACTCCTACTCACCCTTTAGGGGTGAGCTTCAATGTAGCAACTTTAAGTGAGGTTTTCATAATTTGTTCCACCTTTACCTTTAGTCTCCAAACTGGGTAAGGCCTCTCTGTTATTTGTGCTTACAGCCCCTTCTCCTGCTCAACATAGCACTTATCACAAGTCTAATTATGTAGGAATTGATGTGATTACTGGCTTAACATCGGTCTCCTCAACCACGGTGTAAGTTTGAGGAACCAAGAGGAGAGTATTCATTGCTTTAACCCTAGGGCATTGCTGGGGCCTGACGGAGAGTATGTACTTAAGAAATGATGCTTGCCATTGAAATTCATATGTGGAGAGTAGAGGTATACGAATTCCCTACAATTGTTTGCAAAGTGCCATATTGCTATTCAGTTGGCATGAATGATATCATTGTACCAATTATTTGTAGCATGGACCCATTCTGATTAGTCAGATCTGATTGGTTACTTTAAGAGATGGTCAGTATCTCAGATATTATGTCAGATTTTCAAAGGGGTTCATAATAGATTTCTATCACCCCAGATGAAGTTAAGAACCACTTCTCTGAAGTCTGTAAAGAGCCCATATCATGGAATGTTCTGGCAAACCATCAGGGTCTCTGCCCACCATCCTGGGCCATGTGTCAGCCTATGTTTTCCATCTGTGCCTGCTTTGTATGCTTCCCCAACACAAGGTCCTGCACAGCTGTAAGTTACACATGAAGGCTATTCTAGGCTACTTGAAGTCACCCATGATTCATCTCTGTGGAATGAGTGGCTCACCAAGAAAGACATACATGGCACAGAACAACATGCATAGCAGTTTCTCTCCTATGAGGGATAAATGTTTCAAAAATGCCTGGGGGAAAATGGATATCAGTGATCCCCATGGCAAATGTGAGCATCTGCCTCAATCATCACAAGAAGAGAGAGATAGCCAAGTAGCTACCTATCTCTTCCTAACATGAGCGTATGCAATGCCAGCCCTGCCCAGATGCCCTATCACAAATGTCTAAGAAAAGGGTCAATACTAATAAGACAACATATAGTGTTTAGGATGAGCCAGAAACTGTGCTAAGTGCTTGCTAGGCATTCCTAATTGATTATTTATGTAAATCTTCACAACCACCCCTGAGCTTGGTAATCTTGTTATCCCCATTTGTGTATGATCAAACAGAACCTTGGGGAGGTTAAGTAACTTTCCCAAGGTCACTTATCTCACAAGTGGTGAGAGCAGCATTGAACCTGGGGTTTGAGTCCTGGACAAGTCACACTAGTTTCCTAACCTCTGGGACATGGCCTGGGGGAAATAAACTTTAAGCAATTAATAACATTGGAAGAGTGCTAAGAAAGGAAAGCAGAAGTGGTGTGAACCCAAAAGCTAGCTGAGGATATTGGACGTTCAATCACTAAGAAGACACACCATGGATGGTGCTATTGATCTTTTCAACAGGAAAATAGAAGCCCATGAAGTCATGATCAATGAAGGTCGTGGAAGGGTCTTCCACCACACTGAAAGTTCTATAAGCCCCATGAAAGCAAGAATGGTATTGGATTAATTTATTTCTGCATCTCTGGTGCATAACTCAGGGCCTGGCCTACAAAAGAGCCTCAGTCAATATTTGTGGATGAATGGAGGGAAGTATGGACAGAGGTCATAGATGCTCAATAGAAGTATAATATGAGGCTAAAATATACTGATCACAATGAACAAAAGTTGAAAAAAAAGGGGGGAAACAAGGAGTAGCCCTGGCACCAGGGTAATGTGACACTATATGGAGGGTCTCTTAAGATACTGGTACCATCGTTTATCCAAATCAAGAACCCAGGTAGTGGGAGGGGATGAATGAGAGGCCATTAGTCACTATACAGATTGGAGATGAAGATATAGAACCTCATCATGGTTTAGCAACTTCCTCAAAGTCAAGACACACACAGGAAACTAAGTGGGAAGGCTGATTGAAATTCTTCTGTTACTAATAATTAAGGTAAAAGCTTCCAGAGACTGGTGGGTAGATGAGCCTACCTACTATTTGGAGTTTAACATCAGCTTTCAGATTAAAATATTGTTATCACATTCACAATGCCTGCTAAACACAGTAGTTGCTTACATTCTTATACAGTATATGGAACTGATAATACAAGTGATAATATGTTGTTAAGTGAGTAGTTTAAACAATAACATCTTCAGATTTAGCAAATTTCCTGTGAAATTAAATGACCCAAGAAGGTTTAACATAGACAATTTAGGACTTGAAAAATACTAGTAGTAGCAGTTGGAGTAGTAATAGAAGTAGTTATAGTAATCGCTGCAACACCACCAGCAGTAATAGTAAAACAAACAGTAACTATTATTATTTAAACTTCCAGTAACAGGCCTGAGAAATATGATATGTATATGTGTGTGTCTAGAGAGACAGAGAGAATCTTACTTAACTCTCACAGAATTCATAATATGTAGTTATGGCAACTACTATTTCTTCCCCCACCCCTTAACAATGGGGAAATATAAGCACACTGACATTAAGGGTCTTGCCAAAGGTTACATGGTTAGTAAGTAGCAACACAGAATTTGAATAAATTTCTGCACAATACCAAAGCCCATGATCATTCTACAGTTGCTATTGCCTTGACACATGCTGGAGTTTTGGAAAATTTCAAGAAAAGGGAAAGCTTTCTGACAACTCAGCAAAGGCAATTATGAACAAACCAAGGCCATGCTTGGCAAATACATATGTCTGGCTGAAGCGGACTGTGAATGTTGGATAAGGTTGACGGGGTCATGGAAGATCTCAATTACCAGTGGATGGGGTCTAACTGTATCCCCTTGGCGATGTGGAACCTCTGACCCACTCTGAGGAGCAGCATATTTTGTTGAGAATTATTTATTGGACTGGAATGTTGGGAGAGAGGACAGAGGAGGCAGAGAGGCCAGACAGAAGGCTGTTGCAATAACTTCTTTGAGGAGATTCAGACTTGTCTTGTTATCCTATCATGTCCAGGTCATTGGCGTCAACTCTTCATTAAGACATTAAAGGCCAACACACCATCTGATACTGCCTCGCTCTTTAGCATTTTCTTATACCTTCCACCACCCTCACTAATGACACTTTAGGCCACTGATCTTTTAGTCATTGGCTACATATACTCCTGCCTAACTCAAGAGAAACACTCATGCAATCTTTGTTCCATAAAAATATTCTCTATGTTCTTCAGAGGACCAACTCCTGTCCATCTTACACAACCTTCCAGCCTCAGCATCAGCCCCACTTCCTCGTGGGAAATTCCCCTGACCCTTCTGAATGCCTGCTGGCATCCTTCCGTGTATTCTCATCACACCCTGACTTTTGCTTTCACCTCACTTAGCATCACTATGTTAATTAATTAAATAAGTATGCAGTTACTTAATTAACCTCCCTCACTCCCTCTCTAAACTGAATCCTTATAATGTCAGGGCTGATGTCTCTCTTTGTTGTCAGGTTCTGTTTTTATTCCTGTGAAACACAGCACCAACAACTGGCCCATGGTCTGCACAAACAAATATTTGCTGAATGAACATGGAGAGCATTCAGGATGCTCCGCCTAAAAGTGTGGGGTCGGAGTAAGTGGGTTTGGATGAGGAAGGGTGTAAGGGTGGGCTTGTACATAGCCTTTTGTTGCACAACCAGCTATGAACAGCTGCCAATCTTAGCAGCAGGAAGTAGAAACTCAGCAATTAGCATTTCATCGACCCACTAAACTAAACCACCTCCAAGGACAGAAAGCAGCAACACCCAGGGCATGTGGCTTGCAGAGGACACCTCTGACCACAACTGCAGCCATGTCTGTGCACTTCAGGTCCTTGCCCATCTTGACCAAGATAGCCATCCCTAGCAGAATTTTCACCTCTGTGTGGTAGAGACGCTCACATGTGTGTTAAAAATTATATTAAACAACCAGATTATCTCTTTTCCAATATCCAAATAAAGATACCCTACCAAATCCAATGGAGAAGAATTGTATTTCCTGAGTTCTTGCACGATAGAACTGTCCATTGCCTTTATATTTAAGTGACAATTTGACTGGGTGTAAGTTATAGGGGCCACAGTTCGGTGGCAGAGTCAGGCCTAGAGTTAGTTGGTCTCTAAAATATCACATGTGCTAGAACCTTACTCAAGGGTCCACCATCACTTGAGAATTGCTAGAAGTGCAGAGTCTCAAGCCCCACCCCAAACCTGCAGAATCCCACATCTGCATTTTTACAAAATCCCCAGGTGATTTCTGTGCACGTGAAGCCTGTGAAACTGGTTGGTGTCTTGAAAATACTAGTGTTGCCTATATTGTGTGAAAAGTGTCTTAGGAAGATAGCTCCCAGTGTGAGAGAGAAAGTCCATGACTGTATTTGAAGCTCCAGAGTTTGTTCATATTTTTCAAAATGTGAGTCCTTGTCAGCTGAGATTTACTGCCTATTTGAAGGGGAGAATAGCTGCTTGAGAGAACCTGCTGATCAATAATTCAAATTAAGAAATCCCATTTTTAATGCTCACACTGCACCAGAATGACGGCAGGGCCCAAGTTGTAATCATTGCAAACTTCAGCCATTAGCGATTCCACTCTGTTGCTGTAGCCAGGAAAAGAGAAAGATGAGAAAAACCACTCTGCTTCTGTTACGAGACGGTGCTTCTTCGCGACATGAGCAATGGTTTGTATTTTCCTGCAGGAATCTTTCATTGTGGGCTGTGTCATAGCCTGAAAGACTGTGTACTGGGTCTTTGTTAATGAAGACGAAGACATGGGGCTGAGAGTAGAATATGAAACTACAGACACAACAAAGTGTTTTCTGAGGATCCAAATAAGTCTAACGTCCTAAATGTGATTTTGAGGTGTTCAACTCTCTTGGGCCGTGATTTGTTTTCTGAGAAGACAGTTCCAGAGAACACAGCCGTCCAGGGCACCATGAGGAATGTGAGTTGCATTGAAGGAAGAGCTTCCTCACAGCACCAGGCAGAAATCAATGAGGGGCTTGTCTGTGAGCCTCTCGGCTTTGGGAACGTCTTCATACACGTAGCAGATGGCCACGTGCTAAGAAGGACATTCTCTCAGGAGGTTGAAGGATGCAGCTGGTGATCTCCAGAGGCATTGACCAGTTTTTCTGGGTTGTAGCTATGTGACAAAGCCAAACTATTTTGGAAATTAAATAAAAAGTGTAGGTTGGGGGTTAATGGGAAATGAGGACAGATTTGTAATACCTTAACCAATAAAGAAATTTTTTTAAAAAAAGTGTAAACCTGTGATTTGATGTATGCAACACACAGAGATAACATCTCGCATGGGACTAGGTACATTGCTGCCCCAAACAAACTCAGGGTCTGTTAGCAAGGCAGCAGAGTACTGGGCCGGCCACAGTTGGTATGCCATATCAGGCCGATATTTTGATCTGTTAGTCTTCACAAATGAAGGTAGCTCTTTTTTCTATCAGTCCTGTAGAGGCCCTAAAAAGTGCAGTGACGGCACCCTCTTTACTGGTGTTAAACTAAGCAGCCTCCTTCGGCTGCCAGCATCTCTACTTCCAGGGCTAGCCACATCTCCCAAAAGCAAATGTTTTGAAAGCTTCGTTTCTCATTGATAAATCGTCTGAGCAGAGACAGATTGAATTATTTATCTGAACTCTGAAAATTAGTATGGGCTATTCTCAATACGGCTGTGGTCCAATTTTAGAAAATGTATTTGTGGAGCAATAAATAACAATATTAATCCCAGACTCCTTTTATTGCAGTTTGATTCATTCATTCAACAGATCTGTAGAGGGCCTGGATTATGAGTGCTTAGCTTAAGTAGAAAGTTATGGACATGGTAACATTTCTAGAGTAGAAGCTCAGGGGAAGGAACCAAGCCATTCTGGACCATCAAGATATCCACAGAACTTAGTTCACTGAATGGCTCATGCATTTTAATCTGTTTACTCAATTAATGAAGCATGCAGTGTTATCTTCATATGGACCATATTCTTGTTGGAGGGTGGGAATGCATATGGAAAATAAGCAGCTATTATGATACTTCATAGAAGTGTCAGATCCTCTAGGGTGGTCTCCTGGTCAGCTTTGGGGGAATCAGGAAAGACCTTTGGAAAGAAAGACTAAGCTGAAACCTGAAAGATGGAGAGGGATAAAAATCCATGGATCGCCCTGGCCGGTTTGGCTCATTGGATAGAGCATCAGCCAGGGGACTGAAGAGTCCCAGGTTCGATTCCGGTCAAGGGCATATACCTTGGTTGCGGGCACATCCCCAGTGGGGTGTGTGCAGGAGACAGCTGATCGATGCTTCTCTCTCATTGGTGTTTCTAACTCTCTATCTCCCTCCCTTCCTCTCTGAAAAAAAAATCAATAAAATATATATTTTTAAAAATCCATGGATCTGAGTTGCACCCCTACTTTCCCACTCATCCCAAGAGACCCCCTTCCTATTCATGTGACATTTAGGATATATATATATAATTTCATTGAAAAGGTAAACAACGCAATATAAGATTTTAAAATTTACTCCGAGTTCTAATAATTTGTGCATCTGTTAAGTTGAATGTTTCTGGCTTGAATAAACATCACGGCAGCCTTTGTTCTGGACCCTCAGACTGCCCTCAGACTCCCCTCGGAGTTTTTGCAGAGGCTGCCTCGGTGGGTGGCTCAGAGGCATTTCTCGCTGCCAGCAAATGTGTTTCCATTTTGTGCACCTCCCCGTTTCCCACCTCATCCTTTGCAGCCTGGGCATCTGGCATGCCCTTATCCAAGCAGCTTCTCCTTGCCAATAGCCCAGGTGGGAGGCAGCCCAGGCTGCTTGCACAAAGCTCCCTCCTGGGGATGCCTTTATGACATCCTTGGTTGGGGAAGCTTCTCGGAGACTTCCGTGTGGGAGGGACTCATAATTCTCTCCAGATGAAGGAACATGCCCTGTGTGAGAAGACTGTTGCCAGGAATGGATTTACCAAGTGGATGGACTCCTGACTCAGCTCCAGAGCATCTATCTCATTTACAAAGTCTTCGTGGACCTTTTGGCCTAGAGGAGAATGGCTTTGCCTATTCTGACCATGCCTGTCTACACTCCAATCAGTGCACTTATGAGACTGTCACACTTGCGTTGAGCTTGCCTGCTGCTTCCTATGATTTGGTGAGCTCTTTGGCTCATGCGTTTATTCAACCAATATTTATTGAGCATCTACGATGTACTTGGTGAGCACAGTGGTCAGCAAGACAAACACAGCAGTCCCTGTCCTGATGAATAGTATATGTGAGAAGGGAAGACAGTCAATTAAATACATGATTTTAATAAATGCAACAAGAGATAGAGAAGGACACTCAGGTGATATGTGCTGTGGAGATGCTTAGCATATGCATCGAGTCAGGGCGGGCCCTCAGCTGTAACGTGTAAGTTGAGGATAGTAAAATAATGAAAGAGACGTTGTCTCATTTGTCTTGTGTCTCTAGAGCCCAGTAAGATGTCTAGAACCAAAAAACAAAAAAAAAGTCTGTTAACGGGAAAAGTGAGTGGCTTATTGCTGAGATATCTTCCGGGACTTGCTCCCCCTGTTCACCCCATTGGTTCGCTGGTTCACTCAGCCCTCACCATTCTGCTCTCTTCCAAGCAACCTCCCACCTGGCCCCTCACCTACACTATTGCACTGCACACACTCCCCTCCCTCTGCAATGTTGATAGTCTTAAATCACCAAAAGGGCTGTAGCTGGTTTGGCTCAGTGGATAGAGCGTTGGCCTGAGGACTGAAAAGTCCCAGGTTCGATTCCGATCAAGCGCATGTACCTTGGTTGTGGGCACATCCCCAGTGAGGGGTGTGCAGGAGGCAGCTGATCGATGTTTCTTTCTCATTGATGTTTCTGACTCTCTATCCCTCTCCCTTCCTCTCTGTAAAAAATCAATAAAATATATATATTTTAAAAATCACCAAAAGGGTCTCATAATCCCCCCACACAAATCATTTCACACTTCCCCATGGCTCACCAGGTGGACCTCAAACTCTATGCCCTCCCTTGTTGAGTCCGCTATTTCCACAACATAGAACTTCACGTGGATTCCTGAATTTGCCTCACTCACTCTTTCATTCTATTGCACCTTTGTACCTGTTATTCTCTTTGCCTCAATGCCCTTTCTGTTTTTTCTCACTGGATGAACCCTAGCATGGTTGCAGAACTCATACATAGAACTCCATGTTAGTTATGTTTTCCCCAACTAATCTCATTTATTATGATGGTTGATGCGTCTACATGTCCAGTAGACTCTGGGGTCTTTCTCAAGAATGGGAATGCTATTTTATTCATCTTTGTTTCCCTTTTCCCTGGCACTATGTATGAAATAGAGCAGGTGCCCAATACATGTTTCTAAAAGGAGTAGACTATTTTCACTCCCTTCCAAAAATATTCACGATAAGACACACAATGTTTTCTAAAAGTGATAGCTACTATCACAGGCAATTCTAATAGTTATTAACTACTGGAAACGTTTTCTATGAGCAGCAGCAGAGTGACTGTATTTGGCTTTTGTTTATACTCTACATACTACCCTTCAAAATAAACAATCTGCTTAGCAATATCTTGTCAGGGTCTCTTGTCTAGAGAAGACCTTCTAGGGACCTTTGAGGAGCACCAAGACAAATGGATACATTTCAAGAGTATCTTACAGACATTCTTTATCAGAAGAGCATCTGTAATAGACAGCTTTTGCCAAAGGCTTTATCCTCCAACAGTCTGCTGGAAAACAGAACAAATCAGATTTCTTCTTTGAGAAGACTACACATCAGTGGGAAAAAGCAAGCCAGCTCCACCCTTGCTACATGAACAGGACACAACCCCAGAGCAAAGATCACCTGCAAACCTTCCCATTAATTGCTTTTTTAGTATTCCCTTAATTAGTCATCAAGAAATGAAAAGTTTACATAGTACTGTACTTAGTATCACTGTGATCACTTGACAAGGTTGATTTATCATTGTACCTTCTGCGGAAGAGTGCTTACTGCTGAGCCAAAGGCTCTCGTGAACGTGAAGTTGACAATAGCCACAGGAAATTAAGCAGTGTCATCGCCGTAGACACCATCCCATTCATCAAGTTAATATTAGGGTTCCATGAACAGCATGTTCTGGGATTAGTGAATCTTTTGAAACATGTGGTGACTCAACAAAAATATCTTTGATAAGTGATATAATTGACCATCCATGACACGTCTTTGTCCAAAATTCCCAAAAAGGCAGCAAAGAAATTGTGTTTCTGATTTCAACCCTCCCTCCTCAGGCTTTACCAAGTGTTACTTGTAAACAGTATTGCTGCCTATTTCAAACGGTGATTCCGAAGGTTTTGGAAATGCTTTTCAGTGAAATTAGAGAGAAGGAAATAAGGCATATTTGATGTTACTTAAGGAGTCAAATTTTACATTGTTATATTGTCTCCCCTTATAGAGACTCAAATGCTTAAACCATTGGTTCTCAACCTTCCTAATGCCACGACCCTTTAATACAGTTCTTCATGTTGTGGTGACCCCCAACCATGAAATTATTTTCGTTGCTACTTCATAACTGTAATGTTGCTACTGTTATGAATCGTAATGTAAACATCTGATATGCAGGATGTATTTTCATTGTTATAAATTGAACATAATTAAAGCATAGTGATTAATCACAAAAACAATATGTAATTATATATGTGTTTTCCGATGGTCTTAGGCGACCCCTGTGAAAGGGTCGTTCGACCCCCAAAGGGGTCGAGACCCACAGGTTGAGAACCGCTGGCTTAAACACTTAAAGAGAATCTTGAACACTGGAGTGATCATTTCCATCAAATTCCAAGGACTCACCCAGTCCAGTTCTGCTGGTGATAGTGTTAATAATATATCTTTTAAAAGTTCCAAGCATGAATTATTTGCAACACAAGTTTGATGGTAATAGCATGCATCATACATTAGTTCTTGGAGCTGAATAATGAATAATGGAGTGTGGGTCGATAGAATTTGGATTTCTCCAAATCCTTTTCCCTTTGCTCTCTCCTGGAGAAGACAGTCTTTCTGTGAGGTTAGTCCCACTGTGACAGCAACCCAGCTCAGTTGCCTTGCTTGAGGAAGGAGACACAGCAATGCCTCCTCATTTCAGGTTTATGCCCTCCGTCCAGGACACCACCCCAGAGCCCCAGACAACAGTTAGTAATTAATTGATGAGAGTTGTTTCCCAGACACATTGCTAGAACATGTGCTCTAATTGTTGCACAGGCAGGAAAAGTTCAAGTGGAAGAGAGGATATTAGATAACATTCTCTTAGCCCAAACAAATGCAAATCAAAAGAATTCCCTTTGTAAAGCACATCTGGAGTCCCCTCAAATGATCAGGATTTTTCTGCCCCTTACTTTCCACCTCTTCTTTCCCCCTTCCCGGTTTCTCTCTGCATCATCTTACTAGTTATCTAGGTTAACAGATTATTCTCCTAGGCTCCCATCAGACTTTTCCACTAGTATTTGCCCAGTGCCTAGGATAATGAGTGATGCATAGTAAACACTCAATGCATACTTGTTGAATGACCTGAATATATATATTTGGAATTGGATGAAAGTCCTACTAAATGATAACATGTGGCCCTGGCCAGGTGGCTCAATTGGTTGGAATGTCCTCCCATACACCACAAAATGTTGTGGGTTCGATTCCCAGTCAGGGCACATACTTAGGTTGCAGGTTCAATCCCAGGTTAGGGTGTGTACAATTGATGTTTCTCTCTCACACTGATATTTCTCTCTCTCTCTCTCTCTCTCTCTCTCTCTCTCTCTCTCTCTCTCTCTCTCTCTCTCTCTCTCTCTCTCCTCTCTCTCTCTCTCTTTCTCCCCATCCTCCTCCTTCTCCTCTTTCTAAAAATCAGCAAAAACATATTGGATGAGAATTTTAAAAAATGTTAACACGTGAATCCCCACTTCTGCATGTGCTGATTCTGATAGCATATATTTTCACAAAGAGGATTGGACTGGTTCAGTTAGGCACTGTTGTCTTAGCTGAGCAGAGCTCTGACACCAGCCTCCCCACAGGCCCACAGCTCACCCATAGCCTGGCCGTACTTGGAGGCAGGACATTTTGCTTGCCTAATCCTCTGTGACCTGATGAGTGAGACACATGGCATCAAATGATAATTTTTGCATAAGAAACAATCTCAGGTAATTTCTGTACGGGCATGACAAGCATTATGTATTCTGGACAACTCATCAGTATTCATCATCTGTTTTGTGCTCAGCACCATGGTTGGTCCTACAGATATGAATAGAATAGAATGGGAGGTTAAAAGATGTGCCCTAGGCTAGAAGGAAGGATTAGAAGAGGGCACAAGGAAATTCGGGGGGTGATGGATATGTTTGTTGTCTTAATTGCGGTCATGGTTTCATAGGTGTATACAAATGTCAACACATCAAACTGTACACTTTAAGTAGATGCAGTTTATTTTATATCAAGTCATCTCAATAAAGCTGTTTAAGTAAGAAGATGCCCTCCAAAATGGTGAGGCAATTGTTTACAAGGCGCGGCCATTCCTTGGAATGTGTAGTTGGGACAGACGTTTTTATACCTCTCCCATTTCACAGTATCTGTCCGAAAGTTGGAGCAGAACGCTCTTCATCTGAAGTAATTATAACTGGGACTGAAGAATGAGCCAAATTAAACAGATGCAATTTAATGGGGAACAGTGTGAAACTTCTTTGTGACTCAAAAGCTAATGACACAAGTATGGAACTGGGGAGAAGCAGCTTCACAGGAAAATACATAGAAGAGATAGAGGATGTTTAATTGACAATAAATTCATCAGCACACTGTGATTGCCAAAAGGGGAAAGAGAGAGTAAGACTTTGGGATGCACTATCTGGAAGGGAAGAGAGTGTTCTGTTCTCCTTCCGAGCTCTTTACTCAGCTGGAATATCATGTTTGTTTCTGGTGGATCACACATTAATAGGAACACTCGGGTAGGATTTAAGAATGTCTAACCCAGAGAGCACCTTCAATGATTAGCCAAGAACTAGGGAATAAAACTTTGCAGGTGCCAGGCATTCTGCTGTAAGTCTTTAAGTCTGCAGAGCAAGCCTGTAAGGTCGTGGTTCTCAACCTTCCTAATGCCGCGACCCTTTAATACAGTTCCTCATGTTGTGGTGACCCCCAATTTCACTGTTACAAATTGAACATAATTAAAGCATAGTGATTAATCACAAAAACAATATGTAATTATATACGTGTTTTCTGATGGTCTTAGGCGACCCCTTTGAAAGGGTCGTTCGACCCCCAAAGGGGTCGCGACCCACAGGTTGAGAACCACTGCTGTAAGAGAACCGCTGCTCACCATGTTCACCACATTGGTCTGACTCTCCACCCTGTAGGAATATGGTGGGATTGCACTTGAAAACCAGGCATAGCCATGTAACTTTCTTTGACCAATGAATGTGAGTTCCAATGATACCTATAATTTTTTAGTGGAAACGTATAACAATACAGACCCATCAGTGGGGTCACTGAGTGAAGACAACATAGGTCAAAGCCTGGCCCTAGCCAGATTGCAATGGACATGAGCAAATACGAAATCTTAGTTTTGTAAAGCTACTGAGATTTGGGAGCTGTTTGTTACGGCACTAAAACAAAGTTCACCCTGACTGATACAGACGGTAAACCATGTCTTCATATTTCAAATGCAGAAGAAATTTGCCTAAAATCCTACATCCAGTCAGTCAGTGATGTGATGTGAATTCTGAAGAGTTGGCTCCAAATCACATGCACTTGATCATTGATACTCGCGGGGTTTAAATCTAATGGGAAATCTTTGGACAGAAGGAGTAAAACTAGCAGTTAGAAGGCATCCAATTTCTGGCTCAATGTAAGAGATTGCAACTAGTTATCTGACAACAGAAGGGGTTGCTTGGGAGGTTTTTATCTCCCCATCTCTGAAATTGTCAGAAGCCGATCGACTTCTTTTCTAGGATGTGATGGTGAGAATTCCAACATGAAGAGATGTTTGGACTAAAAGACTTGTTGGTTTCTTCCCAGCCCTGATACCCTAGGACAGTGGTTGGCAAGCTGCAGCTTGCGAGCCACATGCGGCTCTTTGGCCCCTTGAGTGTGGCTCTTCCACAAAATACCACGTGCAGGTGCGCACGTACAGTGCGATTGAAATTTCGTGGCCCATGCACAGAAGTCGGTATTTTGTGGAAGAGCCACACTCAAGGGGCCAAAGAGCCGCATGTGGCTTGCGAGCAGTGGTTTGCCAAGCCGCAGTTTGCCGACCACTGCCCTAGGAGAAAGCGGTAGCTATGCCCAGGGGGTATTTCATAAACATGTATCAACTGCAATAAGCATCCTTAATGAGGGGTGGGGGGTGGTAAGCAGCTCCTATTCAGAACCTGGTAACTGGTAAATTAAGTCAATGCTGATAACCCAAATAACCTACTGAAGTTCCTCAGAACCTAGTGGAGTGCTCAGATATTAATTGCCGGAAATGATTTGTCTGCTCTAGGTGGTAATACTGCCTGGAGCCTTGGGTCAATCAGTCTTTATTTTCTACTATCCCTCCAAAGCAAAAGAACATTTTTATTGTTCTATTTTGTCTAGGATTCCCCCCCCCGCCACCCCATCCCTACCCCACACCAGGTTAATAAATGCCAATGTTCTGTTGTGACCTGTGATTCTCTCTACATCTTAAATTCCCCTTTATTCTCTCTACATCTTAAATTCCCCTTTCCGTCCGTGGGACACTAAGACCCATGGCTCCCCCAGCCTGAGAATCTGAGCCACATAAATCATAGAGCAAGGAGATTTTTATGCAAAATAAAGCACTTTCCATGCTTTTCCCCTTGCAATGATTACATGATTTTCCCCTGAAACTGAACAATATGTGTTTCATAAATAGATCTCTCTCTCTGTAGGCAAACCTTGGAAATGGATTATTTGTTTGGTTTGCATTTTGTCGTTCAGTGTTGCAGCTACCGGCAGCCAGTTCTCACAGGCACATCTCAGACGAGGAATGGGAAGGGCTGAGAGTCATCAAAGGGCCAGTCGCTTTCCCTGGGACTCGCTTACTCCGAGTGGCACACTGTCTATTAGAACTTAGATCACAAGATACTCACAGAGCCTTGCAAAGAGTTGACTTCTAATCCCAGGGAGGTGGTTTTTAAATTATCAGGGAGGGACAACAACAAAGCAAACCCAAAACAAAAAAGAAATAGTAGTAAAAAAAAAAAAAAAAAAAAAAAAAAAAGATGTGCTTTAACATCTGAAAGTTCATAGCCTCCTAAGCAAATATTTATTTTTAGTAACCTCATGTCACTTCTGAAAACAACAAAGTTCAATATTTCAGAGAAGTCACCATTCTCTGCTGAAGGTGCCAAGCTGTGGGACATCAGCAACATTTTTTTAAATCTTTATTGTTGAAAGTATTACAGATGTCCCCTTTTTCCCTCATTAATCTCTTCTAGTCCCTCCACCCCAGGCCTTCATCATCCTATTGTCTGGGTCCATTGGGTTATGCATATATGCATACAGTTCTTTGGTTGATCTCTTCCCATCCACCCACCCACCCTCCCTGCCTTCCCTGTGAGGTTCCACAGTCTGTTTGATGCTTCTATGCCTCTGGATCTATTTTTTTTTAAATATATTTTTATTGATTTCAAAGAGGGAGAGAGAGAGAAACATCAATGATGAGAGAGAATCATTGATGGGCTACCTCCTGCAAGCCCCACACTGGGGATCGAGCCCACAACCTGGGCATGTGCCCTTGACTGGAATCGAACACGAGACCCTTCAGTCCACAGGCTGATGCTCTATCCACTGAGCCAAACTGACTAGGGCTTAATCTATTTTTGTTCAGCAGTCTATTTTGTTCATTAGATTCCACATATGAGTGAGATCATGTGATACTGATCTTTCTCTGACTGGTTTATTTCGCTTAGCATAATGCTCTCCAGGTCCATCCATGCTGTTGCAAATGGGAAGAGTTCTTTCTTTCTGCTAGTTTGTCAGCAGCATTCTTTTCAGGGCGATACACCTGAAAGAAAGAGACCTGGCGGTCACTTTGAAAGAGAAGGCACACTTCATACCAGGGTTCTGAAAGGCATTTGTTCGCCATTTCACAGAGAGCACCTCCCACCGTAGAGATGGAGATGGAGACGGGCTCTCCTGGCTCTCTCACAGCATGTCCAGTGGCCACGTGAGAGCCACGGCTCCCTGCCCACATTGTCTAAAGAAACCAGGACAAAGGGGCCTCAGCAGAGTGGACACAGCCCAGCAGGGAAGTCCTGACATCACACAAAATAGAGACAACCTCATTATTCTGGAATGCGAGGAGCTTAAGTGAGAGCAGAGTTGAAATGGGCCTTTGTACCTTACCGACATCCGAATGAAGCCGTGAGTTTTCAAGTATCCTGACGTTATGGTAAATGATTTCATCCCCCTGCCGTATGTGAAATATTTGATGTGAATTATGGATTTGTCCATTTTAAATTAGGTTCTGTCTCTTAGGAAGGTAGCATCGCTTCAGGACAGGGGGTTCTGGTGTCCAATGGTCTGAGCTTCGATTTTGCTTTTCCTGCTTGTTACCTATGAGGGATTTTGCACATTTCCTTCTTTAAACCTCAGTGTACCCACCTTTAAAATAGGAAAAGACTGGATTGTTGTCAGTGTTTATACAATTCCTGGCATGGAGTAAATGACAATATACTCATTCTGATCACACCACTATTACCATCATTAGGAAAGATTCCCACCCCTGACCATAGCAGTTAGGCCTCCCCCTCATCTCCCATCTACAAACTTTGAAGAGTAGCTAAAGCATCTATGCCTATTTCTCACACTCAACACACAGAACACAAGCAATGTGCGGGAATCATTCATTAGGTACTTAATAAATGAATGAATACTAGGACATCGCCTTCCCTATCATTTAACGTTGTAAGAGGTATTTTATTTGCTGATTTACTACCGTGTCTTTCTGGGCAGCACCTGTATGCTGGTTTTACTTGGTGTCATGTCCACCGGCTAAACACAGTGCCTGGCATACTGTAGATGCTTAATAAATGTTTGTTTTGGGAATGAATGGAGGAATGAATAAATGAGTAACCCATGGGGTGGCTCAATGAATAATTGATGTTTCTGGCTAAATAAAACATTTGCCATCTGATGACTTGGGTAAAGTGGGGTATGTGGTAAAGAATCAGTCATTGAACTTGTCTCTTTATAAACCATGATTTGGGAGCTGTAATAAACCCAGATTTGTGCATACATGAAAAGAAACCTTGGTTGTAGACTTTCCGTAATGATTCCATACATCTAAGTTCCATCTTGACTTGAAGGTACTTTTCTTTAAAGTATGTTTTCTTAATTCCCCATCTCCCTCCCTCAACCCTCCTCAGGTCCAGACCTGTAAATACCAGCATTCTTTTTTGTAATATTTTTCTCAAAAAATATGAAATGGTGGGTGTATAATTCATTTCACAGACACAATTCAGGCTTTATAGAAATAAACATCAGGGCATTACCAACTATTGGCAAGGATGTGAATGGAATGCTCATCTGTTGATGGTGAGAATCGAAAACAGTAAAGCTACTTTGGAAATCAGTTTGCAGTTTCTACTAAAGTAACCTATCTTATCATTCAATAAGGAATACTACCCACTAGAAATGGGTTCATGTGTCCAAAAAATACATACACAGTACACAATAATGTTTTCAGATGGCTGTTTCATCTTAGTCAAACAATAAATAAATGTGGTTTCTCCATACAACGGAATACTAGATAGCCATGAAAAAGAGAAAACTACTGGTACAACAATACTACTTCAAATTAGCCTGGAAAAATCCCACAGATATTTTGTTGAGTGAAAGAAGTCAGGCACCAAAGAGTGCATACAGCATAACTTGACTTAGAGAAGCTTGAAAAATAGGCAAAGCTAATCAGTGAATGATAGACTTTTACTAGTGGGTGAGGGGTGGAGACTAAACTGAGGAGCACAAGGGAGCTTTCTGGAAGGCTGGCAATGCCTTACAGCTTGTTCTCAGGGGTGAGCACATGGGTCACCTGCATCACCAACCTGCATAGGCAAGACAAGCGCACATACGCACACTGCTGTAGGCACAGCATTCCTCATTTAAACAATGTGATGGCAACAAATGTCAGGACTCTCTAACTGTACCAAGATCACCTGATTCTTTATTCATTGGTACATTCTTCTTATTACTTTTTTCCTTATTATTTCTTTTTAAATATCAATGACTAGCTTTAGGTGGTTTCCTAAGTGTAATATTAATAAAGCCAGTTCAGCTACTCCGATGCTTGTAGCGGGGTTCCTAGGCATTATAGTAATAAAGTCAGTCCAGCTACTCCAATGCTTGTAACAGAGTTCTCTCCACTTGTAGCAGTGTTCTCTCGGCTCAGAGGACAGGTGCTATAGAGTGGTGGTAAGCTGGGACTCAGGAGCCATGGGAACTGGATTCACATTCCAGCCTTGCTGTGTACCAGCTGTGTGACCTTGGAGACATTACCTTAACCTCTTTAAGTCCCAGTCTGTTTATCAAGGAAGTGGGAATAACATTAGTCTGCTATAATAGGGATTACATGAGAAAAGATATGTGAAAGTGGTTAGCCTAGCACTTGGCTCAGAAAAGGGGGACTTGTCTTAATATTAATAGTATCAGAAGCCGCGGTTGTAGCAGTAGGAAAAACAATTGTAAAGGGCAGAAGAGCATTGCCCTGAACAGACCACAGCCTACATGGCTGGGTTTTGAGCTGAAGACGTCACAGGAAGGGGAATATGAGAGCTGGGAGAACTAATGACAGGGTGGCTGTATCACATCAGGTTGGAAACCTCCGAGTTTGGTTAGGAAAAAAGAGGACATGGCCTGCACGATATTGGTTCCTGAATCCGGAATACCCCATACTTAGGGCAGGACATGTATCCATGTTCCTGGTGTCACCAGAACCTGAAGTGAAGCCAGATGTGCCATGCCCTAGCCTGCACCCCAGCCTGTGGCTCAATGGGCAGACAGATCACATAATTCCCTGTAATGGTTCCCACTCAGTGGGTCGCCACAGGGCAGTGTGGAATGACTGTAAAAAAGAACCAGGGGTTAAACCTGGTGGAATCCGTGTCTGGTTAGATCATTTAAGCTCACAATTACTTTCCGTCACCACACTGGAGCGTGTCTGGTTGTTCATAATGGGAAAAGTGATTTGCTCTGGCATCCACATGGAGAAGGCTGTGTGACTCACAGAACCAGGCCCAGCTCAGGCAACACAGTGTGCCTGAGTCCCTGCTGGGGCGAATTCCGTCTGAGGTGTTGCCACGCTTCCTAGCAAAGCCTTTAACACTCAGAGACAAGAAGGATATGAACTTAATTAGGGCATAAAAGATGGGTTGATCATTTCCCCAGCAATTCATACCAATGTCAGCAGTAATGGAAGCTATCATCTATTCAGCACTCATATGTGCTAGGCACTCTGTGTGTAGCATGTCACCCTGACCTCACACCTACTCTGTCTAGGTACCATTATCCCTATTTTCAAAATGATGAAATGGAGAGAGATAGGAATGAAGTCAAGCTTATAAGCAACAGAGCCAGAAATCAAATTCTTTCATGCCTGACTCCAAGTCTGGGCTTCCAAGTGGAACCTGGGAGGATATTTGAGGGTCTGAATTTAATTGGCTATGTCGAGGCTCTCTCTGTACTCTGGATGTCCTCAAGAATGATCACGGTGTTCTCCTCAAAGGACCTGTATCTGGATCAGGTCAGTTATCCCAATTCTATTTGCCAACTTTCCACCCTCGACCCAAATATTGCATCCATTTGGGAAGGAGTGTATGTTCATGGTAGCTCCTTGCTTTTTCTAAGGAAGTTGATCACATGGAGAACAATCTTGAGAAAAACTTGCAGTCTGAATAACTCAGTTTTTTCAGGTTAAATCTCACACATATTTTCATTCCTCAAAGACCTCAAGATGAAAAGAAGAGATGTGAAACCTTATTTTGGCTCTACCAAAATGCACCATACATCCAAACTCACTGAAGTGCCACATTGGTTGGAGCTTGATGGCGGAGGCCAATAAATAAAAGTAGCTACTATTGACCATCATGCTTAGCACCTAGGATGTATTCAATGATCTATATGGTAATATTTTACTGGCATTCTGTAAAGGATGGGTATTAGTTCCCATCTTCTATACATGATCCAAATGAATTCTTATTAGGATTCAGCTTCCAAACAAAACTCTAACCCACAAGAGAGTCCCATAGGCCTCTGTTTTGCATGGAGGGGAGATTTCACCATTGTTTGGGGGCAGCTAGTTCTCCTGGACCATGTTGACGCCCTCTTGCCCCACGGAATCTTGGGCTTATTTTGCCTTCCAATCACAGGATAGAATCAAGCCCTTGAATATAGTATGGAATACTAGGAAAAAAGAAACCAATGCAAAAGCATTTGCTCAAGAGAAACTACCACGTCTCCTGTGGTGGAATCTCTGCCTGCCCATTTAGTGACTGCCGAGAGTCACTGTGCCTGGCTAGTGTGTGGTGTTCTCCACCAAGTCACCCCGAGAACAGGCAGAAGTGCACTCACATACAAGTCGTTTGTGCAGAAAAGTGTGGTTGCCTAAGCTTATGGCGACTGTGCTTTGGGAGACACTTGAAGTAGAATAAATGGCAAGCATGGGTGTGTTGCAGTCACATCTCCCGGATTTACATCTGCTTAGAATATTTTTAGCTCAACACATTTCTTGTCACTGAAACTGAGAGCGAGCTGTCACATATAATTCGAGATAGGGCCAGGCCTGACTCTGTTTCCTATTTTCCAGCAGCCAAAGGCCCACCCTTCAGGACTCATTTGGGTGATTATGGAAAAGATGAAGTCATTGCAGATTTCATCACCAGAAAGGCCTGCCATGTCTTGTAAGTGATTCGATATTTACATAGATCAGGCTTTGAAAATAATGAACTTCCAGGAAATATGAAGTGGACATGCCTCCCTACATCACAGAGAAGTAAATGCTCAATGTAAGGAAGGATCTAAGGTAGTATTTCCCAAAGTGTGTCCTGTGGAAATCCAAATCTGGATGACTTCCATGGAAAGTCGGTTCTGTTACCAAGTAATGGGTACATATTAATGCTCCATCTTAGAAGTCCCCAAAGTACACCAGCAAACCAAACAGAAGTCCAGCAGTCATGATACCTTCATGTCAGGGTTTCCTGAAAAGTATTTGCTCATGGAAAAAAATGTTTTTCAAGGAACATCAAGTACCTGGAGGAACTTCTAGGAAATAATTGGCCAACAAAACAGCTTTCATTGTTGCAGAGGCCCAGGAAAACATTTTGTTCTTTGTTTCTCCTTTAAGACATTTCTTCTCGATCTGCAAATCCTCAGAGATGTCTCCCAAACCAAAGTCCTGCTGAGTAGATTCCAGTGGGTGATCATTATTTTCAGTGAAGGAGCTGAGAGGCTGGAGGAAAATCACCTTCAAAAATACACGAGACTTATTTTGTATTGCCAATTGTCTTAGCCTACTTGGGCTGCTATAACAAAAATACCACAGACAGGGGGCTTAAATAACAGTTCTGGAGGCTGGGAAGTCCAAGATCAAGGAGACTCGTTGTCTGATGAGGGCCCACTTGACGCTTCCATAGACAGCTGTCCTCTCCTTATGTCTCCTCACATGTCAGAAGGAGCTAGGGAATTCCCTGGGGTCTCCTTTTGGGGCACTAATCCCATTAGTGAGGTCTCCACCCTCATGCCCTAATCACACCAAAGGCCCCACCTCCACACATTGGAGATTAGGCTTTTACATGTGAATTTTTGCGGGGAGGGGACACACATTTGGTCCATAACACCATCTGAGTTAATATCTCAGAAGGAGTAGGGCACTAAGTGGAGGCTATCAAAACTGGAACTTTACAGCCCCTCTGAAGGACTCTCTAAATGTAATAATGGGAATAGAAACTTTTATATAGAGACTGTAAAATTAGGAAAATGTGAGCTGAATTTGAGAGGGCCCAGATGGCACTCAGATTTTGTTGGTGTGATTTCTCTGAAGATTATTGGATGTTTGCGTTATTCAGACCTGGTTATAAAATAACATCGTTTATAAAAACAAAAACTAAACAACAACAGTACGCACACCAGAAAAACCTTCACGGTGGGAGACCACTCATGACCTTAATACAGTCTAAGCAGGACCTTAGTTCTGACCTCAACTCTGGAGTCATGACAGTAAAGACTAAGTCCCTCTTCCCTCATAAGCACTGGTATGACCGTAGGCAACTCTCCTAACTTTCTACAACCCACATCTTAACGTTTAACATGATGATAATATGATAATAACAATAGCATTTGCCCGGGTGAATCTCATGTGGATAAACTGAGACTACAGATATCCTGGGCCTATTCTAAGCCTTGGATAAATGTTGGCTATCAGAACTACTTGTTATTCTTGTTATTCACCAGTCTTTACATATCATGTGCACTGAAACCTTTTAAACAAGGAAACAATTATTTTGTTCTAGGGCAGTGAAGAAGGGGCAGCCAGACTGAGGGGAAGAGGGAGCCCAAGATGTGAGAGATGGTGGTGGCAGCCCTAGAGAAATGAAAGGCAGGCAGGCCGAGGGGCTGGGAGGTGTGCTGGATGGAGAAAGGAGAGCACAGAGGCAGCCTGAGGCCTAGCAGCCACATGAGAAAGGAAAGGACACAATTGCAGCCAAAACAAACTTGTAAAACATTGCCATGAAATGCCACTGAGCTGCGAAATGCTGGGCGTACCTTCAGGGAAAGGTAGAAACAGCTATGCCGTTTGGGTGCATATTTTTCCTTGTATTTCTCATTTAGCTTTTTTTTTCTTTTAACAAATGTTTGCTGCCATCTGGGTGGACAAGTTTTTCAAGGATAGACAAGCCTCTCCATTTAAGCCTGAAAAAATGGGTACTGACCACCTGCTCAGAAGGGCGTGAGGTTGGGGTAGTAGGTGACAAAGTCCGTGCTTGACTTGTTTATTAGTTTCCTAAAACCGCCATACGAATTATCACCTTAAAACAAGAGATGAAATCAGCTCAGCCAGTGTGGCTCAGTGGTTGAGCATTGACCTATGAATCAGGAGGTCGAGGTTCGATTTCCCATCAGGGCACATGCCCGGGTTGTGGGTTCCATCCCCAGTGTGGGGCGTGCAGGAGGCAGCCAATCAGTAATGTGATATCACCATCGATGTTTCTGTCTCTTTTTTCCTCTTCTTTCCTCTCTGAAATCAATATATTAAAAAAGAAAAGAAAAGATGAAATCAGAGTGTCCGCAGGTCATGCTCGCTCTGAAGATTCTAGGGGAGAATTCTCCCTTGCCTGCTCCTGGACTCTAGTGCTCCTGGCATTCTTTGCCTCATGGCAGTGTAGCTCCCACCTCTGCCTCCATCTTCACATGGCCCTCTTCTCTGTATGTGTCTCTCTGTGTCCTCTTGTCAGAAGGACACTCCCATTGGATGTAAGACCCGCTCTTATCAAGTATGATAACATCTCAAAACCCTGAATGAATTAATCTGCAAATAAAGTCACATTCTGAGGTTCACGGTAGACATGACAGTCAGTATTCAACCCACTCCAGCTTGGTAGCATGAGGTGGGACTCACTGAGGAGTTTTAGATGGGCCAAAAGAGAGGGCTCAATGGGCACTGCTCACTCAGTGAGGAAGAGCAGTATTGAAACAAGAGGAGGAAGTGGGAACACCTTATACTAAGTGTCTTCAATGACCTCACTGAATTCTCATGAACACAGGGGTGGGTACTAATGTTATCCCTGCTTTGCAGAGTAGGAAGGATTGGTGATGCTGTGGAACTTGCCCATGTTTATAGGGCTAATTAGTGGCAGATCAGCCCTTGAGTGCAGGTCCATGTGCCCCTGACACCCATGCTCTGGAACTCTGTGGAGGAAAACAGCACCACATAACGATTTGGGGGCCCTAACTCACGCAAAAGAGCAACACTAAGTCTTTAATAAACTTCTTTGTTGGCTGCAGAAGACAAGTAAGGTTGTCCTTACCTAAAAAGCTTTTTCTTTACTCAAAAGTCCTTCCCACACACCTTTTTTCTTTTCCACCGCCTCCAACAAATAGCCCTATATCCCTGCTACCTTCACCACAGGCCGGGCAAAAATTGATATAATCAAGAATATTCTTGCCCAGCCAGCATGGCTCAGTGGTTGAGCATCTATCTATCCATGAACAAGGAGGTCACTGGTTCAATTCCCATCCAGGGCACGTGCCCAGGTTGTGGGCTCCATCCCCAGTAGGGGGCATGCAGAAGGAAGTCAATCGATGATTCTCTCTTATCATTGTTGTTTTTGTCTCTCCCTCTCCCTTCCTCTCTCTGAAATCAATAAAAACATATAAAAATATTTTTTAAAAAGAAATAATTTTTAAAAGTAATATTCTCTACTTTGGGGTGAGTCCTTAACCGCCTGTGTGAGTAGCGCCATGGCAAAAAAGCAAGCAACAAATAAACCAGCAAGTGCAGTGTGTCTGGGGCAGGTCACCTGGGCTCTAGGTTGGGGCTGTCACTAAGGCGTGATGTGAATTCTTCCCAGTCTCAAGTCTCCATGACCTCAGGTGAAAACCAGGAGCTTGGAGAAAGGATTTCTAAGGTCTGGCCCAGCTCCTACTTGCTGTTGCTTTCACCCTCCCAGGGCTGTGTTATCGCCAACAGGAAGCGATCTGATTGTCTCACAATGAAAACTGACTCCAAATTCTGTCTGGCCCTGCTAGTCACAGGCCTGCTTCCATGGGGGGATCTTTCCCTCAGTCTCTGCTTTTTTCTCCCTGCAGAAATCTTAGGATCCAACAAAATGCATAATTACTTTGGTGGAGAATCTTGTATTTTAGTAGGATATTGACTTTCTTTATATTTAAGACAATTCCAGGACAATGTAGTCACCCCCCTCCCCCAGCTCCACCCCCTGTCTGACCCTTACACAGACCTTAACAACAGGCAGGAACCTCAAATGAATTTGCTCCTTCTGGTCCTTTAGTCTGAACTCAGGCCCAGGTCTCTGAGCTGTTGCAGGAGGAGGGCACCATTTTTTTCTGAGTCGACCTAAATGCACACTGATGGCTGAAAAGTGATTCTCCTTGAAAGTACCAGTTGCCTCATCTCTATAATGGACTTTCTATTTTATTTGTTGTGGAAAAATGACGGTTACCCACCCTTTCCCCATCTCCGGAGGACTTGCTGCTCCTCAGTCATTAGGAGTTGGTAGGGGTCCACTCTGTATACAGAATTGCCCTGGGCATTCTAGAATAAGTAGAGTCATCTAATAAAAGAGAGACCGGCCTGGAAGGTGGAATCAGAAAGTCATCACTATAGTTGTTCTCGCAGCCTACCTCATCCCTTCCCCAGGATGGGCACATTGGGAAGCCAGGACCGGATGGATAAGCCTGGGAAAGGTTTCTTGGATGCTTCATACTAGTTATCTTTAATCATTCATTTAGAAAATGAAATGGTGACAAGAAAGCAGGTAAAAGTTGGGGCTTCTTAACATCCCTTTTGTCTAGCACTCTGTCGGTTTGTGGATTGAAATACAAGGGGCTACAGACAGGTGTGGTTAGAACGCTCTTTGATCTAGATAATAATGCATGTAGAGAAGACAACCTGGCAGTCACTGATTCATCATCTACTCACTAATGTACTGATCTGTTTACTCAAAATGTTTATTGAGCATCTACTATAGGGTGTATCATATGCTAGGCTCTGAGTCCATCATATAGGACAGGGATCCAGAAATATTTTCTGTAATTGCCCACATGTTATCAGAGAATTGCACGGATGGAATTTCTCCATTGCTAGTGCGAGTGGGGTTCTTGGGGCACTGCTGGAATAAGCCTTTCCAGAGGCCCCCACAGAAGGATGAGATGTGGTAAAAAAAAAAAAAAAAGCTTTATTTGTGTCAAGTTATATCCATTATATCCCTTGGTTTCTCAAATCCCATTTCCCTTAAACCAGCTGCAAAAAGTACAGCTGGGGCCTTAGCAGCCCTAGAAGCAAAGCCGGTGTCCAGAGTTTCCGTTCCATGAGGGAGCTGAGCCCTGAGTCCGGCAGAGCATCAGGCTAGCTGTAGTCCATTATTCCATTGTGTGTGGGGTCCACACGGCTGTGGGCCATGTAGATCAGTGCAGAACAGGAGAGCACAGCTCCTGCAACAAGAGTCTCAAGACAGCAAGAGGACCAAGAGAGAGGAATTCCTTTGTGTAGGAGTTTAAGTATCAGATCTTCCCTCCCTTGCAGTGGCCATGCCTGTTCTGGCCAGTGGCTTGTACCAGGTGTGACTGACAGACAAGCACCTTCCCTGTCCACTCAGACCTTACTGGACATGTGTCTATTGCCAGTCCCTTCCCTCAGGATCTGTGGGAGACAGACCCGGAGAGTGTTAAACTGCAGCTTCCTGACAAAGCTGTACAAATGACACGCCTGTATTACCCAGCCTTCCCTTTGCTCCTTTCCTGTTATTAATAATCAGGTTAATACAACAGTATCATAGAGATTAAATATTTTAGGCTTTGTGTGCCATACAATCTCTGTCCCAGCTACTCAGCTCTGCCATTATAGTGTGAAAACAGCCATAGGTGATACATGAACAATTGGGGATGACTGTTTCCGATAAAACTTTATTTATAAATACACATTGCAAACTGGATTTAGCCATGGGCCATAATTTGCAATGCCTATAGATGAGTGGCAGAGCTCATATTAATTGGAGAAGACATATTTTTGTGTCCTTAGTTGCTGTGTGCCTAAGTAGGATAAACAGAGAAAAGAGGAAACCAAAAAAAAATGGCAAGAAGTGAAAGTTTCCCAAAATAGCAAACACTTTAGTTGGGTTTTGAAGAATGGATAACAGTTCATCAGGCTAAGGAGAGAACAAGATTTCAGACACAAAACAATGTATATGAGGGCCCCTATGTGTGAAAGGACGTGGCATCTTCTGGGATCAGGAAGACGCTCTTGATACATTTGGAAAAATTGTAGAAAGAAAGAGGTAAAGCTAATACATTCCTATAATGAGGCTAACGAAGTCTGGCTTTTGCTAATTGCATCAAAAAGGAGAGAATAATCCCAAATCCAGGAGCAGAAACCTGTGATTCCAGCTACCAGGACTACAGTGTCAGTCTTGATAATAATCTAATGTACAGTTAGTTCTATTCCAGGTATTATACTCAGACATTAATCCATTTTTAAATTTCATCCATTCGAGGACACTATGAAGATAGTATTATCAGACCCATTTTATAAATAAGGAAACTGAAGCCCATATTGATCATGCAATTCATGAAAATTCATATAGGTCTTCAGTGACAGAAGTGGGATTTGAACCCATGCCTGAGTGTCTTTAAGCACTAGTTCAGCTGTTCTTTATGTTAAATATGCACAATAAAACTTGGGGGAGTCATTTAATGAAAATTTCTAGACCTGCCCCCAGAGGATTTTGAATCTCTGGTGTGGAGTGGGGCCTGGGATTTTGCATCTTAGCAAATGTTTCCAGGGGAATTTGATGAAAATGCTTCTTGGGAACTAGAGAACTACACTCTGTACAATAAGTTACACTGCATCCCAAGCTCACATCCAAAGTAAGGTGACCAACTATCTTGGTTTGCACATAGAAAGTTCCTCTTCCTGGGGAACCTGGGACAACTGGTCACCCTACAAGCCTCTCTCAGGTCCACACATGTCATTCCTAGCACATGCCTGGCACATGGTAGACTCTTGAAAAATACTGGTGGAATGAATGAATGAATAAACACAGCTCATCAAGGAAGCCCAGGGTTTGATTGACAGGCTACCCTGAAACAAGAGATTTAAAGAAATCTTCAAAGACTAACTCAGAGGGACAGCTTCTCCAGCTTCCCTGAGGAGTTAGTCACAGACCCGGAAAAAGTGATGCCTCATCATGTTCCCATTTGCGCTTAAGTGTTCAGGCAACACTTGTCCTTAATGCAAGAAGAAAGGAGAGAGAGGCAGGAGTAAATCTTTTCTGTCAGGATTGCTTTTCCTGCCTTTCCACTGCCCTTTCCCGAGACCCGAGACCCGCCCGTTCCCCTTCTGCAGGGAGGACTGTCCACTGAGTGGTGGGGGTTGCAGTGCTGAGACCGGATCCTGGCCAAGCTCTGCCTCACATCTGTTGGTGACCCTCCTTGCCAAGCCAATGACCTTTAGGACCTGAGAGATGACACTGGAAATTGGGGGGATTGAACCCCTTTCCTGTTGACCTCACAAGGCTAGCTTGAGGTGCTTGCATGTGCACAGGACTATGTAAACCCAGCAAGTCTCAGGTAATATATTTTTATCTCAAATATCTATCCATTCATCACTCATGAATGGGTATCTTGAAGTCCCAAGTTCAGAGCCAAGCATGGCCCAGGCTTTTGAAACCTCACTAGTTCAGAATTGTCAGACTGTGGGGGAGACAGGCCTGTAACAAATAATCACATACACAAAGGTATAATTACAATCATCACAATCATGATGTAGTCCACCAGGAAAAGAAGGGTTTCGTCAGACCACATCATATGGGGAACTGGCCCCGTCTCCGGGTTTGGGGAAGGTTTCCCTGAGGAAATTATACTTAGATCCAAAGGTTGAGTCGGAGTTAGCTGGGTGAAGAAAGAGGAATGGTGTTCTAAGGTGTGGGGACAGCATGTACTAACACACTTTACAAAGGGCAGCGAAACTTTCTAACATCAATCTTTCTTCTCTTTCCCTTCTTCCTCTCCTCTCTTCCTCCCCAGTCTTTTTCTCCCCTCTCCTCGCCTCATCCCTCTCCTTCTAATGATTTTCTTGTTTTCCTTTGAATGCAGTTCATGTATACATGAATCTATTTGCTGTTGTTGTTAAATAGAGATGATCCCTGGGCGAGAGAAGGGGCTCCCGATTCACATTAGTGCCGTGTGCTTTTCTTCCAAATTTCCATCTAAATATGCCCCAACATAAATGTCAGCGTTCAGTGGTGTGAACGAAAATACAAGGCCCGGGGGACACCTCATTATATTGCAAATCACTCAAGAAACGATTTCTGCTCCAGACCTTGCACGGGCCCCAGCCCTCTGTGGGCTCCTGGTGGGCCCCAAGGTCTTCCCGGGGCAACGCAGCCACCGTGGAATCCGTTCAGCTTGCAGATTCGGTAAAGGGTTCGGGAGACACTTCCCGGGAGTAGAAACAAGGGCCATCTTCGATGAGAAACAGAACTCTTTTCACATCATCCGCTCTGCTTTGTGCTACATTAAAGTAAACCTCCAGCGTCAGCTTCTGGGGCGAGCCCTAGGACTCTCCTAAATGTATCGCTTTCACGAAGACGTTTTCTTTGTTAATCAACGGGGCACCGTGGATTTGCCGCTCCGGTATTGGAGTACAGGCTCTGCAGTTATTTATTTACCAAGAGGGAAACCGAACAGCGCTTGCATTCGCCACTCCTCAGTGTACCGTCAGTCCTTCTGCGCGGTGTAAAATTTGTAGTCATCTTCGACAGCTCTCGGAAATAAGCGTTCCAAATATATTCGCCTGCCGAACGGAGATGTGCTGACGCCACTCTGCACAATTTTGCAACAGAGGATGGGAAACAGTGGCTCTACCTGGGAGGAAATGAATCTTGGGAGGAAAACAAGAACCTGGAGCCTTCGTAACACTTCAAAAATAGCAGGAATCGCAAAGGTGCCCCTGGGCAGGGCCCACTGAAAAGTGCCACCAGACCTACCCACTGACAAGCACCTGGGTTCATCACCGCAGACTTAGGGCCAGGAGAGGAGTTCCCAGGACTATGACAGCAGCGAACCTAAAAGGACTCAGGCTCCTGCAGGATGGTCAGCCAGTGGGCCCACTAGATCTTCCATCCATACCCACTGCCTGGCAACACATACCCTTCTCTCTCCTCCGCCAAAATAAAGGGGAAAGTCCTGACGCTGGCTAGAGAATGAGACTCCTGTTAACTCAAGCGATCTGGAAGTCCCCAAACCTTCCTGCCAGGTGGGAGAAGCTTCGTGAAAACCAACAGGAAACGAAGCTCTGGTTTGCAACCATTTCACCCTTAAGAGGAAGGTTTGCTGGAACTGGAGGGCACATGTCTGCCCAACTCAGCATTCAGTAACCCCTTACTGTGAGCCCAAGATTGGCCAAGGTGGAAATATTTGCGCCAGGAAAACTGTTAGTGGCTTCAGGACTTCAGGTTTTTTCTTTATTTTTTTTTAATTGTTTTTTTTACGGAGAGGAAGAAAGAGGGATAGAGAGTTAGAAACATCGATGAGAGAGAAACATTGATCAGCTGTCTCCTGCACACCCCCTACTGGGGATGTGCCTGAAACAAAGGTACATACCCTTGCCTGGACTCGAACCCGGGACCCTTTAGTCCGCAGGCTGACGCTCTATCCACTGAGCCAAACTGGTTAGGGTGGTTTTTTCAAAGTTAACTTGCCAGCACCACATGCCTCCTATGCACACTGTTTTCCATTCTTTATCCCCAGATTGCATATCTACTTATTCATTCACTCAACCCCTATTTATTGAGCCTTTATTACCAGTGGGCACTCTGGAGTTCAGAGAAGTGAGCTGACTTGTTGGGAAATGTTCAGGGACAACCCTCTGCCAGGCACGGGGGATGCAGGGGTAAAAGACAGACAAGGCCCTGCCCTCGTGGAGTTTCCATTCCTTCCACATTTCAATCTGCATGTGTTCTGTAGTTACTCATTCATTTTCTGTTTCTAAAAGGGACTTAAAGGCATGTAAGACTGCCCATCAGAGCTCTGGATCAGGTGAAAGAAGCAGTGTGGTCACAATGAACTAATGTCCTCTTACCAAAAACAAAGAGATTTTTTATGGCATTGGGGGAGGAGATTTCTTATCAATCGTTTGATTTCCATTCACATTACTGATTATCAAGAAGCATCACAGGTGAACCCCTGGAATAGGAATTCCAGCTCCCCCTTTCTTTATTTTTTAAAAATATTTCCTTATTAATTTTAGAGAGAGGAAGGGAGGGTGAGAGAGAAACATTAATGTAAGAGAGAAACATCAATCAGTTGCCTCCAGATCAAACCCGAAACCTGGGTATGTGCCCTGACTGGGAATCAAACTGGCAACCTTTTGGTGCACAGGATGACGCTCAACCAACTGAGCCACACCGGCCAGGGCCCAGTGCCCACTTTCTAGATGAGAAATCCCAGGAGGTGACCTAGCAGAGGCCAGATTACTCCTGCCAGAAATGGGATAGGAGCAGAGATTGTTGCCAGAGACCCCCAAATGGGACTGCATGTTCTCAGGTGCTTTGTAAATAGGACAGGGCTTTCCAAGTGTGGTAACTGCCATAATTATTAGTCACTAGCATTTTTATTACTACTACACTTGAAAATAAAAGCCTATGACCTTATGACACCAAACACGAGCCTAGAATTCCCTTTCTAGGAGAAAGAACCCAGGTTCATTTTTCAGGAGTGGTGCCCTCACATCCACCTCCCATCTGGTCTCCTGGGCAGTGGGATGAGGGGCGGGGAGGGGGGTTGGAGAGCCAGGACTTGCAGTGAGCGCCGTTCTCTGCAGTGTCTGAGATGATCAGCAAAGAAGATTCCATTGGCTTCCCTGATCCAGTCTCCAGGTTTTAGCCAAATCAGAGCCATCACGAGACCCCTGAACCAGAGATGAGCAACAGCTGCTGGACCTCGAGGCTTCTTGCCCCATCCGCACAGTTAACCACTCACTCTTCCTAGCAAAACAAAATGTTCCCGTTTATAATAATTTTTTTTTAAAGAAAAGTCATGCGAGGCATTAGAGTGAAGCTGAAGCTGGTTGTGTTCAAAAACTCCAAAAATGATAACAAATGTTTTTATTTTATTTCATTTTATTTTCCAAACCATATGGACTTGCCAGCTCAATGCATCACTGCTTGTTTATTCTAGAGCAGCTGTCGGCACCCTGATAATGCTATAGCATCGCTCCAGTGCAGACTGCCAAACCACAGTATATGGAAATCATCTCACAAATTGAAAGGAAAAAAAATAAAACCCCATTTCAAGTCAGATTCCAGCCATGAACTTCTGCAAGGAAGGGGGTTGGGGAGGGGGTGTAGACTGCTATAAATAGCCTTAACATTCAGTATTGTTTTAACCAGGAGAAAGTGTGACTCGTCTGGTTAATCACAACTAGCATTTGACCTTTACAAAGGTACCATTCATGTTTCATTGCCAAGCGCAACTTGGTGTTTTCTTCTTTTAATTACTAAACTATGATTCAGAAGTCAGCCACAAGAATGCAGTTTGGAAACTCGAGTCCCTATAGGTTTTAGGCGTTTTTATGTATTTATTTGTTTTGACCATGAAAAAATAACCACTCATGACAGGGGTGACCAGCCAAAGATACACATCTCGGCCTGCTGTCCTAGAATCACCCGAAACTTTTATTAGAGTCAGTTGACCAAGTCCAGGCCATGTGTCCTACATGGGGAAGAATAAATGAAGCAAAGGATCTCACCACAAAAAACATCCTGGGTTGGGAGGATGCAGGCTCTGTGAGAATGGTAGACTCTTGCACTTCTGTTTGGCCTCTGTGGGACATAATCCTACCTCTGGAACTTCCTTTGTTATAGTGCAAACAGCCGAGAAGAGGATTCGGCAGGAAGGGGAAGAGAGATCACAAATGAAGCCTTCTGAAGGGGTAGGCCCTACACATTGTCTCATTTAATCCCTACTGGACCTCAATGAGGTGGGCAAAATTATTCCCATTTTATAGATGCAGGAACTGAGGCTCAGAGTGGGGAAGTAACTTGTCCAAGTTGTTGGTGGTTGAATTGTGTCCCCCAAGCAAATGTTGAAGTTCTAACCCCTGGTGTCTGCAAATGTGATCTTATTTGGAAATAGGCTCTTTTCAGAGATAATTCAGATGCAAGTTAAGATAAGGTCATCCTGGAGTAAGATGCCCCCTTAATCTATTTTGAGTGGAGTCCTTATAAGAAAAGAAGAAGAGACACAGACAGACATAGATGTGCCCAGCAAGGCCATGGCATAAGGACACATGAGGAGAATGCCATGCAACAATGGAGACAGAGGTAGGAGTGATGCATCTACCAAAAATTGCCTTGCTGGCATCAGTAGAAGCCAAAAAAAAAAGGCATGGAACAGCTTCTCCCCTGGGGCCTTTAAAGAGAGCAGGGCCCTGCCAACACCTTGATTTCAGACGTTGGCCTCCAGAACTGTGGGAGAATAAATTCCTGTTGTTTGAGGCCACTTTGTGATAACTTGTCCCTGCAGCCTCCGGAGACTAACACGAAGGGTTAACATGGTCTGGATGCCTTACAATGGCTTCCCATCGTTTGTCAAAGTGAGAAGCACTCGGTGCAGGAATTCCAACACACTTCAAAGAATTCCAAAGCTAAATGGCAAACACCGGACAGGATAGTGAAGGATTGGGGGAGCCGCTCCTGGCCTCCACTTAGGACTCGTGTTGAACGCCTTCCTCATGTCACGCATGCTACCAGGGGCCAGGCAGTCAGAGGAGATAAGCCATGGTCCTTGCCTCAGAGGGCAATGATGCTGCTGGCATCATTACCTGCAGTGTATGCAGTGTATGGATGGCAAAGGAGATAGTAGGAGCTTAGATGCCAAACTCCAGCACAGGCTGGAGCTGGAGACATTTACTTAGAGCAGGAGATATTTATTTATTTATTTATTTATTTATTTATTTATTTATTTATTTATTTATTTATTTTAGTATTTTATTTTATTTTATTTTTGCATAATAATAGTTTAATAAATCTGCTAGATATGAAATCAATGGATAAAAACAAGTTGAATTCTTACAATACGATAGTTTAGAAAATGTATTTTTAAATAAAGGCAAAATTTATAATAGCACCAAATTTTAAAGTGGCTAGAAATATATCTAACAAAATCTGAGCAAGATTTTTTTTTTTTTTGCTTAAAGTATTACAAAGAGTATTACATATGTCTCCTTTTTTTTTCCTCCTCCCTTGACAATCCCCTGGCCTCCCCTACCCCCCAGTGTCTTATCTCCATTGGTTATGCTTATATGCATGCATACAAGTCCTTCGGTTGATCTCTTACCCCCCTCCTGCCTTCCCACCCTCCCCGGCCTTGCTAGAGCAGGAGACATTTAAACAAGTCCTTGGTGGCTTTGTGGGATGAGATCAGGCAACACTAAGAAGTGGCCATTGAGGGACAACTTTAAGTAAGGAACTTTGGCAGTGATGTCCACATAGGGGAGTCAGGGGACAGGAGAAAGGCTAAATGGTGCAGAGACTTATGTGGACAAGAAGGGGACGTCTTGGGCCTTCCTCCAGGGGGGCCTCAGATGCCAGTGTGAGCAGCTTCGCGGGGCTCTGGTCGCCCACTGCAGGTTTTGAAGAGAGGACAGGCAGGCGGGGTGCCCGAGCTGCTTCTGAGTGACTGCTCTAGCAGGAGAGGAGCCCAGGAGCCCGTTGCTGGGTCCACACTCCCTTTTGCACAGTGGCTTTCTGAGATTAGTTCATTTCTCTGGAACCGGTCTAACCGGTTCAGGTGCTGGGGATCTACCATCATTTAGCCAAACCTGTGGGCTCCCAAGCCTTGATATATGCAAGTGCTGTTCTCTCAAGGGACATGACATCATCTAATCACTGACAGAGGTCATTTTGATAAAGTGCCCCATCATCTCATTTGGCAAGAAAAATCCTACCGAAAAGAAACCCCAACTGAGTTAGGCGGGGAAGGAGGGGCTGGTACAGGGTTTAAGGACTGAAGAACCATTTTGCTCACATGGAATTTTCTTGGGGCTCTTCAAAGTCAACATTCACTTAGCAGTAAAGTGTATTCTTCATTGCATGTTGCCATTCTGGTTTATTCTGGGTTTTAGGCTTATACCAATTAGTGTGAACACAAATTTCCAGGCTTTTCAGTGTGTTTATTGTGTCTATTATATGCCATTTTATTGAGTATCTATTTTATGTCAGGCACTATGTGAGACATATCATTCTGAATGTTTGTACGTTTTCTTATTTAATTCTAATGGCAGCAAGTGCTATGATTCCTATTTTACAGATGAAGGAATTAAGGTTTAGAGAAGTTCAGGGCTTTGAACAAAGTGAACTAGCTAATAAGGGGCAGAGAACAGGCATCAAATACTGGTCTCTTGATTCCAACTGCTATGTTTTGATCTACTATGTTACCTTTCCAAAAGATTAAAAGATGAAGGATAATGTCTTTTATTTTAGTTCCTGGACCATCGAAGAACATGTCCATGATCTATTGATTGGCTTACAGAGAGGGGAATCCTCTGGAAATATCCTGCTTCTCAGAATCCTAGCTATTGCCAAACACACACACACACACACACACACACACACACACACACACACACACACAAGCCCATAACAATATCCTCACCCTTGGAAAGGGCCCCAGAAACAACATGAAATCAAGGTTTAAATCCTTTAACCCTTTAACCTACGAAAATATGATGCAGCAGGTCAATATCCTTACAATGTGTTTCTGATGGTGACAGTACCTGTATATCTCGCCCTACATAGTAAATGCCTTGATGAAAGTTGTCTGAATTAATTACTAGTAAATCCGATGTGATTTAATTTCACTAGTGGAACTTCTATTAAAACTAGTTCTACAGTATCTTGGTTTGTAAAATAATTAGTCCTCTTGTAATTTGTTCATTTACAAATTGTGCTTATTTTTATCCAGAATTATAGGAAGGTTGTGTCCTTCCATCTGTTCAAGGGGTGATTTCTTTTTTTTTTCTTCCCATCCTCAGAAGCATCTCTGACTTAAGGTTTATCAATCCCTAAATATTAAGAGATGTAAAGCTTCTAAATCTCCATTATGTGTTTAACAAAGCTCTTTAAAAGAATTCCCTCCAGTTAGGGTATGCATTCCAAATCTTTGGGTCTCAGTTTTGTCATCTGAAAAAATGGACTAAGTATTCTTTTCAGTAGTTTCTGTTTCTGATAGTCGAGTGTCTCATATCTCCCAGGTCTCTGGGACAGTTTGTGAATGTAGAGATGTCTAGTGTGAAGCTAGAAATGATGAAGAGAGTCCCTCTTACATACACACACACACACACACACACACACACACACACACAAATGATGAATTCTAACTTAGAAAGAGAAGGGACAATAAACAAATTACTGAACCCATTTGGTTTATAAAATGTTTTTTTACACAGAACACTACATCAAGCTGTATGTAATTCACTCATTGGAGTCCTCATTGAGCACTTCAGTACACTCAGAGAGAAGAAAGGAACCCATGGAAATAGCAACTACTAGTATTAAAAGAGTTCATCCCCTTTCTACAGCTCTACTCAACCTGACTCCAGATGGAGGCTGAGGGGAGCTGATAAAAACTGCTTTTGGGAGGAGGCAGGATGGTCTTCCCAAAGGCAGACCAGACCACCCTGCCCAACAGGATGTTGGTTTACAAGCTGGCCATACTGACAGCCGACTTCCCAGATGCTGGGACATGGCCACCAAGAAGCAAACACTAGGCAGAACACATGAAGATTTAGCTTTGGTCAAAGTTGCTGGTTGGGCATCCACATACTGATCAGATCTACCAAAGACTGATCCAAAATGGCGAAGGCTTGAATTTTAGTTAGTTCTTTAGCTCGGCCCAATTTGTATGTCCTTGTCATAGCCTTGTCTTACCTATAATGCTAAAAATAATAGCTAAAGCATAACTCTACACTTTACTGTCTCCTTCAAAAATTTTCTAGCACTCTCTAAGTCTTCCTTCTCTTATCTTTAAAGAATGCTTAAGGTGTCTGAGGATTAAATAAATACACATTCAGCACTATCCCTGGTCCACAGAAAGCATGCAGAAGTTTGGATGCCCTTGTTTCTTTTGTTGTAGTAGTGGTGTTGGCAGTGCTCATGGTGCTGATGGTGGTGGTGGTAATGAGGGTGGTGGTGAGAGTGACATTGGTAATGGCAATGATGGAGGCAGTGATGGTGATGGTGATGATGGTGGTGGTGATGGTGTTGGTGTTGGTGGTAGACAGTGGAAGGTGTTACTGTGTGATATACTTGGAACTAAGACATAGACTCAGTCACTGTCCTTGATTCAGCTTCCACTGTCCCACTGGCCTCTACAATCCATTCAACCTCTAATCATCATTCATGTCTTGGTGTTTCCATCTGATATAAGTCTTATCTTGCCATATTCCTTTCTCCTTATTCCTCTTCCCAAATTGAATTCTCCAACCCCAGGCCCATTCCAATTGCCTCACTGAATCCCAGCACTACTCATGGCTGGGTACACCATGTTTTCTCCTTTTCGAGTCATTCTAGCTCTTTTCATTTCTAATCTATTCATGCCAAGACCACTGGAACCTAGGAGGACACTGGTGTGAGAGAGATCTTCTAGCTACTCCTCTTGGTTACCTGCAGTCCACCATGACCAGCCCTCACTGGCGTGCTGGTATGGGCCTCCTGCATAATGACTGCCAGTGTCCAACATAAGCGTTTTACATTCCCAGAGGGTCTCTAGCCAACTAGAATGGGGACAAACACTCTCTGCTGCTGCAGGTAGTGATCTCCTTTTGGCTCCTGCTGCATCGCTAAGCTCCCCATGAACAGGGGACCCCTGGCTGAGAACACTTCCCTTCATAGGCCGAGGGAGCAGCCAGTGGTACTTAGGACAATATGATATTTGAGACTGCAAGCTTTGAAGTCAGAGAGGCCAGTAATTACATCTCAATTCTGACTCTATTGGATGACCTTGACCTTGACAGGTTATTAAACTCTAAATATCAATTGCCTCATCTATACAGTAGAGATTCCAGAACCTACTTCCCGGGGTCAGTTAAAGATTAAATGAAACAATATATTTAAAGTGCTGAGGTTTGCACCTAGCATATAACAAATGTTCAGTAAATACTGCCCACAGTTATTCCTCCTTGGCTTAAAAAATATAAAGTATAATCCAGCAATACGTTTATTAGGGGGCATTCCTCTTATCCAGCTTCACAAAGATGCTGAAGACCAAGGTGACTTCAGATGAAAGACCCGGTAGTAGAGGCCCCAGATGAAAATCCTGTGACCTCTCAGCTAAGCAGAGGTACAGGGAAAGGTACAGTACATGGAGAAGAGATCTAGAAAAATAAGAAAATTAGGCCTTGCTTAAATTACCTTTACCCAGCATTAATCACAATGAATGCTGCATGAGTTCTATTTTTATACCAACATTAGAGGTCAAAGCCAGTGGAGATTTTGAATTTTTTTCTACTCCTCAAATTACTCAGGACTCAAAGTGGAAAAGATGACCTGTTGGTTTGCTGACTGGATATTTTAGGCAAAGTCATGAAGTACTGACTTCCGTCTCCCCAGGACGGAGTAAGGTGGTGCTTTGTCAACCACCTGGCTAATTTCATTGCTGTTGACAGTTGATCCTAATAATGTGGTCAGCAAAGTAGACCTGGGGCTCCTATATGATCCACTCTGGCTCCTGGATTTCCCATACGGGCTGTCTCCATTGATCAGGTATAATCGAATAATGGCTGAAATTCTGCTTCTCGATGGGCCCTATAGGTCATTTCTTTATGACATGACCAAATTGGCCATAGCGCATTCAATTTGTTTTAATGGCCAACACAGAGGCAATTAAGCGGATTGACTGTGCAGCAATCCAAATTGTCCATTAAGAAGGTGGCCAGAACAACTGGACCAAAGGCCTGTACATGCCCCCCCCCCCATCCACTTATTTTGGGATGTCTAGACTTGGCTGCGCCTTTAATTTTCTTAAAACCCCTGTTAACTAGTTCTGTTTAATGTTGACACTAGAATTCTTTAGAATGAAGCAAAGCAGGTTTGGGGGGAAAAGGGATTTTAAGGATGATCCTGAACTTTCTGGTCTGAGTGAGGTAGTGGGAAGTAAGCACCTCATGCGAGCTCTGAAGATTTGCAGGATATGAGAAATTAAGTGCATTGGTACAGATTGTTACTAATACTCGTTTTATAAGGAGGGATTTATCTTTCCACATTAGTTGCCCCTAAGGTTGTGATCTGTCTCTATAATAGGAATCTGAATTTGAACAATTGACAATTGACTTCATCTGTTTCTACTTTGCTAATTCAATCTGGGAAGGAAAACTACTCTTATAGGAATTTTAAAGATGAAAAACGCACCTGTTATGTTATTGAATACAATTGATCTTTGAGTATGTGTGTTTAGATATATGCATTTGATTGCATTGTACAAATATTAGAGATGCTCTATATAAAAAGGCTTGTGTCGGCTAAAATGCTTTCACCTAGAAGTTTAGCAGTAGACTAGTTATGCCAGTGGAAACATCTGCATCTCTAAAATGGACTAAATGATGTTGCTTTTAGGATTGTTGGAAATAGTTTGGAAAAATCTATGCAGATATTTACTCTTAGTGTTGCTATAACTATTCTTAGTATAAGCATTAGTATTAGTATTTAAATACTCCAAGATCCCTCTAAGACTTTGCATATCCTCAGAAAATAGAAAAAAATAATTAGCAATCCTAGGTGCTCACCACATGCCAGAAGTTTTACCTACAACACAAAAACTATCCTATGTAGAAAATATTTACATTCCTGTTTTGCAGCATATGAAAACGGAGGCTCAGACCTCTACGAGGTCATGGCTTATGGGACTTGGGTGCCATCCTACTTTTCTCTGAAGCCTTCCATTTTTTCAGGCTGAGTGTCACCTCCTCACTTTGCTGTTGCCCTTCACCACTTTGGAGCATATTGTTCTCCAGGAATTCATGCAAGAGAGAACTTGGAGGATGGAGAATCGGGGAAGGTCTATTCCAGTTGCTCCCCCAGTTTGAGGAAATGGTTAGAGCTAGTATCAAACACCTGGCATACAGCAGGGGCTCCGTAAGCATCAATTGAACTTGTGGGTGAATCCCTCCTCACACAGAGAGAGGGTCAGAGGGACAATGTTCTCAGGGCCTGGTTCCTGTCTTGGGCCCCAAGGAAAATCCCAGAGGCTCCATGAAAACCTTGAGCATATGGATCTTGGTCATGATATCACTTAGCATGTAGAAGACTAGTTATGCCCATGTAAACCATTAATACTTCTTGAGGACATAGCTCCTATTTTCTTTCAATTTAGAGAGAAAGATTAGTTTTGTGGCTCTAAGTTAATACCTTCCCTTCTGTCCTGCATCCTAGCTCCCCCATGACCCATTCAACAACCCCCCAGTGGTCTCCATTTATAGTCTATGGCAAATTTAATAATACCTGTGAAACATGAGGCATCTTATCAACTCTCCTCTTTTTCTATGGTGACACAATTAGCCAGATGATAAAACTCTTTAAAATGAAAGAAAACACTAAAAAAATATTGATTTTGTAGAGCTGTAATATTATATGTACCATTCCAAACTAAAGTGGGGACTAATTTAGAATAGATGCATAAATCTAAAACTATCAGTGTGCAGTGACATTATTTTTAAAAGTATAACAAAAATTATATATATGGAAGCTTATCTATCATTAAATTACTCAGTTTGGATTTCCACTAATAAAATATAAGGACTCGTTATTATATTGGGCAAGTCACTCCTATTATTAATTTGTTAGATAAATGGCTTCTATATCTTGGAACTTTAAATGAAATGGAATTCACTAATCCTAATTGCTTTGCCTTCTACCGGAATTTTTTCCCATTAGTTCAGCATGAATTTTTCCCCTTTTCCACTTGAAGAGAGGATCCCTCTTCAACTTAAAGCCTGAGGGTATACTTCATGGGTTTATTAATTATCAGGTATTCATTCAGAGGGGTTAATTAAGCAATAACTTTCTGTTGACTGTGGTATACAAAGAATAAAAGGCTTGACTTGGCCTGCTGATTAAGCACCCAGTCACCGTGCCTTCATTTTCCTCCCTGTGGTTGGGGGAAATAAAATCTGTGACCAGCTCTGGTCTTGGATTGCTGAGCCACTCAGGAGGCCAATTAAAACCAGTGTATAGTTACAACTCAGGCCACCTTGAGATCATCCAAGAGAAGGGACTTATGCTTCTTAGGACTTCTGGGGGGAGACCATTCCCAGAGACTTCTCTAATCATCACTATCCTTGAGTTTCAGCTCAAAGCTGTAACATTTGCATTTTTCCTCCTTTCAGCCAATTGTTCTTTTTAACCTATGGCTTCAAAAAGTCTTTGGGGTAATTTTGAGCCAAGATAAAGAATGGTTTTCTGTCTAGAAAGGGTAAAATTAAAGTAAGTCAGTGTGATAACTCCACACACTAGGCAGGGGCGGTGGTAGTCATTTGGATTTTTCATTGATAATTTTACTTTCAGAATACATCTATTTAGGTTCACGCTCAGTGCTTGTGGTTCCCAAAGACAAAGTAGAGGCAGAAGCACGCCATATGTGCAGGAGTGGTGGGCTTTTTGAGGGCTGGCCAACAGCTCATCAAGCAAGAAAAGAGAGACGAGTTTCCTCTGACCTGGCTCCATTAACCCAGCTTTGAGGAGGGAAGAAAATAATGCAACTTTATGGTCAGGGTCTTGGAATGCTCTAGAACAGCAGTCGCCAGCCTTTCGGACCTCACGGACCACCAGTGGTCCATGGGCCTCCGGTTGGCGACCACTACTCTAGAATGTTCCTCTGTGAGGAGACAACAAGGGAAGCTCATGAAAAACCTATTCCATGGAGGCTTGTAATGCTCCAGCTAATGCCACCTGACAATTAGGTGATGATAGGAGAGAATGGGAAACTGCACCTCTAGAATGGCAGCCCCCTCTTCTCCTACTCCGTCTTCCAGAATTGTCCAAACCAGATGGTACCTTACCTGGAGGACACGTAGCATATAGTGTAGTGGTCACAAGCATGCATTTGGCATGGTTTGCACATGGATTTGCTCATTGATTATCTGAGTGACCGTGGGCAAGTTATTAAGCTCTCTGATACCCCCACACATATGATCTCACTTTCTCCACGCACTAGTTGATGACATGGGTATTTCTCCATCTAACAAATGAGGAAATAGAGAAATACAGAGGTTAAAGCAAATGATCCAAGGCCACGCAGCTATGTCAGAGGTTGATATGAAGTCAAGTAAAATGGATGTAAAATCTTTTGTACAACACTGGTCCTACTGAGCACCTGATAAATGTTAATGGGTCCTTCTTATAAGTCAGAGACTCCATGAGTCCCTGGTTTCAAGAGTCAACCCTCTCTCTAAGGCTGTGCCCTTCAGCAAGGCCTCCCCATTCCAGAACTGGGTTGGAGAGGCTGAGGAAACACAGTTAATGTATTGAAGCATTATAAAAATGGTTCTGTGCCAATCTCGAAGTTTGGAGCAGTGCTGGCCTTCAGGAAGCTCACCGTCACCTAGAGAAGTCAGGGAGGCTACCCCACTAGTGGGTAACACCATAGTTTTGATCTGTAACAAGGGCAAAGAGAAAAAAAATTGTTTAGGGCAGGAGAAAGATACAAATCCCTAGAAGAACCAAGGGGAAGGTTCTGGAAGGATGGTGCTCACACCTAGGGTCTCTGTGGTACACAGACCTGGGGGTCCCTCAAATGAGCCCTCAGTCCTCTCGGCCTCATCCCAGGCCTATGGGGAAAAGCAAGCCTCAATCCAGCATTTAGGAAAACAAAGGATGAGCAGTTGTGACCCAGAGACTACACATGTTTTTCTTAAGCAACCACAAGGGACAGCCTCTTTGGTGAGTGCACTTACCTTCTCAGCTGCTTCCAATCAAATCTTGCGCCACTGAGTTGGTGCATCCCACACACTCAGCAAGATTCTGCTGAGTGGAGAAATTAAAAAAACAAAAAAACATTTTGCTCCATACCTAGAAAGTGTGCTCTTGGGACTTTGAAGGACAGAATCCAACATCAACAAGAAAGTATCAGAAGAAAGCAATGAAAAACTGAAGACAGCACCCTGTCTCAGGCCATGTGTTTTGTTTTAAGTTTATGGTGTTGGAGTAAAGGCAAGGAGAGAAACTGGTTCTTCAAGTCAGTGTGGGCAGAGAGGCAGGAGAGGGCTGGAAGAGGACATGCAGGGAGCTGGTTGAAGAGAGCTGAAGGAGAAAGAGAGAGGAAAGGAAGAACAAAGACTGAATTCACTCAATTATATATATATACACACACATATATATATGTCATATATATGTATATGTAGTCATATATTTGTGTGTAAATAACATAATATATAGTATAAAATCAGTGCTCATGATAGGAACTTTGGAAACATAATTTAGTGGAAATTTTAAGATATATCATTCATACCCTACCTACATAACATAAAATGGTTTCCTTTTAAAAAATTTTTAATTGAATTTATTGGTGTGGCATTGGTTAATAAAACTATATAGGTTTCAGGTGTACAGTTCTATGTCATCTGTACATTGTATTGTATGCTTACCACACCAAGTCAAGTCTCCTTCTATCACCATTTGTCCTCCCTTTACCCTCTTCTACCTCCCCCACCCCACTTTCCTCACCCTATTGTTGTCTTATGTTTATGAGGTTTGTTTTTTGTTTGTTTTGTTTTCTTGGCTTTATCCATTCAGAACCGCTAGAACTTTTCTGGGAAGTGGAAGATGGTCAGTGAGGAATGAGACAATTTCTAATGATATAGTTGAATAGGATGCTGTTTGGTTTCCATACCTCCCTGTTCACACACACACACACACACACACACACACACAAGGCCCCTGAGTTTGAAATGCTCCCTCCAACAAACAAAAATAGTAGTAACCCTCTCTCCCTGAACCTGAATGACTCAGCTCCTTCCTAGAAACAGAATGCCCTTTGGGGGTCTGAGGCCGTGCTTGGTGACTTGGACACCCCCAAACAGTGCATAGGCCCTTGGGAACAGAACACTGCAACAGCACCCACCATTGCGTTCAGTGTCGTTCAGCTGTGCACCTCCGGCGATGTCCTGGAGCCTCCAGACTTGTTCACACCTGCTTATCATTCCAAAACACAGAGCAGGCAGATCTGCTCCTATCAGACACTTACAAAAATGGAAAAGAAAACTGCTGCGGAACGAGTCTTTGATGTGCCCCACCCAAGCCATTCCAGACAGCAGACGTGTAAGGGGTCCGATGGGAGCTTTGATTTGGTTTATACTCAATAAAATGCTTAAATGCTGGCGTGCCCTTCTCCCTGCATACCAAATCACACCAACATAAAAGTGAGGCCTAACAATCCCCTTATAAATACAAGTGAAAAAGATCAGTTAGGTGAGCCACCTCCTGTCATCCAGTGCTTCCCAAGGCCTGAGATTAGAACCCTGTAAGGTTCAATATCTGCATTTATAAAATGGGGCAAAATACCAGCTCATAGTACACTAGGAGGTTTAAAGAGATGAATAGGTGCAAGTTTCCAAGACTCCTGGGACATAGGTTACCCCAGACTGTGAGCGCCCTGCCCCTGTCTCCTTTCTAGTCTGCACAGCTCAGATCCAGCAGCCCTCTTCTGATCAAACATGCTTTGGCAGCCTGTGAAATTCTGAATGTCTAGATTTGGATGGTGGCGAGGGAGAACATGAAATCTCAAGCAGCTGAAGTAAACCCAGGAGCTCAGGAATGAGCTGGCAAAGGGAAGCTTGATTTGGAGAAGTGCTCTTTCGTTTTTACATCTTTCCAATAGAAAAGAATCATCAGAAAGGATCAGAGCGCTGGACATGCTGAAATGAAACATGACTTAGTGTTGGGAGAACTGGAGTATGAACAGGAAAGAGGAAGAGGGGGGTGGGAGGAAACGAGGGAAGCAAGATCCAGTCAGCTCCTCTCTGCCCAGAGGTGACCTTAGAATCTGGGTATTCCTGCAGCCAATGGCTAATGGTTAGAAATCCATCCATGAAATTTGGTCCGAAAGCTATAATTTTCCCTCTAGAAGATTGCCCCATTGTGTAGAGATTTTGCTTGTTTGTTTGTTTGTTTGTTTATTTGTTTGAATTCTTGTAAAATGCTAAAAATATCATGGGACTCATTGTTGAAAAGGGCAACTAAGTGTTTCTAAATCAGGATTTCAATGGATGGTGCTGCCATTATATGGAAGCTTTCTCTGAGAAAGAATAAATATGATGAAAAGGGTCAGGAAGCAAATATACTATCCTGTTTATTTTAATTCAGTAAAGACTTTCCTCAGTCATTTAAGACTGCCAATGGCATTTTAAATATTAGAGGACCCCAATGTGTCTGTATTATTATTCACCTCGGGTCCATTGTCCCTTTCCTACTGTGGTTTCTAGTCTGTAACAATGACTGGTAAGTATGAAATGGGAGGATGAAGGAATGATAGAGTTAACTCTAAGTGGTTCCAAGATTCTGGCTATATCTCTCTTCAACCCACCACTCAAAATTCTATTTCCTAGAAAATGCTCAAATTACACCCACTGCGCCTGGTTTTATGTGACCTCTATGCTAACACTGGCTTCTTCCCCACACCCTCTTCCTAAAGAACCTGTCAGAGTGTTTGCTCTCTCCTCTCTGCAGAATATATAACTTATATTCTGTGTTTTAAGCTCCTCTGGTAGTAAGAATCACCTGAGATGCTTACTAATCACTGCTTCCAAGTCCTTCCTGTGGATCTCTGCCTCAGTTGCACATTAGATTCAAAGGGGGAGCTTTAAAATTGCTGTCGACCAAGCTGCCTTCCAGACCAATTCTATCAGAAGCTCAGGGTGTGGGAACCAGGCATCAGTAGCTTTAAAGCTCCCTGGGTGCCTTCCATGTGCAGCCAAGAACCACTGTTGCTATCATGATTCAGCAGGTCTGCTTTGGGACCTGGGAGACTGCAAGTGCTCTAGGTGATTCTTATCGGCATGGAGAGATTTTGGAAATACTGAGCGAGGGCCCAGGTGAAGCACTGTTTCTAAAAGGTGGTTCCATTTCTCATAAGACTGATCAGTTGAACTCACTCCCCTGTAGAGTTTAACGGTCCAGTGGCAAAGAGCTAATCAAGTTGGATCAATCACAGTCTCTCACCTGGGAGGATACTGGAAGGGGTGTCAGATGGTGCCCCGTGTAAGAGCATGTAAAGTAGATTTGTGACGGTCATGTTTATGCCATTGCATGGTGACTCTGGGAGAAGGAGGGGATGAAAACCTGGTGCAGACCCACTGAGAGAAGTGATGAAAAGAAATAGGAAGGAGAAGAAGATAGAGGGAGAAAGGTATCCTTACATCCCAAAACTCTCCTTCTGTTCCTGGTTTCAAATTCATGAGGCCAGGTGCCTGTTATACCCACAAATTCATGAGATACTCCTTAATTCTTCATACTATGTTCTGTGTGTTTCTATATATGTCTTTGTATTTTCTGGAGCAAGTGGGTTTTCTTTCTTATAACCAAAAAATCTCTAAGACACCAGTTCCATGAGAAATGAAATCTACCGGTGGCAGACTCCCATTGAAAATGCAGGGACCAGGAAAAATAATAAGTTGCAGTAATTCATATGTTCACCTGGAACAGTTCGAGTCCTACTTTTGCTAAGTCCATCTTGTCAGATCATCTACTAAGCCTCAAAGCTTAGATAATGGAGGCCCACTAGCTCTGTAGACTTGGAGACATCAAATAACCATACTGCTCTATATCTTCAAGTCTCGATTTCTTCTAAAAATAGGTGTATCCATCACATCACATTGTGTGTGTGTGTGTGGGGGGGGGATGGAATGGGATAATACCTAGAAAGTAGCTAAAACAGGCCTGAGTGTACAGTAGATGCTCCAGAGAGGATGCTCTATTCCTTTCTACAAAGTGAGACATACACACCTTTTCCCAGAGGTTAAACTATAACTTAACAGATTTTATGCAACAAAGTCAAAGAAGTGAGGAGAACAGAAATAAAGGATGTCAAACAGGTTTCTTTCCTGCAGTCCTTTTCAGAGCGCTTAAATGCTAGTGTGCATTGTGAACCTCTCAAACGGGGCGGGGGGAAGGGGGGTGGTAGACAGAGTTGCCACGTGTCACCTAAGGTTACAGAACCCTCTCACTCATGGAGCAACCATGGCCTGGTGTTCTACAGAACACACTCTGGCAAATTCTTGGCTCGGCCTGTCATTTTCAAACTGTGCTTCGTGGAGCGTGGTGGACCTAAGGGATAACTTTCAGGTGTTCTGCAAAGAGGATGTGGATGATGGTGTCCAAGTTGAATAAAGCTCCAATGCCTTCACCTCCACTGGGATATCTTCCCACCCTACATCATGAACTAAGGATTGGAGTTTATAAAATAAATACATAAAAGAGCCCGGCTGGTATGGGTCAGTGGTTGAGTGCTGACCCTTGAACCAGGAGGTCACAGTTCAATTCCTGGTCAGGGCACATGCCTAGGTTGTGGGCCTGATCCCCAGTAGGGGGCTTGCAGAAGGCAGCCCATTGATTATTATCTTATCATTGATGTTTCTATCTCTCTCCACCATATCACATTGTGGCGGGAATGATCTCTCTCCCTTCCTCTCTCTGAAGTCAATAAAAACATATTTTTTTAAAGAAAGAAAAGATGTACATATACTTAAAAAGCACTGACCTTTATCAGAGCTTACCAATTCAAAAGTCACTGGAAGAGGACACATTGACTATTCTTCCCATAGCCAAAAGAACAATGTTCCCATAGGATCCTCTTTTCCTAATTACCAAGTTTATTTTTATTCTAAAGCCAGGTTTACTGACCTATGATTTATAAACAATAAAGTTAGCCTTTTTGTGTTCACATAGAAATTTTGAAAGTATACAGTCATCTTATTTAAAATAGAGAATGCAGTCCAACCTCGGTTCTCAAACATCTCTTATCTTGAACAAGTTGGTTCTCCACTAAGTTGTTCATGGAAAAAAATGTCTCAGTAGTGCAACCAAACTTTGAATTTAGACCTGACAACCCTTTCATACTGACACCTCAGCATGACACAAAGCATCTCTCAGGCATCAAACAAAGGAGAGAATGCTTTTGTTGCTAAAGAAATTGACTAGCACAATTTTAAAACATAAAAAGGCCATCAAGAGTGGTGATGTTGTTAAGGATGTGAAAGAAATGAAGATCACAGGCAAGTGAAGAGGGAGAAAAACTGGTTGACTTGGATAAACAAAAAAGCAGTTCTTGATGACAGCATTTCTGTAACAGTGACACGTGAGAAAGCGAAGATGCTGCCTTCTGACCTGAAAGATTCACCCCTGGGAACATGTGTTGAAAGTGATATAGTTTAAGGCTAGTGAGGGGCGGTTGTATAAATTTAAGAAAAGAAGTGTTTGTTTATAGATTAAACAGGACATTAGACATGTACTGTATATAAGAAAGGTTAAAGGTGTGGGTTCCTATTGTTCCCATCCTTGTCAGCACTTGGTATTGCCAGTTTGATTTCTTAAGAAATTATTTCAGCATTCTAATAGATAGCTAGTGGTATCGCATTGTGATTTTAACTTGAATTTCCCTAATGACTAAAGATGTTAAGCATCTCTTCATGTACTTTTTTTTGGTCATCTCTATCTTTCTTGGTGAAGTATCTACTCAAATATTTTACCCATTCTTTTAGTAGGTTGTTTTCTTATTATAGTATTGAGTTTTGAGAGTCTTTTATAGATTCTCAATAGAAGTCCTTCATCGGATATTTATTTTGCAAATATTTTCTCTCAGTGTGTGGCTGGCTTATTCATTTTAACAGTATTTTCCAACGGGCAGAACTTTTTGATTTTGATGAGGCCCAACTTATAACTTTTAAAAATGAATTGTACTTGTGTTGTATCAAGGAAATGTTTACCCAACCCAAGGTTTTCTCCTATCCTAAGGCTTTTTGCTATTTTATTTCAGAAGTTTCACATTTAGATCTATGATACATCTTGAGTTAATTTTACATATGGTGCAAGATATAGACCAATGTTCATTTTGCATAAGGAAGTCCAATTATTCCAGCACCGTTTGTTGAAGAGACCATCCTCACTGCTGACTGGTTATTTATACCTCTTTCTTTAGCTATTTTTTAGCTATTTTCTGTAGCTGGCCTAGGGTTTACTGTATACATCTTTAAGTTATTGCAAATACGTATAATAAAAGACACAACACTAAAGCTCCAATTCTTCTCTAAGGTAGGCCTGTGTGCCTGGGCCTGAAGGGTGGGTTTTCTGGAAGTCCCTGTACCTACCAGTATTCCCTCTGACAGCCAAAGTCTGCCTTGCATCTGGGGTGGGTCTTAAGTGAGACCACTTTCCTGCCCCTCTCTGAGCAGATCACGATGGATGCTGGTATAAGATACAGTTCCCAGAACTCTTTCATTAACCAGATGAAAAAGGAATGTGTCCTTTTTCCTCCCCCAGCCTTAATGGGTCTTCACCCGTGCCCTAGGTGCTGCAGTGTGCCTCCCCTCTCCAAGCAGCTTAAGGCGTTTACTCGGTAGGGGTAGGGGGAGGGGTTCAGACAGGCTCCCACCCCCAACCCCCACATGGTCCTCCAGGTCTGCACTCCCAAAGAAGGCTCAGGATGGTCTATTGCAGCGGTTCTCAACCTGTGGGTCGAGACCCCTTTGGGGGTCGAATGACCTTTTCACAGAGGTCGCCTAAGACCATCGGAAAACATATATAATTACATATTGTTTCTGTGATTAATCACTATGTTTTAATTATGTTCAATTTGTAACAATGAAATTGGGGGTCACCACACATGAGGAACTGTATTAAAGGGTCGAGGCATTAGGAAGGTTAAGAACCACTGGTCTATTGTGAGCACCTTGTGGAAGTCCCTGTTAAGAATCCTGTGAGTGAGTGAGAGCTCCCATGGTGTCTATGGTTCCCAGTGGTTTCATATTCTCGTGCTGGTCTACACTCAATCTTGTGCAAGTCACTACAATGTTTGAGATAGCTCCTGGTGTTGCTTCCTCCCATGACCTGTCCTGGGAAACCTGTGCTCCCATCCCAACCCCCTTGGCGAGGACTGTGCTCCCTTGAAAATTGGGCTTGCTTGCCCTGTAGCTTCAACTCTCTCATGGATTTGAGAAAAGTTAGTTCATCTGCTTTTCCTTGTTGTTAGGGCAGGAATAATACTCTGTCCAGCTTTCCAGGGTGGAACGGGGCGGGGGGGGGGGGGGGACACACCCTCTCTACACAAAGGTTTTAAGCTTCCAGCAATATCCCCTCCTCTCTTACACACATACAGGATATAGACCAGATCAACAGGTTGCTTTAATATCCAACCAGTCATTTGCCAGACAATCAATAAGTATCGATTGATCTTCTTGAACTATTTGTTGATATATAAACACATGAATCTCATTTTTTATTCTTCAAATACGTTTTTCGGCTGGTAATTTATGCTTGTAATTCTTTTAATACTATTTAATGCTTGTGTCTCTTTGCTTTTGAAGTACAGTAAAAAAAAAAAAAAGCTTAGCACTTGTATTAGTTTCTTAGGGCTGCCATAGTATGGACATACTGACTACCACACACGAGCTGGCCTAATAGAACAGAAATTGATTCTTTCACAGTTCTGGAGACCAGTTGTCTGAAATCAAGGTGTAGGCAGTTTTGGTTGCTTTTAGAGGCTCCTGAGGGGTTCCCTGCCTCTCTCCTTGCTTCTGGTAGCTGCCAGCAATCCTTGGTGCCCCTTGGTTTGTAAATGCATCCCTCCAATCTCTGCCTCTCTCTTCACATCGTCTTCCTCACTTCCATGTCCTCTCCTCTTCTTATAAGGATGCTTATTGTGGGATTGAGGATCCCTACCCCAAATCCAGGATCATCTTGTTTGAGATCCTTTTTCCAAATAAAATCACCTTCATGAGTTCTGAACCTTAAGACTTAAACATATCTTTTTGGGGACCCACAGTACTAGCAATGTATGTTTGCTAGGTCACACATCTTGCATTGTTTTTATAGTTGTAAGTTTTGCATTCCACTGAGTCATTAAAAGGAGCCACCACAGAGCCATCATGATTTGAACAAATTAATCTGCATGCAGGGATTAAGAAGAACTGAATTCATAATTCATATCTTGGCTAATCCATTTACCAGTTGAGAGATCCTAGGTAAATTAACTAGGACTCTGTGCCTCACTTTTCCCATCTGTTAAATAAAAGTAACAGTACCTTCATTCTCTCAGTGCTGTCCTGAAGATTCAATTAAATGAGACCATGTAGGCAGAGCAGCGACATATACAAAGCTCTAATAAATGCTGATGCCCTTTCCCTTTGACCTCATATTGCTATTCATTAAATCCACAACCTCTTCCCACACGAATTGATTATGTAATGCCTCATGGCATTTTTCTGTTCATGCAAAAATGAAAGCAAGAACGAAGCCTGGATGGAGTCAGGAGAAATAGATTCTAACCCAAACGTCACTACCACCCAGCTGCTTACCTTGACTTACTTCTCTGGGCCTCAGTTTCCTTAAACACAAAACAAAGTTCTCCAAAGTTAATGGGCATCTCCAACTCCCTTACAACACCTCTGATACTGAATTTACATCTTGGCTATTAGAATACGTGTCAGGGAAACTTCCAGACTTTCTTTTTATTTATTCCAGACTTTCGCACCATTAGTGATGCATTGATCATCTCTTAACTCAGAGAGTAAAATCAACACAATCCAGAGATAAAAACGAGACCTCCATTTTCCAGGAAAGAAGACTTGGGTTTGGGGGCCAAGTGTACTAGTATACATGAATATGTGTGTGTTTTCTGCCAGGCTCAGTGGATAGTGTATTTAAGGCTTGTCTCTCCCAGAGGACCCAGCACCGCCCCAACCTCGCTCTCACACAGACCAGCGTTTACAGCCACTCCAAACCTCCCAAGTATGTATTTCATAAAAGCAAGACCTGGTTCAAATCCCCTGTAATGTCTCCAATGGGAAAGAATAGAGTCAATAATCAGGACTGTGTCTGTGTGTCATAAATTCCCCAACCCCCTATTCCCTCTCCCGGCTAGCACACGCAGGCGCACGCACACACACATAAACACAGCCATAAATATATACACTCCCATTTAATAGACTGGGGAATCAAATTACAGTTACAGTGTCATAAAGCTGACTAATCCACAGGGTGTGTGCAGAAGTCTGTGTGTGTGTGTGTGTGTGTGTGTGTGTGTGTGTGTGTGTGTAAGAGAGAGAGAGAGAGAGAGAGAGAGAGAGAGAGAGAGAGAGAGAGAGAGAGAGAGAGAGAGAGAGAGAGACTTACCAGCCTTCTTTACTTGAGGTCTTAAGTTCCCAAAATATGCATTCCTCTGTGACATTGAAGCAAGCTCTCCTCATAATTGTCCTAGAAGCCTCATACCTGACTTAGGGCTGGCTGATAATTTGCAAACCAAGTGCAACCTAAGAACTCAGGGCCCCTTCTTTGAAATGTATTAAGACTTTCAAAACAGCACCAGCAGAGCAAGAAACCTAGTGTGAGATGTCCTGCGTGCAAGGCCTGGTGCGATTGTGCAGGCCACACTCCAGGAAGCCATGAGCTAGGCAATAGCGAGCCTGGGTCAGAGCCTTGCAGCATACAGGATCTGTCACACTGAAATGTGGTGTGGACTTGGGTGGCATCGGGGAAACCAAGTGGTCTCTGGAATGAGGGCAGCCTGGTTTGAATCCTGCAAGGCCGCGTAACACTAAATAGTCACTTTGAACACTTCCAGTGGTGACAGGGCGACCCATTTCCCATAATGACTAGTGATATCAAATGCAATAAGACATATAATCCCCCTGGTCAAACCATGGCACACAGTAAGTGTTCACACTGTCTCTCCTTTGGGCACAGATCTGCATTATCTGTTCAAACAAACAAACAAAAAAGGTATTAAAAGCGAAGCCCTTGCAAGTAGTCATTTGGGGATTAGAGTCCAGGGGGATTTCTCAAGCTGCCCTCTCCTCTATCTCTGAAGGGGTTTCTCCCTTGGGTGGGAAGAGGTAGCCTTCTGAAAAGGCCCTCCCTTAGCATCGGAGTTTGGGCACTGACGTGAACATCAGTTGAGAGTGGAAATAAGTTGCGAGGGAAGAGGGGGCAAGGGAGAGAGAGAGGAAGAATGAAAAGTTGGGGGAAGTTTGAAGATGCCCCGGTGTGCTTTCTGGCCTGGGACTGGGAGCTTTTGGGCCGCAAGGTTCCTGGAGCCAGTGCTGGCTCCGCGGCTCCGATTGGACCGCCCTCGGCGGTTGCTACGTGGATGGACCAATGGCGCGCGAGAAGCGTCGGGCTCCTCCCCTTCTCTGGGTTGCAAGCTCCAGCGGGGGGTGTGGCTGCAGCGCCTCTCCCCCGGCCTTTTTTTTTTTTTTTTTTTTTTTTTTTTAAATAAGGAAGAGCCGGGACAGAGTTGGGGGCGCAGCCTGACCGGGACCCGACACCTCCCTGAGCCTCGCCCGGGAGGCTGGGCCTCTGAGAAGGTTCACCTGTCGGACTAGTTCCTCCTCTCCCGGCTCCCCGGGCCCTTCTGGCTTTGCACAGCCCGGAGGTGTAGGGCGGGACGCGCGGGTTGTTTTCTTTATTTATTTATTTTCTTTCCTGGGACATGTGTGTCTTTTATGTTTTAATAACTCTGTCAACTCGGTGAGCTTGAGCGAGAGCACCCGCTGCCTCCCTTGCCTCCCTTCTTCGCCCCTGTCCATAGCTAGCCTCTGAGTCACTTCCAAAAGCTGAATCCCTCCTGCCTCTGCTGCATCCCCCAACACACACACACACACACACACACACACACACACACACACACACAGCCTGGAGCATTGGCATTGGAGAACACGTTTTCTCGTTCCAAAATAGTCCTCGGTTTAGAATATGGAATTGCCCAGGAGACGAAGTTTCTGGGAGATAGGGAGAGAAGGGAGAGGTGTGCAGCAAGGGGTACTTTGGATTAATCAAAAACATCGTGAATACAGTCATATTACTAATAACTGTCATCTGCTGTACCAGACACTGTGCTAAGCAACCGCCATGCTGCATTCTTGCTTGTTATAGATGGGTAAACTGAGGCACAGAGCAGTGACATGCTTGCTCCGGGTCTACAGGTAGAAGCAGGACTCGAACCTGAGTATGCTCCGGCTCCAGAACCCTTGGTTCTGTCCATGTTCCTGTGTTGTTGCAGAACTCTAAGGTAGCCCATGTGTGGGGGTTCTTAGGTGCCCCATCTGGGCAGGTGTCTCAGTGGAGCCCATGTCCCACTCCAGGCTGCGCCCTGTCTCATGTGCCGCCAGCAATGCTCCCAATGAGCATGTTTATGAAGCCAGGCCTCTCCTAGCCCATCACAACACCTAATACTTGCATGTTATGTGGATCTTCCTCAAGGTTCTTCCTTCCAATTCACCTTGCTATGGCTTCACCACTGTGGTGGTCAGTCTGGCGGGCCAAATTGACCTACTTGCAGGTTCAATTGGGAGCAGAGAAGCAGTGCATCTGGCCCAAGGTCACACAGTAACAGTGGAGGACCCAAGAGTGGACCCTAAATTTCCCCTCCACTCCCTAGCTAGCTTTTCTGCTCTCCAAGAATGCCTATTACCTATAAATTATGAATTTAAAACACAACAACAAGATGTAGGGGTTGGAAAATGCAGAAGGGAAAAGAGGAGAGAGAGGGGGGGGGGGAGAAAAGTACGTGAGAAATGAAAGAAATGAAGTTTATTCTACTTTTTGTTTGAAGACGGCCTGAGAAGTGGGCCCTGAGCTGGGAGCAGAGTTGACTGGTGGAGGAGCATCTGCTGGCAAGGCTGGTTTCTACTTGGCAGAGGGCTGCCTCCCATCCTAGCCCTTGTTCTGAACCTGGCACCAGAAGGAAGCCTGTCTGTACTCAGTCTGCTGCTGCCTAATAGCTCAGCAGAAAAGCCCCAACTAGCCGTCCCTCTTCCATTTGCAGCAGGAGAGGACCTGGGCATACTCACATCTTTCCTAACAAAGAAGCCTAAGAGGTGTGTCTTTTCTGATGACTTGAAAGAGATGCGTTGGAACTTCATACCCAGTATTACCCAGCCAGTGAGAGCCTTTCTAGCTCCACCCAGCCCCAGACACTCCCTCCATCCCAGAAAGATAGCACTGTCTCCTTCCTTAAATCCCCTAGCTTAAAAAGCCTAGCGGAAACCCTGCTTCTAATCTTTCAGCATAAGGTTTATTTTCTAAAACGTTTCTTTAAAATCTATCGAAAATAAAATTGGGATTGGAGCAAATCAGATTATTGTGTTTGTAGAGGCTGATAAAATTACTGGCTGTTGTCCCAGTGTCCTCCTATCTTCTTAGGCAGCCCTGGCTTTTAAAAAATGTTTGCAAAGTAGCTTTCTTCCTGAACACTAACCTAAACCCCTCTTGTTTCAGCCTCCCCTCCCTCCTGAGCTTTGTCCAGTCAGCTACCTACACCGTACTTCGTCTCTCCTGCTTTCGGTATTCTTTTTAGCCAAGAGCCCTGCAAGTTCCCTTTCTCTCTTCCACAATAATTTCCTTGGAGTATGCTCTGCCTCTATGCTGGGCACTGGGGATTCCCACCCTCCTGTTATAGACAAGTGGGAGAAACACTATTTCCCAAACCCCATCAGACACTCAAACTTACTGTTATCCGTGTTACAAAGGAGACATGCATACATGACATAATCACAGAGCATGATAAAGGGGCTTCAAAGTCATTTGGAGCCATCAAAACAGTCTTCATGGATGAAGTGAGGGTTGAGCTGAGGTTCCATGGATGGACATAGTGCTGGGGATGAGAGTGGATAGGAAGGAGAACAGCATGGGCAAATGTCCTCTGTTGGGTCTGACAACCACGTTGTCAATCCACGGTTGTGGTTCAATCTATTTTCCATAGATGGGAAATTACTTTTCGTTGACACTGGTAAAAATCAGCTACTCTAAAAACATTGATCTTTCCCCTAAGACAGCGGTTCTCAACCTGTGGGTCGCGACCCCTTTGGCGGTCGAACGACCCTTTCACAGGGGTCGCCTAAGACCATCCTGCATATCAGATATTTACATTACGATTCATAACAGTAGCAACATTACAGTTATGAAGTAGCAACAAAAATAATTTTATGGTTGGGTCACAACATGAGGAACTGTATTTAAAGGGACAGAGGTAGAGAACCACTGCCCTAGAAAAGAAATTGAGAACATATGTTTGCCTGGTCTTGATAGGTGGGTGTATGGCTCAGCAAGGGGATAAAATCAAAACATTTTTCACTGCTTCCATAATCAGGGAGTGGGAACACCAGAGCCCTACCGAGTTCTGCCTTCACCGGTGTATCTTCTATTATTAAGAAATGTTAAACTTTCAGTGCCTGTGAACCGAAAGAGTTCAGATTCAAATGCCACCTGGGTTTGTTAAGTGCTGCATAGAAGCCTGGTATTTCCTAAGTATGACCCCCTGGGAAACCTTACAACAACTTTGGGAGATAGAACTTTTCAACCCCTTTTTGCAAATAAGAAAATCAAGGCTTAGGAAACCCTTGGGTCCTGACTCCCAGTGTGTGCCATGGATGCAAACTAGGGACTAGGATAAGGTATTCTTTGACAGTGCACAGAATGAATGTTTTATGTCACAGGCTCATGAAAGATCAAGTTTGGACAGTATTTCAGAGCAACTTTTTTTCTTGTTAATTCTTACACAGTGCTTGATCTGGAACATCCCTGACATGTCCCCCCTCAACTTGAATCTCTCCTCTAATACAGAATTCACTGCCTTTTTGATGAAGCCATGTTGAATGTCAAATCTTGATTATTCTAAAAAGCTCTCACCTTTAAGATTTCCAATCGCCCCAAACAGAAAACATTACCTTTTTAGGAAAGATACTAGTGGTCCTATGCACGAAATTTGTGCATGGGAGGGGTTGTCCTACAGACCAGCCTGCACCCTCTCCAATCTGGGACCCCTCAGGGGATGTCTGACTGCCGGTTTAGGCCCAATCCCTGTGGCAATCTGGGACTGCTGGCTCCTAACTGCTCACTTGCCTGCCTGCCTGATCATACCTAACCACTCTGCCTGCTGGCCTGATCAACCCCAACTGCCCCACCATTCTGGCCTGACCACCCCTAACTGCCCCCCTGCCAGTCTGATCACCCTCAACTTCCCCCACTGCTTACCTGATTGCCCCCAACTGCCCCCCTACCAGCCTGATCACTCTCAACTGCTCCCCCCCCCCCCGCCAGCCTGCTTGCCCGCAACTGCACCCCCTGCTGGCCTGATCGCCCCAAACTGCCCCCCTGCTGGCCTGATCGCCCCCAAGTGCCCCCACCCCCACCAGCCTGATTGCCCCTGACCATCTCAGCCTCGCCACAATGGCTTTGTCCAGAAGGATGCCTGGATGGTCTCCCAGAAGGTCTCCCGGTTTAATTAGCATATTACCCTTTTATTAGTATAGATTGATTGAATGTTTAAACAAAGGCAATAGGCATAAACAGAATCAGGTGTACTAACAGCAAAGCTCTTGACTTAGAGATGATACCAGCCCTGCACATAAAGGAAGAACCAAGACTAACTTCATAATGAAGATCATAATCTAAGTGTCCAAAGCCCTTGAGGGCTATGCTCCCAATGCTCCCTACAATCTCTCCTATGTTTATAGGAGCCTGAATTATGACATTAATGGAGTTGAGTCAATCATTCTACTCAATGCTCTTCCCTTGGAAACCCTTCTAGACTTCATACTATCAAAACGAGGCTCCTGGGTTCACTGTTCCCAGCCTTAGTGCTTGGATTGGTGATGAAGAGAACGGAGCTGCCATTTTTCAGAGCATCGGGGGGTCAGCTTTCCAACTCCACAGGCATCCTATATTCTTATTGTCTCTCCATTTGTGTGTTTCCCTGATAGTCATCTATTAGCTTGCACCTATCCTAAGTATCAATCATAGCAGCTTCGTCAGATAGCCTTTCTTAGTCCATCCATCCATCCATCTACCCATCTTTTCGACAACTATTAAGCTCCTACTATGGGAACACTGGGAGGAAGAAGTTAACAAAGCAGTTCTGTCCCTGCTTCCATGACATTTACAGTCTAGTGGAGGGAAAAAGACAATGTTTAAAGGACCAGTTGTGAAATGTCAAGTCCCATAATTATGCATGATTATATTTCCCCTTCAAAATATTCCCTCTGGCTTCTGGCACCTGGAACGGGACAGAGGGAAGAGAACATTGTCTCAGTCAGTTGCTAACACTGCTAATATTTTAGCACCTTCCCTGTTAATTTCCTGTAAGCACTGCTCATGCCCTGAAATTACTGTTGTTGTTTTCCTTCTTTACCAGTTGATGATCTGCCTTTACTCCATTAAAATGAAAGCTCCGTGAAGGCAGGTACTTTCTCTAGTTTGCTCCCCCTCTGAACCCCTGACACCACAAGAATTCCGGGAGTGGGAGTCCCGTCATATGTGTTGGGCCAATGAATGGACTTTTTCCTCAAACCCAAGTGAGGCAGGAATGCTAGAAGCATCTGCAAAAAAGTGAATAGAAGTTACAGGAGGCAATTTGATCCACCTGTACCTACTAGGAATGTCCATCTCCTGGCTTATGTTATTGTCACTCAAAGAGGCTCTAGTATGCTTCTTAGGAATCCTTTGGGGATTTGGACAGAAGACTCTTCTTTATTTTAGTAGTTTAATTACTGGTTAACAATTAAATCCAAGTTCAGAGATAACTTCTTGAATTTGCAACTGAAGAGCTTTTTTTTTTTTTCTTTTACTCTCTAACCACCTACCCCTCTCTCTTCCCAGAAATAGGTGCCAAACATAAAGCCCACATACTTAGCAGTTGGCTATGGGAGCACATGGTAATCTCTCACCTTGAACAAGGAAGGGAGAAATGGAAAATCTGATCCCCAGGTGGCTTTATAGGAACTGGAAAAAAAAAATGGAGATGCTGGCATTGTCCAGTGCTTATAATATTTTCCTTTTTTAAAACAATCATTATGTTTGTGCTTGCAGCATGCTTGGTAATCACTTCTGCTCGTCATTCTCTACATCAGCACATCGTTTTATCCATTTTGAGGAAGCTGCAGTGGAGGTCAAGGGTGGGTGAGGGCCTCTTTCTTGAGGCCCAGCACAGACAGCTCAACCCTGAAAGGGAGCGACTCCAGAATAGCCTCTTTTGTCCTTACTGATATTTCCTCTGAAGGTTAAGTTTGCCTCATGATGAATCGCAAAGGGGTATGCTCACATTTGAATGGGTTTTACCCTCAAAGAAAGGAGTAGCATCTCCAGGAAGTTGTTGGAAGGGAGGGCTGTGACCAGAGTACCAGCATCCACCCCATCTTTGTGGCCTGGCAGTGGCAATTAGAGATGTCGTCTCTCATCCCCTAATTGCAGACAAGGAGGGGGGCCGTGGGATGTCACTGGAGGAGACAGAAGATGGATAGCCCTGAGAGGTTCCTCTGTCCTATTGACTCAGACACACCCGTCTCTCTGTCTCACTGCCTGCATCACCTTCAATTTGGCCAGATGGACATCAAGGGGGAAATTTCGTCTGGACCAGGAGTCTTAAGACACTAGCAAGAAGAGCTGGCTCTTGGGGGAAATGAGGATGGGGCCATTAGAAGTTGGGAGCGGGGGCCATTAGGAAGCAGCAGGCCTATGTTGATGCACGGGGGATTTCTGCTCGATAATGGGAAATGTGAACACAGGTTAGTGCGGTGATTACAGCATCCTGGAGGGGGGCCCTGAGAGGCCAGGAATAGATTAAAACTCACTCAAGCAAAGGTTGGGGGAAGGGATGAAGGTCACCCCTTCAGCTTCTGGGGAAGGTATCCATGTGGTCAGAGATGTTCTACTCCACTGTGCAGACAGGAAGGGCCCTTTAGAATGTCACGCTGGGAAGTGGCACATACATATCCTCAGGCCTGGAAGAACTGGACCCGCAAATGGGGGTTAAATGAAATGCAAAAACCAGAACAGAACTCTAGTGGGCTTAGTAAAGGGTCTGCTACACCCTGGTGTGACAAGATGGCCCAATCTCCACCCTGCTTCTGGGGCAAATTAGCAGCATCCTTCTAGAAAACAGATTTCAAAAACACTCAAGTTAATTCTGAAAAAAAAAAAAGTTAGATATCCATGCAAAGATTTATAGGTAAGAAAGGGCACCCGTGTCATATTTATATTGGTGAAAAATGGAAAATAATCTAGATGACCAAGGACAGAGGAAATAGCTAAATCAATTGTACATTCCTACAATGGCACTTAGCAAACCTTTAAATATAAAATCATGTTAATGACATGGGAGAATGATTGTGGCATGTCGAGCCAAAAAAAAAAAAAAAATGCTGGTTACACTAAAAAAGTGGATAGGATTCAATCCCAATTCAAGATAGAGGAAGAATGTCCAAAAAAAAAAAAAATAGAACAGACTGTTAACGGTGGTTATCTCTATGATATTTTATATTCTTTTCAGAGTGTTCAATGCTTTTAAAAGTATCTATGCATTAAGATATATATATATATATGACTAATACATAGATTAGATACTCTCCCCTCTTTATTTTTCTTACCCTGCTTTATTCTTCTTCTCACCAATGTTCACTGTCTGACATCCTATAGATTTAGTTGCTTATCTGCTATGTGTTACTGTTGCTCCATCCTCTACAATATAAGCTTCCTGAGGGCAGAGACTGTGTTGTGTTCAGTGCCAAACCCCACTTCTATCCACTACCTCGCACACGGCCTTAGACAGAATTCGATAAATATCCATTGACTAAATCGATACACTCTCTTTGTAATCATAAAAATAAAGATTATTAAAATATAAAAAGAGAAAAAGTGTAATTGCAGAGAAGGTTGCCCCCCTCCCCCCGCCCCCGTCCCCCCGCCCCCTCCCCATTAACAAGCCATAAGAGCCTGTTAAATTAGGCAGATTAACAATGCAGAGTCCCCTGGCCCCACTGGATTTCTGAGTCACCAGGTCTAAGAATGAATCTGAGAATCTCAGTTTTAAAGGGTCACATGTAAATTTCAGATCCATTGCAATTAGCATTTCTAAAAACAAGTAGAGAAGACTGTAGCCTTTTTTAAATCAAGGCCCAAACTTTGCAACCTTCCATGTCTTGTACTCCAGGATTGTCCTTTTGACTAGGGTGATGTCGAAGAGTGTGGCCTTGTGGAAGATTACAGACATTTGCCACGTAATAGCTAAGCTCCCTCCAAATACTGCCACTGACAAAGCCTTGACATGCCAAGACTGTCTTGGAGGCCTGTGGTTAACCACTGAATAGTCCTCAATGTCTACTTCTCAAAATGGATTCATGCATGTGCCTTTTTAATTTACACAAATGATCTAATGGAAATCTAAATCATAGAAAGAAAAGAGCTGTCCCTAATTTCACCCCTCCCCACAAATTAATCTTTTTCCCTACTTCTCCATATTTCTCCCTTCCGGCCCTTAAATATTTAAATTTTACAAATTCATAATCATTACATTGATATGTTTCCAAGATACAGCTCTTTTAATTTCATGATCAATATCTTTCCCACTTTCCCTTTCCTGCTGTTCCGCCCACACTATAGAATTTCTTTCTTTGTAATAATTAATTCTTACCCTTTCTGTGAGGCTTTGCAGCTCTCAAAGTATTTTCATGCCCATTATCTTATTAACAGAACCAGATTCATTTATTTAGATAAGAGCTTTGTTCTTTCTCGTGAAAACTATCTCAGTGGGGACTTACCCAGCAACATGCTTAAAGCATGGGCTACGTAACTGGAGCGACCCAAATTCAATTGCTGCCACTTAATAGCAGTAAATTCAGACAATTAATGGAACCTCCCATTGTCTTTTTCTCTTATTTATACAATGTAGGTATAATCGCAGTACCAGTCCATAGTGTGACCATAAGGATGAAATATGATAGTCAGTTATAAAATACTCAACACAGTGCTGGTATACTAGTAGAGTAAGGGTTCCAGTAATGGCAGTTATTATTGTCATTATCGTTGCTATTAAATATATTAGATAAAGGCTTTTCATGACTACAGGAAGTGGGAGGAAGCCAACTCCATGTGACTTGACCTAACCCCCAAATCTAACTCAATCCAATCCACAGTTTTCAACCCAGAATAGAAAAGAGAAAGACACATTTTGTGCAATGCCCAGCACTGATTTTCTGTCTAATGGGGAAATTAAAATTCTGTGTTACTGGGTATCTTCTCATGGGACAGAAAGGTAATTTCTGAGATTTTAACCCCCTGAAACCCAAAATTTTCATAGTTTATAAATATTTGGAACCTACTTCTCTTGGGATGGGATATTTTTAGGCTGGGGTGGAGATGAGGCTATGGAGGGGAGGGGGTTGCTCACTACCAAACTTCCCATGGGGAAGCAAGTTCTTGCAGGTCTCGGCAAACTCGGTTGTTTCCAAGAGTTCAGTCTCAGGTAAGCTTTGGACAAACACCTGAGGCTCTGAGAGGCTTAATTGAAATGAGCCTGAACTTAAATGTTTTATGAGGTACGCCCATCGATAACTTTCTTGGCCAAGTTTTAGTGGGCCTTGTAAATACGCTCCTGTTGGCGCCTTAGAAGCTCAAGTCTTCACTGTGGATACTTGGTTTGGTTTCACCTCCCCAGATCTCCGGGAGCTGCAGCCCACTCTTGCCCATCAATGAGCACACTGCCATCTGCAGCCTCCTGTCAGCTCAGCCTGGCAGCCATTTCTCTTGGTACAACTTGTTTTGAAGTTCCAGAAAAGCCAGACCTCACCTTTCCCTTAGCCAAGTCCTCCAGGCTGGGACCAAAGTCTCTCTCATACATAACAAGGGAACACCTAATCCTAGCACCTTGCCAAGCTCCCATATGAATTGGGAGGAACACAGAGCCTGTCCTGGGAAAGGAGATGTAAGTTACCCCGGCTGGATGGACCACATGGGGTGAATTGAGAGAGGAGCCAATTAGTCTACCAAAATTTGCCACCTTTTATGGTTTGAACAAGCTTCCGCCCACCCAAGTTCAGAATCATCTTGGAAACCTTTCTTCAGCTGCCACCCTCCACCCCCCAATCTCCAGAATGTAAATCCCTCAGGGTCTCATTTATTTTCTCTTCATATCAAGAATCTTTACATACATATTGCAAAAATATTATTAGACAACTCCTACCCTGAAAGCTTGAGTGGAACAATATCTTAAGAGTCCATGTAATTTTCAAAATGTTCTTTGGGCCAACAGGAAATGAGCTGAAAAGACACAAGTCAAATATGAGGCCCACATTCATGTTATCCTTCAGAATGTTCTGGATCAGTCACACCCCAGTCAGGTAGAAAAGCCAAAGCGAGGGAGCTCAATGGCAAAAGTTTGCTATGCACACCATATTACAAAGGTGTTGATGAAAGGCAAATGGGGTATGAGGAAGCAAACAGGAGATTAGCAATGGCTGAGATCTTCTATCACAGCGGTCGGCAAACTGCGGCTCTTTGGCCCCTTGAGTGTGGCCACGAAGTTTCAATCACACTGTATGTGCGCGCCCACATGTGGTATTTTGTGGAAGAGCCACACTCAAGGGGCCGCAGTTTGCCGACCACTGTTCTATCACAAACTAAATATTGAAAATTCAACCCTAACCAGTTTGGCTCATTAGCTAGAGTGTTGGTCCTCGGACTGAAGGGGCCTGGGTTTGATTCAAGGACACATACCTTGGTTGCAGGCTCCATCCCTGGCCCTGTTCAGGGCATGTGCAGGAGGCAACCAATCAATGTGTCTCTCTCACATCGATGTTTCTCTCTCTCTCTGTCTCTCCCCCTCCCTTCCACTCTCTCTAAAAATCAATGGAAAAATATCCTCGGTGAGGATTAACCAAAACAAGCAAACAAACAAAAACCCGGAAAAGTCAGAAAGCTATCATTATTTTAGTGCAAACACCTACATTTTCACATACATTATCCTGTGTCATCTCTCTCCTCCCAGTTTCATGTTATCAGAGATGCTTTATTTTCTACTGTTAATATCTAGCACATGTTGTAAAGTCTCCGTGGATGTTTTTGATTCGAGAAAGAAAGAAGCGCAGGTCTATCAGGGGCGCATCTTTAAAAGGAAGGGTGGCGGGAGCCTAGGTGGCGGGCAGACTCCTTCCCTGCACTGACGTAAGGGCTCCATGAGACATGGGGTTTAAATATGCCCTGGAAGTGTCAGGCCCAGACAAACACGTGCATTGTCAGTTTTCTTTGTGCTGTGTGTGCCAGTAAAACAGTCCAACATCTTCTCTTCAGGGTAATGTTGGCACATGTCAAAGGCATTAATACTCCTATTGGAATGACTCATTTGGATGGATAGTCGAGTCTGAAAGATGAGACCAGAGGAGTGGGAGAAGCCCTTACAATTGTTCATGTTATTAGGAGCAGCACATGCTTTGGGGTGTTTGTGTTTTAAAAAGAGCAGTCATGGTATTACTGCTGTTGTATAGTAATTCGATTCCTCCATCATGGTGGTTGTAATTTGTACGCTGCATTAGCTTCACCAGCTGAGAAGTCTGAATGAAGTCCCCGAACCAGGGGGTTGGACATGAGTGAGGCCTCCCCTGCTGGCTGTGTATCAGGAGTGCTGGCACCTGAGTCTTCAGCGTCTGCCTTGGCCACTGCTTCCTCTTCCTCTCTCTTGTGCTTCCCAAGACTCCTGTTCACCCTCCTTAGGCGGATGCTGATACCACCCTCTGGCTTCTGGGTCCGGTTCAGGGGTGCTGTCCTCCCTTCGGAGTCTCCTGTCTACACAGTTAGAACTTTGTCATTATTGCTGCTGCTTGTTTTTGCTTCGTTCTGTTTGGGGGAAGATTGGACTGTAGTTTTGGCTATAAATGAAGTGAAACAAGACTCTATCCATGGAAACAGAATGTGACCCTGTTTAGAGCCACAGGCCCAGTCCCTTCTTTATGAGGCCTCCACAGAGCGGCCCTGACATTCCCCTCTGGGGGGTGACAGCAAGCGTGTCTCACTCCCAGTGTCCATGCCTGACCACCATGGGACCCAGGCCAACTTTTCATCTCTGTCCTAGTGTTGACCTCAACCCAGGAAGATGGGCAATTTCACATCTCCATCCTCATCCTCCCACCCACACCTAACCCCAAATAAGTGACCACAAAGCAGTAGTTTGACACCCAGGCAAATCTCCAAGCCTGAGTCACTGAATATTCAAGAACTCTTCCCACAGGTTACCAACATGGTGGTCTAGGGTGGTCTCCTCTCTGTTTTTCTCAGTGGCTCCCTCAAGATAAGAAGACCACGCACCTAGCAGTCCTCCTCTGTTTCATACCCTTTAATAGAAATATAAGCCACATTCATAAGCACAGCTCAGACAGAATCTCTGTGGAAAAAGAAGTATTTCAGCCCCTGCTCCCTAACAAAAATATTAAAGATAGAAGAACTATGGTTCAATCAAACATTCCATTTTAAGGTACCAAACTTTTCATTCTAAATCTGTCTTCAGCTTCCGGGTTCTTCACAGGATTTCCTCAAGAACACTGGTGGTGCTTGTTTTACTTATATACCACTGAAAGGTCCCTCCAGCTCATTTTTCTCAGACAAGGTAATAGTACCCAATAGGGTAGTCATGTCTTTACCAGAAAAAAATGCTTACAGATTTGAAGTGATAGATTTTTCCAGCTTTGACAAAACCTACAAAGGATTTCAAAGGCAAAATTGACATTATGACACTATTATTTTTCATGTTTGGTGGCTTTTCCAGCACATGCAGACCTTGCTCTGGAGTGAGGCCTCATGGCCATATTCCCTCTCTCCACTCTTCCACCACCCATTCCATGCCCCCAAAGTCCCACCCATATGCACACACATTGCAAGGAAGGCCCCTGCAAACAAGAATTAATTTAGACCAGTTGTCTTCCCTCTGTTGCTCCAGACCAACATTCCTCTAGAACAGTGGTTCTCAACCATCCTAATGCCCTGACCCTTTAATACAGTTCCTCATGTTGTGGTGACCCCAAACCATAAAATTATTTTCGTTGCTACCTCATAACTGTAATTTTGCTACTGTTATGAATCACAATGTAAATATCTGATATGCGGGATGTATTTTCATTGTTACAAATTGAACATAATTAAAGCATAGTGATTAATCACAAAAACAATATGTAATTATATATGTGTTTTCTGATGGTCTTAGGCAACCCCTGTGAAAGGGTCGTTCGACCCCCAAAGGGGTTGCGACCCACAGGTTGAGAACTGCTGCTCTGGAACATCTAATCACCCATGTGAGCAGAAGTTGCAAATCAACCTCTCAAGACTGGAACATTCTCTCTTGTGACATTTGATGTGGCTTTCATACTTGAATCCACTGGGGGGTTTTTGACAGTGTTGCTTTTCTCTTCCGTTTACAGCATCACCGCTACCTATGGCACCTCTCCCAATAGAGGTCACAAGGGCTTTCCCTTGATCCTCAGTTTCAGTTACTTTGCAGATAACTGTCTACCTCTTGGACACCCTGCAACCCCACTGAAATCTATATGTGCCATGTAACTTATATGAGAAGTCAAGCCATACTGAGGAAATCTCAAGGCAGAGTTTGGAACTCTATCATCAGTTCATTGAGGAAGGCAGCCAAGAACAGACAACTTCAAATTAACTTCTTTCCTCCTCCCTCCCTTCCTCATTTCCTTCCTTCCTTCCTTCTTTCCTTCCTTCCTTCCTTCCTTCCTTCCTTCCTTCACTCCTTCACTCCTTTCCCTCTCTCTCTCCTTCCTTCCTTTCATTCTTTTTATTCCTCCTTTTTTAATTCCTTTTTTTTCTTTTTTTTTTTAAATATATTTTATTGATTTTTTACAGAGAGGAAGGGAGAGAGATAGAGAGTTAGAAACATCGATGAGAGAGAACCATCGATCAGCTGCCTCCTGCACATCTCCTACTGGGGATGTGCCCGCAACCCAGGTACATGCCCTTGACCGGAATCGAACCTGGGACCTTTCAGTCCGCAAGCTGACGCTCTATCCACTGAGCCAAACCAGTTTCGGCTTAATTCCTTTTTAAAATTTTCTTCTACCTGTGTTGAAATTTATCTGACCATCTCTAACTCCTTTAAAAACTGAATCTATGACCATCTTTTACCTAAGAACACAAAAATTGATCTTCTCATGAAAATGAAGGCATCCGCGACTCTCTTCCTGAGCTTCTCCTACTGCCAGATTTCTTTCCCTTTTTTTCTGTCCCCTAACAACCTGTGTCTAGTTTAGAGGAAACCTTCTGACCTCCCTCTACAATGTGTCCTCTCTTTCCTGTAAACTCAAGATATCAAAGGCCTTTCTAGATAGAAGGATCATTTCCCCCGGAGTGTGCCTGTTGCCTTTGCATATTCCAAATGTCCCCGTTAACGCTTAAAAGTGTCCTGGTCTTCTCATAAATTATACAGTTGTCTTTACTCCTAAAGATCCTAAGAGATCTTTAAACATGGTTCAGACCCCAATTTCATGGCTTCTGACAGGAGATCACAGCCCTCCCCAAGCTTTTCCAGGGGTTTGGTCCCTCATGCTTCTCTATGGCTTCCTGGATGCTTTGCTTTTCTCTGACATCAAAGTAGATAGAGAATTCAGCTTTCATTGATTGAGTCAAAAATCCACTCACTAATTATGTGAGCGTTTTAGTATACTTTATTTAAATTTTGGGAGAGTGCTGGAAATGCCACAGTGTGGTGTGTGAACCCCCATTGCCCTCAACCTTATTGGTTCTACTCCTACTTCAGCCCCTCATTCTCCCTTATCTCCCCTCCACTGCTGAGCAATAAACACATTCCTCTCCCCTGCCCCCTGCAGAGCCCAGCTGATCCTATCAAGGTCTCTGAAGCCTCTGTTTATATCCCAAGTACTTGTCAAGGAAGTTTTCTAAATAAATATCTTGTTCTTCAGGAAAGTCTGATGAATACAGTTTTTGCATGTAATTAAACCTAACTGCATTTGATTTAATTGTCCTTATCTTGATTCTCACTGACATGTGGACAAAAGTAAACTTTGGCAGAAAACATGGGAGAAAATAAGAAGATGAAATCACAAAAGAAATGAAACACATGGGAAGGGGAGAGGAGAGGAGAGGGAGAAGGAGAAAGAAGGGAGGAGCCTTTGGCACCAGAGTTTAAGATGCTATCCCTCCTGAACAGTGGTTTAAAAACTTTCCCGTGAGTGGGTGTTCCTGGGAGTGTTGTCAAAGGGTTAGATTTGTGGAGTCTCACTCCCAAAGGCCTTGACCTTGTTAAGGTCTACATGACCACACTTTGAACTCCTCTAGAACATGCTTCAGCTTAAGAAAGATGATATAAAACAAAATGTAGCTAAATTGGGGAGTATTCGCATTATTTTTCTTTTTACCAATTGATTTGAACTATGCAGAGATCATTCTGCCAGCTTGGATATCTCATTTTGGCCGGAGAATCTGAAGTCATCTGAAGTGGCACAAATAATGAATGCAGCATGACACTCTCCAGGCCTTTTTCAAATCCAACTTTAGCTTAAACAGTATACACATTAGCCTTATCCAGAACCTTTGCAGACAGATGCAAAGTCAGGTCACCCAGGACAGTGCTGGCCAGAGTGTTGGGACATTTACTGGTCTTCTTTTAAAGAATATGTCAGAAAAGTCATGAAATAATACAAGGAAAGGGCCTAGTACTTTGTCTGGGACCAAATATTCTAATGAAAAGGACAGTGATTTACCTGTTGGAGACAAAATGCTGAGCTCCCCACCATGTGTTATCCATAGTACTTAGTCAATGTCTTAACTATAAGAAATGTGCCTAAACCAAGTGGTGAGCCAAAACCAGAGTCCCGAAAACCAGGTGACATTCACAACGGCTTTATCTGTTTTAAAGCTGCCATCACAAAGGCTATATGTGACCCTTGCTTTACTTTTATTCCTTCCCAATTGTTATTCAGGTAATTGTCCCAGCCTTCCCTCCTTCCCTCCCTCCCCGATCCCACCCCAATGCTTATCGTATTTCTGGCCACTTGCCTTTTTCAATGACAGAGATGTGCCTGACTGGAGCAGGCCATGCAGGCAATCAGAGCTCTCCAGTCAGATACCAGGGACAGAAGATAATACCCTCAGTCTTATGGTCTTAGTACGTTCAGGATGCTATAACAAAAATAGCATAAATGGGGTAGTTTAAGCAACAAATATTTATTTCTCACAGTTCTAGGGTGGAAGCCCAAGATCAAGGAGCCAGCAGATTCGGTGTCTGGTGAGCAATTGCCTCCTGGATCCTGTATAGCCAGCTGTGTCCGCATATGACAGAAAGGGCAAGAGAGCTCTCTGGGGTTTCTTTCACAAGGGCACTAATCCCGTTCATAAGGTCTCCACCTTCCCAAACCTCCACCTCCTAATACCGTCACATCAGTAATTAGGTTTCCACATATACATTTGAGGGGGACACAAACACTCAGGGCATAGCACCCTTAAAACTCAAAGGGCTGCCACATGGGCGTCAGAACAGGATGAGAAAAGAAACCCCACAATAGAGAGCCTGTATGAAATGGCATTCAATGCATATTGCACACATCTTTAAGAAGGCTCTTCAAGTTGACACTTCCTGTTCTGCCATCTTGCTGTTGATTTTGATCATAGCCCCATTTCAATGTCTTTTTCAGAAACTCTGCATTCTTAGGTTCCCCATCTTGGTTTCTACTTGGAGATGGATGCTGCCCCATATTCTTCTACATATGTACCCATCAAGGAGAAAAATGTATACCCTTCAGCCAGAAAACTACATTCTCTTTTCAGGAAAACCCAAAAAACTCTAGAGCATTGTGAAAGGTTTTCCACTGTGCTATATTCTCTACATTTTGGTCAAGGCCCCTGCAGGTCAATCACCTTACTTCCCCAGGAATTAGAGCATTTTGTAAGACCTTCATGAGGGTCCTCAGTCTTCATTCTCAAGCAAGGTATGAAAGCAATCATCCACTTTCACCTTTTTTAGTTAATAAATTCAGCCATTGTTGTTTATGTAAAGGAGTTGAGTGTCTTATTGAAGGCCAACCAATGACTTTGTGACATCAGATATAGATGGATAGTTCAGTAAAGGACCCGTATCCAATCTTGCTTTCCTGATACTGAAAACAAGTTTGGGCCAGATCTACTTCACAGAAATCTTGCTAATTCAGGGCCACTGGGCTGATGATTTCATCATCTTCCATGCAGATATTACCTTTCAAAATCCCTAAGCAACAGTATGAGAATACTTATTGTTGAGTTCCATAATTCATTGCACATACATTAGTAATCACAGGGGGAAACAAAATTACTTCTGGTGTGAACCTAGCATGGTGTGCTTAAAATAGATGGCAGCAGAATGATGTATTTTTTCAGAGAGATTGTCACATTGGCTTGCTCTACAGCTGGTTGATGAATGTAATTTAACCCGTTTCAGCATTTTTGAGGTTGATTCAGAGGGCTCAACATGGACATATTCTTATGATACAGACCTACCCCTTGGCCAGGGACACAGAAAACCCACCGCCAGCCTCTATCATATTGCTTAACTTCCTTCAATATGGTAGCCTAACGTGACACATCTGCAATTAAAGGGTGATGTCGGTTGACACAGTGCCGCCAAGGCCAGTTAAACATTGTTCCTTAGAAAATAAGAGCAGGATTCAATCCTGAAAATATTGGTAGTGGTCCAGGCACTGAGTCATTTGGCTCTCTCGAAGCGTCTAAGCTAGCTAGAACATGTCAGAAAGCGCAAGCTCCCTTCACACCGTGGAAGCAGGAAAGCAAGAAGCAGGAAAATGTAATTTGAAAATAATGCAGTGCTCCAGGGATCAACTGTTTCCCTCACAACTTAGGTCTAATCTTATTCATGGATGTTAACCCCTTTCACTGAAGCTCACCAACTGTGCCGGGTAGGGAAACAAGAGAAGCCCATTTATATTACTTTGACATTCAACACATTTTTGGGTATCTGAATATTTTTTTTTCTCTTTTGCCTCTTGCAAAAGAGCTGGGAATTGAAAGATTAAATCTAATTTAATTTATGGGAACCTCCCATTTTGATAGGAATACTTGGCATGTAATATATATTTGTTTTTTTAAAATGCCTTCATGAAAATCCAAAAATGTACCCAAGTGACTTTTGTACTCATGTTTGCACCATGACAATTTTACACAAAAATAGAACTATCCAGTGGAGAAGAGAGAGACAATATGGCTGCTCTTTAGAAGAAAAAATATAATTATGTGTCTTCATTACTTTTCTATTGCTGTTGTGGCAAAGTTGGCTTAAAACAACACAAATTCATCATCACTTTACAGTTTTGTAGATCAGAATTTTGATGGTCTCACTAGGTTAACATCAAAGTGTCAGGATTGCATTCCTTTGGAAACTCTCAGTGAGAATCCTTTTTCCTGTTTTTTTAGCTTCTAGAGGCCCCCTGCATTCCTTGGCTTGTGGCCCCTTCCTCCATCTTTAAGGCCAGCAGTGGCGGGTTGAAGTCTGTTACATCACATCACTTTAATGTCCTCTTCTGCATCTCTCTTCCACTTTCAAAGTCCTTTGTGTTACATTGGGCCCACCCAGAAAATCCAAGATACTCTCTCTATTTTGAGGTCAGCTGATTAGGAACCATCAGCAACATTAATTCCCATTTCCCATTCAAGATAATATAGTCACAGGTTCTAGGCATTAGAACATGGCATCTTTGGAAAGCCATTATTCTTTCCACTACAATTTCTGATTTATTCCGTAAAATTCACCAAGTAAACTCCAAATGCAAATGAATCCTTCCCCATCTGTTTTTCTACCAAAGAAAAACAACTGATTTGACTTCTTACAACAATTATATAAGTGAATGTGGAGTTATAAATTTATAGTAGAAGAAGAAAGGTGTGTTTTTTAAAATGCATTTTATTTAAGAGCCAAAGATCCTTAACTAAAAATTTGCAGAAAGTACTGCTATAAACAGATGACTAGTACACTTACATAGCATCAGGTTAATTTAAATTCAATTTAACTTAAATATTTATTAGGAGTGAAAGCAAACATAAATGTTGAAAACTCAGATCCTTATTTCTCAACTGTCTTCTCATTTTCCCACAATATATTTCTGGCTGTTTGGAGGCAATTTCCTAGATTTTATTAACCGGTAACAGAAGGGGTTTATAGCTAAATTCATTCCAGAGAATAACTCATTTGTTACACATTGTTGCAACTTGCAGAGCAAAGGGGTTAAGGGGAAAAAGCATGAACTCAGAAAACTTTGTTGCCTGGAGCTGAAATAATTTAGATAAAGATGGTCACCTCAAGAGATATAGGGACATGATCCATGAGCAATATGTTGCCTTCCTGTGCTAAAAATTTTAAATAAACAGAATTTATACATTCAAAATATTTATAAACACCTATTCCATGCTTAGAAACCGAGGGCATAGGATGGAAAAGGCAGGCAGGATGCCCTCCCTTGTGAAGTTTATATTCCTATAAGGAGAGAAGGAGAGTGAGCAGAAATGTAGATACTTAACATAATTTAAAGTGTGTAATAGGACACACACACACACACACACACACACACACACCCCAAAGTAGATGGTGCACACTGAATAATTAAGGAGAATTTCATAAAGAACTATTTACAATGGTAGTGGCTGGGCAGGTTCAAGCTGAACCAATGTGTTCAGCAGGGAGGACACAGGAATATTAATACTCTGATTGTACGTCCTCCTGCCTCTGACTACCTGTAAGAACCTCCCATGACTAAATCCAGGGAGCTCACTACTGTAGTCCATAAAGATCAACCTCCCTGAGCATAGAAGAGGGTGGAGAAGGTGGGGACTGGGCCTAGAGGAGCAAACTCAAACCTTCCAGCACCTTCTCCTATGTAACAATGCTTTGAAGTGGTGAAATGGGTGTGTTTGGGCATAGGATGGGGCATGGGATTTACTAGTATTTTAGTGTTCAAGGAAGATCTCTCCTGGGAAAGTACATTTGAGCAATGACCACGTAAGTCGAAGACACTGATGCATGAAACCGGGGCAGATGGTTCTTGGCAGAAAGAGCCAAGTGCAAGTAAGTGCAAAGGGCCTGGGGTAGGAATAAATTGGGTGAGCTGTAAAGGGAAAGTTCAGTGAGGCTGTAACAGAGTTGGATAGGAGGCGAGTGGCAGGAGATGGATTTAGAGAGATAGGTGGGAGCTACTTTATTGAAAGCCTTAACTTGGGTTAGATTTCCACAGAAGAAAACACTGAGGTGGGGGTTTGAGTGCAAACAGCTATTAGGAAAGGGATTCCAGGAGGCATGGGAAAGGGAGTACGGAAGTGATAAGGGGAGGGAAGGATTCCAATAAAGGCGGTGTTATTGGCCTACCACACAGGCGAGGGGGGCTTGGCCCCCTGGGACTTCCTGTGAGCTGCTTACTCATCACCTCCCACCATGGTTTCCTGTGGACTGCTCCAGGGGTGTCACTCTCTGGCTCTTCTGGAGAAGAGAGAATCATCAGGTGAGGAGGTGGGGGTGTTTACAGTAAGATACAGCCAGGAGGAGGAGGTGTGCTCTGGAAGGGTGCATTGGGTGACTGGGGTAGGGCACCCTCAGAGTCTGGAAATGGTCTAAAATAATTTGGATTTTTTAAAACTGGGATGGGAAACCATCAACGGTGATAAATTATTCACGTTTTATCTCTAACTGGACCAAGTGGTTAGATAATAGGAGTACAAATGGGTTCTTTTTTAAAATTGAGATATAACTCACATACCATAAAATGTTCTTTAAAATGTACTGTTCTGTAGATTTGAGTGTATTCACAGAATTGTGCAACCATCACCACTACCTAATCTGGGTACATTCTCATCACCCTAAAAAGAAACCCCATGGCCATTAGTAGCCATTCCCCGGGAGTGGGTTGATAAATGGTGATGTGGAGAGCTGGCTGATGATGACCTCAGTGTCCATAGCAGAAAATCTCAGTGGGAAGGAAAGAGCATTGGCTCCCCAGTCACATACACCCTTGGATTACTCGTCCGTGGGCAAGTCACTTCTCTCTCTGACCTCAGTGTTTTTAGCTATAAAACAGAGGCAGCAGTGCGATGACTTCCGGAGGCCCACAGTCAGCCCTCTTACACATTGTGTACTGTAGTCATCACGAGTTAGAGGCAAGTGTGGGTCAGTGGGTTGTTCACTTTGGATAGGAAAGACAACCATGTGACAGTGCAAAGCCTGGTACTTGGAAATAATGTGCAAGAGTTAGAAACATAAGCAAAACCCGAAGTTAGAAGAAAAGTTTTGGTGTTGAGGCAGGAAATAAAGCTGCTGAGAAGGATTAGTTGGGCGTGTTGTTTGGAGAGATGTCTTCCAGCTGAGCCGAGAGAGACAGAGAGAAATACAGAGACAGAGAGAGGGGTCAATTAATTGATTGGCATGTGACCATTCATAGTATTCTGTTATGATCCTTTCTATTTCTGTAAAGTCAGTAGTGCTTTCATTTCTGAGGTTAGAAATTTGAATCTTCTCTCTTTTTTCCTTCTTGGTTAGTTTAGCTAAAGGTATGTCAATTTTGTTGATCTTTAAAAAAACAAACAGCTTTTGGTTTCATTGGTCAGGGTTCATTGGTCATGATATCGTCTAGTTTGGGTCCATTTATACTGGTCTCTGTAAGTAGAGATGTGTTCTTATTCTGAGTTTTAAAAGTGATGGTTCTCAGAAGGTTAAAGAATTGAACAAAAAACAAAACAAAACACAAAACAAAACAAAAACCCCACATATATATAACACATAGACACAGACAACAGTGTGGTAATAGCCAGAGGGAAAGGGGGGAAGGGGTAGGTGGAGGTGGCCAAAGCGGGAGTAAACGGGGCAGAAAGAGACTTTTCTTTGGGGGGTGGGTGCGTGATGCAGTGCACAGATGGTGGTTTGTTGATTTGTACAGTTGAAACCTGTGTGGTTTTTTGAACCAATGTCACCCCAATAAATTCAATTAAAAAATAACTATGATAATTGTATCACATGTATGAGGTATTTTAATATAAAAACTGCGAATTCCCTTTAAAAATTATGGTTCTCTTTGTATTTGATGACTGAATTTATGTGCGTATTGACTTACACAGAAAATTCTCTCCCTTTGGGTTAAGTAGAGTTGGCTATGTTCTGAAAGGTGCAGCCTTGGGCTGGTGGTAATAAAGGAAAATTATTGCCAAGAATACCAAAATTTCTTGCAAACATTTTAGTGCTTAGCTTCTCTGTCAAAACCAAGTTAAACCAAATATAAATCTCCAAATGTAAATATTCCTTTATTCTTCAATGCTTTCTCAATATTTGTCCTCTGCATACAGAGGATACACATGCAATCCTTTTTTCTTATAAGACCCACCTCATCTCACCTCGTATCCCCACAGAAGTCTCTCTGTGTGAGGTGAAGGTAGAAAAGAAATCCTATCAGATAGCTATGCAGACGTTCTCTTTTCCAGAGCTGAGACTTCACATAGTCTGTTTCCTCTCCTTTCATGGCCTGCCTGCCCTACCATCTAGCCAACTCCTATATATCCATTGACATCTCTCAGAACAAAAAAGAATAAAAACTAGTAGACTTGTTTTATAAAAAGAATCGTTATAAAGAGCATGAATTGAATGGACCTTGATCTGTTCATTAGAAAAAAAACAACAACAACATGGTCTTATGCAGAAGGTAGGTTAGTCATGCATGAGGGATAGGATGGTCTGGGCAAAGGTTTAGTGGCAGGAAAAGATGGACTGAGAGCAGGGCATCACAAAACAGCTGAAGATATAAACTTAAAGTCTAAAATAACCTTTACCTCCCTGACAGATATACATTCATGTGTGCATGGACGTGTGCATAGGCACACGTACACATGCAGACACACGGAGGCCTTCCTTTTGGTCCCACAAACACATATCAGCATATTTGACTTCTGGCCCTTTTTATTACATTTTCCTCCAATGAAAATGAAAATGAAAGCAAAATAGAAGGACCTGCAGTCTTTATCTTTGGGGATCCAATGGAGACTCTCTGGACATCCCATGACAGAAATCAGGGGTAAATGACGCTCGTCCTGAGCTTTGTATTTGCAGAATTGATTCCTACATTTCATGTGTGTCTGTGTATGCATTAGATTGTCCATACAGACAGGCACCAACAATCCCTCCCATTCCTGTACACACGTGCCACTACTTCCATCAAGAGGAGGAGTGCTCTTCCTTTGAATCCCAGCTGTCATCCTGACTTGCATTGACTAACAGAATGCAACCAGGTAATACTGTGCCTTAATGAGTCTGGAAGCTTCCACTTCCATCCCCGTGGGAACCAGCCATCATGCAAAGATTAGAGTAAACAACTGAAAAATGAGGAACCATGTGGAGAGGAGAGGTTCATTTGTTTTTAAAAGGTCTTGGGTGGTTTGACTTCTTAAAAAACATAGCTTTCATTTTGAAATAAAAGTAGAACTGCCTTTGTGAGGAATAGGACTGAATGTTGGCTTGTAAAGTCAGATCTGTCTCTACATAGATTCCAGAAACACTCTTTCAAGACCTAGTTCATGATGCTCTCAAAATGTATCTTTGTTTTCAGGAAGATGAATATAATGTTTCTTAGAGAAAAGATGAGTCAGGCCTGGGTCAGGGTGTCATCTCCTTTCGTTTTGAACACTTCTTTGTATGGAGAACTCACCAACTGCCAAGGCTGAGGTTATCTTTCTGTTGCTATTGTTAATCCTCACTTAAGGATATTTTCCCATTGATTTTTAGAAATCAGTGGAAGGAGGGAGAGAGACAGAGAGAGACAAACATCAATGTGAGAGAGACACATTGATTGCTCACCTCCCGCACACACCCCAACCAGGGCCAGGGATTGAGCCTATAACTGAGGACCCTTCAATCTGTGGATTGGCGCCCTATCCACTAAGCTAAATAGGCTAGGGCTGAAGTTATCTTTAGATATGTCTCATGTTCTTTAGTCAGTGTTCTAGCAGGATTCCGGCAGAGCCACACAAAAAGCCAGGTCTCATCCATGTTCCATTCTCCTCTCACACTAATCACTCCAAAGGAGAGAGTTAAGGGACTAGGCATAGTTCATTAACTTTCCCAAGCCTCCTGGGTAAGTTGCCAACTGGGTGTGAAATGGGACCCTGGTGAAAGAGAGAATGGGACCCTCCAGAGCCTGACTCATCCCAACTGAGAAGGATGGGACTTTCAGAGAAGAGCTAGGTTCATTGATTCATTGATTCAGACTCATCGCATTCATACTTGCCCTTCGTTCATTGCACAAACATGTATCTATTACCAAGCAAGTGCAGACAGACATTGGGAAATATCTTTAAATACGTGAATTTTAATCTTCAAAAAAGCCTGCAAGGTAAGCATTTTGGGCCCCATTTTACAGTCCAATTCAGAAAACAAGGTGCCAATGGTCACATGTTTAGTCATTGCCAGAGCCAGAATTCTAACAAAGTCTTCATATTTCAAAGATCATGTTGATTATACTCTTCTAGTGTTTTCCAAATGTCAATGAATTACCATATCCAAGTTTTACATATATTTTAATTTACTTATTATTTAAAAAATTTACTCACTCTTCAAATGAATTAATTTTTAAGAGATTTTGCACACTTAGCAGAGGAAAGGAGCAATGGAAATAAAGCCCAGTTGTCTGATTCTGGCTGGATAAGAGGCCTTTTAAAAGACTTAAAGGGAATCTTAATCTCTCTGTTAAAAGGGGAAACTAGCAAGTCTCACCCAGAGGTGTGAGAAATGTACTGACACCCAGCTTAACGTCAACCTACATGAATGAGAAAGAATGAATGAGACTTGAAAAGGGCAATAAGTTCTCAACAGAATCAGTGCTTTTAGGTGTCATTTTTTGATGTACCATCTAAATCCAGCTCCTCTACCCCTTTTGGGTAATAGCACTCAGTGTAGTATCCCTTCCCTCATGAGTTTATTTAAAGAAGGTCTTGAAAGAGATGGACAAAAACCAGTCAAATACAATGCAGTGTGAAGAGTATTATGCTACCATGATCTCCAAGTTATTTTGACCATGTACCTTTATAAATTTCTTGACCATACTCCCCTAAATACATTTATATTTCCCTTTTAAAAGAAATATATGTATAATGGTATGATGATATTGTATACACATTACAAAACATACAAAGGTAGGAATTAAAAAATAAATATGTTCATATATTTCCCCAGTTTCCCAAAAGTAAGCCCTGCCTTGCCCTCACTTTGGAGACTGGTTTTAGATGAAAGTACAGGAAGCATGAAGACAGGGCACCCAACCCACCAACAGAGATGAAACAGAGGCTCAGAGAAAGCTCTCTGGAGGGAGTGTCACAAGAAATGATCATGGTGTCAGCAAGGTGGAAAAAATTCAGAACCGAAAGGCCAACCCTAGTAGGCATGCACACATTACATGACACATTCTGCAGAGAAGGAACCAGGGAAGTGGGACGAGAGACAAGACTGTAGAGGGAAAGCAGAGTTGACTCATGAAGGGCCTTATAAACTAAACTGAGTTAAAGCCTTGTGTAGGGGGCAATGGGGAGCCAGTGAAGGGTCTTAGCAGGGAGCAATCCAAGCTCCAGAAGATTCTTTCTCCATTCACGTACACACATACATTGTAACCCCCACACAAACAAGAGAGAGGAAAACCAGCCTACCACACAATTCACTTTGTACAACTCATTCATTCATTTTTTATTATGAGCCCAATATGTGCCAGGTACTATATTCAGATGGGCTATTCAGTAGTTAATAAGATGGCCAAATCCAGGTCATCAGGTAGCTTTCAGTCATGTGGAGGAAGTAGACTAAAAATTTATTTACAATCTCTAATTACAAAGATAAATAATGTGAAATATAAGAGGATAATGGCAATTGGAATAGCAGTGCCCTGAGATAGTCAGGGAAGGCCTCTGAGAAGGAGACAGGTATGTCAAGATGTGGACAATATGAATAAAACAGCTCTAAAGGGGTTGGGAAGGGTTGTCCAGGCTATGGGAATGAATATGTGAGTATAGGAATCTTGGCAGGTTTTGGAAACAAAACAAAAGAGCCCTGGAAAGCTGAGTTAGAGTGGCAGTGGAAGGACGACAAGCAGATGGGTTTCATTAGGTCAGCAGGGACCTAATGATGCTTGCAAGGCAAGTCAAAGAGCATTGAGAAACCAAGGCAGATGTCTGGGAGGGAGGGAGGCCTTGGACATGACATTGTGAAAAGCTCACTCTGGCTTCTGGGAGGCCTGGTGCTTGCTGTAGCTGGTCTCTCCCTGAGGAGTGGCTTGGACTAGAGTGATAGTGATAAATAGAGACAGGCAGACATTTGGGTGATACTAGCTTGGCGATTATGAGGGTGAGAAGAGTAGAATTTGGGTAAAGATACAGAGACCAAGCTCATGATGGCCTGGCGAGAGCCCAGCTGCATAGAATAACAGGGAGATGCTCAGCCTGCAGGCAATATAGGGGGGACTGTCTCATGTCAAGACAACAATAGGGCTGCTTGCAGCTTCTGGAAGAAGACAACTTTCTATTTCTCCAGTGATCCCGGGTGTCCTCAAGTCCACATTTAGAGGGTAGCCTGTTAACATTTCTATTTATCTCCAAAAACTTATCCACACCCAATGCTGCCTTCCAAAAGAGCATTGAGTTATTAAAAATGCTAATGAAATCTGGAAATGTGGTATTGATCAGGGGTGTTTTCTTCTACTCACCACTGGGCTCTGGAGTGACTCAGAGAGAGCCCAGTGCAGACATGAATAATCTTTCACATCATCACCCTTGAAGAAGCCATGTCTGTAGGGCCACTCACCAAGAATTGGGGGGACCACCTGGAAAAGGCGTGGGGTGGACTCCAACTGATGGCTCAGGCCAGACCCTCCCTTAGTGGAAACTGAGACTAGGAAAGTCCTTGGCTGTCCCCACGAAGCTGACCTTCAGCCAGGGTCAGCCCCAAAGTTTATTTGTTTCCTTCTTCTGGCTCCTTCTATTGGTCCTAAAGTATATAATGCTCTGAGCTGTCTCAAAGGGAAAGGGAACTGGCATGTATTGAGCAAGAAAACACCTGCTACAACCATTGCCTACGTCAGCAGCTTTACATGGTTTATCTCATCAAAGGCTCATACTAGTAGCAATGTTTCAACAGGTGGAGTATTACCTCTGTTTTATGAACAGAAAAATGAAGTGTAGTGATGTCAGATTTATCCGAGTTTCACAGCTAACAAGTGGTAGGTCCAACTGGGTCTCAGATAACAAAATTATTTGTGTACATTTATACAGCACTGCATGTGGCCACCAACAGTCTATATGGTCAAGCATACTGACCATATGACCTGCACCCTGAGTCACCAAGAGGAGACAGTCAGGAGGTGAAAGACCTTATGATGAAGGTGCTTCTATTATCCACATAACCTGAGGTCATCCAGATAGGAAGAGCTGGGATTTAATGCAGGTATTCTGGTTCTTCTCCCTGCCCTAGATTTGCCCAACTGTATTCCTTTTCATTGTATAATTTTGAACGCAATCGTTTATAAGACAGTAATTCTAAAGCTCCTTACTGAGAGTCAGGAATGAGAGATAATCAAACAAACATTTTCTATAATGAATGTCACACAAACCCAACTGACTGGCTTCCCATACATTTACATGTGTCATCCATGTGTGGGTATTTCAAAGAACAGATAGTATGGAGTCTTGGAGACCTATCATGTAATTATGTGTGATCTTCAACACATGGCTTCGGCTTTCTGAGCCTCAGTTTCTTCGCTGTTAAAAAGAAGCTAATCACTTCTGCATGAGACAGAACAATGGACGTATTTGGTAACATCCAGCATGGAGAAGCATTCAAGGGACAGCCAAGGACTTTCCTAGTCTCACTTCCCATCCAGGGGTGGTCTGGCTTGAGTCATCAGTTGGAGTCCACCCCACGCCTTTTCCAGGTGGTCCCCCAAAATTCTTGGTGAGTGGCCCTACAGACATGGCCTCTTCAAGGGTGATGGTGATGATGTGAAAGATTATTCATGTCTGCATTGGGCTCTCGCTGAGTCACTCCTGAGCCCAGTGGTGACTGGAAGAAATCACCCTGATCAATACCACAATGTCAGTCCCTTTCCTCCTTCCAAGGAACCCTGGTAAATGAAAAGGAGATGGAAAAGGAAGGCAAAGGAGACAGAAATGAAGTGGCATTTCTGTAACTTCAGGGTTCTCTTTATGTTCAAAAATGAAGTTCTTACTGGATGCACAGTTGCCAAAGAGGATTCCAAAATGATGCAAGAGAGCTCAGAGGAACCAGGCAATGTGTGTGATAAGAACAGCAGCATCACAGAAAAATATTATAGAGGGAAAAAGTCTTATTAGTCAGATAGAGGAAAGAGTTGGCTTGCCAATTAAAAACAATTCTTTTTTTACAATCTGCATGTGCCTCACCCAGACACACTGGAGGCCACACACAATAAGGACAATAGATGGTCAGGCTAATGAGCATCCCTTCTCGGGGTGGGGGGCTGAGTTGGGCCCAGAGTCTTACATATTGACTTATTCAGAGTAGAGAAAAATAGAGACATATAAGGAGAATGTCCCCACCCTCCACTCGGGACAATTGGCCAACAAGCAGCAGAGACAAGATGATGGGACTGTATCCAAGTGTATTAAGAAAAAAGATATTACAGAACAAGAAGCCAGAAGGGGTGAGGGAGAGGGAGAGAGAGAGAGAAGGAAACTCTGTGTGGAGAAGGAAAAGATGAAGGGGGTAAAGGATTCAGGGTAGCTCTTGAGGTTTATGGTTCTGCAAGAAGAAACGTGAAGGAGTTGTTTAATAAACATGGGATGGAATTATAAATTCTCAAGAGGTTTCTCTTTAAGGCTGAATGATAGTGTTCAGTAAAGCTTCTGATGTTTATGAGGATGGTCTTAAGGGTAAAGACTGCTTTGTTTATCTTGTGGACCCTGCTGCCCAGCACAGTGCCTGATACACAGTAGGGGCTCAAGGAGTGTTGAGTGGGTCATTACCTATGGCAGAAGAATGGTCATCTTGATCCCCATGGGACCCTGCTATCCTGGAGCGTGAATGGAGTCCAGACCCTAACAGCAATGTGGGGTGGAGGGTGCTAGGTGGGGAGACAGAAAACCCCCAACTACTCCAGTGAGGTGTATGGGAAAGAAATACTCAGGGGCCCAAGAGAAGAATTCCTTCACCCCAGTGCATGGCCCCCAGGCGCCCAAGCAGCTTGGAGTGCAGGTGTGGGCTCTGTGCTAGAGCATGAGGAAGAGAAACAAGGAATGGGCAGTAGTGGTTGGAAGTTTTCTCTCAAAGGGCACTGAGCCTGTCTGGACCCCTTTCAATCCTGCGGCCCACCCGACCCAGCAGCTTTCCACCCCTTTCACCCTCCCAAATGGATACTTTTGTTTGTCTTTATCTTGACCTAGACTCTCAGTTGAGGATCTTGGTTCACCAAGATTTTTAGCCTAAAGATCCAGCCTAATCACAGACTAGAGAGTCATGGGGGAAGAGAAGGGACCCATACTGAGTACTCCTCATATGCCCAGCACTGTGCTAAATGCTTTCCTGTCTCCTCCAGCCCTCACAGAAAAGATGTTATTGTCCTGGGCCTGTGATGAATTATATGATGATTAGAGATGATTTCCAACTTGCTCAAAACCACCCAGCTTTCTGCCTTTAACCGCCCCCCACAAAGCCACATGGGCATTCACCATATCAACACTCATTGTTGGGCTGGAGATAGTGGTGCTGGTGGCGGTGATGAGAAAGGGGACGGTGGTCATTCATATAATTTCATTGCAACAACCCTGACTTATTTATAGATAAGGAAACTAAGACTCAGAGAATTTAAATAATTTACCCAGAATCACATAGTTGGTAGATGAATTCTTAAAATGTACCAGAAGCTTCTTTAAAATGTACCACCCTGCTGGAGATTGGAGTGCGGCGAGTAATGAGTTGAGTTTAAGAATCACATTTCTCCCCTCATGCCCAGTTTGTGGCATTCAGGCAAATTATCCCTTTATAGTGATAACCAGTAATCAGAGCAGTGAGATGATCTATGGCTTTTCTGCTGCCAATTTTCAAGGGGCTGTTTGCAGGCTCCTCTCTCTTATTCCGGGGCCTTAGAGTCGCATCACAGAGGGAAGGAAGGAAATGAACAAGTCTGACCAGAGAACCAGCTTGGCAAAGAGCACCAGGGAACAGGGAGTAAATCTCAGCCATTTAATATCAGTTTTTGTCTCTTATTGATCCATTTTATTTTCCTTTTACAGAACAGGAGCGTCCCTGCAGTCTAGCTCATCAGTGGCCTTTAAAGGCTTCCTATTGATCCGTGAAACTATTGTCTCAGTTTGCATTTCCCCTTTTGGAAACACCCTTTGCTTTTTGATCATGTTCCATATTTAGTTTGCATCCCAAACATGGCTTCATTTCTGGGAGTAAGGAGCAGAGATCTTGGACCTCAGGAAGCAGTGGATTTGATTTCCTAATGCTTCTGGTACCTGCTTCTGGGCTCCAGGCAGTCTCCAGCTCCAAAGAGTGATGGGGAATGTTGGCACCTGGGAGAACTCGATGACCTCATCCCAAAGGGGAAAGTAAGAGTTGAAACAAGAGCCTCCATTTCTTGAGCACTTTCTCCAGGATTCAACTGAATCCTGAGAGAAGGAACTGGTGAAGAAAATGAGGCTGAGAAATATTTAGTTGCTTGTGGGGACACACTCAGCTTTGACTCCTGTTTGCATGAGTAACTACCTGCATTTTAAAATAATTTGGCAAAGGTTTCACATATCCAAGATGAGAATCATGATGGAACTTTCTAGAGTTGCTTTAAGATTCCCATTAGGTAATGTATCCGAGGTCCTTAGAAGGGTGTTCAGCACAGGGGAAGTGCCCAGTGGATATTTGGTGAATGAAGGAGACCCCCTTCAACTGTTTCCTAATAAGGCTCATCCATGTACCCTGTCCTCCATCGTTAGATGAAAACTTAGTTCTTCTTTCTAAAACGAATACCTCAAATAAAGTCTAGATTTCAGATGAAGAGAAAATGCATTTGAAAATGGCTAGTATAGTGTCTTCCAGGTAGTAGTAGGTGCTCAATAAATATTGGTTTATTCATTTATTCATCTATCCCTAGCCCCTGAGGAACTAACCATTATGTCTCCAGCATCTACCAATTTCCTTCTTCTGTACCTTCAAATGGAACTTCCCCTCACTCTTTATTGAACCTTCTCCAATATTTTTCTGCTAAGCAACCTGAACCTTCATTAGAAGTCTTCATTTCTCACTGTTCAATTTTTTGCTTCTTACCTCCTAGAAGCTGCCTTCTGACTTCCCAAAGCTCAGATCTCCCTCAGATTCTGTTGACCTGCTCATTACTTTATATTCGTCCTTGTCAGCCTCTCCCTGGCTCTTGACCATGTGCATTATCCTCTCTTCTTTGCCAAAATCTCTCCTTCCTTGGCTTCTGGGTCATTTCATTATTTCATACATTTATTCACTTACTCAACATTTTCTGTGTGCCTTTGTGTATTGTGTGAGGGACTGGAGGTAGGTGTGACTGCTCAAGGAGTGTCAGACACAACAGTGGATTCTGGTTCTCTCCTCTCTCTTCCACCCTCATCTACTATCCACTCTGATTGATTCTTGTAACACCTGCTCAGATAACACCTTCGACTCTACAAAGACACCCCAACCACCTTTCAACAGGGACAATGATTATTTTTCTCTGTACTGTTTCCATTCTATCAGACTACTTTTGTCACTGCCCATATCCCCTTGTTTTGCACCTGACTCTCACTGTGTGTTTCTCAGGGGCATGACATGTACAAGACTCAATAAATATCTATTGAGTGAAATGGAATGTTTTCAGTAATTTCTTCACTCTTTTGCTCGCTTCCTCTTTTCCATTCTGGCCCATCAATTGAGATGTGCCTTTAGAAACCCAATTATTATATATCCATGATCCTTGAACTTGCTTTTTGATCATAAAACAAGCTTTGAAAAATAATTCTTGTTTATTCTACTGGATTCTTTCATTGTCATCTTGCATGTAACCATACAAAATTAAACTTGTGTTTCTTTGTCAACTGAGACCTCCACCCCCTAAGTCAGGACTTTCATATTATTAAGGCTGCTGATCTCCTTGACTCTAGTGAGTCGTCTCTTTTATTAGTTTCTTGGCTGGAAGTCTGAAATCAATGAGTCAACAAGGCCATGCTCCCTCAGGGAGATCCTGTTCCATACTTTCCTCTTAGCTCCTGGTGATGGCAGGTAATCCTAGGTATTCCTTGACATTCGGCTGCATCACTTCAGTCTCTGCCTCCATCTTCACATGCTCTTCTTCCTCTGTGTGTCTATCTTCACAAGGCTTACTTATAAGGATCCCAGGGCCACCTCAATCCAGAATGGCCTCCTTTTAACAAATTACATCTACAAAAACCCTATTTATAGATAAGATCAATTTGGGGGAACATTATTCAACCCAGTGTATTTTTCAACCCATCTTGTCTAACACCGCCAAAATCAGATTCCCAGACAGCACTTGGTTATACCCCTCCAAGTCTCAAAAATCTGAAACAACTTTAAAGTCCTTTACTTCCTTCATCACCAGAAGCTGCTTAAGCAGCCTGTTTTCAATCATAATACACATTACCTTTACTTTAAGACCCTGATTAAATCCCATGGAACACAAGTTTAATGTGTCCTCTTTATCCCCATTCCCAGAGTGCTGCACGGTTCAGTTGTGGGTATTCAATAGGCATCCAGTGAATGAAGACTTGGTGAGTTGAATATCAGAATTTGAAGAGTCCTCCAGTACCTGTCCCTGCACCATCTGCTCCGGTCAGCATTTGCTGAATAAAAATTAGGTGCTCTCAATAAATACATGTTCTTGATTGATTAATCCATCAACCAGGTTTCCTGATCTGAAGCATTTTTAATGTTGGTTGCCAGGAGGCTGCAGTCGGGGGCAACAGAGGGGAAACGGATGGGCAGTGGAGACACTTGATCAGCATTCCACCTTAGCACTCCTGGGGCCTGTCCAAGCTTTCCATTTGCCAGAGAGCCCACATCTAGCCTTCTAAGAGAAATAATAACAACTTTGGAACCATGGATGGTGGAGTCCAGGCTAAAGAAATTAAGATCTATTAAAAACAGGTAACATGGCTTCTTTTCTATACTGAAAGCATTCCAGCAAGGCAGGAAGCTACCCTAAATTGAAGAGATGTCCATTGACTGCATTCTTTCTTGGATCACCCATGGATCTGTAGCAGTGAATAGAGTCTGTGAGAGGAACACTACACGGTCACATGCCTTTTAACAACCCCCGACTTGGTGTAACTTGTACCCATATCTCTAGAGAAGAAGGAGGTCTGTAAGCTGGATGTGATTGCCCCTAGAATGAAGGTAATTCTACTGAAATCTAGCCATTCCATGGACTGGCTTCAGTAGCAGACTTTTAATGGCTATCTAGGATACACACACACACACACACACACACACACACACACACACCAGAAATAACTGAAGGGCAGTTCTGGAACCAATCATTTTACATGGAATTTGGCCTCAGGTCATCACAGTTGTTACCTACACCTGAGTCAACCCCCACTCCTACCTCCACCCTAAACTGATGTGACCCAAACCAATAAAGATTAGGTACCTGGCAAGTAAGAAGCCACATGCATCCACTATTTTATTTCCCTGTGTTTCTCTTCTAAGTGTCCTAAGTCACCCATTCTCTTAGCACTTATTCTTTGGGGGATTATAGAACTAAAGCAGGCTTTATTGTGTTTCAGTTCCCTTGTATCTATTTCAATAGAACTGCTAATACCACTCATTTTCAGATTTTGTGTGCTTAATAGATTGGTAATATGAGGTCATGTGTCCAAAAAGATAATTATCATTCTGGGCACTGATTGAATGGCTTCATTGTTCTCAAAATATATGGAAAGCAAAAAGGACTTTTGTTATGGCTTTACCTGATAAGTGTGTGTGTGTGTGTGTGTGTGTGTGTGTGTGTTTGCACAATTCCTGAAACTTCACATGACTCAATTTGCCATTCCAAAATAAAAGAAAGTTAACATTGTCAAAGGAGCAATGATATTTTACTAGCAGATAAATTAAATTAGAATTTTCAGGAAATGCAAGTTGTGCAAACATTGTGTTAACTATTATCAGCCTGTTGGATCGAAGTGGGTGAGAGTTTATCACATCTGCCTATCCGTTACCCAATTTTGTTAGTTTCCTAAATTCTCAGCACCTGGAGTTGGCGGGTGGAGCAGCCCCTTCCCATGACTTTCCACAGTAAGAACAGTGGTTGACAACACTTCTTCCATGACCGTGTCATTCCTGGAGGCAGAGAGGGCCCCAGCTTTGTGCTTTCCCAAAGGAACGTGGGTGTGAACTGAGGGTCACCAGTCCCATAACTCTTTGAAGGTCCAAAAGAATTGACAGGAAGGATTCTGGGAAGGAACATTCAGCTTCAGACTCAAAGCAGGGAATAGCAAATGCCTGGAAATAGGAGCACAGATCATATGATTCTGGATAGAGCAACGCATGCATTTCAATTCTTAATGGTTTGATTAGTGCTAAGCCACATGTGGAGATGCTAAGAGTGACCCCACCTGGGAAATGTGCCTTGAGTGCACCTGCTCTGTATGGCTACCCAGTGTCTATATGGCACCAAACTTCCACTGCTTTTCATCTAACCTCACTACACCCAAGATCTCAGTGGACTGGCTTCGGATCACCATCTCTGGCCAAGCAAATTTTGTTGCCTTTTTGATTTCTATGTCTTTCTCTATCTGCAACCACCCCGCAATCCCTCATCACTACTATGCATCATATAGCATAAGCACTCAATAATGCTCACAAAGATCAGTTCAACCTAATCAAAAGACTAGATGTAGAGACACATGACCTTGGGTCTGAGTTCCACTACACCGTTTACTAGGTGGGTGAATCTGAGTAAGTGACTGAACCTCCTGAACCTCAATGTTTTCATATAGAAAACAGAAATAACAGCACCCACCTTTCCCATGCTATTGAAATTAAAGGTGCCTATGTCATGAGCCATATTCCAGAAATGGGGGAAAGAAAATGCCCTCTCTAGTAGAATTTCTAATATAGTGTTTCTATTTCAAACATAATTGAAAGTAAAATAGATAAAGCATATTCTAGATAATCTGGATGTCCCTTTATAGTTAATAACTGCCACTGCATCTTAGTGCCAGTGGTTGCAAACAAGTTGGGACTGTATAATTTGATTGTACGAATGAGAAAAGGATAGAGATGAAATAAATTCAAAATCATGCATTACTGTTAAATTAATGCCAAATAGCTTCACAGTCCCCAGTATCAATGGGAAACAATTGTGGGGTACTTGACTCATCATACTGTGTAGGCATGGGGAACTGAAATGTACCTGCACTGTAACACTCAGGACCACTTTTATGCAGCAAGTTTTGAACCAGCTTTCTATAAACCATATCATCTGTCCCATTTAATTAAAATTATTACCCTGAATTTTAAATATATTGTAGCTCTCTTGGCATTTAAATTATTAATATTATTTTTTATCATTTCATAGGAGCAATAAGCATTAGGAAATTAAACAGAATTTTATTTTCTAAATGTTGAAATAACATTATATTTTAATATGTGTCATTTTTTCTGTACTTTAAATGGATTCTGTGCATAACTAAATTGGAAAAATATTCTAATAATGTATGTGAAATTCTACATGGTAAAAGGCCCAAAGGAGGTGCACAAAATAGTCATTTCCTTCAGCATGTTAGAGGATATAAAAATAGTACAATAATAAATAATAATAAATATATGCATTCATCACTTTTTTGTATTCATCACTTTCTGTGCGTATCCATGCACATGCTAAAGATGTTGCATATATTATCTTTCTAAATAGTCATAAGCATTTGAAAACATAGGATGTTGTCCACTATAGTATACCACCTTCCTGCCCTCAAGGACTTGACAATTTACTGAGGAAATGATTCATGCGTATAAAGAATTCACACGAGGTTATGAGTGTCAGTTGCTAAAGGAAAGGTGTGTGAGCTCCAAGGAAGGAGGGATCTGTCAAGGTGGTTGTCTAGAAGGTTTCATGAAGTGACGGTCAGAACTGGATAGACAGGGTGGATGCAATGTTCTGTCTGTTCCTCCAAATTCACTGTCCTCTGTCTGCCCCTGGCGACCTTTATGGGTGGCAGACACAGCTTCTCTTGTGACCTGGCTTCCCTTTGGGTTCTGCCCAATGCTACCATCTCATTCCATAGAATATTTGGAGAAGCTTTCTACATCTGGAGGTGCTCTGCTTCTGGACGTCTTGCGGTGAGTTTCAGGTCAGATCATCAGTGGGACTGGATGTTCAGGATGTAGGGTCTGGTAGTGGTCCTTGACAGAGCAGTTTTACAAGCGTTTTCATGGATATCACTTTCAATGTGTTTAGTCTCTGTGTTGTATATCACCCATCGGCGTAGCTGTTGGTGTCCCCTTGGAAATACAGCTTTGATCTCATGGGCGTGTAACAGAGCACATAAGCAAGGCCCCCAACAGGATCAGGAAATATCAAGGTGAAATCAGTCAGAGGAGAAGTCAAACCAAGATCTTGACAAAGGTATGAGCTGGTTATAGGAAGGTGGGAGGAGAAGGGTCTGGCTCTTCATTCCCTGGCCATCCCCTTCTTGGTGAGTTGGCTGCTCCCCAAATAAAGACCATTCTCTGTCAGGCAGCCCTCTCCATACAGATGCCCTCTTGGTTCTTGCATTGCTTCTTCCCTGTGGCCCTTCAAGCTCTGGGGTAATGCATGTTCTCAACCCCAGTCCTACCACTCTTGCTAGCCCTGGGAACCTGTGTTGTCCCCTATGGATTCCCTAAACCCTGTTCTCACCTCTGTGAAAAGTCCCTTATTGAACTCTCCTATTACCCCGTTTGAGTATGCATCTGCTTCTCTCTAACCTCTGACTGAGACATGGAGGTTTGGGCGGTGGGGGTCAGTATAAGGGACTATACCAGTGATGGCAAACCTTTTGAGCTCGGCGTGCTAGCATTTTGAAAAACCCTAACTTAACTCTGGTGCTGTGTCACATATAGAAATTTTTTTTTTTATTGCTTAAAGTATTACAAAGGGTATTACATATGTGTCCATTTTTCCCCCCGCCCTAGACAGTCCCCTAGCCTCCCCTGTCCCCCAGTGTCTTATGTCCATTGGTTATGCTTATATGCATGCATACAAGTCATATAGAAATTTTTTGATATTTGCAACCATATTAAAACAAAGACTTATATTTTTGGTATTTATTTTATATATTTAAATGCCATTTAACAAAGAAAAATCAACCCAAAAAAATGAGTTTGCGTGTCAACTCTGACACGCATGTCATAGGTTTGCCATCACTAGACTATACAGTGGGTGGGGAGGACAGTGAACACTGAATAAAATCAGAATAATTGTTAGTGTTGGCATTTGCAAACCTGCTTTGCGCCTGACCAGAAATTAGGATCTTCAGCTCCAAAATCCCTAATCCTGAGCATACCATCTCATTGCTATGCCCATTTTCCACGGGAGCAAATAGCCCCTGCTTGAGACCAAGGCAGATTACCGATTAAGTGGCAAGGTCTGAATTCAACCCAGGTTCTCTCCAACTCTACCTCTCCATGCTCATTCAAACTTCCATCAACCTCTCAGTGAGAAAAACAGTCTGATGGGGATGAGATTCTGGGCTCAAGTCCCCAATTCTCTCTGGGGGGTACTCAAAAGGAAGGCCAGATCCTCCCCCCACCTACCCTGAAATCCGAGGGTCCTCTCCTCATTCCACCCTAGAGGGAGGGCCAGCAGAGCCATCCCTTTTGTAGGATGGGCTTTCTTGAACTCTTTCCTCCTCCAGAGAATGTTAGCTGGAATGCCCTCTACACAGACAGGACTTTCTGGGCTCCTCTAAGTTCCTAGCTGTCCAGGTTGCACCTGGCTGCTTTGCAGGCCCCCAGGCCCTCTGGCTAGCTCCTCTCTGTGGGCTGGGGTGAACCTGCTCCTCAGAGAGCTGAGGCCCACAGAATGAGCACGCATTAATGTGATTTCCTTGTGGTTAAGACCCTGAAAAGGCCTACTGTGACTATCCCAGAAAATCCGGGCTTCAGGCACGCGGACCTGGCAAAGAATGTGCTGGAAAACTTGGACACGTGACAAGATTGAGGAGAAGGAAAGATCTTTAGATATCAGTAATATTTCTTGCATTTGTAAATGTTTTCTTTACATGTTTATTATTACATTTTTTGCAAAGGATGGAATATTTTATTGGAGAGGGAAGGAAACACAGATTTACCAAATCAGAATCTGCATTTTAATAAGATCTCCGGGTAGCTTAAGGGCACATGGGTTACAAGGCTCTATAGGACTCGGGGGTCAAAATGCACCGTGCATTATTTCATTAAGTCCCTTCGAGTTCAAAATTATACTCTGTTTAGACTTTTATGACTATATAGTACAGTGCAGGAAAATATGCTGTGAGAAATACTTTCACATCTATCTTTGAGCAAATGATAATGACAATTATTATCATTGTTACTATCATTTATTGAGTACTAATTATGTGCCAGGCCACTTGTTGAATCCTTTATAAGAATTATCTCACCTTATTCTTATGATGGCCTACAAAACAGGGGCTACTCTCATGTTAGAAGTGATGTTACTGGGCATTTTTTAAATGAAGTATTTCAAATAATGATGCTATTTCTACTACAACTGATGGACATGATGATAGCACTTACTGGGCACTTTCTCTCTTCTAGAGACTCTATTACCTGTTTGTTTGTTTGCTTGTTTTAATTTATATCTCAAACAATCCTAGGAGATCAAGCATTGTTAGTAATCTTCTTAAAAACTAAGGTAAACAAGGCTCTGAGGTTAAATATCATGTCCAAGGTCATAGGATCCCGATCTGGACCCAGGACTGTCAGATGTCCCTGTTCACATTCTCAATGTCATGCATGAGCAGGAATGTGCTAATTTGTTTCTAGTTCTTTAGTGTATTCTTGGGGCCTCACCTCCCACTGCTGGGCTCTAAGCAGGCCATTCTCCCCACCCCCCCAAGCCTTTGTGTGTGGATAGACAGAGGGGGATCATGGCACTGCCTCCTCAGCAGGGATGGGCTTAGGGGAACAGAGGACTTTTTTCCTAATCACAGCTGTACACAACAGGGCTGTAGGCATCAGGAGCCTCAGACATTCAGACTCTGGCCGTGTGGCAAACATCCCAGGACTTTGCAGGGAACAATGGGCACTGAACTGCAGGTGACCCGACCTGCTAATCGCTGCCTGATTACCAGCTAATCAGTGCCTTGTTTGGGACTCTGAATCCCAAATCCCTTTGGACTGGGCTGGGCCCTAGGAGGCAGTCACCTGGTTAATGTGCCGGGGTGAGGCAGGGGGTCATGTGTTCCAGCGCAGAGTGGCCAAAGGCCGTCGCTGGGGAAGTGGTCACGGGGTCTGTCTCTCCCCAGCTGGTCCTGGAGAGCTATAGCTCTTGTCAACAGCATGGAAGTGAACAGAGGCAGAGAAGTTAAAGACCAATCTGTGGAGAAAAAGCTGATCCACGCTTCTGGGCACAGAGAAAATGAAAAACACTTTTCCCCAGAAATTCTCCAGAAGAGGTCTCTGAGATAATCCAGAGGAGGGTATAGTTACAACACCACGAACACCCTCATGGCTATAACCACTGTCACAGCCACCACCATCACTAACCCAATACTCACCACTACTGCTGCTGCTGCCACCACCCCATCATCAGTACTAACATCACCATCACTACCACTAACAGGATCACCACCGTGTCCATCATCAGTACTAACATCACTATCATCACTCCAACCATCACCACTTCCATCATAACCACCATCACCTCTATCACAACCAGCAGGATCACCACCACCTCCATCACCAATACTGTCATCACTATCATCACTCCCACCATCACCACTACCGTCACTACCATTATCACCATTATCCCACCCGCATCCACACTTCCACCACCATTAACATCATTACACCCCTACCACCACCACCAGGAACATCACCACTGCTACTGCCATCATAACATAACCACCATAGCTTTCATTGCTACCACTGCTGCACACTGCCATACCCTAAGAGAGCCACTTTGAGTAATGTTTTAAAAACACTGCTTTGAGAGTCAGACAAATTTAGGATCGACTCCATGAAGTACTAGATGTTTGAGTTTGGGCAACTAATTTATTTGAAACCTAGTGTCCCCAAATGGAAAATTTGAGATAATAACATAATCAACTCATAGGATTTTGGCTTATATAGGCCCATTTGTCACAATGCCTGGCACATAATAAGCACTCAACAAAAGCTCTGTCTCACTATTTATCATTATTTCTGCCCCAGCTTCATTTCAGTACACAGCTTCTGCTATTGCATCATTGCTTGACAATGGTTGGGGACAGGACCATTTATCCTTCAGCATGATATCATGGGATCCTCTAGGCTGCCTGTCATCCCTTAGAGGCATGGATCTGGTCATGTTTCCATTAGTTGAGGAAAGTTTCAATTTAGAGGTAGCTGTCAGGGATTGAATCAACATCTACTTTTTAAAAGCCATGTGACCTTCAGAACTTTTCTAACCTCCCAGATATTCCATTTCCTCTCCTGAAAAATGGAGAATGATAATCTCTCCCTTAGAGAATTGTGAGAGGATTACATAAGATATGATAGGGAAAAGCCCTAGAAGATCAATAGGGACACAATAGGCATTCAATGCAGTGAGTTGTTTGCCCGCTACTTTAGCTTAGAAGCAATAATTATCAGAAAGTGGAAAGCTCATGCCTTGCTCTAGAAACCTTCTTAATGGCGGAATAAAACCATATCTTTCTTGCCTTGGGCTGGTGATTAAGTTGGTTGGAACATTGTCCTATACACCAAGGTTGCGGGCTCCATTCCTGGTCAGGGCACATACCTAGGTTTCAGGTTTGATCCTGGTCGGGGCGCCTACAGGAGGCAACTGATTGATGTTTCTCTCTCAAATCGATGTCTCTCTCTCTCTCTCTCTCTCTCTCTCTCTCTGTGTGTGTGTGTGTGTGTATCTCTAAAAAGCAATAAAAGCATATCCTTGGGTGAGGATTTAAAAAACAAACAAACATGTCTTCCTCTCCCTCTTCCCGAGAAAGCTGACCTCTACACTCTGACCAGTTCGCCAAGCCGAGTGAACTGCTAAGGTCTAATAAAAGGTTACCTTTGCCCGGTTGCTTCAGTTCTAGGAAGCTGTTCAATGTTTGACTATATTTCTCCAAACTCATTTAAAAACAGTTCATCAGGTTAGTTCAGATGAATTATTGCTCCTTGGGAGTTTTCCAAACCCTGGATTTCCTTCAGAGAGAGTTGGATTCTGTTCCATTCTTGGAATTCAGCTCCTTGACCCTCTCTGTGACCCCTGATCATGAATACAGTGTAAATAACCTGCTGTATCCTGCACTAAGAGAGAACTCCCTGACCTCCTGCTTGCAGAATGGAACCACTTCTCTCGGGCTTCCCAAAGCAAGAATGTCAGACAACCTCCTTCATTTCCCTTCCTCACTTCTATGGCTATCAGTCACTAATGTTTTGGTAGTGTACATTAATAGAATAGATATGCCCCCAAAATGTTACATGGTAAAAGAAGAGGGGAAAAAACCCCTTCCATCAATCAAAATTGGTTCCTGCTTAGTCTATATGAAATTTATACCACAATGAAAAAACCCTCAGCAGAATTTCCGCCCCTAACGGTGTAACACAGGCTGCCCATGGAAGGTCAAAAGAGGCAGTGATGAATTATCAACCCACACGAAGAAATAGCTAAGAATTAACTTTGGCGAGCCTAGCACCTGGCTGGGGCCACACTGGACCCTGCCCACTAACATCAGGACAAGTAGACTGCCAGTGCTTCATGTGTCAGTCAAGTTTTTCTCCTGTGGAAGCCCAATTCAGCCTCCAAGTAAGAAAGATAAGACATGGGAAGGACAATTGCTGGCAGCTCCCTAAATTCCAGTTGGAATAGTTTCAGATACCACCCCCTCTCCTACAATCCTGAACCTTTTGTGAGGATGGACTGATCCTGCTGATATCCCCCCGCCCACCTGCTGACAGAATTGGATACCTTATTAGGCCAGCCACCATGTTGTTTCATTGCCATTTGATCCTCCCAACCATCCTGACTGGTTGTGTCCTTATTTTTCACCCAGCGCTGCATTTTTGAGAACTTCGCATATTGCTAATTGATAATTCCATCTGATTTTCTCTATGCTGCATGCATAGTATTCCATAATGGGCCCCACAACATTTTACTTCCCCGTTTCTTCAACTGTGGTCTCCTTGGTTGCCTCCTTGGTCCAACAGATGACTCCATGACTTGCTCTTATCGTCTCTTTCATGGACCCCAGGGAGGATTCTTTGGGATATCCTAGAAGTGAAACTTGCTTCTGCTCCCTCCCTTGCTTCTACTGAAGATAGATACTTGATATTATGAGATAATTCTTTAGGGTGGCTTCAATAATCTATACTCCCAAGAGCAATACCTGAGGAATCAAGTGTTCCCACACCTCAGGCCAATACTTGGCATTACCCAGCTTTCTCATTGTTGCTAATCTGATGGGTAGTGAGCTGTATATCTCCAGATTGGATTTGCATTTCTCTGATGACTAATGAGTTTAAACACCTCTTCATATTGTAGTATCCATGTGGATTTCTACCTCTGTGAGTTGCCTGTCATATCCTTTGCCCCTATTACTATTGGATTTTATGATCCTTTTCTTGTTAACAAGTGTCCATCACATATGCTAAATTGATCCTAAGTCAGTTTTAGACATTGAAAATGTTGTTTCAATTTGTTTATGTTTTTTTTTCAATCCTCACCCAAGGGAATTTTCTCCATTGATCTTTAAAGAAAGAGTGGAAGGGAGGGAGGAGGGAGAGAGATGGGAAAGAGAGAGAGAGAGAGAGAGAGAGAGAGAGAGAGAGAGAGAGAGAGAGAGAGATGTGAGAGAGACACATCAACTGGTTGCCTCTCACATGTGGAACTTGCAACTGAGGAATGTTCCCTTGACCAAGAATCCAACCGGAGACCCTTCAATCGCCAGGCCAACGCTCTTACCACTGAGGAAAACCGGCTAGGGCTCAATTTATTTTTTAATTTCACCATTGTGATCCTTTATTAATAAGAACTCCAACATTTTGGAATAATCAAAACCATCAACTTTCCCCCCTTACTGTTTGTGAGTTTGGGTCTTGATTAGAAAGTTTGTTCCACCTCCAAGTCAGAAAAATATTCCTCTAATTGTTTTTCAGTTAACTTAATTTTGCCTCTTATTTAACCTCTTATTCATCTGGAGTCCACCTTTGTGTAATATAGGCGTATAGACTTTCTTGTTCTCCATATGGTGAGTTTCTCAATACCATCCACTAACTATCTTACCATTCCCCAGGATGGATAAGCTGTGTTAATCATACGTCAAGTCCTCATTTATAAATAGGCCTGTTCTGTTCCCTGCTCTCTGTTCTTTAGCCAGTACCATACTGCTTTTATTATTATAGTTGTGTAGGATGTCAGTATTTTGTAGGGTCAGCCCCTCCCCCCTATCCTTCTTTTTCATGGTTGACCTAGCTCTCTGGGGAACTTTACTCTTCTGCATCCATTTGAGCACAATATTTCTGTGTTTCACAACAATAAATTTAAAAGAAATAAATAAATGCAGCTGGAGTTTTGCTGGCGATTGCATTGGACTTGCTCCTCATCCTTTAAACAAAGCAGGATGTGTATGTGTCTCAGGTACAGAACCCACGTCCCCGAGAAGTGCTCTCATCATGCTTTTGAGTCCAGATGAGCGTGCTACTCCAGTGTAGGACAGTGGCTGTCTCTGGACCTCATGCCCCAGGGGAGCTCAGGGTGGCGGTCAGTTTGGTTTGGGCAGTGCTGCTAATGCCTGATCCTTTCTTGAGTAATGACTCTGCTCAGGAAACTGTGCCTCAAGGCTCAGATTTCCCTCATTTAAGCTTGTGGCTTCTTGGCCTGGAGCCTGTTCCCTTCCCAAAATGTTTGTTAGTGTAGTGGCTTTTTATGGCACTTCATGGAAAAATGAAAGAGGAGGGGGGAGACGACTGTATCTGCAAACCAGCCCGTCCTTAACCTTCTCTTACTGGAACTCGAATCCTCTGCATACCTTGTTAGCAGAAAACTTCAAATGTATTTGTTTCCATCCAAGCTCACAATTGGAATGTTCTTTACCTCTCAACTCGAGCCAGGACAAATGTGGCCCAGGCTCTGAGAAACAGCCCGTTCTTTAGAAGAGTGTACAGCAGTTTTGTTTTGTTTTGTTTTTAAATATATTTTATTGATTTTTTACAGAGAGGAAGGGAGAGACAGAGAGTTAGAAACACCGATGAGAGAGAAACATCGATCAGCTGCCTCCTGCACACTCCCCACTGGGGATGTGCCCGCAACCAACATGCATGCCCTTGACCGGAATCGAACCTGGGACCTTTCAGTCTGCAGGCCGACGCTCTATCCACTGAGCCAAACCAGTTTCAGCATGTACAGCAGTTTTTGCATAACTTTTACAAGCAGCTATCTGCATGGGCATCAGAAGCGGGCTTGCTTGCTGAGAGTCAGAGGGTGGAGGCCACTCTGCCATTGCAAGGTTGATCCTGGAGGCAACGTTGACGGGCTCACTCATCGGTCCCCTGAGCCCCACGTCCAGTTTTATAGTCACACCTGGAAAGCTCTTGGGTTAGACAGGCAGTTTCTCAGCTTCTGGAAAAGGAAGTCAGCGAGCCTATGATACAACCTGTTTCCGCTAAAGGGCGGGAAGTCAGAGATGCTGGCTGGAGTATCAACAGAGGAAGAGGGACCAACACCAGGTCTCCAAGAAATGTCATGTTTTTCTTAGAATCAGGGCCTCTATTACACACAAATTTGAGATTATCTCATACAATTATCTAAAATTAACTGTGGCTTTCATATGAAAAACATTTAGGGGAGGATCAGATAAGAAGGAGGCCTATTTATAATACTTGCCACGGGGGAAGGGGGCAGAGTAGAAACAAGAAGGAGAGAGAGCGCACGCTGCACAAAATGATACCAAATGTACTTCAGGCGCCATAAGCCACAATGCCGACTTTCTCCCTCCGCCCCTCATTAATAACAGAAAGGAGAACTTTCATCCTGCTTGTCTGTTCACCCAGTGTCTCTTTGAGAAAATTCTGTTCCCAGGAGGAATGCTGGCTTCCCGTCTCATTCTGGATACAAACAGGATCGGTGACTATAGGTCAGAGCCCCCGAGATCAGCATAGATCAAAATGTTTGTTCCTAGGGTTTGAAATACTAGCCAGTGATTTCTGGCTCTGAAGTGGTTAGTTACAGGCGGGAACTCCTTGGAACAGTGACTAGAATGAGAAATGGGAACGGGGCAGAACCCAGTTGAAGATCCCATTTGAAGTCCTTAGGGTCACACAGATGCACAAAGAATGCTCTTGAGTGCCTCTCAGTATCTGTGCTGTGCACTTAAAGCAGTGGTTCTCAACCTTCCTAATGCCGCGACCCTGTAGTACAGTTCCTCATGTTGTGGTGACCCCCAACCATAAAATTATTTCCATTGCTACTTCATAACTGTAATTTTGTTACTGTTGTGAATCATAATGTAAATCTCTGATATGCAGGATATATTTTCATTGTTACAAACTGAACATAATTAAAGCATAGTGATTAATCACAAAAACAATATGTAATTATATATGTGTTTTCCGACGGTCTTAGGTGACCCCTGTGAAAGGGTCGTTCGACCCCCAAAGGGGTCGCAACCCACAGGTTGAGAACCACTGACTTAAAGAGAGCAACTCAGTATGGAGTGCACTGCTATTATTCCCACTTTACAGAAAGAAAGTTAAGTCTCAAAGAATTTACTTGGCTAGAAAGAAAATGGGCCAGAATTTGAAGTAAGCCTGAGTTCAAAATTCACACTCTTGATGACCACACCAGATGACCTCTACGCAACCACTGTCATCCCTATTCCACGTGGCATCCCCGATGCCACTCTGCACACACTGCAAGTATTCCAAGGAAGGGAGAGGGGTCTAGAGATGGGTGTGTGAGGGGAGGGATATATTCTAAGCAAATACTTCTTGAGCAGATCAGCAACAATAGTTCAAATAAAAACTGCCATAAATTGACTGTCCACTCTGTGACAGACCTGATGTATGTTTTTGCTTGTAATTGTCACAGTTGCCATGCATACAAGGCCATTTAAAACAATTTAATTTTTCAATTGCAGTTGACATTCAATATTATATTATTTTCAGGTGTACAGCCTAGTGGTTAAACATTTACATGACTTACAAAGTAATCCCCCAGAGTCTAGTATCCATCTGACACCATTCATAGTTATTATAATATTATTCACTGTATTCCCTATGCTGCATTTTACATCCCTGTGACTATGTGTAAAGGTCAATTCTGTACTTCTCAACCCCTTCACTTTTCCCTCCAGCCCCCCAGTAGCCAAGATATGTAAGCACCCTAAATGTCTGTTGATAGACGAGTGGCTAAAGAAGTTGTAATACATATATACAATGGAATATTACTTGGCCATGAAAAAGAATGAATCCTACCATACAAGGCCATTTTACAGATGGAAAGCAAGCTCCATGCTACTAGAAGCTGACTGGGATTTGAACTGTCGAAGTCTCAGGACCATTCACTTTCCATGATCCCTCCTCACCACTGAGAGCCCGGGGGCTTCAGGCTATGTCTGCATTGTTTTTGCCACCACCACCTAGACACTGGATGGCAAAGAATAAATGATCCCAAACACCAAAATCAGCCCAGTGGGAAATATTTAACCCACGTACTTCTAGACTTTCTGGCCCCACCTCTGTTCCCTGCCAGAGAGAAATGGCATGAGACGAAGGACAGTTTTTATAACCTCTTTCAGCTCTAAACCATGCTTCCTGTGCACTTAGCAGGTCTTAATGGAAACCAAACATTCTCTCCGGCACCTATATTCTTGACGCCCCCAGTCAAGTGCCCATGTGGTTAAGAGAACTGAACCAACAAAAACATTTTTTAAAAATATCAGAACACAGCATGGAAGGGGCCATCGCTAATTCAAAGAGGCAGACTTATTTCCTAAAGGTTGCAAAGAGGTGAGTCTTTCACAAGAGTCTAGCTCGAGGCCACATTTGCAAAAGCAGAATCATTCCTCTTGCAAGGTTTGTTTACTGGCCATTAAAAAAAAAAGTAAAACAACTTTTACTTTCTGCTCTCTGAATAAGGACTGTTTTTCCAGCTGTGTAGTCGGAGGAGGATACAAGAGGCCTGGTTATTTTCCCCCCTCCAGAATGGAGCAAAATTTCTTACACAATTTTGTTAGGGCCGAACTGCACATAGAGCAGTTTATTTATACTGTTTTATCACACACCTGTTTGGATATGGGCTGTTTTCTGGTATTTAAACAAACCACTTCTTGCCAATTGCTTTATCTACAGCGTCTCATGCTTGTGCTGCAAATGTTTCGTATTAATTCAGAAGGAAACACCAATTGCTCCATGAAAATTATTAGCAAGGACTGAAATAACCTAATTGTGACTTACTTCTAACATGTTATCATTGAAGAACTATATCCCAGGAATCCGTTTAAAATGCAGTAAAAAGCCATTTCACTGTACTTAAGGGGAGAAGCAAGATAAAGGCTTTTGGATGAAATCCTTTAATAAAAACGTTTTTTAAGCCACCTGCTTATTTTGAGCTAGTATGTTAAGGAGCAAGAAAAACATTACCATTTTAGGTCATAGTGGGCCATGTTACCCACTATGGAAGTTTTGGGGTACACAAATAGCAGTCTCAGAATCTGGATAAAAGACCTCATTTCAGTTATATGACTCTCTCTAAATCATTTAAACTCTAGGTACCTCTCTCAGTAAAATGTGGGTCATAATAACTAACCATGGGTGAGACATTTTAGTTCAACCCATGGTTACTGAATAGCTATTAAGGGGTAAGTCTTGTGCTAGGCCTCAGGGTGCAGGGATAAATGTGACCAGGTCTCCATTTCTAGGTTTCCACATTCTATAGCCCAGTACATGGTAGGTCTTTATTCCATGTTAAGGGAATTTGAATTTTTATGTGTAGATTCATAAATAGCTAACTATAAGCCAATACTAAATCTGTGGAATTGGAATTAAGAACTCAATGTTTATATGAGAGAGTTGATTTTATGTGCAATTTCAAAACAGATTGGAATACTAGCTTAACAAACTGTATTAGTTATCTATCGCTGAGTAACAAATTGCCCCCAAAATCTAGTGGTTTGAAACAGTAAACATCTATCACCTCCCAGTTTCTGTGGGTTAGGAACTCAACTGTGGCTTACCTGGGTACCTCTCTCATAAGGCTGCAGTCAAGGTGTTGGCCAGGGCTACAGTCTCATCTGAAGGTTCACATGAAGGAAAGTCTTTCAAGTTTAATCACATGGTGATTGGCACCATTCAATCCTTTGCTGGCTATTGTACTGAGGGCCTCAGTTCCTTGCTGGCTATTGGCTGGGGGGGTGCGGAGGGGCATTCTCTCAGTTTCTTACTGTGTAAGGCTCTCCATAGAGCAGTACATAAAGTGACAGCTGACTTCTCTTGGAGTGAGTCAGAAGAGAGAGTACCTTGACTTGATAGGCTCAAAATAAACCATGGAAGGGATTTAAGTAAAGGCATGATATTATCATATTTGCATTCTAAAAGATTATTCTGGCTTGAGATTCTCACATAACTTAAGCATAAGTATCATTATCATCCCACCCCCACCCCTAATTTCCATTGCTATTGCAAGCCCAAATACAAAAACAGTTGAACACACAGGTTCTGGCTGCCTACCTGGTTGGGGAGCATTAACAGAGTTCCTAGATATCTGAATTCAGCACACCAAAGCCTAGGTTAAAGTCCTCAAAACCAGACAGGCAACATTAATAAAGGGACTCCCTGGTTTAAACAATATATTCAAGATACTCCCATGACCACAATTGACTTCTTGGGTTCCTAAAAATTGTAGATTGAGGAGATTAGGTGGAAATGGAGCTGGTGACAAAGTTGAATAGATTCTACCTACATGCTGCTAAAACATCCAAGCCCACTCTTGCCCTAATTAAACCCATATATTTTCTTGTGCATCCAAACAAACATATCCCTCAGAAGATAGGATAAGAGAAAAATATGCCTCAGAGTAAGAAGTGCCTACTCAAACAACTCAATTCACTTAATTACTTTGAATCTTGATTTCATTTTCTGGATTATTGGAATAAGATCAATATCCACCTCAAAGCATTGTAATGAGAGGATTAAATGCTACAATATGTGAACTCCTTAGCACAGGGCCCATCACGTGTTGCTCAAAAATTAGTGGTTTAAAAATATATATGCCTGTATTGGTTAACTATAGTTACATAATAAATAACCACAAAAATCTCAATTTTTATTACAAAAAGATTAATATTTGTTTAGCTCATAGGAAATGTGGATTGGCTAGAACAGGCTGATCCAAGCTGGGTGTGGAGAGTGGTTCTGCTGATCTTGGCTGGGCTCATCCACACGTCTGGTGATCAGCTATGGCGTTAGCTGGATTGTGCTCCATGTGTCTCTCTTCCTTCTCCTGGGATCAATGGGTTAGTCTGGTCATGGTCACCTCATGGCATTGGCAAAAACACAAAAGAACAAAAGAAACATTCAAGACATCTTAAATCCTAGGCTTGAAATCAGTGCACTGTCATTCTATTGGCCAAAGGAAGACACATGGCTGAACAGTAAGTCAAGGGCAGGGACATGTACTCCACTTTTTAGGGGGAGGGACTGAAAAGTCACATGATACAGACAAAGATAAAATATCAGAGCCATCAAGATAATCTGCCAAAACATGGATATCTGGTATAGTTGGCTTTTCTTTTCTTAAAAAATGTTGATATATTTTTATTTATTTACAAAATGAATATTTTTAAATGGGAAAGATTAAGCATGTGATTCATGTCTATGTTCCCCTTTGCAAGATAGTATGCACAGTGTCTAGTATACAGTAGGTTCGATTTAATATAGAGATGAAATTATAGAGGAGCTCAGCAGAGGAGTATTTCAATCAGACAAGTATCTATTGAGGGACTGTAGTTACAAGCACATTTGTAGGTCATGGGCAGTCACTGGAAGACAAGGTACATTTTGCTCTGACCTTAAACAGCTAGTAGATTGGCAGGATAAATAGACCTTGTATCAGTGCTTTTGCCAGGCTCTGCTGTAGGAACAAATAACCCCCACGTCTCAATGGCATGAAATAGCAAAGGTTTATTTAGCCTTCAGGTTGTATGTCATCTATGTGTTGAGTAGTTTCTATTTCATTGCTTTTATCTATATTTCTTCTCCAATTGTAGATCCACACTGAAAGAGCAGACCCTATCTAGTATATGCTTGTTTGTTACAGAGAAAAGGAGTACAGTAGTCAAATTACATAATGGTTCTTTTAAAAGTTCCACTGGGATATGACATATATCACTTCCTCTCACATCCTTTGGCCAAAGCAAGTCACATGGCCTGGCTTGACATAAATGGGGTGAGAAAATGTACTCCTCCCATAGGAAGGAACTGTAGGTCATGTGATAATAGGCAAAGATACATGATCCTCTTACAGGGAGAGGACCAAACAATTGGGAACAACAGTCAAATTACAGTAATTTCATATGTGACTTGCACACAAAGAAGAGAAATATACAGTGCTATGCAAATGATATCAGATGATAATATGCAGTCCTGACTACAGAGGACTCAAAATTGATTTATTTGGGCAGATAAGGCACCACCATTAAAGTGGCTGCTAGTGAGATGTGTCAGAGAAATGTATAAAAATGTGAATATCTTGGGAATTCAAAGTCTGGCTGGGATCTGTGAACTAGAGAAGTTGAGGAGATAGAACTTTAGCTTAACTTGAAGGATAAATAAGGATTATAAAAACAGAGAGAACAATAGTGGCATTCTTAGTATGAAAGATGCATAAACAAAGATGGGGACCAGGGCAGGCAGGAGATCTGATGCACAGGAAGTCATTTATGAAGCGGGAGATAAAATATGAATAAGAAAGCCGTCAGGTATAGGCCCTGAATGCCAGTCTAAATTTAGGAGAGAGGAAAGTTACAAAGAAAAAGCAGTGTGTTCAAGGCCCTGTTTCTCAAAGTGATATCCACAGCCCAGCGCGTCGGCCTCACCTGGGAAGTTGTTAGGGTGCAGAATTTCAGACCATCCTCCAGAACGCAGACCTGAAAACTCCTGGAAATCACAGGATTTCCGGGTAACCCCAATGCATGTTATAGTTGGAGAAAGAGTGCACTATAAAACCACATTAAATGAATTAACAAGGTGAGATTGCAGACAGCATGACCAATGGCTAGTCTTCTGTAGATTTATAGCACCAACTTCTAAGCATCTTGTTGGTGATGACAAGGAACATGGGGAGAGACGAATGCTGTTGATGAAGAATCAAGAAGGCATGGTGCCTGCAAGGGTGGAGTAGATAATTCACAGACAACCCAGAAACTGGGGCTAAGGATGCCTGTGCCATGATGGAAACAGGAAAGTTGGGGCACCTGGCAGGAGAAGAGTGAAGAAGAGCTGTTTTAGACACATTGACTTTGAATTTCCAGAATGGCCTAACCATAGAGATCTCAAATGATGTGTTGGAAGGGTGTCTGGGGCAAAAGGCAGTGCCAATGTCATTGGGGGTTTAGGGAGGCTGGTGGTAGTGTATGATTGTCATGCTATGTGGTTCTCACTCCATAGTCAATGCCTATTGGACAGTCAGTGCTCAGAAAGTACTTGTTAAATAAGTAGCGGCTGAAGGTCTTAGAAGAGGTCATTAACCAGGATAAGAAGTGTGGCGCAGCATTGCTATAATGTGGAGCAGCATGCAGGTCAGAAATGTGATCTCCTGGACCCCACCCAAGCCCTATAAATCCCACTCTCCCAGCGTGGACCCTGAAATCTGACTGTTGAGATTCTAAGGCATTTGAGGACCACCATTCTAAAGACAGAAAAAATAAAAGAAAAGGAGAACTCAAGATAAAAATCTGGACCATGTCCACCATTGGGAGACAAGGCATGTGCAACTGAGAGAAGGAAGTGAAAACAAAACGGGTGAAGAGTCCCACAATCCATCTGGATTCTCTCAGCATCCAACTGTCTTGATTTTCCTACAAGAAATCCATAGTTTTGCTCCTTCTACTTCTTGGAGGTAACGATAAGTTTGCTACTGGGTAGAAAAAGCCCTGTTTCATTTTTTTTTTTCAAGCCCCAAATGAAATCTGCTCTTATGGAATCTGTCAGATATACCTTAAGACCCTACTGTGGATGAATACTTTCATGGAGACCAGGGAATATGACGATTAGTAAAATACACTCCCCACCCTTGAAGCATGCATTGCCTGGTGTGACCAAGTCACAGCAAAAGCCACATGCTGAGAAGTGGTCCAAAGATGGTTTGTACAAGTGTTGGCAGGGCATTAAGGAGAAGTGGAGTAAGCATCCTCAGGGATTCAGGGAAGGCTTCTCAGAGGTGGTGGCACATGAGAAAAAAGCAGCAATCTGCCAAATAGACAAGGTAAGCACAAGACTTCCAGAAAAGGCAAGGGTATGGGGAAAAGAACTGAGACAGACCCCTGTGGTCTGAATGGACATTAGCCTAAGGCTGCTGGGCATGTGAACTAGGACAGGTAGTTGAGAATGGAGAAGAGCTCCCAGATCTGTGGGTGGAGCCCAGCTGACACTGCCTAGCCTATGGAGAGCCATCAGGGTGGCACAAGGGTGGGGCCAGGAGGAGGGCTGCCCCTCCCTCCTATGCTGCCGGGCCTCCAGCCCAGTGCCATGGAGGGCAGCACCTGGAGAGAGGGAATGAGCAGAGCAAGTCCCGGCAACCCCCGGCCTGTGACTCATCCTTGGCCCTTGGAGCCCTTGTCTGTGCCGAGAAACCTGGAGCTGCTATGGGAAGTTTCTGGGAAGCCAGGCCTGGACCAGGCCAGGGCCTCCTCCGCCTTCCCTTCTCCACACAAAGGCTGGGACAGGCAGCAGCTGAACCCTGCTGGGGCTCTGGGATGCCATCAGATAGAGAAGTTCGAGTCCTGTCAATCGAGGCTCACTGAGGACTGAGATCAACTGCTACAAGATGGGGAAACTGAGTCCTAATGAAGGAAGGTACTTCTTGAAGCCACACAGTGAGATGAGAGCAGAACATGCAGTCAGACGCAGGCATCCCAACATGTAATGTCCTTCTGTCACATGAGAATAAAGGAGACCAACTCACTCAAGAATCCAGGCTTCAGGTTCTTTGGGATGGTCTAGCCCAGAGGTCAGCAAACTATGGCTCCAAAGCCAAATCCAGCCATGGCCTTTTCTGCTCTGTCCATGCCTGCTTTCAGGTTGCAGTGCTTATCGGAGCCGCTGTAACTGAGGGTGTAAGGCTGTGAAGCCTATAATGTTTACAATCTGGCCCTTTAAAGAGAGGAAAAAAAAAATTGTTGACTCCTGGTCTAGCCTAAACCTGCTCTAATTTCAGCATGAAATTGCTAGGGAACTGATATCAAATAATCAGTGCATTTGGGGGGTGGGGGCAGGAATGTACTGGTTTGTGAGAATCCCAGGAGTTTTGACGCAGATGGTCCAAGACCACGCTCTTCTTTGCAGAGGTCCAGGGTGCAGTTCCTGGCTCAGAGGCCCAGAGCTCTGCCAGCTGTCATAGAGCAAGGCCCCTCCCCAGGCCTCTGCAGGGTTTCCCCCAGCATGTCACAGGGGTGGCCACAGAGGCAAAGGCCCTCTCTTATTGGCTGTGGTCAGGGGGTATAAAAATTACTGGAGTCATTTTCCTCCTGGGCCTCAGCATCCTCATCTCTTAAATGAGGCCCTCGGTCTGCCTGTTTGCACAGATGCCCTTTTCTGCTCTGTAGTGGCTGATGTAACGTAACAATCGTGCCCTGTTACCAACACACCTGGAACCCCCCATGACGTTGGCAGGACACCGCAGAGCTGACTTAACATCAGTTCTAACTACCACCTTGATAGCCAAAGATGTTCATAAAAAGACCCTAAAGGAAGGAATGCTGTGTAGATAAACCTGTACATGCTTCACCAACAACAAGCATTTATGAACATGATTAGCCATTGTGCAGGCATTTTTATTGAGCACCTATTATGTTCCAGGATGCCTGCCAGGCCCTGAGAGTACAAAGAATCATACAGGCCCTGTTTTTGAGGAGTTTGCACAATAGTTGGTCCATGATCCTTGGACAGTTACCATATTCACTGCTGCAATTTGTTTCAGTATTTATCGGAAAACAGAGGAATGTGTATGTTTTGTGTTCATTCAGAACATATTAGGATATTTCAACATTATTTGTGTTAGGTAAAAGAAATAAAAATAAATGTCCAACAACAGAGGGCTGGTGCTTAAATAAATAAAAGGCTTTCAAACAATAGAACAATATGCAACCATCAAAAATTGTATCTACATCAGGGTTTGTCAACAATATACTTTATTGACACTGGGAATTAGGTACTTGTTTGTTGTAGGGAAGCGCCCTGTACATTGTAGGATGTTTAGAAGCAATCCCCCCTCATTTAGATTTTGCTACAATGTTCTGCATTTCCCACAATGACTAAGACAACTAAAATGTCTCAGACATTGTGGAATGTCCCCTGGGGGACAAAATTGCCCCTTCTCCACTTTGAGAATATTGGTCCATAGTAAAATTTCAATAACCTTAGAAATTACATATGCTATAATAGGCAACAAAACCAGAAAAGGAAAAATTAGACAGAGAGTGTGATCTTATCTATATGAAACAATCACAGAAGGAGAAGAAGGAAAAGGGGTGGGGTGTATGGGGGGCGGGGGCAAGAGAGAAGGATGGGAGGAAAGGAAGAAAATAGGGAAATGAAAGGACTGAAAAGAAATAGCACAGAAGTCTAAAACTTTTTGCTTCCATGTGATGAGATTATAATCATTTAGGTTCTGCTATAATGTTCTGCATTTCCCACAATGACTACACATTATTTCAATAATCAGAGAACGAATGTGAAGAAAACTGAAAATACCAAGAAAATGCACAAGAATAGAAGCTATTTCGGATTTTTTGGGGAGGCTATATTGACAAAGCATGTTTTCATAGACCTCTGATTTCTGAAAATTGCCTCTCCTTTCAGATTCATCTTGGGCAGGTAGATGTCGGACACGTTTCGAGTTGCTGAGTCTGTGGCCCTGTGGCAGGATGTCATCACAGTTCAGCTCAAAGGGGATTTCCCACTCCCCTGCAAACCATTGGTTCAAACCCAGTCATGTTAATATTGATACAAATTTATGCTGACCTTACAGGCTCTTGGATCTTTCTAGAATCTGCCCCAATCATTTCTGAGAAGCTTCGGGGCATGTTTTGTGGTATCTTAAAACAACTACTTTGGGAATCTGCGTGACCATGTGTTGATATCACTGTCCAAACTGCCACTGGAACCCAACCCGTGATAAAGTGAGTATCACAATAAAAGGAGTTGTAATCTTTTTGCAGGTCGCCACAGCACCGCTGCCTCTGTCCACCCCGATGTCTGTGCTGACCCTGCTTCTCCAGGTGCTTCCCAGGCAGGTATGTCCTCAAATGCCAACCTACCCTGTGCCCTGAAGCTCCCATGCTGGGCCGCCTAGGCGAGCAGGTGTGAATGCTCTCTGCTTCTGCCTTAACCATCTCCATCCATAGCTCTGTCTAGACCAGACCTTAACAACCTTTTGCTATAAAGAGCCAGAGAGTAAATAATTTAGTCTCTGTGGCCCAGACCATCACTGTCACAACTGCCCAGCTCTGCCACTGTAGCAAGAAACTAGCATAGGCATTATATAAAACATAGGCATGTCTGTGCTTCAATGAAACTTTATTTGCAGACTCTGAGCTTTCAATTTTATGGAATCTTTAACTGCCATAAAATAATATTCTGTAAAAATATTGAATCACTTAACAATGTAAAAAACAATGATTAACACCTGGGCCACACAGAGTTTTTGAGGTGTTAGATGTCGGATTGGATTTGGCCTGTGGGCCATAGTTTGTCAACACCTGCACTAGGACCAGGAGAAGAATGTGGATGGAGCTCAGTGGACACACTGGAGCAGAAGCCAGCAGGACTCACTTGGTTCATTCACTCATTCATTCATTCAATGGCATTTATCGCTTTCTGCCCATACATCAGGCGCTGTATCAGGCATCATTGTGTATAATACTGTATTTAACACGCATCACAGCACAAAAACACAGAGAAGATATCATCCTTCCTACTTCACAGATGAAGAAAGGGAGGCTTAGAAAGTGACTGTACCAGACAAAGTGGCAGGTGGGAGAGAGCACACACTTTGGAAATGGACAAAGTTGGCTTTTTTTCTCCCAAATATTGCCCCCTTTCTCATCACCTTTGTGAACTTGGGAAAGTTACTTGGTCCCTTTAAGTAAAAAATCTTCACTTATTAAGTATATGATACTGGTCCCCACCTTCCAGAGTGTCTGGGAGGGCAAAACAGCCTTGCACAGACAGTCGAGGTAAACTCGGTCTTTCGCTATTCCCCTGACCTCCAACAGGCTGTGAGGAATAGATCCAGGACTCCAACCCTGATATCCCAACTCAAACCAGGGGCCTTTGCATGGAGTCAAAGGAGACACATACTTTTTAGTTGTTCACTAGGAAAAGATTCTTTCCTAGGAAAATAGGAGATGATGACTCCAGTCCCCTCAGGAAGTGGACTTTTTTCATCCATACACATTCCATTTAGAAATCAGACAGTCTCACAGATTGAAGATTAAGAAATGACTAGAGCCCTAACCGGTTTGGCTCAGTGGATAGAGCGTCGGCCTGGGGACTGAAAGGTCCCAGGTTCGATTCCAATCAAGGGCATGTACCTTGGTTGCGGGCACATCCCCGGTAGGGAGTGTGCAGGAGGCAGCTGATCAATGTTTCTCTCTCATCGATGTTTCTAACTCTCTATCCCGCTCCCTTCCTCTCTGTAAAAAAATCAATAAAAATATATATACCAAACAAAAAAAAAAAAAAGAAAAGAAATGACTAGAGCCCCGCCCCTCTCTCTCGTCTTCCCTGAGACTCAGCTTCCTCACAGTGAACTGAGACAGTGAGGCCTCCTTCTAAATGCCCTGGCCAGGTCTCTAAGCACAATGTCTGCAGAGCCCTGACGCAGCACACCGGCTGTGCCTTAATAATCACTCACGAAACAGTCTACTATTACGAGGGCCAATGGAGGAAGAACGGGTCAAGGAGATGGGGGCAGACGTCACCCACATTATTCACTGAGCGGTCATATCCCATAGTCCTTAAACAAATCACTACAGGCCTACCTCACAGACAGTGCGGGCCGGGTTCCAGGACACTGATAAGGTGAGTATCACAATAAAGGCCCTCATAATCCTTGTGCTGGTGGAGGATCTTGCCTTCACTTTGTGAAAGGAAACCACAGCACCTCTACAGAACAATCAAGTGAAGTGCAATCAATTGAGGTCGGCCTGTGTTTGGATTTTCCTTACCTAGCACCCCCTTCATGACATGAAACCATGCAAAATGTTGGGAGACCTTGAGTTATTTAAACACCGGAAGCCCTGACATCTCTGTCCACCCGTCATTTCTAACTCCTGCTCTACAGGTGCCTGTGTCTAGCGTCAGGCGTATCCATCAGCAGCTCCCCACGGGGAGCCCATTGTCCCTTCATCATGAGGCTGAAAGGAGGTGCCCTAGGGGAGGCCTGTTGCAGATCCCATACTAAATTGTCTATCACTCAAGCCTGGAGCGCGTTCTTGAGGTTATAAGTCACCAGCCCATGGCCAAAAGCAGCCAAACTTGACCCTCCGTGGCCCCCCTGCCAGCCCCAGAGATGCAGAGTCCTGCAATTCAGAAGAAACAGGGCCTCCCGCAGTCAGACGGTCACAGGGGCTGAGTTTAGAACTCAGAATTTCTCCTTTTGACTCCAGTGCTATATTGGGAAAGTTATCTTTTAGAAAAGTAAATAAGAAGAGGGCCCCTTGACTCCTAAAGGCCATATCTGAAGGCAGAGAGGCCGCTTCAACCGCCATGGGAAACAGCTGTGGAACTCCAGCTGCTGCTCCAAGAGGAGGGAGTGCACCGTGAGGCCTGGGTCCCTGTCGTGGCCAGGCATCTCAAAGTGACCCCTGTTTCTGAATGACAAGACAGGGCATGCCTTTCTCGTTTCTCATTCTCCTATGTCACCTACTTTACCAGCAGAAGCCCCCAATGTCTAAACTCTAAGAGAGAGGGGGATGCGCCCAGAGGTTGAGCCAGTGTCACCAATAATTGTTGCTAAAGAAACCCCCTGGGCTCCTCAGAAATGTTTGTAGTGTAGAGGTGGAGCTGCAGGAAAGGAAAACGTAGATAATCTAAACTGCCAATGATTGGGTAAAAAGAAAACCAGTTGGATTCCAGGAAAAAAAAAGTTAGGTTCAATTCTTAAAGGAAAATGGAGGAAATATCTTATTTGTTTCTTCTTTGAACAGAAGCTATTGCAAGCAAGATATAGGTGAAGCTGAAAACTTGATTTTCCTGGTTAGTGTGCCAAGTCTAGGCAGGAAAGGAGAAGAAGTAGAAAGTGAGAGAGAGAGATAGTGACAGAGACAGAAATAAATAAATAAGAAAGGGAAGGAGGGAGAGAAGGAGAGAGAGAGGAGAGAGAGAGAGAGAGAGAGAGAGAGAGAGAGAGAGAGAGAGAGAGAGAGAGAGAGACAGGAAGAATTAGGAAGGAGGAAAGGAACAAATGTGAACAAATCAACAAATGACAAGAACAAGGCTGATTTCTCCATCAGGTACAGGACCCCTAATGACTAGGACCCACAATACTTTTAGGGGCCCACAGAAATGTCTTAATTTTTATTTACTTTAAAATCAGAAGAAAAAAGTGAATATAATTATAATGAATATATCATATTGAAACTTGCCTAGATTATACTTATATTAATACCAATGTAGTCATAAAATATACTATTTAAATTAAATTTTATGGCAGAAGAGGGCCATAAGGCAGAAATTTCTAGGACCTACCAAAGTCATAACACAGTCCTAGGAATAGGAGGGAAAGGTTGGGGAGGGAAGGAGAGAGGAGAAAGGATGAGGGGACAAGGACAAAGAACAGTGAAAGAGGTATATATGATACAATCCTGAGATCTTGGGCATGGAGCTAGAAGTTGTTAAAGATTCTTCCAGAGGTAGCTTCTTGTGTTATCTATTTAGAGAGCCTGGCTTATAACTTGGATGCAATTACTAAACATTGTACTTTAACGTTCCAATGATCTATAATACACTAAAGAAGACTCACAGAGACAGTAAGTTACTTTACATTATCCCGTGTTTTCTTTCCCATCTCTGCTCTAACACATTTGTGGGTTTCAATTAGGTAAAACCTTTCAAGTCATAGTTCTGACTATTAAACTGTGGGGGACTGCTGCCTTTTTTTTTCTTTATTGATTAAAGTATTACATATGTGTCTTATCCCCCCATTGCCCCCCACCCCCCTCCATTCATGCCCTCACACCCCATTGTCTGTGTCCATTGGTTAGGCTTATATGCATACATACAAGTCCTTTGGTTGATTTCTCCCCCTTACCCCCACCCTTCCCTACCTTCCCTCTGAGGTTTGACAGTCTGATCGATGCTTCTCTGTCTCTGGATCTGTTTTTGTTCATCAGTTTATGTTGTTCATTATATTCCACAAATGAGTGAGATCATGTGGTATTTATCTTTCTCTTACTGGCTTATTTCGCTTAGCTTAATGCTCTCCAGTTCCATCCATGCTGTTGCAAATGGTAAGAATTCCTTCTTTTTTACTGCAGCGTAGTATTCCATTGTGTAGCTGTACCACAGGTTTTTAATCCACTCATCTGCTGATGGGCATTTAGGCTGTTTCCAAATCTTAGCTATGGTAAATTGTGCTGCTATGAACACAGGGGTGCATATATCCTTTCTGATTGGTGTTTCTAGTTTCTTGGGATATATTCCTAGAAGTGGGATCACTGGGTCAAATGTGAGTTCCATTTTTAGTTTTTTGAGGAAACTCCATACTGTTCTCCACAGTGGCTGCACCAGTCTGCATTAAGGCTTAAAACAAAATCTCAGTCTATAAAGAGCCAGATCATAGTCAGGGTGAGCAGAATACAAATTGGCAATTCTTCCCAATTAATCTATATTTAAATTCAAAGTAATTCCAATCAACACCCCAACAAGGACCTTGAGAAGATGATGCCAAAATTTCATATGGGAAGAGAAAGGGGGGAGAATATTCAAGACCATTTTTAAAAAGTAGAACAAAATGAAGGACTTACCAGGTATCAAGGTTTATTATAAATCTATAGCAATTGTGGCATTGTTGTAAGGAGAGAAAAATAGAGAGTTCCAAAATGGAGTGAAGCATTCATGGTAACTCGACATAGAGTATGATGGGCATTGAAATGTGTGGGATGGGAGAGGGCTCCATAACCAATAGTCCTAGTACAAATGATTATCTAAAAGAAGATCAATAAATTAGATATCTCCCTCATTCCATACACACACACACCCCAGATGGATTAATATCTACATGTGAAAAGCAAAACTTTAAAAATTTATCAGAACATATTGGAGAGTATCTTTATACCTTGTGATAGGAAAATGTTTCTTAACCATGACTCAAAAAGTGTAATATGTAAAGGAAATTACTGGTGAGTTTGGCATAATTAAGATTTGAAAATTATGAACAACAAAGACACCACATATAAAGCTACAAGACCACAAAGAAGTTATTAACACCAAATAACCATCAAAGGGTTGGTATCCAGAATATCCCACAATCAATGAGAAAAAGGCAAAGAAGCCAGTGATAAAATGAGCAAATATTTGAATACACAAGCCAAGGAGGAGAAAACCCAACAAGCCAAAAAGTCAATGAAAAGATGCCCAATCTCACTAGTCATAAAGGAAATGCAAACAAAATTAACCCTAAGATACCATCAGAGTCTAGAATTGAAAAGTTGAATGTCACCAAGTGCTGACAAAAATGCAGAGCAAATTCTCATACTCCTCCAATCACAGTTTAAATTTCCACAATCACTCTGAGGATTAGTTTTGAAAAATCTAGTGAAAGTAAGATGAGAATAACTGTGATCCAGAAATTTCACTTCCAGGACTCTGCCCTGGAAAAACCTTTGCACATGTGTGCATAATGAGCAGGTACTCAAGTGTTTTCTGCTATAAACTAGAGTGTTTATAACAGCCGAAGTGGGAAGCCATCCAGATGTCCATCAACAAGAGGACGGATAAATGATCTGTGCTGTATTCCTACAGTGAGATGCTCCTCAGAAGAGAAAATAAATCAATTAGAAATGCATGCATCAAAATGAATTAATCTCCTAAACAATATTCAATGAAAAAAGAAAGTTACAGAAGATTATTGGTTACATAAAACTTAAAATATAAATATAATGCAATTAGGTTGTTTATGGAAATTTATATATTTAGTAAAAGCATAAAACCATGAGGCAGAATGATAATCATCAAATTCAGGGTAATTAGTCCCTCTGGCAACAAATGGAGAGAAATGGAATGGGGCAGATGCTATGGATTTCAACTATCTTTCTAATGATGTATTATTTAAGGGAAAAACGTAAAAGTGAATATGGTCAAATAAAAACTTAAGATGTAATAAAGTTGATTGCAGTGGCTAAGTTCTATTATCTTCTGTATTTTTCTGTGTACTTGAAATATCTCTTACTATGGCAAATATGTACATTTTCAAGCATAGGATAAATGCCTATTACCATTGTAATTAAAAGAATAAAATCCAATTGTTCCCATATGCCAAGTGAAAGGCGTATTGGAGAGAAATAAAAGTCTGGGAGAGAAATAATTTCCCAAAGAGGGAACTGCTGAATGGAAAAGTACTTTTTCTTGTTGACTGCCTGATATCTTCTGGAATTTTCTCCTATTAAATTTCAAGCCACTTGTATCAAGTATCATAGCCTGAGGGACCCCGGAGTCACAAAGGTGGCCCCTGCCCCAGGCGTCTGTTTCCCTCTTCACAGTAAGTGATGCCGATCAGGAGCTGCCAGAGACTCTCATTCTGCATTTCTCCCACCGCTGCTACGAGTAAACAGAGAACAAAACATTGGGGCCGTGGTCAGCACACACAAGATGGCCCTGGGTGCGCTCGAAGTGGTATGACTTACATTTACTAAAGGCGATTTGGTTATGACCTTCCCTGGGGGCAAAACAAGGAAGGGAACCTAATCAACCCCAAGCTTTACAGTATCCAAAAGACGAAATCAAAGAGTTTTGGGGGGAAAGCACCACAATTTCAAGAGATTACCATCTGAAAGAAAATGCTCCCTCACATTAAAATAAGTAAAAAATGAGAAGCGAAGTCATGAACCCCACACACAGCTTGGACACTGAGAACTGGAACTACCCCAGCACAGCCAGAACTTACTGTCTACATTGCATGATCCGGACGTGACCAGTCCATTGTCTTGCTTACTGCCTTCGGCACTGTTCAGGCCGACTCTTCCCCATGCACTGATGGTTCATTGCAGGAGCTTCGGGAAAGGCGCTCCTCTTCCAGGGAAGGCACCAGCAGAGGATTGGTGCCCCAAGAGTCTTTGAATCCTTCCTGTCTCCCCCAGTCCTAGACTGTTGTATGTGATCCTTACCCAATTCTAATCAGGCCCTCACATTAAAGGAACTGCCTTAAACCAAACTTCCAATTCTCAATAAATTCTGACCTTGCCACCTTTCTCTGAGATGCTGCCAAAGCTCTCTCTGGGCGGTTTTCTTCCTTACTGTGGTCAGCAATAAACTTGGCTTTGCCTTATTAGCAAGGTGTGTGGTAATATTGGGGAGCTGGCAATAAACAATCATTTAAATTTTTTAAAAATGTAAGAGGATGAGCGCACGTCTTCCTTGTCGAGGACTATTGAAAAGTCTTTCCAGTGAAGGAGGAAACAGCCTTGCCATTTGGTCTCAGGATGCTTGGCCACTTCCTAAGCTCTTGCCCAGTTGGGTTCCTGCAGGAAGGCCTGGGCATGTCTGTGATTCTGCCTTTCCTGGGCACTCTTGCTGAGAATAATCAGAGTAATTATAGACTGTTCCCTCATTGTCCTGACTCTGGGGAGCTCTTGAGCACCAGAGAAGGATAAAGTCAGAAAGCATTCAACCCAGGCTCCCCCTTCCTGAGAAAGCTGGAGAAGGCTTCCAGCATGGTTTCTCAACATGTCTTCCAAGAGCAGATGGAGCAAGAGGAGAAGGAGGAGGAGTTGAAAAGGAAGAAGGAGGAGGGAGAGGAGGAGTTTCATGATCTGTCAACGATGTCTATGAATTGGTACTTTTAAATAAAATTGGACATTTAAACAAAATAATTGCAGCAGCTCTCAGAGCTTCCATACTGTAGCTGTGACCCTGGCCCTAAGTTAAGATCACCTGGCAGGACTGGGGTAGGGAAGAAAGGGAAGCCGGGCATGAAAAATAAACATCCCAATCAATGCCTCAGCCAAAGAGATTCTAATTCCGCTGGTCTGAGGTCATAGGCAGTTTTGAAAGTTCTTCAAGTGATTCTAATGTGTATCTGTGATGGACTTCATTACTTGTGTGTGCTAATATGCTTTGAGATGTTTAAACTTCTTTTCCATGTACATTTTACCATATGTGTCTGCCCCTAGTGTACCTTGGTAAGACTAGTGTAGTTTTCAGTAGAAAACACTTGGAATTTGGGGGTTTTCTGTCACAGATTTTTTTTTAGATGGAAAGAGGACACAGTATGGGTGCTGCTGTCCAGTACCAGGAAATGAGTATCTTCCTCAACTTCAAATCATATTAATAATACCAACAACTTGCCAAACCGGTTTGGCTCAGTGGATGGAGCGTCGGCCTGCAGACTGAAAGGTCCCAGGTTCGATTCCGGTCAAGGGCATGTACCTTGGTTGCGGGCACATCCCCAGTAGGGAGTGTGCGGGAGGCAGCTGGTCGATGTTTCTCTCTCATCGATGTTTCTAACTCTCTATCCCTCTCCCTTCCTCTCTGTAAAAATCAATAAAATATATTTAAAAAAATAATAATAATACCAACAACTGGAATTCAGTGAGTCAAAGAGTTTGCATTTATTTTCTCATATAATCATTAAAACACCTCTAAATAGTTGGTGCTCCTGTTATTCCCATTTTACAGATGAGAAAACTGAGTCTCAGAGCCCAATGTCACACAGGTAGTAACTCTCAGAATCAGGACTTGGATTGGATCTGAGTGCCTTTAGTGTCTCAGTTCTACAATCAGTATGCTCTACCCTGTTTATTTATTTATTTATTTATTTATTTATTTAATGTGACCCATACTCCCTTCAAATGATTGGTTCTAGAATCCTAGAGCCCATCTAGTTGTCAGTAAAAGGAAGAGGCCTGGCCACTGTTTTTTTGTCTCTGAAACGAGTTCCACAAAATCGCTGTTCGGAACCTGACTCTGTAGTTCCGTGGGCTTTGTGATTAGCCAATGTCCCTCTTTAACCTGGTCCCCTCTCCCACGCCTTCCTAAGAAGAGTGGATGGTCATTGTGCTCATGGAGCCCCCCTGTGAAGGCAGTGTGGGGTCACAGAACCATGTGGCAATCTCGAGCCACGTGGTCACGGGTCCAGGCTCACACAGGCCGTGCGGAGTGATTTGCAATCAGTTGCAAGTGATTGTACATTGTTTCTCAGCCGTAGGCACGAGGGAGCCCTGACAGGATAATGAGATGCAGCTGATGGAAAATCACAGCTGACTGTCAACCACGCGGGTCTGCACAGCCCTCCAGTGCTGCAGCGGAGTCCTCCCCACTGCCCAGGCCAGGAGCAGAGCTGGAAAATATAACGCTGCACCACCTCACTCAGCCAAGGAAACTGACCGGAGGGCCCACCACGTAAGTATTCGATAACTGGGTAAGGACAGGACACAGGGACTCCCGACGAACCACAAACCCTCCCAGCTGGGGCTCCAACCTTCCTAAATGAGAGCGCACACCCGGACAGGCAGCCTGGGGAGAGGACTGGAAATCAGGGCAACAACGGACCGGACGGGGTCCCTTTATTTTGCCTGCCCCAGAGAAACGGGGCTCTTTGCCCCCGTGCGTGACCTCTGCTGGGACAGGGAGTGAGGCTGAGTGTTTTCCTCACTGTGCTCAGTGAGAGAAGCTGTTTAAACTACCTTTCCATGGATCACTTCTTTAAGGGCCAACTTGAGCCCCGTTTCCCCTTCTGTTGTCAAGAAAAGACAGCTGTTTGCTCAAATTGAGGTCTCCTTCTTCCATGACGGTCATTACCACCTCCCCAGTAAGAGATAATGGGCTTGAATTTCCCAACTAGATGGGGTTGAACACATCTTGACTCTCCTGGTAAAGGCCATGGTAGCCCAGAGTGAACCAGTTCCTAGTCTCCAGCAGCAAGCCATTAACCTGTCCTCCATTTCTATAATTTCTCACTTCTAGAAGGCTATATAAATGGAATCATATAGCTTGTGACCTTTTGGGGATTGGCTTTGACACTCCCTATGATTATCTGATTCATCCATGAATCAATAGCTCATTCCTTTTTACCACTGAGTAGTATTCCATGGTAGGGGTGATGGACCACCCCCCCACCATCTGCTTAACCCTTCACCTGCTGAAAGGCATTTGGGTTGTTTCCAGTTGGGGCTATTATGAGTAAAGCTGCTCTGAATATTTACGTACAGCTTTTTGTGTGAACACACATTTTCATCTTTCCGGAGTAAATGCCCGAGAGTGTAAGAAGGGGCCATAGGATAATAGCATATTTCGTTGTATAGAAGTTACCAAACTTGTTTCCAGAGTGGCCTACCACTTTACTTCCCAACGGCAATGTCTGAGTGATCCATCTCTCTGCATCTTTTCCAGCATTGGCGGTGTCGCTGTTTTTTATCCTAGGCATTCTGATAGGTGCGTGGTAATATTTCATTGTGGTGTTCAAGTGCACTTACCTAGTGGCTAATGATGCTGACATCTTTTCACATCTTTTTTTGCCACCTGTATATCCTCATCAGTGAAATATCTATTCATGTCTTTTGTCGATTTTCTAATTGGATGGTTTGGCTTTTGGTTTTATGGGATTATTTTTTACTGTTGACTTTTGAGAGTTTTCTGTATAGTCTAAATACTAAGCTGTTGTCCCATATGTGGTGAAAATTTTTTCTCTCAGCCCGTAGCTTGCCTTTTTATCTTGTCAATGGGATCTTTCACAGAGCAAAAAGTTTTCATTTTGATGGGACCCAATTTATCCATTTTTCCTTTTGTTATCAAGTCTACAATCTCTTTGACTAGACCTAGATCCTAAAGATTTTCTCATATTACTGTCCTAGAAGTTTTGTAGTTTCATGTTTTCCATTTGCAACCATGATCCATGTTAAGCTAATGCATAAGGCATATCTTTTACAATTACAAACGGGAAAAGATGGCTTAAAATAATGCAGCCTGATTTGCAAACACACACACATGCCTTGTCTTTGACCAATTTCACTGCAATATCAATTCACCAGTTGTCTGAGCCAATAGCCTATGACAGTGAGTCTCAACCCCTGTGTGGAAAGAATTTTGAAAACATGTAATACCTGGCTATTCAATCAGGGGGAACTGGCCTCTTTTCCCTTAGCTTGTCAAATAAAAACATGACAACAGAGGCCCAGGCAGGACCAGACACTAGGGGGTGCATAGGGGCCCCTTGAAGGCCCCTGGGCTCCACAGGCTCCTGGTGGTGCTGGAGGGGAAGCCTTTCGCAGACTCACCCACCCAGCCCAGCCAGGGGGGCAGCAGCCTGCAGAGGTGACCAGGTGTCGCCCATCTTCTCCATGAGTTTCACCTGCTCACCGGGGAGGGGCTCTCCAGGGAGTCAGGGAGCTGGGAGTCTTTGCGTGCAGAGCCCAGGGCTGCAGGTCCACAAGGGCCTGGTCAGGTCTCCAGGGCCACGCGGCTTCCCTGGCGTTCTGATTGTCACTCCCTCACCTGGGGAGGCTTCAGCACGTCCTGGAAGAGGGCGCAGCCGCCCTGCTGGGTTCGCATCTTCAAGAGGTGCTGAGTGCCCTGGCCTCTTCTCGGCCAACTCTCAGAGGAAGTGGCCCACGCCCTCCAGAGCCACAGCTCCAGGTGGAAACAGAAGCCCAGAGCCAGGTAGGTGCGGAGGCCGCAGGTGCTGCTGGCCAGGCGGTGGGCCTCCACCTCAGTGGGATCATTCTGATGAATCTGGGAGCTCATGGTTGGTCGGCAATCTGGAGTTAAGGTCAAAAACAGTGTTGCTGATTCTGGCTGATGTGGCTCAGTGGATAGAGCATCGGCCTGGGGGCTAAAGGGTCCTGGGTTCGATTCTTGGTCAGGGCACATGCCCAGGTTGCAGCTCAATCCCCAGTAGGAGTTGTACAGGAGTCAGCCAATCAGTGATTCCCTCTCATCATTGATGTTTCCATTTCTCTCTCCCTTCCTCTCTGAAATCAATAAAAATATGTTTTAAAATAAAATAAAAAAAATGAAAAAAAAATGACAGCAGCTAGCACAACAATAGCTATCCAATGTGAATGAATCAAAATTATACCTATTGTCTTTTTTGTCAGATTGGCAAAATGTATAATATGTATTTTGGTGTGCTGCAGAATTTTAGTAATTAGCTTATGTGTGCCATGAAATGAAAAAGGTTGAAAATCACTGGTCTATGAGAATATTCTCTCTAGGAATTTTTTTATCCTAAACAAACTTCTAAAACTTCTGGAATATTCTAATATGATAGTTTCCAAAAAATAATTTTTAAATGAATATGTTTCTTTCTTAAGAATTGTGCTTGGCTGGTTTCAGATGGCTCCTGAGATTTAAGTGGTCTCCATAGTGTCTCCTCTTTATTCCAAATAAACCAGACAAAGCCAGAAAGTTCTGTCACAGAACATGACCCAAGCACTCTAGTCTTTATGGCCTCAAGTCATCTCCCCAAGGGCAAACAGAGCATTCTTGAAATATTTCTGTTTAAAACGAAGAGCAACCCTCTATTTTATTCCTTTTATTAAGTAGCAAGCACTTAGAAATGGTAAATATATGTTAAAATGTACACTAATGAAAATATGTATCTGCTGGAGTTAAAATATTCTCAAATCCTGCAAATGGAGAAAGATGGGGGTTTGTCATAAGCAATCCAGAGGGCTTTCTCTCCATCTCCCTACTTCCCACTTTTTGATTCACTCACACCTCCTCCATCCTCAAACCTCCATGAAAAATAAGAATTGTAAGTTAAAGGATTATTTAAGAATAAAATATGTTTAAAATACAATTATTTTTCCATTTGCTATTCTTCCTAGCTTGGATAATTTTCTTCCATTATCAGAACCTTTCTGTTCTGATGGTCACAGACTTTGTTGAGGCTCATGTCGCCTGTTTTCATCTGTATTCTAATAGCCATCTTCTGACTTCTCTTAACTTCAGCCTTTCTTCTCCAATCCACCCTACCTCCACTGCCAGAAAACACAGCTTTGGCCACGAGACAGAGTTGAATCATATATGAGCGTTTACTACAATAATGCCGGCAGTATGGGAGAGCAGCAGGTCATCCACAACATCTGTTCTCCCCGCATCGTAGGCCAGCTGCTTATACTGAGTAGAAGGGCAAGATTGCATGGAGAAGTAAGCAAAGGGAATAAGAATGGGTTTGCAAAATGGGCAGTTTACAGGTACTGAGTGGCTGGGGGTTTGCAAAGGCCTGGGGGTTTTCTAAGGGCGGAGCCTCTGGTTTCTGCAAGTGGGTTGTTAATCTTTCCATGATAATAGACAGCTCCCGGGTGTGGAGGATGGGCCTCACTTCCAGGTGAGCTCCTATGTCCCACTTCAACTCCAGTCAGGTTAGAATGTGCATTCTTTAATCAGAACAAACAATCACAGTTAACAGAGCATGGTTAATATTTCTTATAATGATAGCTGGTCCCCAATATTCTATTTCTGCCCCTAACAACCTGTGTGCTTTTCCTCAGGTGGAACCTTCAGCTGGGCTTCCTCTTTCAAAGCCATCAGAGCTCCTCCCTCATAAAGTTTTTCCTTAATTCTATCCAGATTGGATGATTCTTTGAATATACTAATTCTCACTTTCACATAGCTGCTTGCAATGTCTAAGCATCCTCATGGCACTCTTAGTCTAACCCTCACGTCGCTGAGTTAGTATGTGCTGGGTTGGGGAGGGAGGTAATGCCTGCATATCTATGCATACCTGTATTTCTTACAAATGTTGAGGATATAAAACATTTGTAATAAAGAATAGAAAGCATAACATTTAAAAATCATATTGAAATATGCAATGCCCTTTTTTTGTACATTCCACATAGTGCATTGATTCTCACAAGATGCTTTTCTTGATTTTTTTTTTTTGTCAAACATATCTGTAGGCGAGAGCTACAGGAGGGCGGGGCAGAGGGTGGAGAGCTACAGGAGGGTGGGGCAGTGGGCAGAGAGCTACAGAGGGCGGGGCAGAGGGCAGAGAGCTACAGGAGGGCGGGGCAGTGGGCGGAGAGCTACAGGAGGGCGGGGCAGTGGGCGGAGAGCTACAGGAGGGCGGGGCAGAGGGCGGAGAGTTGCAGGAGGGCGGGGCAGAGGGCAGAGAGCTACAGGAGGGTGGGGCAGTGGGCGGAGAGTTGCAGGAGGGCGGGGCAGAGGGCGGAGAGCTACAGGAGGGCGGGGCAGAGGGCGGAGAGCTACAGGAGGGCGGGGCAGTGGGCGGAGAGCTACAGGAGGGCGGGGCAGTGGGCGGAGAGCTACAGGAGGGCGGGGCAGAGGGCGGAGAGCTACAGGAGGGCGGGGCAGTGGGCAGAGAGCTACAGGAGGGTGGGGCAGTGGGCAGAGAGTTACAGGAGGGTGGGGCAGTAAGCTACAAGCAGCAGAGAGCTATGAGCAGCGGTGGGCAGGGTGGCCAGCTGAGGCAAGCAGCAGCAAGCTACTTGCACACAGATTCGTGCGCAGGGCCACTAGTCCTATATAATAAAAGGCTAATATGCAAATTGTCCCCATGGGTGGGAGTTCAACTGACCAGGAGTTAGATGTGCATTGACCACCAGGGGGCGGCGCAGAACATGGTGGACGTCAGCAAGCTGTGCTGGCAGCAGGCAGCAGTGGAGGCACTGCCAGCCCCCATGGGCCCCAGTGAGAGTGGGACCACCGCGGGATGGTGGAGCAGGTGATCAGGCAGAGCCAGCCCAAGGTGGGGTGTGAGTGGGGGCCCTGATCACCCAGCTAGTTGCCCGACAGATCAGCCCTGATCGCTGGCCAGGCCTAGGGACCCTACCCGTTCACAAATGTCATGCCCCAGGCCTCTAGTAGAGCAATAATAATCCTTCCCCCGTGAATGTTTGTAGATAGTTTTATTTACATTAATGAGTAAGGTGAAAGTGGTGAGGTATGCAGGAACTTTACTTATTCTTGGATGAGGTGTGTGACCTCTTTGCTGACTCAAATAATAGCTTTCAAATACTGGAAGACTGTTTCTTCAACTTCGTGTTCTAGTCACAATGTCATAGTTGCAAACGGTATAACTTTAAGGTTACCCTGCCTTATTAACACTGTTTCCAACTCATTCTTTAGTCTGGAGAATCAAAATAACACTAAACTAAGCCTGGATGTGTAGTGTTTGCCTGTTTCTGTGGTGTAATTATTCCCATGGATGACTTCTTTTTTCTTTTTTTAAATATTTTTTAGAGATTTCAGAGAGGAAGGGAGAGGAAAAGAAAGATAGAAACATCAATGATCAGAGAGAATCATTGACCCGCTGCCTCCTGCACGGCCCTCACTGGGGATTGAGCCCGCAACCCAGGCATGTGCCCTTGACTAGAATCAAACCCGGGACCCTTCAGTCCACAGGCCAGTGCTCTATCCACTGAGCCAAACTGGCTAGGGCTTCCCATGGATGATTTCAAAGCTACCAACCTAGTGGCACAGAACACAGTTGGGAAGAGATGGATAGTCTCAAATCATTATGTAATATTTCTACCATTCATATATGATGAATGTAAATAAACTAAAGAGAATAATTAAATGTAAAATAATTAGAAAAGGTCAATTAATTTTCAACAAAGGGAGCAAAGCATTTCAGTGGGAAAAAGAATTTACCTATATGGAAAAAAATGAACTTTGACTTATATCTCACACCATACACAAAAATCAATTTGGGATGGGTTATATACCTCAATGTAAAAGCTAGAACTATAAAGCTTTAATAAGGGGACTAGGAGAATATCTCCAAAACATTTAAGTGAGCAAAGGTTTCTTAGAACACAAAAGTACTAACCATAAAGAAAAAAATGAGAAAAATGTACTAAATCAAAATTAAGCACATATGCTCTTCAAAAAACACCTCAAAAAAGTGAATAGACAAGTCACAGACTTGGAGAAAATAGTTGCAATACATCTGACTTTGAATTCACATTCAAATTATACAATAAAAAACCCTAAATATACATATACATATATATATGTATATATATATATATGAAACTCAATAATAGATAAATGACACAACTTAAAATAAAATAAATGGACAGAAGACTCAAACAAGAACTTAACAAAGAAAAATATCAAATGGTCAATAAGCACATGAAAAATATCTTCAACATTAGTCATCAGGAAAATGCAAATTAAAACCATAAGCTAAGGCTACATACTCACTAAGATGGCTGAAAGATACGAGATTGCAAACATAAAGACTTGTACAATAATATTTCTGGAAACTTTATTAATAATATAAATAACTATAAAGAGAGCTCAGATATCCATTAAAATGAAATAGGTAAACAACTAGTGATATATTCATACAATGGAATACTATATAGTAATGAAGAGTAACAACTAATATACTTCACAACATCAATGACCTCAAAAACATTAGGCTGAGCACAAGCCAGATACAAGATTACTGCTGTGCTATTCCACTCAATTGAAGTATTGAAACAGACAAACTAATCTGGAATGAAAAAAAAAAAAACAAAACACTAAGTCTTAAAGCTTTTTTCTTCTTAACACCAAGAATTCCAGTGAATGTAAAAACACTTAAGTCAGCGGTTCTCAACCTGTGGGTCGCGACCCCTTTGGTGGTCGAAGGACCCTTTCACAGGGGTCGCCTAAGACCATCCTGCATATCAGATATTTACATTACGATTCATAACAGTAGCAACATTACCGTTATGAAGTAGCAACAAAAATAATTTTATGGTTGGGTCACAACATGAGGAACTGTATTTAAAGGGCCAGAAGGTTGAGAACTACTGCCTTAAGTGATGCTGTGTACACATACACACACACACACACACACACACACACAACCTGACAGATGATACCAAACCTGACTTAGCCTTTTTCACTGAGGCACAGAAACTGGATTTTTCCCTGCTAGTACAGAATCTCATGTACTCAGGAAGGCAAACTGTAAATCAATACCCACATCTTAAAGGTGACATTTAAACAACTGTACATCCTGGAGCCTTTCAGGATCTCAAGATCATTTTGTTCCTGTCAATTGTCTAACTGTTTAAATAATTTATGAGCATCCAACTCCACATCTTGCAATATAAGATGAACCTTCACTTTGTGTGTCTATGTCTTCATCCAAATAGCCAGGCATTCCGGTATTCCATCACTCAGTATAATTGAACACCTACTATGTGCCAGGCACTGTATTGTGCAGTGCGGACATAGTAGTGGGAAGGACAGTCACAGACTAACCTGGAATTTACATGGGGAGCAGCCGAGAATAGACATCCAATTATGGGATGCATCAAAAATTGTTAAACTTCTATTGTGATGATTGCTGTATTTTTTTTAAAAGGAGTTGTACAGTGTAGGCTTCTCATGAATGTGTTTACAAAGAGTCCTGATCTTATCTTGAATTGATGGAATGAGAGTAAATATCAAGAAGTGCTTCCTGGAGAAAGAAGCTTTTGAGCTGGAAACCAAGCATATGCTTGGAGGGGGCTGATATTTAAGGTGACAGAAGCATTGTGTCAATGGTCCCCATACACAAAGGAATGTGTGTGTTTTTTTAAGATACTCAGAAAAAGTTTATCATTAGAGAAAGAGACACAAAGTGAGTCTGGTTAAATGGGCATGGCCTAAAATTAGCAGGGCTCTGTTAAGAATGTTCACTTTACCAATAAAATCCCTGGGAAGCTTTTAAAGAGATTTGCATGTTGGATGAATATGATCATCTGGCCCCAGTGTTTAAATAAACTGAGGGGTGTGTGTAAAAGATGAAGGGAGACCAACTTTAGGCCAACACAGGTACATAATAAACAAGTGCCCCCATTAATTTCCAATGAAAAGCATGGTCTTAATTCTATGGACTATCAAGATAACTTAGCCCTACTGTGAACAATTAGCAAATATAGATGCTCTGATTTTTAGTCAAAAGACAGACATCTGAAAGACTTAAGAGAGGAATCAACCAGTTAACCGCCATTTGTCCAAAACAGAAACCATCCCCACATGCCACGATATTTTGAATTTAATTGCATCTATAGACGCTTATGGCATACAAAGGGTTAAGAAGAGCCAGGCAAGTACAGGAGGATGGACAGACCAAATAGCCTCAGGAGACAAACACCTGATATGTAGGAATGTGCCAGTTACTGTGTTTTTAAAATTGTTATTTAGAGCCAGCAATTAATGAGAGCTGATTCTGCCTCAGAACTGCACCAAGTGCTTAATATTTATGACAGTTAATCTTCACCTCTATCCCTCAAGGCATATAATATTATTAAATATCTTTTACAAAGAAAGAACTGGAAGTTCAGAGAAGAGGAACTTGAGGTTACACTATTTATAAAAGGCAGAACTTAAACCCAGGTCTCCCTCTTATCAAATGTGGTTCTTCATTACCTCTAACCTCTTGGCCCAATTCTCCTTTGCTCCATTTCCATTATATTCAGGAACAGTTTCGGGTTCTTCTATTCTTTTCCATAACTACACCGAACATTAGCTAGAGAGGGGTCTTAGAATTCAGATATGTCAATCCTCTTATTCATAGGGAAACAACATGAGACTAAGAGATATGTTGGGTCTATCCAAAGCCCAGCTAATATTGGGCAAGTGAGGTACAGTACCTCTAGTCTTCCCATGAATCACACTACTGTTTATCTTATTCACTCCCTATAGATCTGGGATTTTTGCATAGTAAAGTCTTACTAAGTCCATGGCCTACTTGATGGAGGGAACAGTTCTTAAACACTGGTCTCTGAACAGAGTAATCATCAAAATGAGTTTGAGGAAAGTGGGACTAAATCTAGATGCACACAAAAAAATCTCATTTGTCTAGTCTCCTCCAATAGGAGGAAGAAATGCTACTTAACCTGTATTAAGCATTGAGCATCTTAGAACTTGCAGCTGTACTTATTGCTTAATTATTCACAAATCGCTTTAATGGTGTCTACTGGGGCAAGGATGATTCTTGGGTTACCTACAACCCCAGTGTAGACAGGCAAACTTAATCTCATAAACAGCAAAGGAATGACCCCCATTTGGTAGAACAGTGGACTAGTTAGGATTTTCAAAAGAGACATTTGTTTTATTTATATTTCAAATTATACATCAGTGCCTAACATGATGCACTAAGGCCCTCGAAGATATTTGATGATCTAGTCTTGCATAATTAAATGCAATTAATATGTAGCTATTACAGGTTCTGGAATTAACAAATCTCTCAGCAATTCTTGTTGGCAGAGAAGCACCCACACGGATTCCAACTGGGAACACTCTCTTCTGGGGAGGAGGGACCCAGTTTTGGCCACAGCAAACTTGAAGACTCAAGGGAAATTCTCCCCGTGTGCAACACAAGGCTTGGGGATGGTCTCTGTGGTGAGCCAGGGCACTCTGGAAGCTCAGGGTCTACTGGTGGCCAAGACATGATTATTTTAGCGGAATTCTTCACTTTCAGAGATGGAATCAATAGTCTCTGGGCGCACCTGGAAAGAAATGTTACCTTCTGTTTTATAATTGAGCTGATTTTCTTAGATAAAGACCATTTGCTTCTATAACCCGAGAGGAAATCTCTGCAGGCTGCTTTCCCCACATCTCTGTCAATAACCTCTCCTTTTTTGAGGAGGAGTAGATACTTAGTTTCTGGCACAACAATATGTCTTCTCAACCTATGCGGAGACAGGAGGCTCTTTCTTCTTCCTGTTGGATTACCACTATGGTTGTTCCCTGACTCTATTCTCCACCATGGAAAAACTTGCTCAGAGTCGTGGCTAGGAAACAAAATCTCAGAGGCATTAAAAAAGAGACAAGGTGCCCTAACCAGTTTGGCTCAGTGGGTAGAGCGTTGGCATGCAGACTAAAGGGCCCCAGGTTCGATTCCAGTCAAGGGCATGTACCATCCCCAGTGGTGGTGGTGGTGGGGGGGGGGGGAGCGGGGGGTTGCAGGAGGCAGCTGATCGGTGTATCTCATCGATGTTTCTAACTCTTTATCCCTCTCCCTTCCTCTCTGTAAAAAATGAATAAAATATATTTTTAAAAAAAGACAAGGTAATGCAAAGCGTGGAATTTGGATTAAGCTCTAAAAGGTTGTTAATTCCTTCACTGTTTACTATTTGTGTGACCTTCGACAAGTTAAATAACTGTTCCAACCTCAGTTTCTTCATATGTAACATTTTTTTCAGGTTGTCATGATGATAAAATAAGATCCCTGTGATATAGTATCTTGCACTGTCCCTGGCAACATGAATCTCACAATTATTATTTAAGAAAAAAATTTGGCACCAAGCCCATATACTGTACCATTTGATACTAGTAAATCCAGAACGGCTCACCTTCTTTCAAATGAGGCACTGTGGCAACTTAAAGGGAGTGATAGTCCAGAAGGTTGAGACAGGTTTTTAACAAAAACAAAACACAACCAACAATAACAGGGGATTTGCCATAATCGTTTCTGAAGATATTTCCTGAGTAGCGTGGGGAGAACCCACAAAGGCCAACCATGAATTTGACAAACAGAATGATTGTTTTGGTCTGTGGTAGGTCAGAGAACAATGGTAGACCAGAAGGCCATGGAAGGGATTTAGATTGGGTAAATCTTTCAACCTCTTCTGACAAGTTGAGTATAGTCAGCCTTCACAGAAACTACCGATGGTAACTTCTGGATTTCCAAGGACCCTCTCACCCCAACACACACACAAGTTGACACCTTGTTTCAGTGTGTTTGTTTTGGAAAGGGTAATAAGTGTGAATAGACTGAAACCCTCCCTAGATTCTTAAACATAATCACTTCTTGGATTTCACTAAATTGAGGAATGAGGTTTCTCACTGAAACTGTGAAACTAAATAATGAGGTCATAGGCCATTTTTTTAATCTTTATTTTTGAGAGTATTACATACACCCCCTTATTTCCCCCATTGACTCCTTCTAGCCTGCCTCTCCCCCTCCTCCCCCAACTCCAGGCATAGGCCATTTTTGGTAGCTGCTTAGGCCAGAGACCAAAGGCAGACTTTTAGCTTAGATCTAACACATTAAAAAGTAAAAACACATAGTATACAATATATATTTGTATTTCTTAGCGTTAGTGAACCTTCTGCCTGATTTTTTCCCCTTTGGTTTCTGTGTACACCCTCAAAATGCTTTTGATTAACCACACTTGTTAATGATGTAGATGGGATCTCTGGGAGGCTTGCACTTCTATTATGTGATGAAAAGGAAGAAAGTATTGTATATTAATTAGTTTGTCTCCCATGACCTCATGGTATCAAGAAGAATAAATGTCACCAAGAAAAATCAAGGTCAAACACAGGAGTGAAAGCCCCAGTAATAAATCTGAAGAGGAGGCCCTGCTAATAACAGTGATAATAATAATGATAAAAGTTGGACTATTTGCTGAGCACATGTACAGTAGTGTGGTGAGAGCATTGCATACCTTCTCTTTTGTAATTGTCCTAATGAGCCAATTGTTTCACCATTTACATATGTGAATACTGAGCACATAGCTGGAAAGTGATGAGGGAGAGATTTGAACTCATGTCTATAAAGTCTTTTAAGTGCATGGGCTCAGGTTAAGGATAAACTGTGTAAGCCATTGACTGCATGTTGACCATGTGGCCAGCACTGGGATAGATGATGAGGATATAAGTCAAATTCAACCCAGTGGTACTCCCTTGAGAAGTCACAGAGAGAGGTCCAATACATAAACAAATCATTGTGCAACTATGTGATCAGTTAAACGAAAGGTGTGGGTCAAGGATGCACTGGGAGCCTGGAGGAGGAGGCTGCTTTCTGGCTTGAGTAGAAACACTATCCAAGGGGAGGAATTGGATGAATAAAATCCCAAAGGCAAAAAGGAGTAGGTAAGGCATGTGTGGGGGACGACCAACAGCTGGTGTGGTGGAACAGACTGGGAGACAGGGAGTGGTAGGTGAGGAGAATGAAGAAGTTGTCCAGGTGAGATCAGGGAGGATTTTGTGACCACAGCTATGGAAGTTTAAGTAATGATTCAAGTTCCAACACAATCTCTTTGACTCCAAAGCATAAATTAGTCTGTAAGGAGTCATGATTGGAGGCAGAAAGTCTACTTCGGGAAGTGCTGAAATAATCTAGGCAAAAGAGGATGGGGCCTTGAGCTGTGGCCCTTATAACTGAGACTGAGTAAATTCATAAGGTATTTATGAGGTAGGTCAGCAGAACCTGGGGACTAATTGGGGATTGATTGTATGTGGAGGAAGAAGTAGAGGAAGATCTTGGTGACTCTGGCTACAAGACTGTTTGGACATATTATAGTCCTAAGACCATCCCATGGAAAAGTAGAATAATTGAAAAGGAATTCATTGTTCTTCCCTGCAAGCACCTTCATTTCCTGACCACTCCTAGAGTCCTCCTTCCTCCTGCTTCCTTTAAGGTCAAAAATTTCATGTATTGAGATAAAGGTTTTTCTCTCAGCCACTGTGGTTGGTTCACAAGGGATGGTCTACTATTTAATGTCTAGCTCATGGTCCAACTCTATGGCCAAACCACAACCCTCATCCTCACATGAATCAGGGTTGTACAGCCACTGTCTTCTACAGAGCCACTGGCTTTTTCCAGCTTCCAGGTCCCATGATTTATGGGTAGTTGAGCCATCTCTTTCCAATATGGGAAGTTGCACCAGACACCTCCTTTGTAATCAGTTACTTTCAACCTGCATGTGTTGAGATTCTGCTTTGTCAGTCACAACAATGGGTAGATGTTTTGCTTTGGGCTTGCTTACCTGTCCCTACCCATAACAGACTTATGAGGGTTGACTCTTGACTAGCCTTCGTTAGCATGGGATTTCCTCAGAACTTTGGAGATTTGATGGTTCAAGACCCTGCTCTTTGTAGGCCATAAGACCTCAAATTTTTCAGTTCCTGGGGGCCTTTTTCACTTTCTCTCAAGAAAGAGAACTGGCTTGGCAAGAATCGCTGACACAGGTGGCCTGAATGTCTAAGCAACACATCCTCACTGCCATCCCTGAACCCAGGGCCAGCTCAAATAATTTTTCCAAACTCTGCTTGTGATCTCTCATTCTTTGCTTTCCTCCTCCTCCTCAGAGGCAAGTCCAAACTCTATAAAGGAAGAGCCTCTGTGTGATGTGAAGCAGCAGAAAACAGACCATTTTCATGAGCTATGGGGAAAAAAACCTAATGGACCGAACTCACCCTGAACTGCTAGAGCCTGCAGCTGCAGAATCTAGAGAATCAGTGTGCGGCGCGCACACACACATCCCACATACATAACTTCAGAAAGAAATGGCTAAGGAGAAAAACAATGACAGCACCAAATGATGGAGAGGATGTGGAGCAACCAGAACTCACCTTTATTGTTGGTGGGAGTATAGAATGATAAAAACCACTTTGGAAAATGTTTTTCAGAAGTTAAGCACACAAATACCTAATCACCCAGAAATCCTACTCTGAGATATTTATGCAAGAGACATGAAAACATAAATCTATAAAAAACCTTATATAAGAATGTTGATAGCAGCACTACTCATAACAGCCAAACACTGGAAAAAGACCAAATGCCTATCAATAAGAAAATAAATTATGATATATTCATACAATGAAATAGTACTCAGGGGAAAAAAAAGTGGGATGTACTACATACACGCAGAGACCTGGATGAGTCTTTTAAAAAATGTGCTGAGTGAAAGAAATCAGACACAAAAGTACATACTGTAAAAAGCCATTTATATGAAATTCTAGAATATGCAAACTAACCTGTAGTGATACAAATCAGATCGGTGGTTGCTTCTGGGGTAGAGAATTGACTGGAAAATGGCACTAGGGAACTTTTTGTGGTGATGGAAACATTTTATGTCTTGGTTGGGAGCAGTGAGGTTGCACAGATATGTATTTGTCAAAACTGAGTCAACAGTACACTGAAGAACATTTCATTGTATGCAAATTATACCCCAATTTAAGAAAACCATATTGAATGCTTTGTTTCTCAAGTCTCAAAGAGACAAAAACTTAGACTTAGGAGACAGAAAGGGGCCTGTGGAAATCATGTGGTCCCTCACATTATGTAGGTAGATGAACTGAGTCCCCAAGAGGAGAAGTAACATGTTCAAGATCACACAGAGTTGGTGGCTGAGGGAGGACTAGAACTCAATGACCTTAATATACAGGAGAGTCAGTGGCCTCAGTGAGTGACCACCTCCAAAGGCAATGTTGAGAATTACTTTAATCCTGTACTCCTCTTGCTTTAATATTATCAATTAATTGTCCAGAGGACCTCAGTCATCCTGGTGTGCACTTCTATCCAACCCTGTTCTATGCCCCTCCACAGCCCCTTCTGATGATACTTCACCAAGGGGGATAATTTCCCAAGCTTTGTCACCATGAAGACCAGTGCACAACTAGGCTAGATAGAATGAACTAGAATTATCCATTATCTCTGGATATAGGAGGTCTAGTTCACTGGTCTCGGGTCATCCATCAGAGTTTCATCAGCTCTGAGGAAAGGTAGAGGAAACCCTAATAGCCATACATCAGGAAAAATATCCTGGGGCTAAATTCAGGAGAAACCCAAGATGCTACAGAAACTGTGGAGAGGTCAATGACTCAGGCTAAAAATGGAGTAAAGAGAAGAATCCACTTAGTTCCTCACATCACCTATGCAAACCAGGCGGGGCTACTTGCTCTGTTCTAAACAGCTGTTCTGACTTAGTAGATTCAGGCTCTCCTGGTGACCTCCGTTCCCATTGCTGTTTCCATACTCTTCACTTTAACCAGACGTCACTTGGATATCCATTAGGGTGGGGAAGAGGGTCAACAAGGTGACATGTGGTCTCCAGCCCCATCTCCTCTGCAGAAGGCAGGAGAAGAGGGCCTATCAAACCGAAGACAAACCCTAAACTCTTAAATATGCAGGATGGAAATGCTCCCTGTAGCATCTGGACACATGGCATATCAACTTCGATGGCTAATTTTGTTCCTCAGCTGCTCCTTTGTGCAGCCACTAGAGCCCTCCGTAGCATATCCCCCCACCATCTCCTTCACTGAGGACATCCTGTCTTAAGGATCATGGAAAGGCAGGCCTTGAGTTCCCAGCTGAAGGCTCTCTCTTGGAGAAGGAAAGCTAGCTACCAGCTATGCAAAACTTTTTGTAAGTTCCAAGGGGTCATCTCTTATTTCAATGCCAGGCACTTGGTAGATGCTTAAAAAACATATTGATTGCTTTCTGGAATCCGTTGCTTTTCATCTCAGTGTATTCTGGGGTAAGGAACCAACTTGAGCTTTGACGCTCAGCCAACCTATATTTAAGGAACTGAGTTGCCATGCGAAGCCTCAGCTTGCTCATTTTCTACGTGAGAAAAACAGTGCTACTTAACTTAAAGCAGGGGCTTTTAGCTTGGAGTCCGTGGATGCTTAAGGAGCCCTTAAAATTAAATGTAACTTTTGATTCATATGTATTTTTATAAAGGAGAGAGGTTTCTATTTCATCAGATTCTTTAACTAGGTCACTGACTTCTTAAGAAAATGAAAAAAAAAAGAAAGAAAGAAACCACTGTGGCCTTAGACTTTTTCATGAAGATAGAGATAACATATATGAAGTTACGAGAATGTGAGAATCCACTGCAGCCAATGTTCAATCCCTGGCTTGGGGGAGGGAGCCTTCTCAGCTTTGTACCAGCCTCTCCCAGCCCTGAAGTGTCTTGCAGCCCTCCAGATAGGTCTTCTGAGTGACCAACTGAGTCATCTCAGGAAAATCCTTTTCTCTCTGGTTTCTTGTCTGTAACATGAAGAGTTGGACTTGGTGTTCACCCAAACCTAGCCGATGTTAACATCCCGACTCTGCAGATGAATACCAACATGGTTAGTTCTGGGCCTCATTTTCCAGAAAGCTCCAGAGGCTAGCTTCTGCTTTTTTACCTCCAAGAATGTCTCAGTTGGTCAACAGAAGTCAGTTTTTGTGTAAATATGAGGAGGAGACTGGGAACAGGGTAGGAGGGCATTTTCAGGACTGTGCAAGGAGCCAAATAGATGGAGGCCTTTGAGCTCCTCCATTGGAAAAAGGTAGGGTCAGAGTACCAAGGTTTTGGAGAAGCAAAAGGGTTCAGAGGAGCAGAGGGGGTAAAGGTGGGGTGGGGGTGGGATGGGGGTGGGGTGGATCCAACTTCTCTGCTTTCTTCCAATTGTTCAATTAGCTGAAAAAGGAAACTGAAATAAACACTGGTGTTTAGAGGGCAAACCACCAATTTGCATAGATTTAGACAGAAAAGAGCCCCTTTGGCTCTCTTCCTCTTTGGCTTGCTTCCAGGCCTTCTTGATGAGCTCTTATGAGAAAAGCACACCTCCTGTAGACCCTATGTTGGGGCACACCTTTAAACTCACCCTCTAGTTGACTTTGGAGAGAGAAGGACCCCTCCCTCATCCTTCATAGACCTGCTGTGGGCATCCAGGGGAGATACACAGAAAACCTAGTCTTCCTTGGCTAGTTCTTACATGGCTACAGTAGGTGTCTCCAAGCATAAACTGTGACCACATTGAACAAAATAGACTTGATGGGAAATTTTTGTACTGGCTACATTGGAGATGCGATCCACTTTCAGGATGTTGTGCGTCTCCACCCTTTCTGTGAACTGGATACCTTAATATAATCAACTGAGAGAGTGTCCTACTAATGTCTTTCATTATGTTAAAGCAAGTTTAGTAATTTGTCAACCCAGTGAGATTTTTAGATGCCAGATCTCCCTGTGGAGGAAAGGACTATGCCAACTTCTTTGCCATCAAATGGTCATGAGAATATCCACTGAAGGGAACCACCCAACACCAGAGAACTTCTAGACCCTGGCATGTGGGAAAACCTGGGTCCCTCTACATTTATGGGGTGAAGGGGTGGGAACTGCCCCACCTGCTAGTTAGACTGTCTTTAGTCCCATCCCACACAAGCTTGGTAGCTCCCTAAGAATTCCCATAGGCCAGGGCCCCGTCGGTTGTTTGGGGGACACACCCATATGGGCACAGTCTGTACTAGGCCACCAGGCCCTGGATTCCATGACCTCATAGCATTTCTCCAGCTTCTGGCGCTTGTCTTGTCCTGCCTGCTAGATTGTGAGGTTTCCTACGACGAATCTGGCTTAAAATCCGCCTTCCTCTGGGTAGCTCCCCACACCAATCCCTTACCCTCCACCATGCAAGTGAGCTCCTAACCCCGAGACTCCCTATGCGGATCTCAACTTCTCTTGGGGTATATGTCACTTCCTCAGTTGAATTATAACTATTCACACATACATCTTGTTTGTCATTCTCCCGTTCATTCCAGAGTTCATGTCTTTATCACTTTAATTATTTGCCTCCCTAGCACCTGCTTGCTGTCAGTTTTTGAATTCATTTGTTCAGTCATCACTGACTCATTCATTCAAGAAAATTTATTGAGCACGTCAGCTTCTGCCATCATTGAACTCACAGTCTAACTGGTAAGTTTGATACTGTCAAACTGTCCTTTAAAAATGATTTTTAAAAAAATAGAACAGTTGGAAACTGTGACAAATGCTGTGGAAGGAGGGTACGTGATGCACTGAGAGTGTAGAATAGGGGTGGGCAAACTTTTTGATTCGAGGGCCACAATGGGTTCTTAAACTGGACCGGAGGGCTGGAACAAAAGCATGGATGGAGTGTTTGTGTGAACTAATATAAATTCAAAGTAAACATCATTACATAAAAGGGTACGGTCTTTTTTTTTTTTTTTTTTTAGTTTTATTCATTTCAAATGGGCCGGATCCGGCCCGCGGGCCGTAGTTTGCCCACGGCTGGTGTAGAATGTCATGATATGACTGAAGCAGGTTAGGAAAGACTCCCCCAAGGAAAGCACAAAAGTGAGTAGGAAGCAGTTGGGCAAGGAGGAAAAAGAGTGAGTTCAGGCAAAGAGAGTGGCACGTGCAAAGGGCCTGTGTCAAAATCAACTATGGTGTCTGCTAGGATTTTAAAGAATACTAGTGTGGCAAGGGCAGGGAGAGTTAAGGGCAGTATGGTGCCAGACAGGGCTGGAGAGGGAGGCAAGAAAAAGTGATTGCCTGCATGATCAATTGAATGAATGAGCAGATGAGTGAGTGAGCGAGCAAGTGAGTGAGTGAGAATACCTCCTGCCTCTTCACTGGCAATAATGAAAGAGTGCTGGTTTGAAAGCTACTAGTAAGATTGTCAAGTACCCATTGCCGCTCTACCACAAGCTTTTCTGTGCTATGGGATGAGTCCATTGCCCTTTCTGGGCCTTGGTTCTTCATCTGCTCTGATGACGGAGGAGAAGTGGTCATTGCAGTGATGTTTTACATTTTTCCTGTAGACACACTTGTAAAGCTGACTCTAAGCTTTGGTGATGTGTGCTCTAAGCTTCTACCAGGTTTCACAAAAGCAGATGCCTCCAGGGCCACCACGGTCCCATGAATGCATCCAGCCAGCCTGGTATTAGATAATGGGGCTGGATGTGCCGCCCTCCACCTGCCTTCCACAACACTGTGTCTAGTAAGACAACCCGTTCCGACTGGCCCGCAAGTTGCCAGTAACTACTTATCTCAAATTTAGCAGCGTAAAGCGACACACATTTATTATCTTGCGGATCTGGAGGTCAGAAGTTCAAAATGGGTTTAGGTTTTGGGGGGAGGTAGAAGAAGGATAAATGGCGATGGAAGGAGATTTTTATCACTTTATTAACTAATGTCACACCAATAAGTTCAATAATAAATAAATAAATTCCTAATTGAAAAAAATTAAATTAAATTAAATTAAAAAGACATTGGGAGGGCTGCATTCTTTCTGGAGGTTCCAGGGGAGAATCCATTTCTTTTTCCAGTTTCTAGAGGCCGCCCGCATTCCTCAGCTTGTTGCCTGAGCCACTTTGGCCTCTGCCTCTGTCTGCCTCCGACCCTCCTGCCTCCTTCCCAGAGGACCCTTGTGATTACATTGGACCCTTCAGGATAATCTCCCCATTGAGATCCTTAATTTAGCTACATCTGCAGAGACCCTTTGCCCTTTAAGACAAAATATTGAAAGGTTCTGGATTTAGAATGTAGACATCTTTGGGGGGCCGGAGGGGGCTCTATTCTGTCCCCACAGGAATATAGTAATTTATGGTACAGGTGGTTAGAGCTCTACGCAATTGGGCAGGGGTTTGGGAAATATTTGAGACCCTGAGAGTCTATGGGTCAGAAGTCCCAAGGAAGCTGGGTTGGCAGTCTCAGACTCAAATTCCAATCATTCTTCCAATCATTCGGTTCCCACCCCAACTCATCAGCGGACAGGTGGGAGCCACTGTTTCTCATGCAGGCATCCTCCGACCACGCGAGTTGGTACTCTCTGTTTCCCTCCTGAGCACAGTTCTCTGCAGGCTTCCTTCATCTGCAGGCTCAAATGTCACCTTCTCAAGGAGGCTTGCCCTGACCATCCTATTTAAAATTGCAAGCTACCCCCTGCCCCAGCTGTTCCCACCCTCATCCTCTGCTGAAATGTGCTCCATGTTACTGGTTCATGCTTTGTACCATGTATGCATTTATTCAGTTTATTGTCTCTTCCCCCTGCTAGCGTGTAAACTCTAGTCTTGTTCTCGGCACTTCAAGCAGAGCCTGGCCCAAGTTGGCGCTCAATATCTGCTTGTTGACTGTCTGACCGAATGAATGGCCCTTGATTAGGGCCTTTACATACTGTATTATATTGTGGATGAGCAGTGGGTCTACCTGGAGGGGCTGCAATGTTTTCTGTCCTGGGGCCAGATCCAGGCGCATGCCATTGCCATCCTGCTTCTCCCATCTGTGCTGTAGGAACCTGAGCACACCCTTTCCCTCTCTGGGCCTCTCTCCCCATCTCTAAAAGGAGGGGCTTCCTGAAATGGGGGTGCTTATACTTGCAGAGGGAACAACTGCAGGGTTCTCAGTCCCAAGCTGATGTGCTATTGTGGTTATTTTTATGCTAGACCCACTGAAATGCATTATGTAAAACTGATTTATGGTGTTGAGTGTATGTGGATTACATACACTGAACAAAATACCACCATCTTTTAAATGGAATATGATACATAATTGTTTATGACTTTTTTTTTTCAACCTTCACTTTGAAAAGAATCATATGATGCCTGTTAGGACAGTTTGGCAAAAGGAAAAAACAGTGCTTTCCAAAAGCCCCAGTGACCAAGGCTTTAGGTACACGGTCTTGTCAATAACAAAGAAAACCTTAAAAATAATAAGGAAGGGATTGCATCATGTGGTCGCTAAGAGCTCTTCCAAGTTCATGTCTACATCAGCCCTGACTTCATGCAGCCTCCGAGGAGGCGTGTACTCCGTGCCTTAATGTGAAGCCAAGAGGCCCAGGGCTGTGGCCACGCGCCCACTTGTGTAAGTGCACCCCAGAGGACATGTCACCCAGCAGCCCTGCCAGGGACAGCAGCACAGTGACATCCATTTCAGTCACACATCGAATAAATGCTGTTTTCATTCCAAGTGCAGTGGCAGGACTCAGTGAGCCAATGGCCTTTCCCTGCCCCGTGCAAGTTAAAAACGTTGCCTGCTTCCTTGCTAACTCCTGTCTTAGCCCCGCACGTTTAAAAATACACCCATCCGTGGCTCTGCATTTGAAAATGTATTTTGCATCTGATCATTATGATGCATTTAAAGGGCAAAATTAGAAAGCACAAAATTAGACTGGCAGGCTTAATTAGCCCATTCTTTTTTTTTTTAATGGATGGGATTTGGGCAACTGTCTGCTCCAGGGGCACAAAGACCCCTAATGGGGTTGGTGGAAATTCACCAGCTCCTCTGTCAAACCAGTCACTCAGCAAGCCCAATGGGGGATTAACTGTGCGCCGAGAAATGTGAGACCCACGAAGCAAGAAGATTACACCCTCTTGTCCTAAGAAAACGACGTGAGTGCGATTACAAAGTAATCTATCAACAGATAACAGAGGGCCTTGCACATGGCGTCCCAGAGCCTGATGTAATCACGGTGGCAACACGGGTTTATATGTAAAGAGATGAACTCCACAGCTTAATGCATTCATTCGCCAGGATAATTACCACCCATATCTCCACCTGAAGATCCATTTCCCCTCCAGCCCCGGTCTTGCTACGCAATAACTGAGCGCCTTCCTCTGCACACTGTTGCTGGTCACGGCTCCCAAGTCCGTAAGCTATTCACCGAGGGGCGCCTTGAGCTGGCCAGGACGGGTTCGGAGACTTCCAAGGGTCTTCCAAGCACTGCACGCTGCATCCTCTACAATGCGATTCCGCGTCCCTGATAAAGTTATCTTGATGGCTGTGCCGAGCTCGCGCTCTCTCTCTCTCTCTCTCTCTGCCCAGACGGGTGGATCCGTCTCCAGCGCTCAAGAGGGAGTTTTTCTCTTTTCAAGTCGCCATGGCCCTTCACAAGCCTAGACAGGCCGAGGGAAGCTGAGTAGAGGCGAAGTGATCCCAGGTATGAGTCATCCTGATGAATCAGACGTGTCGCTTTCTTTGCTCCAAGCTGTGGGCTTCTTCGCAACAGAGCCTGTGTTGTTCTTTTGGCAGCAGCCAGATCTAGAAGTCATCTGCAGGCTGAGAAAGGGGGCTCCACTGTGCTGACCCCTCGATGGGCCGCCCCCGCTTCAGGCTGCCTGGGATTTTCTCAAACAGTCCCTGGTACAGCCAGCTGCAGAGCTGCAGAAAGGGTTTGAGATCTAAGTTTGAACCCAGACTCTTAAGACCTGGATGGTTCAGGCCGGACACTTCACCTCTGAAACTTACAGAATCGCTGTCAAAATTCATTCATTGAAGAAAGCGGTTCTCTTCTCAACCAGGGGCCACAGTGCCCACGGGAGACATTTGGCCATGTTTAAGCACAAATCTGATTGCCACAAACGCCACCGTTACCACCCATTATGCTACCGAAAAATCCTTAGAGTTGTGAACAATCCGGTGAAACTCAGGCACTTACTTTCAACATTTCAAAAGCTTTATAAAGAAAATGTATAACCCCAAATTGCGTAGACAGAGAGCTAGGGGGACAAGGCAGGGAAACCAGGCCCCTGTTATAGTCATACTGCCAATTCAGAATTTTTTAAACTGGTTAACGTGTTCTTGAAAATTGTTGGTTATTTCCTTTCAAAAATCCAAAACAGAAAAGCAAAAGGGAAAAGACTAGGTCGCCAGAAAGGGTATAAAATATTTCCATTTCTAAAGCCTAGTAATTGGAGTTTCCCCAGCTCTGAGCAGAAGTGCTTCACCCGCAGTCCAGTAAGATGACAAAATGGTAGCCTCAGCCAGGACTGGGAGAAGGAGAGAGAGAGAACCTGCAGAAGCTACATAGAAACATTCGACCTGCAGACCCTGGAAGGGTGAGAAGAATCAGGAAGTTCTGAGAATCAGGAGTCTCCTGGGGCCTCTTATCTCCTTGCACTAACACCTTCCCTCCATAGCAAACAGGGCTCCCTCACCCCTTGCACTTGCAACACAGAAGTAGCGAAGAAAAGGACAAATAGCGTTCTGACTGTGAGGGAGGAGGAAGAAATCTGTCCAAACCCCACCATGGGATAAACAGAGCCAAGACCATGCTCAAAAGATTTCCATATACCAGGTTTTTAGCGTGCTTGGTTTACCATTCAAGGGAGCACAGCTGTGAAAAGGGGACTCGTGGCTGGGAGCCAAGGAGGGGAGAGAAGGGGAGAGGTGAACAAGGAAGAAGAGGATTGTGGGCAGACTAGACTATTATATCCCTCCCTGCATAAAACTGTTGTCTATTTCAGATGGATCACCACACACTCCCAGAGCAGCCCTTAAGTGCTGTTTACTCAGTGTGCTAATTGCAGTAATGGAACCCGCCCTAGTCTTGCTCAGCTTCAGTCCAGTTTCCCTCATATGCTTCCTTAGCCTATTTGTGGATCTTCCTCTCAGCCCCCAATAATGAGCAAAAGTGGGAAATATGTAATTATTCATTTTATTCCTATTGATGCAGCCGATGCTGAGTGGCCATTGCTGCCCCGGGGTTTTGGACAGCGGACAGCGGGGACGCCGTCCAAGTGTACTGGGAGTCAGAATGGCCTTCTTTCAGGATGGGATGTAAGGCACATTACCAGCGCTTTGCCTACAGAGCTTCTGGGAGCTTTTGTTTGAGGTCAAGTTCATACTATCACAGGAAACTGTAGTATTAGTCTCCCATGAGGCTCACTTTTATCCAAAAATTAGCAGTAAGAATAGCCCATGATCTTCACTTAAGTAGCTGTTGTGAAATGCACCTGTCACGCCATAAAGGTCAAGGTCAACCAGTTGCTCAGTGCGCATGCCTTGTGACCATAGGCCTTGTGAGCGTATTTAGTCAGAAGTTGCTCATTCATGTGTTTTGTTCAATGTATTTCACCCTCTATGACACCTTTAACCCATCAAATCCCCGTGTAGATTCTACTTTAATGCAACAACCAGTTTCTCTCAATCTGAGACATTGACTCCTCTTTCTTATGGTTTTTGCTGTAACAATTTACCTCAACCTTAATGGCTCAGAACAACACATACTCATTCTTACAGTTCTGGAGGTCAGAGTATCTACATGGGTCTCTCAAGGTGATGGCAGGCCTCATTCCTTCTGGAGGTGCGAGGGGAGAATCCATTATCTTGCCTTTTCCAGCTTGCTGCTCACATGTTTTGGCTTCTGGCCCCTTACTGCATCTTCAAAGCCAGCAATGAGAGTCAAGAGCCTCCCCACATTACATTACCCTGTCTCTTTTGCCTCCTCTTGTACTTTTAAGAACACATGTGATTACATTGGACCCACACTTATAATCCAGGATCATCTCCCTATCTGAAAATCTGTGGATTAGCGAATTTAATTCCATCTGCAACCTTGATTCCTCTGCGCTGTGTAATCTAACATATTCACAGATTTGGGGGAGTAGGATATAGACATCGTGGAGCCATTATTTGACTACCACAGTCCTTCTTCTGGTAGTCTGTATCTCATCTACTCTACTTGGCAGTTGCATAATGAATCTTTCTGGTAATATCCTTCTGAGGTAATCTTGGATCCTGGGACTTGACTGCTCAAATATAGAAGGTACAAACACACATACGCCATCCACCTACCACCCACCCATCCATCTCAGCCTCATGAGATGGACCAAAATTAGAACTCAGGTTCCATGAGCAATACCAAAATTTTGGGCTATATTCTGAGTGCTTAGAATAGCACCTGGTATATGCTCTGCAAGCACTCAATAAATATGTCTTAAATAATTCAATCAGAAGAATAAGTTCCAATCTAGGAATGGTGTGAAAATGAATGACTGGGCCCTAGAGTCAGATACAGGATTCATTTCCTGCCTGGCTACTCAAGTGGCCTGTAACTCCCCCAGGGAGCCTCAGTGACCTCATCTCTAAAATGAGGGAAAAGTCACCCATCTAGCAGGGCTGCTGGGGATGAGAGTCTGTTCAGAAGGCCCGGGATGTAATAATGCGGAGGCCAGAGTTGCCTTCCTCACTGTAGCAGTTATCATCTTGGACATGAGAACAGACACGGAGGCAAACCAGTGCCTCAGATGTTAGAGGTGCTTTTGGAGAAATGCGTTCACATTCATAGTTGGGGATTCAAAGTAAGACATGGCTATTCCCAGCAGCCATATCAAGAAGCCTTCATGGATGCATCAACACTTCAACTGAATCTGAAATGATGAGGAGATGTAACATAGATGGCAGATGGGAGGAGGGGAGAGGTATTTTGGGAGAGGGAACAGCATGAGCAGTTTCAGAGGCATGGAGCCACCTAGCCTAGTGGTCGGCAAACTGCGGCTTGCGAGCCACATGTGGCTCTTTGGCCCCTTGAGTGTGGCTCTTCCACAAAATACCACGTGTGGGAGCACTATAGTGCGATTAAAACTTCGTGGCCCATGTGGAGAAGTCGGCATTTTGTGGAAGAGCCACACTCAAGGGGCCAAAGAGCCGCATGTGGCTCGCAAGCCGCAGTTTGCCGACCACTGACCTAGCCTATTCAGGGAGCTATAGGCAGTTTATAGGATTTGAGCTAAGGGAGAAGTTGGAGGCCCAGGGCATGTCAGATAGTGGGGCTGGAATGGAGGAGAGAGAGGAGGGCTTGGGGATGGGCAGGTCCTGTGTGCTGTGCTAAGTAGTACTAATGGCTTGAGATGGCCATTGATAGGCTGGTCAGCAGGATAGTTAGCACAGACACATTCTTTGTTTCCAATTCTATGCTTTTTCTCTCTCATTCATTCACACAACTGACATACAGTGGTTTTACAAAAATCACACACATGGGACATGCACGCCCACTGGATGCACATACAATATACCTACTGGGATGACAGAGGTATTTGGAGCCTACACCCCAGCTCATAGTCCATGCATACACAAAGAGGATATAGACCCAAAACAAATGCGTCACTGAACATGTGGCCAAGCATGCAGGGACACTCAGAGGCATACATGGAGGATGCAAATGTACATGTACACATTGACTGTGCATATACAGCACACTTGGTCGGGCAACACACGCCCAAGGTGCCTAACACACAGGCATGTGAAGAAAGCTCACACTCACTGTCCATGGGTTTACGCAGAACACTGACCATGATTCGCTTCCCACACACTTACTGAATATGTCCATACTCAAACATATACCCATAACCACACATCATATCAACACACACACACACACACCCCTGAGCCTGTACACAGAGACTCCTCATTTCTTTCTGGGACGTGTCTGAGTTCCAAGGCAAGCAATTGTTCGGCCTGAGGAAGAGCAGCTCAGGGACCTATTTTGGATTACACAGCCTATATCTACCTCTCTCCCCCTCAGTAAGGGCGGTGCAGAAAAGAATCTCTTTAGCCTTCCCTGAGTGCCCAGCTTCCTACTAACCCAACCCCGGGACATCTCCACAGCCTGTGACTACTGGACATCGTCCAAAAGCATTGCTGTGTCTTTTGCAAGAGTTTCCCCATGTGCAACTCACTGCCTACCCTCCCTTCCAAACTGAGCTGGCCGGGGGCCAGGCCACCCTGGGCTGGGAGGGGTGGGGCACAGAGCCAAGCGCTCAGCGGCTCCCAGCGCTGCGGGGCCCTCATCAGCAGCCCTCCCTGGGGCCCTGTTTGCGTGATGAGCCCAGCCAGCACTTGAGCTTTGCAGAGAGGAGCCCCGCACAACATCTGCTTGGCCTATCTGGGGCCAGTCAAGCACAGCTTCCTCTTCTGCCTGCGCTCGTCTAGGAATTGGGTTCCAATGAGCTGGAACCTCACGCTTTCGCCTGAAGTTTTGACAAGTTGCTGTTTCCTGGCAGCAGCCAAGATGGAGCTGTGACCTCCATCTGGGTTAATGAGTGGAAGACGTACCATGTACCTGCCACACTGTCCCAGTTCGCTTGCCCTCCTCCACGGAGCTAATAAACAAGGTCACACCTCATGTTGGGTGCATGGCCTCCTCCTTGGATACTGTTTCACGCCCTCAATCAGAGCAAGACGCCACAGATGCAGCCCAAGCCCCTACTCCGTCAGAGAAATGGCGGTATCCATGCGGGCTAGCAGAGGGATGCTAATAATGTAACTCAGATGTTACCCACCGCCCCCACTCCTAGGAGATTTAGGTTAAATTAGCCCAAACCCCTATCTCACAGATTTTCAAGGATCCAGAGTTGTCCTCACAATTGCTGTGAATTCCCTCAGCAGTTATTTCCTCACTTTCTCCCAACTTCTGAGCTCACGGGCACCTGCGTGTGGCTTCCAACTCCACTCTCGGAAAGCTGAAAGAGAAGATCACATTGAAAAAGGATTTCCACATTCAGTGCACTCCTCAGAAACATCCTGAGTGCAGCGGCTTAACCGAAAGGTTAATGATCACAAGAAGGGGTACATCGCAGGGTGTGTGACCAGCGGACTTTAGCGCTACTCCTCACTTCTCCATCTTCCTCCTCCTTCCCTCCCTGGGGCAACACAAACCCATCCCAGCTCCACTGGCCTACTCACATTCAGGCCCCAGAAGATAGTTGCCATCACCCATGTCCAAAAAGATCTTTTTGAATATTCTTCTCTCCTAAGAGTGGGTGTCTGCACTTAAAAAATTTTCACAACAGCTGCCAAGAAAATAAAATATTCCCCTCACATTACATAATGAAGCCTTGTTCAGGAGAGAAATGCCCTGAACAAAGGTGAATACACATCACAAAAGTACACTCCCCGAGTGAGAGCACTTTCAGTATTAGGGAGAAGCCTGATACAGTCACATAAGGGAGATGATAGGCAATGGGTGTCCGGTCTGACTGTTGCTTACCCCAGCGATGGCCAGACCGCTTAAACTTGAGTCAGAAGCTGGAGCTCCTGAGTGGGGCCCCAGGAAATTTCTGTCCGGCCAGGCTCTGCGCCTTTGTTCCAGGCTGGCAACAAAGGCCTGAGCTCTACACCCACCCCCGCCCCCAAGTCATTGTGGTTTCTCCAGGCCAAGAGGGGAAGAAGGGGCAGGAGCAGGTTACAGGCCTCCTCTGAAGGGTTGACTAGGGGCCATTCATACGCAGGACGATTTCCTTTCAACAAAGTCTGCTTGTTTCCCCCAAGAGCCCTGGGGACTCTGTGCCAAGACAGAATGACTCACTGGCTCCCAGGCCTTGCCTCACTCTGGACACACTCAGCCAGGGCCCTTCTCCCCGCAGAGCAGGAGAGCAGCTGCCGTGGGACTCCAGGTACGGATGTGGGCTCTGCGGCGTGAGCTCACATAGGAACACAACACAGGGAAGGTTCTACACCGAGCCTTCCGGCCTCAGCCCTGGGGCAGGATCCCCTGTCCGTGTTTGCTGGCTTCCTTCAAGAGTTCAAATATCGTCACTTTAAACCCAAGTTTGATCTCCCGCCTTGAGCCCACTCCACTGGAAGTCTCTGAAAGGAGGGGCCAACTCCAAATGCAAAAGTGTGGATCCTTATGCTAGATGGCTTGATACACATTCTTTTCAATGTTTTAGAAGCTTCCAGAAAAGCTGTCAATGGGAGAAATGTCTTTCTCCAGATCAGTCAAAATCAATCATAAACACCAGTAAGATATCTTTAAGTTCAACCCAAATAAGTTCAACCGGTTGGCCTGATTGAACTTGAGTCATCGTTTATGAGATTAATACTTGTTCCTGGCCCCACAGGGCCCGTGAGGATTAAATGAGGAAACAGGATCCACCATGACAGATGATAACTCCAGGCCGAGCGATGCACTTGGCTTTATCAACACCATTTCATTTCATCCTCATCCTCTGCAGCACAGGCCTTCCGGGAGTGTTGGTATCTTTAGCCCATTGTGAGGACACGAGGCTTGAAGAGATTAAGTAGCCCAAGTTCGCACAGTCAATACATATATTACCCAGCAATTAGTACAATAAGATAGCAAAAGGAGCGTGCTCAGACAACTTAGAGATCCAAAAACGTTTTAGTGGTTTGTAAGCACTTTAGAGGCACATGTGTTAATTAGCAATGGGTGTGCTAATAATAAAGCTAGTTTCGCTTTTTATTAAAACAGTTTCCATATGTTCTTGACCACATAAGTCTCTAGGTAAGTTCTTTCCTAAAACAGAAAGTTATAAATCTACAGGTCATCTTGATCGGTTTTTCTCATGTCTCCTCCCAGTGAGGAGGATGGCACCGCCTGTAAGCCATGCGTCCTATTGGGGCTAGAAACGAAACTGATGACCAAAAAGAGCCTGGGGCTTAAATCTGGGGCAGGTTCATCCACCTCAGCAGCGTTGGCATTTGGACCCAGGTCATTCTTTGTAGGGGGAGCCTGCCCTGTGCATTTGAAGGATGGTTTGCAGCATCCTTGGCCTCAGCCCAGTGGATGCCAGTAGCAACCCCTGTTGTGGCAACTGAAAAATGTGTTTAAACATTGCCAAATGTTCCCTGTGGGCAAAATTGCCCCAATGGAGAACCAGTGTTCCAGAAGAGGAGAGGGCCATGAATAACACACTGACAGCTGTCCACACAGGGGGCTCAGATGACCAACCCTGAACCTGATTTTTTTTTTTTTTTTTTTTTTGGTAGAGGTGATATCTAAGTGGAGATGCAGGCCCTGGTGGACTAGCCAGGAAGAGGCACCTGAAGGGGGAGGGAGACGGGCTTTGAAAACATAACTCAAAGGCAGAGAGAACAGCATGACCTGGAGCATGGAGGGAAGTGTGGTCCTAATTTGGGGTCTGTGCTGTTCAACATTCACATCAGAGCTCTGGATAAAGACGAAAATCGGCATTATTCAGTGTGCCGTTGACACAGTGCAGGGAGAAATGGCAGAATCTGCATTGGAGAAGGCTTCGTTTAGACAAACTAAAATTCTGATGCACTAGCAGAAACAAATGCAGACTCCTGCACTGTGGTTCAAAAAATCCAACCATTAAAACAGGGAGAACCTGTCTGAAAGGCAGGAGATTTTAGAAGACTTTGGGTATAAGCCAGTGCTTCTCACACTCATTCTCACACAAGAATCCCCTGGAAGGCTTGTTAAAGCACAGATCCCCGGGTCCCACACCCAGAGTTGGTGAATCAGGAGGTCTTGGGTGGAGCCAGAGACTTTGCATTTTGAACTAGTTCTCAGGTGGTGTGGATGCTGCCGGTCAGGGGATTAATCTTTGAGAACCACTGAGAAGCCTTAGTTTCCAAGTCTGATCATTGCAATGGGGTGAAATTAATAGGAACATGGTGTCTAATTCAAGAAGGTGATGAACTTGGTGCTCAGACTACAGCTGGCACGCCAAGGGGGGGGCAGCTAAGCTCCATATATTAAGGGGATCCTTGGGAAACTGGAAGATGCCCAAAGAAAAGAGAGGAAAGTGGAGTCTGTGAACAGTGCTTGAAGAAAGTAGGGTGTTTGGCTGAGAAAAGAGGAGTTATGGGAAGAATCTGGAGCTGCTTCAAATAGCTGAGGGGCTGTTCTGTGAATAATGGACTCGATTCATTTTTTGTTCCCCGCAGTCAACCACAGTAGTTCCAGATCAGGAAAAACAGGGTGGGAGTGTCAGAGACAGAGGTCTGGGTGCAACTTCAAGCGGGATCTTGTAGTAATGACAGCTCTAATGCCGCACTGTCCAGTTGAAATATAATGTGAATTATGCATGTATTTTAAAATAATCTAGCAGCCATCATACAAAAAGTAGAAAGTATAAAAAGAAACAGGCGAAATTCATTTAAATGATCCTTTTTAAATTAAATTTATTGGGTGATGTTGATTAATAAAATTCTGTAGGTTTCAAGTGTAAAATTCTTAACATCCTCTGTATATATTGCATTGTCTGTTCACCACTCGAAGTCAAGTCTCTTTGGGGCACCATATATTTGACACCCTTTACCCTTTGCTACCTTGCTCCCACACTGAACGGTCCTTTTTATTTAACCGAATATTTCCAAAATATGTTCACTTTGACATGCAATCAAAAGAAAAGAATTAATGAGATCATTTACATCCTTTTGTTTGTTTGTACTAAGTGTTCTCCATGTAGGGTGTGTAATACTTACAGCTCATTTCCATTCCCAAACCAGCTAGACATCAGTGCTCTGTTGCCACATGTGGCCCTTGGTCCCTTGCCGGATAGCCGAGCTCTGCTGAACCGTGCGTGAATGGGTCACCAGGAAGTGAATCCTAATTTGAATCAGTTGCTCTGCCCTGTAACTATCTTTCCAATTCAATGACATTCACGCCTCACTCAGACATTCCTATTTCAAATTAAAATGAACTTGCTATAAGTTTTTTAAATATATTTCGAGAGTTTCATAACACGCTTTAAGTTATGTGGAGGCAGCCTGGGGCACCCTAGGGAGAGATGGGATCAGGCTCTTACTTGTAAGTGACAGGAGACGCATTCATCCTAGCTTAAGAACACACCAACATAACTTATTGGCTCACATTTTCAAAAGTCCAGTGGTGACCCTGGCTTCTGGCATGACTGGATGCAGATATGTCAACAGGGCCAGCAGGAACTTGGTTCTGTGGATCACAAATGCAAGGTAAAAATATGGCTACTGGAGACTTCTGTCTTAAATCATCCTTACTGTGAGCACTCTCCATAGAATAAGTTTCTCCCGCCAAATAGTCTTTAAAAGTCCTAAATTTGGGGTGTTTTGGCTTGGATCGGTAGAGCACGGCTCACTGCAGAATCCAGTATTTGTGGAATTTCTATTAGATGAGGACTGTCACCTCCAGAGGTAGGACCAGGGATCAGCCCCATACCCTTCAAGGGTGGGGGTGGGGGGTGGATCTCTAGAGGCAAGGGAAGTGTTTGGCAGACACGCAGTATTAGATGTTCACAGGAATGGGCATTCATGATGGAGGCCAATGGAACAGTTTGTCCTGGATTATGAAAATCGCCTTTTGAGAAGCTCCAGTTTCTCTTTACTGCGAATGCTCTGCTTGGAATTTCATAGATGAGGAGCTCAATTTAAGACACTGGAGAGTTAGGGCCCCAGTGTGAGTCTTGCTTAATTTTTAACCAGTTAGCTTTAACAAGTCTTGTCCCATGTGGCTGAATTTGGGGGAACAGATAAAACAGAATGAGGCATGCGGGAGCTTAAAGAATAAATCTACATTTACATATTCCCAGGAAATTGGGAAAAGTGAAACTTGAATAAACTAGGTTGTACTCTGTGTTTCTCCTTCCCTCCCACAAACAATGAGTGTTCAACCAAGATGGTGACTGATCGCACACCAAAGATCCCTGTAGTCAAAGATGTGAAAAATCTTACAGGTCTCAACGTTTAGCTTCTTCAGAGCCTGACCATCCAAGACACAAACAGTATGTGCATTTCTCCAAATACCTGCAGCCCTCGTGCACAGGCATTCTTTGTGTCAGTTACTCATCCCACTTTACTCACTAATTTCCTCCCATTAGAGTTTGGTTTTTCCAAAGTTATGTACTTTCTCTGCTGGCATATACCTAAGTGGCTCCAAAATTCAGTTAGTAATTTAAATAGGGCCATGGGCTGTTGCCTGAAATCCTCACATATGGAATGTTTTAGTTGGGGAGGGAGGGAGCAAGATTCCAAATATTTTCTAAGCCAAAATACCTCTGGGGACATCATATGGCTGGCGTGGCTCAGTGGCTGAGCGTCGACCTATGACCCAGAAGGTCACTCTTCGATTCCCGGTCAGGGTATATGCCCAGGTCTTGGGCTCGATCCCCAGTGTGGAATGTGCAGGGGCAGCCAATCAATGACTCTCTCTCATCACTGATGTTTCTATCTCTCTCTCCCTCTCCCTTCCTCTCTGAAATCAATAAAAATATAAAAAAGAAGTAACAATAACCAGAAAATATTAGCCACAATGTGGCAGGATTTCCCTTTGAAATGTCAAGTGCTTTACTTGCTAATGTGTGGGCACCTCATTCATCCTTCAAGGGCCCCCAAAACTTTGCCAACTCTCCTCCAAAGGGTTCTACATGCACTGCCTTCTTCTATCCCTCTACCTCAGTCATTACCCTGACCTGAGACTCCGACACAATGCAACTTAATGGAGTTAGACTGTCCAGCGTTCAGATCTCAGTGCTGTCATTTCTTAACCATGTGTCTAGAAAGAAAGCTCTTAAATTTCTCTGGGTCTCAGTTTCTTCATCTTTAAAAAAATAAAAATCCTTTCTCGCTGGGTTGCTTTTAAAAGTACATGAACTAACATATGTAAATTGCTTGGTGCATAGACACACAATAAATTGTAACATTATAATTATGGTCCCAGTGCATTGTGGTTACTTGTCCCATCCGCCGGGACCTCCTCTAGGGCAGGGACTGTGTCTTGTTAAACTTTATGTCTCAATCCAGAGTATAATAAAGACATACGTGTTTGTTGAGATAATCACATGAATAAATAGATGAATGCATACAGTTGAAGACAGAAAAGTCAGCCCACAGCCAATCTCTAGGGGACTGTGGCTCTACAACAATACTGTTATACTATTCCAAATCCTTTCATTTTCAGTTGAATGCTTAACACCATATTGGGCTGAATTACATGAAATGTTTCTGAAGAAACAATGCCCAAGGTCTATGCGGGAAATCTCCTGTGATTTGAACTGATTAAGAGCTCAGAGCCTTGAGTTAATTTTCAGTGTCTTGCAAATATTACCATATAAACAGTTGTATGAAATATCTTCCCCTTCTACCTCCTCCTAACTGCAGTGACTAATCAGAGGCTTGCAATCAAAGTAACAGTGTTTGTAAATGGGACATGCCTGGTTGCAAGCGAGGCTATAAGTCTCCCAGGTCCTGCAATGTGGAAGATTGATTTCTGAATTAACCCCCTCTCTGCACCCTGTTTTGGAACTAGAGAGACTGCCTATTCATTTCAACTTGAAAACAGACACACGCTCATCCCATTAAGGTCTACCATACGACCTTGTTCCAGATGCCTTTAAACCTAACATTTCGAGTCAGGAAGCGACAAAAGGCAGTGGGCTACCAAATCATCTCTCAGCCCAGTTGACTCAGAGGCAGCCAGGCAGGCCAAACACCCATACAAAAAGTCGTCTCTTATTTGGACTTGAAAAACCCCTTCAGTCCATGTTGTTAATCTCGTCCTAACCATATTTTGTAAACACAAAGCCCAGTTCAGTGGTCCCACCGAGACCACATTGCCCAATAATGAGGGAAAGGGCATTTACAGGAAAGCCTGAAACTTTTGCTCAGTAGCCTGTGTTTTTGTAAGTCCCGTATGAAACCTTCCTGTGGGCATGACTAATGGATCCACCTAATTAAATTTTTACAGCATTCCAGGGCTGGAGTGTCAAATGTTTGCTTCCAGCTTGTCTCCTTGTAACCCTGTCAAATTAAGTCTCCCATCGCATCCCCCTCCCACACGCACACCTTTTTTAGGGGCTGTCGGCTGCATTCCAATGTCAGATGAAATCAGAATTTGGTTGATGAGAATGAAGAAATGGGTTGCCAAATAGTTGTTGCAAGCAAGCCTACCTTCACCTGTTGAGAGAGGTGAAAGGGGGTGGGGGGAAGCTCCTTCCAGTTAAGGTAGGGTTGCAAATGGGAAGCTGAAAAAGTCACTTCCAATGGGTGCGAAGTCATCACTGCTGTTTATCAGTCCCTCTTCCTCTAGAATTGTAGAGTGTGCATTTAGCAAGTTGGAATTTTAACGTTGGAAATGTACTTAAGGTTAATGGATTCTGTGGACGTCAGGAGAAAGGGATTTGCTGAGTATAATCTGCAAGATGTGGGGGTTTTTTGTTCTTCGGTGAGACATAGGCTGCAGAGAGGTGGCACAGATAGAGCCTGTGCTGGTCTCCTTGCTGGAAGGTGAGGGTTCATCACAAAATGGGTAGATGATTTGAGAATGTGTCCAGAGCTTCTCCAAACACAGAAAGAGGAAACAGAATCTAATGTTAGTATTGAATGCGTATCACACTCAAGCCAGGACACTGTGGGGAGGCAGTGGGCTCCTCCAGAGATAGCACAAGAGCAAGTCTGAAGCGCCTTCTTAGAAATAGGGGCTCAGGATGGACACATGTCAGTCAACCCCCGAATGCTCTCTAAGGCAGAGTTTCCAAGTGTGGTCCATGTCATCTGCATCAGAATCACTCATGGAGCTTGTTAAAATGCAGGACTCCAGGCCTGGCCTGCGTGGTTCAGTGGTTGGAGTGTTGGCTCTTGTACGGACAAGTCTCAGGTTTGATACCTGGTCGAGGGTACGACCTGGGTTGCAGGTTCTATCCCCCACGCCAGTGCCTCGTGCAGGAGGCAACCAATCAATGTGTCTCTCTCACATAGATGTTTCCCTCTATTTCTCTCTGTCTTCCCCTCTCCCTTCCTTTCACTCTCTCTAAAAAAAAATAAAAAAATTAAAAAAAAATAAATGGAAGCAATATCCTTGCGTGAGGATTAGTAAGAACAAAAAAAAAAAAATGCAGGATCTCAGACCCAACCCAAACCTTCTGAGTCAGAGTGAAGTGGAGGCAGGGCCTCTGCATGCTGAGGAGCTCCCAGCAAACCCCACCTGCCTGAACTTGGAGATCCTCCCTCCAGGGCTGTGGGGAAGATCAGAACAGAACTCCACACAAACATGGGGCTGGAGGTTGCAAGTGACAAGCAAGGCATGGAATAACCGAGGCCACAGGGAGACCTTGCCCAGGGAACCAGGTCACCGGCACCAGGAAGCTGTTGTTTTCATCAGCCAGAAGGTCCCTGTGGATACACAGAGGTTCAGCCTTATCCCCTCAAAGAGCTTGAAATGATTCTCCTGGTCTAAGACCTTCAGCCGTCAGTCATAATGGGGAATCTTCTGATGTCTTCCACTGTGCCTTTACCTAACAGTCCACCCCTGATGCGGGTACTCGGAAATACACTTGCACAAACACTCAAATGCATCCACCTCCACAGATGTATAAAGACCCACCCGTGCAAACAAATATTTCTGTGCAGTTTGTGTGTTGCATATGATTTGTGCTCATATGGCTGCACACAAATGCCGAGCACATTCACACATACACGTCTCCTTATCTGCTTGCCCACGCATCCTAACACAACGATGCTATACCTCAGCTCTTGTCTGGTCAAACCAACCTCCCTTTGAAATAATATTCTTTCTAATTCATCTTAGGAAAATCGCTCACCACAAGCAACTCTGAAAACCATTTCCTCCAAGAGCTCCATTCTAATGTGGGAATCAGCTAACTCCAATGGCAAGTGGTTGACTGGAGTCAGAGTAAGATGAGATTGTCAGAAATTTATGATGTAACCTAGTGGGATTCCTTGGCAGCCATTCTTCATGGCCCCTGATGAGCTTAACACCACACTGGACAAAGAAATAGAGCAGTTTGGGAAACCTCATGTGGCTTTGGAATTGTGTGGCTCCGAAATCGTGTCTTTGGCGGGCTTTGGCTGTATGTGAGCTTGGGCACGATATGTGATGTCCTAAGCCTTAAGTTCCTTTCCTACAAGCTGGATGTTTACAAAGATTAAATGAGACCATGTATGAAAGCACCTAGCCCAGGGTCTGGGACACCCAACAGTAGACAATGATTGATCAATGATGGGCCTAGCAGAGTGCTAGGATCCATAGACTTGAGATTCAGAAAGCTCTTGGTTTGAATCTTGGTTCCTCCTCCTAAATTGGGAGATTTTGTGCACCTTTCGTAACCTCTCCGAATGCCAGGTTTCTCATCAGAATAAAAATAGCAGCTGCACCAAACTCATGCCGTAAGAAATTAGCACTTGCTACGAAAGATAAATGCTTAGAAAGAGATTGCTGGTTTCTTCTGCTGCTCTTTTTTCTTCTCCAAAAAGGAGAATATCCTCTGGGGAGGAAGGATAAAGGTAGCTATTTCCCCCTTGGGGGAAACTCAAGACAGGAGATTGAGGCAAGGAATTTGTTAGAGGAGCATTCATGGTGGATAACACAGGTCACCAAATAATCTTTTGAGGAAAAAGTTAATCCCTACTTCCTGTGTCACCTGGGCTGAAGGAAATCTCCTCTTGCCTACGGTCTGTCTTTGCATCAAACTCCCCTATAAAGGAAAGGGGTTTTTCTACTTGAGCTGGGGGCAGTCCTTTCTGAAGGGTTTAGCTTTCTTAGGCAAGGAACTGCCAATCTTTTAAATCTGGTGAAATGATTTCAGTAGGTCTGTAGACCTAAGAAGGCCCATAATTCTTAGCTGTGTATCCTTTGGGGAAGTGAATTAATCTCTCTGAGTCCCTATTTCTTTATTTTAAAAAATAAAAAGAATTGCCCTAACTGCTTTGGCTCAGTGGATAGAGCATCAGCCTGCAGACTGAAGGGCCCCAGGTTCGGTTCCGGTCAAGGGCATGTACCTTGGTTGCGGGCATATCCCTAGTGGGGGGTGTGCAGGAGGCAGCTGATCGATGTTTCTCTCATCGATGTTTCTAACTCTCTATCCCTCTCCCTTCCTCTCTGTAAAAAATCAATAAAATATATTTTAAAAATATATAAAGAAAGAAAGGAAGGAAGGAAGGAAGGAAGGAAGGAAGGAAGGAAGGAAGGAAGGAAGGAAGGAAGGAAGGAAGGAAGAATAAGGCCTGTTCTCGGGGTGTTCATGGGATTGAACACCTCAGGCCATATTGAGGGCATAGTTAAGTCTTCTGGTGATGGAGAAAAAGAGGGGCTCCATGAGGTCTCTGCCCCTCTTCTGCCTTCTCATTCCTGGGCAGAAAGCCAGCACTGTCTCAGGAGGTGACCCCAAGTTTAATTCTGGGCTTCTCTTGGGTAGAGGACATATTAGCTGATTGGACACCAAAGATGGTTGTGAAATGAGGGTCTAAGATATTATTGATTCCCCAGAAAGTTAAACAGAGGAATACCATATGACTGAGCAATTCCATTTCTAGATGTCTGCACGAGAGAATTGAGAACAGATCTTCACATAAATACTTGCACCCACAGATCACTATTTGCAATAGCCAAGAGGTGACCAAGGTCCATCAATGGAAGAATGGATAAACAAAATCTTGCAATTGGGGTCCATTTATACAACAGAATATTATTTAGCCATAAAAAGGAAGGAAACACTGCTGCAATATGGATGCACCTTGAAAACTTTATGCTAAATGAAAGAGGCCAGGCACTAAAGGCCACATGTATGATCCCATTTCTTTGAAATCCCCAGAATGGGTAAAGCCATAAAGTCAGAAAGCAGGTCAGTGGTTGCTCTGGACTCAGGGGAGGGTGAAATGAGGAGTGGAAACGGGTTTCCTTTCGGGATGATGAAAATGCTTTGGAACTAGATAAAGAGGATGGTTGCACAGCATTGTGAATGTTTAAAATGCCACTTTAAAATGGTTATTTTTAGGTTATGTCCATTTTACCTAAATTTGGACACACACACACACACACACACACACACACACACACAACCTCCCAAGTTAATGTGTGGGTATCTTGATTTCAGAATGAAGAAAACAGAAGCAGAAAGGGGCAGTGATTGTTGAAACACTGATTGAAACTGTGCACATGGAGGGCAGGGCAGGCTCCTAAATCTCTTTAATTAAGACAAAGAAGTCAAGAGTGAGGCGGGGGGAACAGCAGTTCAACAGATAGATCAACAGATAGATCGCAACGGAAAGAGACTCCAGCCAATGGCCTCTCAGGAGGGCCTGCAGGACGTTCTACCAGTGGAGGTAGCCCGTGAAGTGTGCAAACACCAGCCCTCATTCCTTTGTCCCCACTCTCCCCGGCCCTCTCCACCCGCTCCCTCGGCTTGGCATGCGTCCTATTTTCCGAACAGCAGCTGCGCACAGTTGAATAGTAAATCAAACGCCCTAAAAAAAACCGTTGTTTTAAAACAATGTCTCAGATTTCCCAGATATTTCATCCCCATTTTCCTTCCCCCAAACACCCGTGGCTCAGACGGTGGTGGCAGTGAACTGGAGCAGGTAGTGAGCCGGCGCCCTGGTCACCCGGGGTGCGTGAGTGACTTCCCAGGGAGAAGTGGTTTCAGGGGCAGAATTTACAGGCAGAGAGCATTTCGGGCTGGTCCCGTACGTTGTTAGGAAACATGTTGGCACCAAACGCTCATGAACAGGAAGGGATTGGTGGCGAAGGTTTCCTGGGGACACGTCTCCCCAGGGTGAGCCCTGAGTTTCCCAGGCTGGCATTCTGAGGGTTTCCATCCTCAGGGCTCCGCAAGCCACTCTGCAGAAAGCCTCTGCGAGCAGCCCCAGCGGAAGCCAGGCAGGTGCCAACCCAGTGTCGGGGGAGGCAGTTTCCCAGGGGAAGAGGCAAATGGTTGTGGTGAGGGCTTTTCCAGAAGAGGCAGTGCCAGACTTCCTGGCAGACCTCACACCCATCCACACATAAGCACACACCTGCAATCCCTGTGCTGGGGCTGCCTCGGCCACCAACCTAAGTTAGGGGTTCTCAAACCTCGACCCTGTTGGCACTTGGGTCTTAACATTCTTGGTCGGGGGATTGTTGAAGTGCAGAAAGTTTGGATGCCCTAGCTGGCTTGGCTCAGTGGATAGTGGTCAACCTGCAGACTGAAGGGTCCCAGGTTTGATACCAGTCAAGGGCACATGCTCGGGTTGCAGGCTCGATCCCCAATCCCCAGTAGGGGGCATGCAGAAGGCAACTGACCCGTGATTCTCTCTCATCATGGCTGTTTCTATCTCTCTCTCCCTCTCCCCTCCTCTCTGAAATCAATTAATAAAAAAGAAAGTTTGGATGGCTCGCCAAAGTGGCATGCCATTTAGTCACAGAGCATATCGGGTAGTCACTCAGCAAACGTTTTATAGCACCTATTCTGTAGTGAGCGTTATTATAGGGACTGCCAGGCAGCAAATATGTATTGAACATCTATAAGATTCAATATTATGGACACAAGACAGGACCACACACATACCTTCTCACTGTGAAGACAGAAACTAAACTGGTAAGCGGAGTTTCTCAGCACTGCTGACATGTGGGACTTGGCCATACTTTGTTGTGGGGCTGTTGAAAATGAGGGTCCTTAGGGCTTTGATTCAATTTAGCTTTAAGCCCTTGACAGGTGTCTCAGTTGGTTGGAGCATCCTCCCATACACCTAAAGTTTACGGGTTTAATTCCCGGTCAAGGCACATACCTAGATTGTGAGTTCTATCCCCAGCAGGGGGACTATGGGAAGCAACTGATTGATTGATGTTTCTCTCTCTCTAAAAATTAATAAAAATATAGCCTCAGGTAAGGGTTAATAATAATAATAATAATAATAATAATAATAATAATTTAGCCTTAAATTCTAACTCTAGAAATCCCACCAACCCGCTCTCTCAGGGACCTAGCTTTTCCCCTGGATAATTAGGCCCAGAGACAGTAGCCTGGACCTGACAAATGATCACAGGTTTGGAGCTCTGGCAGGCTAAAGATAACATCTTGACCTAGGTTCTGTTACAGCCCTAAGGTGGAATGACTCCCTAGCTACTTTCCTGAGAAACCAGACAGAGGGACACCAGAACAGACCTTAGAACTGTCCTTAAGACCTGAAAAATGATTTATTTGCCTTCTTCACCTTTGACCAATCAGCTCCCAGAACAACCCTGAACCCCTAACCAAGGTGTCTTATGATGTTGCCCTGTATGATCTGTAACCCACATGCCACCAGGGAGTTCAGGCTTTTGAGCATTAGCTTCCCGTTCTGCTGGGTGGCGCCATTCATAGTAACAACCAGTCTTTCTCCACTGCAATCCTCCGCGCCTAGTGTTTGGCAGTGGACGGACTCTTTCTGTTGGATAACACTGCCCTATGCATTGTAGGAAGGTTAGCAGCATCTTTGGCATCTACTAGGTTCTAGCAGCATCTTCCAATTGTGGCAACCAAAAATGCCTCCAGACAATGCCGATTGTTCTGTGTGGGACAAAACCAACCTCTGTTGAGAACCCCTGATATACAGGGAATTTTTTTAAATAGGTTTTTATTGATTGCAGAGAGGAAGGGAGAGGAAGAGAGAGACATAGAAACATCAGTGATGAGAGAGAATCGTTGATCAGCTGCCTCCTGGACACCCCACACTGGGGATCGAGCCCGCAATCTGGGCATGTGCCCTGACTGGGAGTTGAATCGTAACCTCCTGGTCCATAGGTCAACCCTCAACCTCTGAGCCATGCTGGCCAGGCTGACATCAGGGACTTTATGCCTTAAATGGGATGAGTGATCTAAGTAAAAGTAGAAGCCTGTCAAGAGGGAAGCAGATGTATTCCAGAGATGACCTCCCTCGGGCAGGAAAAGTCAGAGGTAAGAGCTGCCCCTGGAATCTGACAGAGGAAACCCTGCTGAGACAGAAGCCACTATTTTAATTCTTCATTGGACCAGCCAGTTTATCTGAGATTGTCAGTGCCCCTCACTAGATGGTAAAGTCTATGAGATCAGGGACTTTGTCCCTCTAGGTGACTGTAGTATTCCAAGAACCTGGAATGGCACCGGACACAAGATCCTGGCCCATAAATGGAAGAACGAATAAATCTGGACAACCGCCTTCTGAAGAGGCCTCTGTGATCTTTGCCTATCAGGTCATTACCCTCTGATACTTCTCCCCCTTTGTCTCTCTGGCCTTTTCTCTCTTCCCTTTGGTACCAGCACACACACACACACACACACACACACACACACACACACATGCAAATGCACTAATGGTCCCAGGAACAGACACACATACCCACCAGCACACCAGCAGGAAGTTGAAGTAAAGACCAAAAACGTGTCTTTGACTCAATCTTCTGAGAAAATCAACCATAGCAAACCCAACAACAGATGGCAGGGACGCAGACTGTACCGAAAACATCAGCCAGCCTTGGAGCCTCTGGGCATCGCCTGACTTGCCGCAGCCTGAAGCCTTGCTGCCCTCCCCACGAGGTCACCAGAAGTTCTGCGCTCGGGCCAGGAAGCTGTGTGACCCTTTGCATCAGAGTCATTCACTTTACCGTCACATCTGGAGTGAAAAAATAACACTAAAAGGCCACTCCTTCCTCCCCCACTCTGTGGTCATGAAGCCCATATAAAGTGGTTCCAGTCTCCTGGCAAAGGTTATTAAAGGCTGGCAGAGCCGGCAGAAAACATAGTCTTTTATTTACCCAGATAAATATGATACTCGCTACATAAATTTGAGGCCACTTTGTTAAACACTTTAGATGCTGTACTGCACCCAAAAGACCGTGACTGCCTGTAGATTGAGGACAATGATTGGGAAATAGCAAACCAGGCAAATAAATAAATTATATATGTATTTATTTGTTTTTAACAGGCTTTTCTAGGCAGGCCACAAGGCCTTTCTCAGGTAACACACACTTGGAATGCTAAAATAAAGAGTGACCTCTTGATCGGAAACAACTGAACTCCGATTCATTTTCCTCCTGGGTAGCAGCTCGGCATCCGTCCATGGGCCGTTCTTGGTGAGACACAGGAGTTGAGACCCAACGGCTGCTGTGCTAAATCAAAGCCTCCCTCTCTTTTGCTAAACTCTGCACAGAAGAGCTGTTACCAATTAGGAGGTAATGTCTTCTCAATGTGTCCAGCCAACCCCCAAACCCTATCTGAGTTGAAGGAGGGGCCAAGGCATCGGTGGAAACCATGTGCCATCCCACATCGGGGGACTGAGTCTAAGAAAGAAGCAGGGTTTCAAATTCTTTCCAAATGCCAGCTGTTCTCCTGTGTGATGAGGGATATTATGGCGTCTTATGAAGCATAAAGTCTCTGAGGAAACTTCTGACTCTTTACAGGACCCCTTGCTCTTCTCATTTCCCCCAGATAACACTCACTGAGCATCTTCTATGTGTCCGCTTGTTGGAACACTTTACGAGACCATCACGTTATCGAAAATGCTGTGAGGTGCTATCGCCATCCCTGTTTTACAAATAAATAATTAAGGCCTAGGGAGTTGAGGTAAATCTCCAAAGTTAACACAGCTATTAAGTGGTGACAATGGGATTTGAATCCAGGGCATCTTCTGTCACAGCCAACACTCTTCCCATGGCCGCTGTGTGGTTTGGTAGGCACCAGTGTTCAATGCATTTCACTCCTCATTCTCCAAATAGGGCACTCCCTACGCCTCCATAGCTTGTCATCATCTCCATGATAGCCATCAAGAACATTTCCATTTCCATGCCAGCTCTAATCTGCTGGTGTGGCTGCCTGAGCCATGGTGTTTTAGTAGCCAGGCTCAATGAAAAAATTCCCAGATGGGTTAGTGATGATGCCTGCTCTGGGCGCAGCAGTGAGGATGAGTGGCATGTATGCTACCTATTTGCCATCCTCTTTCTATTTGCTGATGACTATCCAGTTTTCATTGCTAATCAATATTTTATCTTCTGAACTCCAGAGCAAGATTAACTGCCTACTAGGCATCTCCTCTGGTGTATCCCACTGGCATCTCAGACTCTTCAAAGCCAGCCCCTTCTTTCATGGTCTCTAGTTATTGAAAAACAATGCCCCACGCAGATTTCAAGCTGGATACTGGAGAGTTGAGCTTAGCTCTTTTCTCCCCTTCATTCAACACTGTAATCAGTCATACATCTTTTCTGTTTTATTTTTCAAAAATGTTGAGGTTCTGCTGTCATCTATCGTTTTCCCACTCCTTGGGTCTAGGATATGCCCTCATGTAAATTATTGAAATAATCAACTAACTAATGCTCCTGCCTCTAGACTTACACACCCACTGCCAGGTAATCTTTCTAAAGCATCGGATATAAGTTTCTCTTGTCCAAATATCTCTGTAGCTCCTTAAGGCCCAAACTCGCCAGCTGGCATGCACAACCCTTCACCATGAGGCCTTACTCCAAGCATTGTTATCTCCCATGCCCCTCCACTAGCCATTCCATCACACGTTACTTGTGCTTGAACTGCGTAATCACCTCGCTGTATTATTTCATCGCCGTTTATACCTTCTGTGCCTTTGCACAAACTGTTTCTTCCAATAAGAATGGCCTCCAAAAGTCAGTGGTTCTCTATAGAGTCATTCATGCCCTTGACTGGCAGGAGCCAACAGTCACAGATGACATCCTCCGCCCCAAGAAGCACTGTTTAGAGGACCCAGTGTGGCTACCTACAGAGGGCCGGGCCTTCCCCCAGCCTGCTCTCTCCTGAGTCCCCAACAAGCAGCAGTTATTCGGATGAGATTTATATTCTATCATCCATAAATAAGAGGTGCCGTTTGGATAGTGTCCCCAAGAAGGCTGGATGGTGAGACCCATGACCCTCAGTCACCCCCTAGCAGTGTCAGTGTGCTCCAGGCACCTTAGCTGGTGGGGCTTTGCACCAGCTCACAGCTGCCATTGCACCCGGGCCACAGCTTCTCAGGCCACACAGCTCACAGTGAGCCATGTGACATTTGGCTCTGATTTGGGAATATGGGCTCCTTGAAGGCAGGGGCCAGACAGAGACACCTTTGCCTTCCTGTTGTGCCTGCGCTTGGTACCTGGTACAGGCAGGCATTCAAGCTATGGCTGTCCATGGGTTGAATCGAGTGAACCAGAGAATAGATGAGTCAGTCTCAGAACCATCCTTTGTTAGCTGGGGGATCTTGGTCCAATATTTTAACCTCTCTAGGCCTCAGTTCCTCCAACCATAGAACTGGGAGAACAGTTGTGCTATTATCTTGGCTTCTTCAGACCTTGCTATCAGTGGGTAGAGGATGGGTAGATGGATGGATGGGTAGATGGGTAGATGAATATTCCTATTGATGAATGAGTGGATGAACAGATTAAAGAGTTATTCAATGGAATCACTTTTATTGTGTAATTAATTAAGAAAAATGTCCTTCTATCACTGTCAAACCTACCATCCTTTCATATGCTAAATCAAGTGACCCAAATACACATGGCTCCTCAGAAAACAATCAAATAAATAGTAGTAACTTTTGCAGCCCTAGGAATAGCATGAAGACTCCCTCTGGGCACTCTTTTTACCAAACACTTTTTCCAGAAAGAAAAGAAAGGGAAGGGAGGGGAGAGTAGGGGAGAGAAAGAGAGAGAAATGAGCACACATGCCCACACACTCAGATAAATGACTTAAAGCTGCACCGTCCTTTAAAAGATATATTGTCCCTTTACTAAGCCTCTACCCTCACTCCTCATCTCCCAGGGAGCACCAGTCCACAGGCCTGAGGTTTTGCCCTGCAGCAGGTGAAGACAAGATCTTAAGCTCCCAGTCACTCTGCCTTTAACAGAACCTGTCATCTGGGTAGCAGGGTGTGTGAAGGCCAGCTTCTGGAGAGGTGCGCAGGAGGAGCTGCCCCTGAAGGCTTCTCTAACCTGTCAGAGACCACCCCTTACCTACCTTGGATTTCTCACCTGTGGCTAAAGACCTAGCCCGCCCTGAAAACCCAGACCCTCCTGTTGGGGCGTTCTATGGACCCCCCAGACTTCTTCAGCCCCTCCCTGGCTCCTCCGTATCAGCTGAGTAATCTCCCGAACACTCTGACACACAGCTGCAAGAGATGAAAACTGTACTGTTGATAGATGAAACTTCGGATAAGATTACATGGTTTTGAATATCTTGATGACATATTTGTCTGAAAAGTCTTTTAGAGGACGGCCTAATATAAATGCACGGAAATGTTTCTAATGACTAGCATTTGTCTACAGACTTCGTTGGAGAAATTAGCATTCATGTGTCTCAGAGATGTCATTTGCATTTGTATGTGGGGACCAACTTTTGAATAATCATTTCTTCCAGCCCAGAAGAGTTAACTATTTACTCTGAACACAGGCTGGTTTCCTTCTCAGGCTATCTGGCTCGGTCTCTGGTGTCCAGAAATGGGTAATGAGGTTCCAGGCATATATCCCACTGCTCCAGACCCACTGGAACCTCCTAAGTGGTCCTGAGATACCATTTGGACCAGCAAATGTTTACTTGGCTTTGCTCTGCCCTGCCCTCTGCACCTAGCTGCTGTAATCACTTCCCCTGTCCCAGGAGTTCCTACAAACTCCAGGCCCATTAGATTAAAGTCTGAGGCCTATCTGGTCACAAGGATACTTGGAATTCTCCCCGCTGATTGCATTGGAAACCCATGGAAAGCAACTAGCACACAGACAGCGTGGGTCCCGTTTCCTTAGGCAGTTTCTTAGAGGTCTATTGGCTGAAGTCCAGGGTAATTCTCCTGGTCCAATTCTGCATTCAGTACAAGGAGAAGAAAAGGCCTGGATAAAGTCAAGCAGAGCTAAGTTCTAACAAGACTCTTATCTGCTCTGGGAAGTCCCGGAAGAATATTCACCTCTTTAGGCATATTTTTTTTTCCATCTGTAATTTGGAGAGGTAATTCCACCAATTGCCCAGGATCAAGAAGATAAGAGTTGATCTTGTCTGTAAAATCCCAGGACTTGGCACATAGTAGACATTCAACAAATATTACTATCCTGCCCTGGGTCCCCAACATTTCCCCGTGGTAACTTCAGGGTGAATGAAGTTCATTTGAGAGAGTTTCGTGGAGGGCCCGTTCATTTGGGCATAGCGGGACAGCTATGGGGTTCATTCATTGTGTGAGCGCTGGGCCTCCGGTAAAATTCCTCTGCATCGTTATCCTCTGAGGCTTTACCTGTAGTGTCAGAAGTAAGAACCCTCAGACTGTCCTGCCTGAGTGGCTGACTCTGGAGGGGAAAGCCCAGGGTCAGGTTTGGCCCACAGCCTGGATCTGCTCTGGGACCCAGCACCGTGCAGTGCATGCAGTTGGTGTTAAGTAAATGCCCAGTAAATGCACTGATGTGAGTTCCGAAATCCTGCCAGCACCATGCTGCCTCCTCTTAGAATGTCGAGCAGGAACGTTGATAGTCTACGTTCTAAGAGATAAGTACCTTTAATAATGAGGTAGAAGATGAACTCAAGCAGGAACAACATTCACAACATTCTGGATCCCTCCCTCCAGGCCAGATGTTGTGTTGAGTGCTATATGGTGCCACCTCATTTCAGACACACAACAGGCCCCTAGCCCTCAGCTGTTACCTCCCATCTCAGCAGGCAATTGGGTGTGGAATGGGAAGAGGTGGCTTGGAAGCCCTGGGATTGCTCCTCAAGGATGCCTGCACCTCGGCATCTCCATCTGCTATTCCTCACACTCAGCTTGCCCCAGCTCCATTTCATTTTGAAGCATGAGTAGCTCATTGCTCCCAGAAATCTCCCCTAAACCTCCAGATTTGGGGATCTGTGTTCCCTAACTGGCTGGATTGAAACTCTTTGAGGGTCCAAGAACTGGAAGATGATGGTAGTCCTACATGTATTTAAAAATGGAAATAGCCCTGGCCCATGTGGCTAAGTTGGTTGAGCATCGTCCCCTGCACCAAAAGGTTGCTGGTTGGATTCCCAGTCAAGGCACATGTCCAGGTTACAGGCTTGATCCCCGGTAGGGGGCATACAGGAGGCAGCCGATTGATGGTTTGCTCTCAGATCTATGTTTCTCTCTCTCTCTCTCTCTCTCTCTCTCTCCCCCCCCCCGCCCCCTCCCTTCCTCTCTCTCAAAAAATCAGTAAAAAATATTTTAAAAAATAAAAATGGAAACAATGGCCGAAACCGGTTTGGCTCAGTGGATAGAGCGTCGGCCTGCAGACTGAAAGGTCCCAGGTTCGACTCCGGTCAAGGGCATGTACCTTGGTTGCAGGCACATTCCCAGTAGGGGGTGTGCAGGAGGCAGCTGATTGATGTTTCTCTCTCATCGATGTTTCTAACTCTCTATCTCTCTCCCTTCCTCTCTGTAAAATTTCAATAAAATATATTTTTTAAAAAAATGGAAACAATGTTAGACTGGAAGAGAAGTAAAAGAAATCTAAAAAATTCAGCCTTTCCCACAACCATGACTTTGCTTGTCTGCCTCTCCATCCATTTGAACCTCCTGGAGGGCAGGCTTTGGTGTTGAGCACAGGGTCTGACACAAAGAAAGTGTTCCATTTCAGTGCATGTCTTCAGGATGGTCACAGTGTTCTCTCCATTTGCCGGTGTGTCCCAATGAAAATGACTGTTCTCATGAACTGGGATCTCCCTCTTCCCTTCTCTTCCCCTTCCCTCCCCTCCCCTCCCCTCCCCGCTCGAGTGCGCATGCAAGGCAAGGAGGAAGGGATTGAAACCAGATTTGCCAAAATTATTTGACCTGTTTCCATTTTTCGATCAGGCCCTGTGTGAACACCCCATCAAGCTCTCTGCCACCATGTTCATATCTCCAATGATGCTATCTGGTGGCCCACATCTCCTGCCAGAGACAACGCCTGCTCCCAAAGATTCCCAGGCCACGTCCCACCCTGTTTATATCTGTGAGGGCAGGTTGGGAGAGGCAAGGTTGGTCGTCCTTGAAGCCTGGATTTTTCCTTTTTAATCATTATGCCTGGAGAACATTTTTATGTGCCTCTTGCCACTCCAGAAACTCAGTGTTGAAATCCTTGGCGATTCTCTGAAAAACGGAGCCTCAAGAGGGACCGAGCATGCCCGCCCACTCCCCACACACGTTTCCTAAGCACCAGAAAACTACACCTTGTCCTCAGGGTAGGAGCCGCTCGGGAGAATGGCACAGAATGTTCTAACATCCTTTTCATTGTTATCTTGAAAGAAACAAATGAGCTGTGGATGTGGCTACTGTAGCCTTAATTTTGACTGAGTTGATTGGTCACTGGAAAAACACACCACTAAATGAATATACACTTATATATTCATATATAATTGATATGTATATGACTTTCCCCTCCCTTTTGTCACCAGCCATTTATCTTAAATATCTATTAACAATCTGCAAATCATGTAGTTTCTAATTGCATTACCAGTTAAAGGAAAAATGTGTAAATTGCCCACCCCCCCCCCCATTCATTCCACCCAGTCCCTAGGGAAACTTAAATTCTTAGAATTTGGATCCTAAAATTTCTTGATGAAATGGATACAGTGACAACACTGGCACTGAGTGTTTGTCACCAAAGTGTAACTCTCTGGAGCACATGTAGGAGGAAGCACAACGGAGGGTATTTCTAATCTTCCGTCATAAGATTTAGAGTGTGGGCTGGATTGTGAAAATAGGCAGGCAGTGAGGCGCTGGGTATAAAGGGGCTTTGTACTATGTGTGAGCCCCATCTTTAAGCATGCCATGGAGCTTCTGGAACATTCACTGATGGGGATAATTGCAACAGCATAAAGGACTAGGCATGTGTTACCGGCCTTTTTCCCTCATTCAACTTTGAGGGGGATGTCCTTTTGGTGTGCACCCCTCCCCCTCCTCCACATCCACTCTCCACCCATATTCACTCAGCTCTGTGTTTCGGGGTCAGACCTACACAGACACATGGATCGACTCCCCAAGCCTCCGACGCCCATCTGGGTCAGGCCTACGAGTAACATTGGAAGGGGGGTGGGTTATCTCCTGCCTCCCCCGCTGTACAATCACTGTGGGCTGGTTGTGTCCCTTGACTGAAGGTTACAACTAAAGTCAGGCTGTACTGTCTACTGGACTGTCTCTCTCTTCTCCTCTCCTCTCCTCTCCTCTTCTCTCCTCTCTTCTCCTCTCTTTTCTTCTTCTTCTTCTTCTTCTTCTTCTTCTTCTTCTTCTTCTTCTTCTTCTTCTTCTTCTTCTTCCTCCTCCTCCTCCTCCTCCTCCTCCTCCTCCTCCTCCTCTTCTTCTTCTTCTTCTTCTTCTTCTTCTTCTTCTTCTTCTTCTTCTTCTCTCTCTCTCTCTCTCTCTCTCTCTCTCTCTCTCTCTCTCTCTCTCTCTCTCCTCTCACTTTCTCACTGAATAGACCAACTAAATCACTATGGCAGTGCTTCTCCTGAGGTGCTTGGAGGAGGGCCACATAGGTTTCCCTCAACATGTTCTACTTCTCCCCTTAGGCACAATCAGGGCTCAACACAGAAGATTGTGAATTCAGAGGTCAACACTCTGGACCCCTGAACCAGAGTCAAGGTGTGCAAAAAGGCAGTGCTACTATGATTTGGGGTCATATGCATACTTCCTTGGGTCATCAGTCAAGTTAATGTGATAGCCTGAGTGTAGTTCTCATCTGGCTCTCAGAGGAGAGGAAGAACATGTAGACAATTTAGACTTGTCATGCAGTTCACCAGGGCATGTGCTCCTGTTGGTTAGTGTCAGTGTAGACTCCCCAGCTAGCCAGGAGTTTTGAGCTCAGAAACTGTGGCTTGTGTGTAGTTTTGTGTTCCTCTGCAGGACCTCCCAGGGTGCCATGCACCTGAGAGCTTATGAAATGACAGCCGATTGGCAGCTATTTGCCTTGTGATTTTTGAAGGAAGGCACAAGACCATCTTCTGGGGCTTCAAAGAGGCAGCCAAAGAGGTACTCACGTTTAAACTCAGATGTAGAAGAAGAATTACTTTCCTAATTCTAAAATTATATCATAATTCTGCAAAGTCAAATCATTCAAATCATATGCTATATAATAAAAGGCTAATATGCAAATCGACCGAATGACAGAACAACCAGTCACTATGATGCACACTGACTACCAAGGGGCAGACGCTCAATGCAGGACCTGGCCCCAGCCCACAGGCCCCGATCGCCCAATTGGGGCCTGCCGGCCAACCTCTTGGTCCTTCCCCCACTCCGGTAGGCTCTGATTTCCCAATGGGGAACAGGGAACTGGGGTAGGTAGCAGCAATGCAGGTGGCGCCAGGCCAAGGCGGTTGCAAGTGAGCAGGGCCCGACCACCCCGCTGGTCGCCCCACACACACAGGGCAACCGGTGTCGGCAGCAGGGAGCGAAGCCAGCTGCGGGCAGCCAGGGAAGATCAGCCCTGATGGCTGGCCAGGCCTAGGGACCCTACCTGTGCACAAATTCTGTGCACCGAGCCTCTAGTTTAAATAGATAGTTCTCAAATAAATAAACCTAAGGGGAATGTGTCAGGTGCTATATATTGACTGCCTGAACTCCTTTGCTCTATCTTTATCTACTACAGAACCTGGTAGATCTGGGGGGAAAAAATTAGTCTAGCTGGTGTGACTCAGTGGTTGAGTGTATTCCCATGAACCAGGAGATCATGGTTCGATTTCCAGTCAGGGCACATGCCTGGGTTGTGGGTTCAATCCCCAGTATGAGGCATGCAGGAAGCAGACAACTAATGATTCTCTCTCATGCTTGATGTTTCTCTTTCTCTCCCTCTTCCTTCCTCTCTCTGAAATAAATTTTTTAAAAAAATAAATAAATAAGTTTGAAAAATCACTCTTCAAATACTCTTGTAGCTAGGAATGACCACATGACTCATTTCTTATAAATAAGATGTAAGTATTCCAATGGTACCGTCAGTTTTCTTTCTTTTCCTGTTTGAAATGTACACATGATGGCTGGAACTCTAGCAGCTGCCTTAGGAAGCTGAAGTGACAGTAAGAAGCAAATGACATGAAGACTGAAGAGATGGTGACCTTGATATTACTAAGCCACTGAACTAATGTGAGCAGCCAACTACTTCCAGAACTGTGTGTGTGCATATGTATGTGTGTGTGTGTGTGTGTGTGTGTGTGTGTGAGAGAGAGAGAGAGAGAGAGAGAGAGAGAGAGAGAGAGAGAGAGAGGATTCACCCTTCTTTGTTCATTTGCTTATTTCTTTGTTAATTGGTTATTCTGTTGCTTGTAGCCGAAAGCACTCCTCTTTGATTCAGTGAATAATGTCTCAATAAAACAGCTTCCTTTTCTCCAACATCCTATTTGCTTTGTAAGTTGAAGTCTGTGTACCAGAGACTTTCATTTTTAAGTGAGAAGACTCCATTAAGATGAATTTGAACCCAATTGACCTCAACCCTGCCTAATGCCCAAGACCTCGTTTTACCCTCTTCTCAGCAACCCCTGGACCTCTTGAGAGCTGAAGTGTGTTGGCATTTACCACACGCTCCGTGGAACTGGCATTGCATCAAAGGCTGAGGCCGAGAGAGAGAAAGCGGGCTTCAGACGGTCCAAAGAGGATATTGGCAGTAACTATCATGTATGGAGAGATTAATCCAGGCAAAGCATTTTCTAATCACTAGCTCGACACACCAGGTCTCCAGTAAACAAGCATTTTATCCCCATTTTACAGATGACAATCTGAGGATCAGAGAGTTTTCATGATTTGGCCACCATCCTGAGGCTGAGGAAGGATACAGAGAACATGTGGACCCCAGTGTCCCAGCTCCAGTGTAGATGTCTCCCTGTGAGATGAAGAATGCAGTGTAGAAACCACTGAAGGAGTTTGTTTTTCTCATCTGGACGTCTGAAGATACCAGCAGACCGGGCCAGGCGCCAACGCGCGTTTAAGCAGACTCTGCATTACACCTTCAAAGTGTCTAGGGTTCAATCCATGGAGGTTCAGAGGATGAGGGTTTGGGGCTATTGAGAAAGTGGCTCTCCACTCTCTAATTTGCATGCTGGATGCCTATTGAAAGTTGCTATGGTGATCCGTTTGACCAGAAGTTTCCGCTGAATCATCCCAACACATACATAAAAACATAAATGTGGTTTGAGGACCCGGAGCCCGGCAGCCGGGGGAGATGTCTCCCGTTTTCAGTTGTGACTCACTCGCGGTCATGCGTGGGCCCATCTGTGAGGAAGGCGAAAGCTCTGCGGGCAGGTGTCGCTCCCAGGAGAGGTTTGTCTCTGCGGGACACACTGAAATTGCCTCTGGGCGACCTGAAGTCAGGACACACGAAAGCCCACCCCTGGGCAGTGCCCTGCTCCACGGGGTCATCCCAAAGCTGCGGGTGTTGTCAGTAAATGTCCCTCTTGGAGACCCCTAAGAGCAGTGGCTGCGCTGGGCACTGGAGAGCTGAAGGGAGCAGAAGAGAGGGGGTGGGGACTCTGGACAGCAAGGAGGAAAAACCAATATACGGGCGTGCTGTCCAGGCTCTGCTGTGGGCAATGGTCTGTGGCAGGGCCTGCTCTAGAGGAACTGGTGGTGGGACTCAGTGACATTAGAACATGGGACTTGGAGCACACAGACCTGGGTTCAAATCTTCCCTCTGCCCATCGCAGTCCTGGTTGCAGGCCTTGGCAAGTTTCTGAGCATTGACATTGATTTCTCTGGGCACAGAAATGTAGAAAAGAACACCTCATGCGGCTTAAGAAAATAATGCACAAAACAGAGTCTAATACAGAGGCACGTGGTATATCCTCAGCCAGTTTTGCTTTCTTTCTTTCCTCTTTACCAAAGAGATCCAGCTAAATGACACTGCTGTTCTTGGCTGTGAACCAGGAGTTTGGACGCAAACAGTTAATGGAAAAATGATATAAATATATAGAGATACACACACACACACACACACACACACACACTCACAGATTTAGAGCTCTAGAAAAATATCCTTTGTTTTTTCCTTTGAAGTAAACATTACTTGGCATCTGATCTTCATTTGATATATGTGCTGTGCAACTACATGAACATGCATATGGCTATCTTTATAGATAAACAAATGTAGATATGCAGTGAAAGAGTCTTTTTTTTTCCTACTTGGAGACATTTGAGGGAGGCCAGTGGGTGTTGGGGGGTGGGGGGAAGGTTTGGAACAAGACAATGTGGGAGAATTGTCAAAGGAAAAAGTAGTCCAGGGCAGACAGAATGCTGTTAAAGGGGAGATATTGTATTTCAAATTGACAGGGATTTTTTTGAAACTGTGTAACACATTACATTAGCAAGAGTGTGGAAGGACAAATACAGTCTTTTTAGAAAATACTTTGTCATAGCCAAACCCTAAAATATTTAGACCTTTTAGCCTATGTATGAGTCTGGGTTCTCTAGTAAAATATATATATATTCATTCTATATATATATACCTAAATCTATAACTATATCTACTAGTATATCTATAGATATATACCTTATTGAATAATCATATATATATGTGTGTGTGTGTGTGTGTGTGTGTGTGTGTGTGTGTGTGTGTGTATTAGTATATATATGGAGATTTATTGTGAGGAACTAGCTCACATGGTTATGGAGGCTGAGAAGTTCCTCTGTCTGCTGTCTGCAACCTGGAGGCCTCAGCTGGAGTCCAGAAGCCGGAGAACCCTGGGAGCCAAGTATGTCATCCTAGGCTGAGGGTGGAAGATGTTCTCAGAGTTCACACAATGAGACAGAAAAGGGGGGAGCACGTTCCTCCTTCCCTGCCTTTGGTTCTGTCCAGGGCCTCAGTGGAGTGGATAATGCCCACCACATTGGGGGCATCTACTTTACTGAGCCCAGGAGTCAAATGCTAACCTCATCCAGAACCACCCTCACAGACAGCCCCGGAAAGAATGTTTAATCTGGGCACCCCCAGGCCTGCTCAAATTGACAAAATTAACCATCACAGCCTAGTAACCCCATGGTTTTATATTTATCATAGAGAAATGATCAAATATTCAGCAATTGTACAAGGATATAGAGCAAAGTGGTATGCATATTACTGGAAAAACTGGAAAGGATTTTAATGCCACCAAATAAGCAAAATAATCAAATAAATTATCTTACAACCACATGATTAAACCGTATTTGGCCGATAAAAACATTCTTTCAAAGAGTAGTCAATGGCCTGCAAAAGAATTGATGGTATATTACAAAGTAAAAAGTTGGATATAAAAAGTAGATTCAATCTGCTTCCAATTCCATTAAAAATATTTTTAGTTATACATTTGCATATTTGTATATTTTTGTATATTCATTACAAAAATAACTTAGAGGAGAACACTATGAACAACCACGGTTTCTATGTAGTCTTCACTTTATTCTTTCTCACTTTATTCTTTCTCCTTTTTGTATTCTCAAAGTTTCTGTAATGAGCAAAAAAAAATATCATCAGAATCAGAAAAAGAAGAGATAGATCTGATTTACAAAAATGCTCAGGAAGTCAGACTTGAGAGTCTGGTCATTTTTCTTTAGCACAATCTTTCTTTACAATGCAGTTGGGGCTGCCCCCGAAAGGGGAGGCAGCAGCAGTGCGCGGAGGGTCAGGAAAAAGTGCTTGGGTGCGTGGCCTCTGACCCCAGGGAAGAGACAGCCCGGTGGTGGGTGCGGCAGGCAGGGATCCGTGGCAACGGTGAGTGACAGCTGTCAGAGGGCGGCGGAGGGTGCGTTAGCCTCTGGAAGACTCAGAGCCTGTGGCACATGCAGTGACTGCTGTGGCTTTGGGCCTTTGGGGGTGCATCTTTGACCATGAAAACAGATTAAAAACTAGAAGCTCCCAAACATTCTGACCTTAATATGGTCCCTATTTTCTCGGCTTCGATAGCGCCTCCATTTCCACACCCCTTCCCTCTTCCCTGCAGTCCCCACATCTGTGCTGCCACAGGTTCTCCTTGCTCGTGGCTCCCGGGCTGCTTCTACTCATACCAGGTTCTGTATGGGACAGCACTGTCCCTCTTTTTCCTCCAATGTCATGCATCCCTCACTGTGATGCCAGAGGGTGGCAGGGAGAGTGGGAACAGGCTGCACTCACCACGGGGATGTCTGAGCCCTGGACTGAGGCTGCGCGGACAGGCAGGAAGGCATCAGAACCGTGGTCAGAAGAGCAGGTTTGTTTGCATCTGTCTCTAGCCCCCTTCCAAACTGTGTGGGCTTGAACAGGTATCTTCTCTGAATTTCAGTTTCTTGACCTGTAACCCAAAGAGAAAAACATAGGCTTATCATGAGGATGAAATGAGTCTATTCGCAGCAGTAATGATGAGAGCTGTAATCATTTCCTACTGGTGCCTAACAGATACCACAAACTTAGCGGCTTAAAACAATACCCACCTCCTGTACCACAGTGTGGAGGTTTGAAGTCTGACTGGGCTCAGTTAGGTTCTCTGCAAAGGGGCCTCTATGAGGCCAAAATCAAGGTGCCATCTGGGCTGAGCTCCTAACGGGAGGCCCTGGGGAGACCCGCTTTCCGGCTCATTCAAATTGTTGGCAGCATTGATTTCTCTGTAGCTGTGGGATTGAGGTCCCCATTTCCTTGGTGGCTGTGGGCTACAGAGCAGGGCACTCTCAGCTTCTGAGCAACACCTGCATTCCTGGCCACACACCCCATACACCAGTGGTTCTCAACCTTCTGGCCCTTTAAATACAGTTCCTCATGTTGTGACCCAACCATAAAATTATTTTCTATTTTCGTTGCTACTTCATAACTGTCATGTTGCTACTGTTATGAATGATAATGTAAATATCTGATATGCAGGATGGTCTTAGGCGACCCCTGTGAAGGAGTCGTTCGACCACCAAAGGGGTCGCGACCCACGGGTTGAGAACCGCTGCTCTACACCTTGAAGCCAGCAGCAGCAGCTCAAGCCCTTCTTGTGCTCTGAATCTCTCTGACCTTCCCTCTGGTTCCAGCTGGAGAAAACCCTCTGCTTTCAAAGGACTTTTGGAAATTAAAGGTAGTTCAGGTAAATCACTCAAGAACAACCCGGCCAGTGTGGCTCAGTGGTTGAGCGTTGACTTATGAACCAGGAGGTCACGGTTCAATCCCCAGTCAGGGCACATGCCCGGGTTGCAGGCTCCATCCTCAGTGGGAGATGTGCAGTAGGCAGCTGATCAATGATTCTCTCTCATCATGGATGTTTCTATCTCTCTCTCCCTCTCTCTTCCTCTCTGAAATCAATAAAAATATTTTTTTAAAGAACAGTGCCTGGCATATAGTAGTCAATGATCAATCAAGGTCAAGTTTGAAGACAAATAGAATGCACAATACATAGAAAATTCTAAATAGACTTATGTGGAATAATTGAGAGAATGAATAAATGCATGAATGAATGAGCAAATGGCAAACAATCCAGCAATGAAAGTAAGAGTCCCTATTTAGGAAGGCAGAGGCAGTCAGCGAAGAGACATCTCCAGCAGTGCGGGGATAGTCCGACATGAATCCCATCAATCCACGGGAAGTGAGAATTCAGTTAACATGGCTACTAAGTAAGGTTTCATCCCACAGCATGAGAGCGCCCGGGCATAGCTCCTGAGCCCGCTTCCTCTTCCCGGAACACACCCAGCTCCCAGGCCCCAGGAAGTCTTACCAGGGACTAGAGCCAAAGGAGCCAAACTCTGTTTCCAAGCACTTTCCCTGAAGCTTCAAATTGCTCTTGGGATCCTTATGTTCCTCCAACACAGACTCTGTGCTAGGCACCCAGCAACCTTCCAGCCAAAGGGAGGGGCAGGGAGGCAGGCGCTGGTGGGCCTCTGGCTGGAGGGGATTTGGTGGTTATGCCCTTAATGGCTCAAATTATTATAACCTGAATAGTTGTCTGAGAATTATCAAATTATTAGTAGTAGCTCTAATACCGGCTGACCAACCCAGGTACCAAAGAGAAAGAGAACGAAGATGAAACCTGGTGTCTGATGGACGAGATATTCCTGATAAATGTACAAGCACCCCAGCTTCCAGACTTCCTCCGAAGAGTTTTTATAGATCCCTGGAAATGTTCTAGCATTGGATTTTAATTAAACACTTAATATACATCGTGCACATTTACTAATTCTGCCTAGGCGAAAAGGTTGAAATCTTGTGTTTGGACATCTCCAGCTAAGATGACTCCTTTTTTCACGGGGGTAACTAATGGGGCCTCAGGTCGCTCCCCGCCAAGTCTGAACATCACTACAGGAGCTGGGAAGCATCCTGAATTGGAAGGCTCAGAGCAATTGTGTTAATTTCTGCTTCTTAGACTCAAGCCTAAGACGAAGGCTATAGGAAGTGAAGTTGTTGACATTAAGGCGAAGCACTTACAAATGAACCCTTATCATAGGGTCTCTTTCTCTGATCCTGTGTTCCCCCGTCCTGTTACCATGGCTACTCTAACGTTCTGATCCTTTGGGAAGAATGAGCCAAGCAACCCAGAAAAAACACTTTGTAGAAATGCCTCCCTAAGGGACAAGATCATACTTACAGGCCTGACCCAGGATGGCTGGGAATCCCAGTATAAGTTGATATTGACCCAAATTCTGGAAGAATGAGGAATTTGGCAAATCAAATATTCTTATTACCTGCAGCTCTATCATGAACGTTTTGGATTCCAACTTGCTTGTTAAAATGTCTTCTATGCCCTAACTGGTTTGGCTCAGTGGATAGAGCGTAGGCCTGCGAACTGAAAGGTCCCAGGTTCGATTCTGGTCAAGGGCATGTACCTTGGTTGCGGGCACATCCCCAGTAGGAGGTGTGCAGGAGGCAGCTGATGGATGTTTCTCTCTCATTGATGTTTCTAACTCTCTATCCCTCTCCCTTCCTCTCTGTAAAAAATCAATAAAATATTTTTTTAAATGTCTTCTAAATTCTTACGGGTCTTATTTCCTACTTTATTGAAGGGAAACTGGGTAAAAGGCTTTCTCTGATGAGCAGGGACTGGAAATGCCGTTGGCTATTTTCAGCACCAATATTCATTGAACAAGACCATAGCCATACACAGTGGTCCCCAACTGGATGATTTTCTCCCCCACCCCCAAAGGACTTTGGCATGTCTGGATATATTTCTGGTTGTCACACTGAGGAGGTGGGGGGATGCTGCTGGCATCCAGTGGGTGGAGACCAGGGATGCATAAATATGTCCTACCATTCACAAGATAGCATCCACCACAAAAAAATTATAATCCTCAATGTCAGTAATGCTAAGGTCAAGAAAGCCTGGTACAGAGGTGGGAGAGGGTCTGCAATACAGGTTCATATATTACGTGATCAGCTAGGAGAGATTCAAAAGAAACAAAAAGCTCTTGATATGAGAATCTGGTGGGGACTCTGCCATCAACCAGCTGCACTTGAACATGTTAATATATTGAATTCAGTGCACTTGCTCATTCATTTGGCCACCTTTGTGAAGAATGGCATTTTCTAATCCAGGCAGGAGACACAAGATAAAGGCCATGTTCAAAGGCTCAATGCAGGAGAGAGCCAGTGTGCAAGGAAGGCCAGAGTGACTGGAAACCACTGAGAGGGAGGGAGAAGCAGAGGAGACTTTTCCAGACCTTCTAGAGCCAGTGGTTCTCAACCTTCCTAATGCCGTGACCCTTTAATACAGTTCCTCATGTTGTGGTGACCCCCAACCATAAAATTATTTTCGTTGCTACTTCATCACTGTAATGTTGCTACTGTTATGAATCGTAATGTAAATATCTGATATGCAGGATGTATTTTCATGGTTCGCGACCCGCAGGTTGAGAACCACTGGCAGGAGCTGCGCTTTTATTCTAGGTGCAATGAACTATGGCAAGCAGCGCGTAACAAGGGACGTGACCCAGCTTATGCTTGAAGTTCTTTGTCCATGTTGTTCACAATGCAAGTGCTAAAGGTGTCTGCTGGGTGGTAGACTTTGCTCCCTGGTGCTGTGGTGACGAGTCCTGGCAGGAAGAAAACTCTCAAGAGGCCATTGTGTGGTCTTGGATGGGGACGAAAATGAAAAGGTGGAAAACAGCCGAAGCCGGTTTGGCTCAGTGGATGGAGCGTTGGCCTGCGGACTGAAAGGTCCCAGGTTCGATTCCGCTCAAGGGCATATGCCTGGGTTGCGGGCACATCCCCAGTGGGAGATGTGCAGGAGGCGGCTGATCGATGTTTCTCTCTCATCGATGTTTCTAGCTCTCTATCTCTCTCCCTTCCTCTCTGTAAAAAATCAATAAAATATATTTAAAAAAAAGAAAGAAAGAAAAGGTGGGAAACAGGCAGTTCCTCAAACGACTAAACATTGTGTTATCAGATGACCCAGCCAGTCTGCTCCTGGGTATATGCCCAAGACAAATGAAAATACACGTCTACCCAACAACTTGTACACAGCTGTTCATGCAGTACCATTCCTGATGGCCAAAAGGTGGAGGTAACTTAGACGACCATCAGCAGATGAATGAATAAACAAACTGTGGTGCATCTATCTGAGGGAATATTACCCAGCCATAAAAAAGGAATGGAGTACTGATGCATCCTACAACATGGATGAACTTTAAACACATTAAGCTAAGTGAAAGAAGCCAGACACAATGATCCATTGATAGAAAATATTCAGAATTGGCAAATCTATAGACACAGAAAGTCGATTGGTGGTTACCGGGAGAGGGAAAATGAAGAGTATCTGCAACTGGGTACAGTTTTTGGGGGGAAGGGATGAAAATGCTCTGGAATTAGAGTGATGATGGTTGCAAAATTTGTGATGTCTTTAAAAAACATGAAATTGCACACTTTCAGTGGTTGAGTTGTTGATTTTCTGAATTAAATCTCCATAAAGATGTTTTTTAATAATAGGTGATGGATGCACAAAAATGGGTGAGGATGGACTGAGGGTGTATTCAGGAAGGGACCCAAGGACTTTGGAGACTGATATCATGTGAGGTTGGGAAAGAGGGCAATGGAGGCTGCCTGCTGGTATCTCAACTGATGTTGCTGCTGCCGCTTGTGACAATTCCTTTCTGCCATCATCTTGAATAATCTCATGATGATTTCCTCAAAATCTACCTCTTCCTTTTCACCCATCGAGTGTAAAAGGGTGGAGGGTGCCTTGAGGTAGGGATTTGCTTTTTTAGAGAAATCAAAAAACCGACTTCTTGGTGACCTTTTTCCTCTTCATCACCAGGCGACCTTTAACCCCATGGATGCTTAGGGCGCAGGTCAACAAAGTATTGAAAATGTGGCAGGTCTTTCATCGAAAAGGATGTGGTGCATTTTAATGCTTTTGGCTTCCCCAGGTCACAATCAATGTACAGAGAGAGGGCTACGGGGCTTCCTTTACTTAGAAACTTATCTTAGCTTTCGTTCACCTGCAAGTGTGACTTCTGGTAAAGTCAATTACAAAAAGAACATTCTCTTGTGCTGATGAGAAATGAAGATAGAAAAAAAGACCCACAAACGCTTAACATTAACATTAGATAGCAAGTCCTCTTCTCATTTTTTTTTTTTTTTGGAGGATGCATTTTAATCTGCTTTAAATTGTAGTGGCAAATAATGAACATGCTTTTGTCTTCATGGGAGTGTTCAAGGTTGGGGCAGAAGTCGACTTTATTCATGGGATCCTGAGACAAGGAAATTCCCTCTGGCCTCAGGGGCCACCCAAGAAACACACTCTCTTATATTCATAGTGATATCTAATTTCCAAAGTTATTGACTTTTCATTCATCCATTCCTTTATTCACATAATAAACCAGTTGCTACTACACTCATTTGCAGATATGAGCATAAGATTCCATCCCTGACCTCAAAAATCTGGCAGGTATATGAAGAAAAAGACAAATAATAGTCAATGATAAACTCTGCAATAGAAGGATTCACAGAGTGATATGAAGGTGGGCACGTTATGAAGATTATTAAAGTGGGGATGTTCTTAAGATGCACATGGTCTTTTGTAGGGTGTCTCTATAACCCATACTTTGGGGGTATTAGAAAGTAAAATAAGTGACTTGGTTCATTATTTTCTTTCCCTTATTCATAGATCATCTAAAGTCGGCCCTAGAATTAAAGGGCCTGGAGTTATTCTCTTAGGATGTCTCAAGGCTTAGGTTCGACCTCAAGGCCAATCAACCAAAAGCCGTGTGGTTTTGGTGGCACCATGCCCACCACCAGCCCCCTCCACTGGCCCTGGCTTCCCATCAGGGGAGACAGAGAGGAGGCGGGTGTTGTTTCCCAAGCCTGCACCTCCTCCCCACACTCTGCGCCCCCGCCCTCGCTCTGTGCAGTCATCTTGGCTCCTTGGTGTGGGAGGATGTTCACCACAGGCTGGTCTGAGCCCAGGCTCCTCACCCCGCAACACTCCCCCGCAGCCCTCTGGGTGACTCGGCGCCTGGGGAGGCTTCTGCCTCACGTGTCCTCCTTTCCCAGGCCCTGCTGCCCCCACCTCCTTGGCAGGTGGCCCATCATGGTTGACCGACAGTGGGTCTGTGATTTTTTTTTTCTTCCTGCTTGGGCACAGCCAGGGTGGGTGCGCCAAGGGAGAACCCAAGCTGTGGTCTCCCTCACCATCCCAGGGCCCCTCCCGACTTCCTGGCTGCTGGCTTCAAGGCCAGGAAGGAGCTGCCAAGCCATCCCATCTGAAAAACCAGCAAACTGGACACATTTAATGCAGGGGTCACCGAGAGAATAAACAGGGGACCCTGCCGACTGTGTCATCTTCGCCGAGCGACTGTTCCCATTGCTCTCAGTTTCCAACCCGATTAGGACCTGGCTCATTCGTTTCATGCTCTGCACAACAGCTGGGGTGAAAGGTCACTTTGGTATATATGATTTTGTTTCTCTCTTTCTGAGCCACAGAACTTCCTCCAAGGAACAAGCATTAACCCCTGGTTCTCAGAAGCAAAACAAGCTGAGTCACACATTTCTATGAATTCTCTCTGATGATTAGTAATAATAGCAATAGCCCTATTGATTGAGGGCAGGAGCCAGACTTCACAGAGCTGAGCTGTAGTGGAGCCTCCCAGAGGCGTGGGGAGCCCATGTCAGACCTAAGCAAAGGACGTGGCAGGGAGGGTACAGAAGAGAGGCCATGCAGTCTTGTGGCCAGAAGTCAGCAGAGCCAGGACCTCGTCCTGGTCCTGCAACCCTACTGTGACTTGATCAAGACTCTTCTTCGCCAATGGAAGTTCCAAAGCACTGTTCAAAGGAGCTATGAGCTTTAGTGATAAAATGCCTCTTGGTGGGTAATCTGATTGACACTAACAGAGATGATACTCAAACAGGTATATTGACACCTTCCAAGGCCTCCCCAGATAAAATAAGATGGAAAGCAGGAATCCCTTCTGGCTACAATGTGCCAGGCACAGGCTGGGGACACTGCCATGTGCTTAGAAATGGAGATGAGAAATATGGACACACATATAGATTTGTAGACAAGGTCCTTTGAGATAGCTCCCACATTTTAGAAAGAACAGAAGCCTAGAGAGCCAAAATGACTTTCCCAGTCTATCCTGAACAGCCTATCCATCAGGGTCTAAGACAACATGTAAGTGCCAACTCCCTTAGAGCAGTGAAAAAGGTCCTGTCTCTGAATATGTTGTCAATAATTCCTTAACCCCATCTATACTAATAAAAGGGTAATATGCTAATTAGACCAGATTGACCAGAGGTCTTCTGGATGTCCTTCGGGATACAGCCTGGGCCCGGCCCCTGGGGGAAACCGCCCTGGAGGCAGGGAAGCTGCCCGAAGTCGCAGTCCCGGGTGCCTGCCCGGGCGAAGCTGGCCCCGGATCCCGGGTGCCTGCAGCCGGCCAGAGAGAGGGAAGCCTGCGTCTTGGGTGTGGGGACCGAGGCAGAGGCAGTTAGGGGTGATCAGGTAGGCAGGTGAGCAGTTAGGGGCATCAGACAGGCAGGCAGAGGCAGTTAAGAGCGATCAGGCAGGCAGGCAAGTGGTTTGGGGAGATCAGGCAGGCAGGCAGGCAAGCAGTTAGGAGCCAGTGGTCCCAGATTGCGAGAGGGTGCAGGCCGGGCTGAGGGACCCCACCCCTCATGCACAAATTTCATGCTCTAGGCCTCTAGTAACATATATGAAGACATATGGCTGTAACACCTTCATAGCAGTAATCTTCAACACAGCACAGTGCCCTGATCCAACTCTGTCACTTTTTCTCACACCCATCATAGTGTCTTTGCTCTCTGTTCCTGTAAAACACCAACATGGGCACAATTATAAGTCTGGCTTTATTTTTCCCTGTATCTTTTCTCTTTCCCTTTCATTGGTTTTGTAGACCTTTTCACTTCCCAACTTCTGGTTGCATAATGTAAGAATTTGTGAAAAATCTATATAGAAAAGCATTTTGCAATAAGGGCACTTATCGTGAGAATATATCACTGTATTTGCAAAAATTAGGGGCCAGCCAGTTATATTTTATTTCTAAGTGCTAGGGAAGGTTAGTACAGTGCAGAATAATGGGAGCGTACATCACATGGCACCTTCTGTTGTTTTAGGTGAGTACCTTGGTTTCTAAACTGGGTTCAAGAAAACACACCTTTGAACCTTCAAGAGAATATTCAATTCCATCCAAATTGGTTGGCTCTCACAATAGGGGGACCAATGAAAATAGGCCGATTGGTGTGGACTTCTGTCTGTGAGGTGTGTTCCATCAAGGTGAAGCCTAGTGAAGGCTCGCTGAAACTGTTGGAAGATATTTTATTCTCCAGGCGAAACTGAGTAATCACAGTGCATTTTATGTGTAGTAGATTCCCCTGGAGATATAATAGATACCAGTGAGGGGAAAATAACATTCCATGAGATTTTCACTTCTGGGAAACCAAAACATAAAATATATTAAGTGCTGGGGAGAGGGGACATATCCACAACAATCACTTCCTTTTCTGTTCAGATGCTCAAGTTTATTCTTACTTAAAACAGGAGGAAAAAGAACATTGGTCCTTTTTGTCACCAATAAGCTATTCACATATATTCTGAAGGGTTGGTGTTCTTGTTGTGTCTAAGAGGCAAAGATATATTTGTGCCTAGAAAATATTGCAAACAAGTGAAAAAAAAAAAAAAGGCTACTCCTGCCTCAGTGGCCTTTCATCTGTCCCATGGGGCTCCTAAGAAAGGGTTGCACTCTGGACATAAAAATGGATGGATGGATGGATGGACAGGCAGATGGAATGCTATATGAATGAGTGACAGGATTATTTATCCCTTAATCTACCCAAATAGCACAAAGCCTGATGTAAACAAACTTTCCATAAGTGAGGATCTGATACTTGGTGATCTTAATAATGGGTCAACTAGTCACCGCCCTTTTAGGATTTGAGCTTAAATGGAACTCAGAGTCATCTGACACACTTTGATATTTGTTCATTCATTAAAACCTAGGAATTCAGAAGCCTCACAGGTGTCTTCATGCATCAGTGAAGCACATGACTAGGCACTTGGGGCTAATTTAAGGATCCCTACTATTCCAAGACATTTTCTGAACATACTGCCATTAGTAAGATGAAACCCAAGAGTGAGGCTATGACCAATGAAAGAAAACTTGCCTTCTCCCGAGCCTGTCATAAGATAGTGTAGAGAAGACAAAGCCTAAAACTCCTGCTGGGTCCCTCCAATCCCTTGCTCACCAGGCTTCATATGTCCCCAGGCCTGAATCACCATGAGTCCATAATTTTCAAGTGCATTAAACTCATGGAAAGATGATGCCAAAGGAACCAAATATGTCCGACCAATGTGGCTTAGTGGTTGAGTGTTGACCTATGAACCAGAAGGTCACAGTTCACTTCCCAGTCAGGGCACATGTCTGGGTTGCGGACCCAACCCCCAGTGGGGGGTGTGCAGGAGGCAGCCGATTCATGATTCTCTCTCATCATTGATGTTTCTATCTCTCTCTTCCTCTCTCTTCCTCTCTGAATCAATAAAAATATATTTAAAACACACACGCGCACACACACGCACACATACACACACATACACACACACACACAAAGCAACAACAAAGGAACCAACTTAGAACCAGAAAATAAAAGCCTGGTGTTCATGCTTCATTTCGCAGAGAAATTGGTCCCTCCCTTGGTGCAAGTCTCTCTTGGAGTCACCTGAGCAGGTGATTTCTTAAGGCAATATAAAGCCCCGGATACCACTGAGATCTTCACAATCCTCTACAGAGGAAAAGGTCCTAACATACTGTATCTCTTTAGTACTACGTGCCTTGGGATGTTTTCTCTCCTTCTTGGCCAAAGCCTTTCTAGGTAGTAGTCTTAATTCCCCATTCTCTCACTGTGATAGAATTTAGTACACAGACGTTTCACGTGGGACCACCTAGAAGCCATGTGCTGGTTTGGGTTAGGCTAAACCAGGACATTATGTCCTGGTTATGGTGCTCACAGAATCCTGAGGGAAATAGATGAGTACAAAGGCAATTACAAAGGCTAGCAGGAGGGGTTCTCAAGGTGGAAATGATCTGTATCTTGACTATGGTGATGGTCACTCTAACCTACACATGCAATAACATTGCATATTATTCCTTTCAACTGCAGGCAGAACTACAATCACCTCAATTGTCTTTTCATTAAAAAATATACAATTGCAATGTTCAGTCACAAAATTCATGTCAGGAGCCCTTTGAGCACAGAGTGAAAACAAACCACCCCTCTTGGATTAGGGAGAAGCAGTCAAAGAAGGCCTCCCCAGGAAGGGGGTCTCATAGGTGAAGTCAGCCAGGGTGAAAGGAGGGGTGTGGGAAAGGAAATGCAGGGTGGGCAGCATCTGCCCCTGCCTCTCTCTCAGGCCAGCTCTCTCACTGGTCTACTGCTGCCCCTCTGCTTTGAGCCACCTTCTAAAAGAAGGTCTGGCCCAGCCAGTGTTGCTCAGTGGTTGAAAGTCGACCTATGAACCAGGAGATCATGGTTCAATTCTAGGTCTGGGCACATGCCTGGGTTGTGGGCTTGATCCCCAGTAGGGGGCGTGTAGGAGGCAGTCAATCAACGATTCTCTCTCATCATTGATGTTTCCATCTCTCTCTTCCTCTCCCTTCCTCTCTGAAGTCAATAAAAATACACAGGAAGAAAGGAAGGAAGGAAGGAAGGAAGGAAGGAAGGAAGGAAGGAAGGAAGGAAGGAAGAAAGAAAGAAAGAAAGAAAGAAAGAAAGAAAGAAAGAAAGAAAGGAAAAACCAAGATGGCGGCATAGGTTAACACTGGAGATTGCTGCCTCGAACAACCACTTCAAAAAACAACTAAAAGACGGAACGGACATCATCCAGAACCACAGGAAGGCTGGCTGAGTGGAAATTCTACAACTAGGAGGAAAGAGAATATCATACCCAGACTCAGAGGAGGCACAGTGCTGAAGTGAAATACTCAGGTGCGGAGTGCACGCGGAGCGGGCTGGAGGTGGAGGGCGCGGTTGTTGTTTTCAATCGGGAGGGAGCTCCAGACTCTGAGCTCCAGATCCGGGCAAGTCTCTAGGGACCCAGACTCAAACGGAAGAAGTGGGATTGTCTGGCTTCAGTCGGAACTCGAAGGCAGCTTTCTCTCCAAGGTTTGCAGCAGTTGCTGGGACTCTGTGAGGCAGAGCCCCTAGGGACGGAACTGAGAGCAGCCATAACTGCTCACTCCGGCCCGCCCTGTAGATCCCCGGGGATCCGCCCCGCCCAAGCCCTGCGCAGAGCCATTTGCCAGATAGCCTCAGGCAAACGCTAGATTAGCACCGCCCTAGAGATCCAGCACAGAAGCTCTCCCACTGCAGACACAGCGGACTCTCATAGCCAGTTAGCCTGGAGGTCAAATCACCCCCGGTATTGCCGACAACAATCAAGGCTTAACTACAACAAGACTGCGCACAAAGACCACCAGGGGGTGCACCAAGAAAGCATAAAAAATGCGGAGACAAAGAAACAGGACAAAACTGTCAATGGAGGATATTGAGTTCAGAACCACACTTTTAAGGTCTCTTAAGAACTGTCTAGAAGCCACCGATAAATGTAGTGAGATCCTCAAGAAATCTAATGAGACCCTCGATGTTATGATAAAGAACCAACTAGAAATTAAGCATATACGGACTGAAATAACGACACTATACAGACTCCCAACAGCAGACCAGAGGAGCGCAAGAATCAAGGCAAAGATTTGAAATGCGAAGAAGCAAAAAACACCCAACCAGAAAAGCAAAATGAAAAAAGAATCCAAAAATACGAAGATAGTGTAAGGAGCCTCTGGGACAGCTTCAAGCGTACCAACATCAGAATTATAGGGGTGCCAGAAGATGAGAGAGAGCAAGATATTGAAAACCTATTTGAAGAAATAATGACAGAAAACTTCCCCCACCTGGTGAAAGAAATAGACTTACAGGTCCAGGAAGCGCAGAGAAACCCAAACAAAAGGAATCCAAAGAGGACCACACCAAGACACATCATAATGAAAATGCCAAGAGCAAAAGACAAAGAGAGAATCTTAAAAGCAGCAAGAGAAAGAAACTCAGTTACCTACAAGGGAATACCCATACGACTGTCAGCTGATTTCTCAACAGAAACTTTGCAGGCCAGAAGGGAATGGCAAGAAATATTCAAAGTGATGAATACCAAGAACCTACAACCAAGATTACTTTATCCAGCAAAGCTATCATTCAGAACGGAAGGTCAGATAAAGAGCTTCACAGATAAGGAAAAGCTAAAGGAGTTCATCACCACCAAACCAGTATTATATGAAATGCTGAAAGGTATCCTTTAAGAATAGGAAGAAGAAAAAGGTAAAGATACAAATTATGAACAACAAACATGCATCTATCAACAAGTGAATCTAGGAATCAAGTGAATAAATAATCTGGTGATCATAATAGAATCAGGGACATAGAAAGGGAATGGACTGGCTATTCTTGTGGGGGAAAGGGGTGTGGGAGATGCGGGAAGAGACTGGACAAAAATCGTGCACCTATGGATGAGGACAGTGGGTGGGGAGTGAGGGCGGAGGGTGGGGCGGGAACTGGGAGGAGGGGAGTTATGGGGGGAAAAAAGAGGAACAAATGTAATAATCTGAACAATAAAGATTTAATTAAAAAAATAAAAAATAAATAAAAAATAAATAAAAGAAAGAAATAAAGAAAGAAAGAAAGAAAGAAAGAAAGAAAGAAAGAAAGAAAGAAAGAAAGAAAGAAAGAAAGAAAGAAAGAAAGAAAAAGAAAGAAAGCCTGTTTTAATCTATACTAGTCTTCCCTCACCCCCTGTCTTTCACAGGTCATTTAATTGTGGAAGAAACTGGAATATCTGTCTTACAGAATTTCCCATTTTCCAGATTTTCATTACTAGTTCTTTGTGGGGCCTAGTTCTTATGTGTCTCTTCCCAGCAGTTCCTGTAAACGGGTAGTTTTGTTGTTGTTGTTGTTGCCATTGTTACTATTACATTACTACTAAATCATCCCAGCGTTGTTGAAAAGGTAAGAATGTGGGCAATAATGTTCTAGTAGTCGGTCGAATTATGGTAGCATATGACTTTAAACCAAGCCTTTCCACCCTGTCACATAGAAAATGGATAGCAATCTCATGTTGGTGCCCAAGTTTGGGAAGTGATTCCAGTACAAAGAAAATGCATGGACTTGTGCAATGTATAAGTATATCTGGCACAGCAGCTCCATTCAGCTCAGGGAGTTGCTGGAAACGGACCTTTCTGACAGTAAATTCCAATAAAGTTGGTGGGTGTGATATTAATGACTAGACTCTTAGTCACCACAAGGGAACTGAAATCAGACGACAGAAGCATTGTAGAGGGAGGCGAGATGTTAGCAATTCCGATAGCAGATGTGAATGTAATTTCAGGGTGTTATTATAATTGTTTCTATGCTTTGATTAAATGCTTCTCATAATACTAGGCTATAAGGTTGGAGGCAGGAATGAAGTGAGGAGATCCCAGGGTTTTCATTTGCCTTCATATCTACGCTGTGAGAAGGTCAAGAGAGGGGATGTGCTCATCATTACATAAAACACAAAATGATCACTTCTCAGCACACCCTGGGCAATCTTAACACTCAAAACCCACCTGCAAACAGACCAATGCATATTTGTGTGTTGCAAACACAAATTTAGGGATAGTCACAGAAATTTCAAAAAAGAAAAGGCATTTTTTTAAAAAGAAGGGGAAAAAGATTAAGTCACAAAAGCTCTGTATCATTCGAATTTGCCATTTAACTCCTTTTCCACCTGTCTATAAAACAGATTTCCTTGGATCTTTTACACTCAGAGTGTCCAACAGGATGGTCTTAGGGACACAGGGGCAGCGTGACATTTTTAAGTTCCCACCACTATTGGAAGCCAGAGAACTGGTGGTCTAGAAATTTCAGCTCACCTGATCTTTCCTCAGTCTTCTCCTTTTAATCATTTGTTCTTCTCGTGTGACTGAAACAAACATAGGAATGTAAGATGATGATGTTGCCATGGCAGAAACAGGATTATCTGATCAAAGGCTTCACACGGTACACATAAAATGATTCAGCTGGCCAACACTCATTCAACACCTCTGATGCTCATGCTGGTGATGGATGTTATAGAGATGGATACAAAGATGGGCTGCCGCTTACCAAGGCCTGTCATGTAATATGATACCATGTGATATGATACCATATGATATATGATATGATGATATACAATGCTATATTATAGTTATGTTATTTATTATACTAGAGGCCCCGGTGTATGAATTCATGCATGGGTGGTGTCTGGCCAATCAGGGGTGGGGCCGGCCAGGGGGAGGGGCCTCAGGCAGTTGGCCAGAAAGCCCCACCCCCTGGTTGAACTCCCAGTCGAGGGGACAATTTGCATATTAGTCTTTTATTATATAGGATTATATTATATTATACCAGGCTAAACTACATTACATTACTTTATAGTATATCTTGATTTGTCTATTAATTTCTTGTCTGTCTCCCCCTTACAATTCTATATAATAAAAGGTTAATATGCAAATTGATAAAATGGCAGAATGACCAGTCTCTATGACACACACTGACCACCACGGGGCAGTTCCTTCATTGAGGCATTGAGTGTCTGCCCCCTGGTGGTCAGTGCCCTCCCACTGGGGGAACATTGCTGAGCCGGGCGCACGGCTGGTGAGCACAGCGACAGCAGTGGCGGGAGCCTCTCCTGCCTCCACGGCAGCACTAAGAATGTCCGACTGACGGCTTAGGCCCACTCCCCGCAGGGCCTATGCCATCAGTCAGACATCCCCTGAGGGCTCCCAGACTGCGAGAAGGTGCAGGCTAGACTGAGGGATCCCCCCACCCAAGTGCACAAATTTCGTGCACTGGGCCTCTAGTATAGGGTGTCCCAAAATTCACGCAAGAAGTAATTTTGATAGAAAACACAGGTTTATAATTAAAAATTGTAAATTTTTTATTGATTCATAAAGTATACAGTATAAGGTTATGTATGGAATAGTACATTGGGTAAATGGCCTCCACGGCTTTGCTGGCACATACACAAAGCTGTGCTCTTCATTGGTCTTCATTGTCCCTGCTCCTGGGCTATAATTGGTACTTGGTAATGCTTGTCAAATTGAAAGGATTGACGTCAAAGGGCAACAGATATTAGAATCTGATTCAATAAACCAAGTAAAATTAGGCTTTTATTTGTTGTTGTTGTTGTTGATGCTCACGCAAAATTCAAATCTTGCGTGAATTTTGGAACACCCTATATATTATAAAGGAAAGTGGTTGGGAGCAGGGACTTTGCAACTATGACTGGATTCACACCTGTACTACTCACCAGCCAAGTGACCTTGGAAAAGCCCCATAACATCTCTGTACCTTAGTTTCCTCCTTAGTCAAATGCAAATAACAGCAACACATATCTCAGAGGACTGTTGCAAAGATCAATGAGTTAAAACTTAGGGCAAGATCTGGGTGAGTAGCATGCACATGGAGGCTGTTAGTTATGTTATCATTTGAAGGCGGGGCTCCATGGTGCTGAAGTGGGCGGTGGCTCTCCCATCGTTCAAAGAGGCTCAGAGAAGTCCCCTGGTCCCTGTCCACTCCATTTTGGAGTCCAAGTCTAAGCCGATCAGCCTATGTCATCCTTTGCCACAGGGATTGGTTCAGGCCTGGGTAGATAACCTAATGACCCGGAGCAATTCAACGACCCAAACCATGACTTTGATCTGTCCTGCTGAGGACTCAAACTGACCCCATTGGACCTACCCTGGGGGGATTTAGAACTGGAGCTGCTCCCACCATCATCTGCCATAGGGAGCCCTACTGGTTGGTATACAGTCAGTAAAATGTAGTGTAGGCACTGTGGGTGAAAGGAATCCACATCCAATGACATCATATGGCTCCTGTCCCCAGCCACACCAGAAACCAGCTTTATCCCTGCACATTTTAGTCATGTGAACCAATATGTTCCCTTTTTGCTTCAGCCTAGTTAGGTCAAAAATTTTTTCACCTACAACTCAAAGAGGGCTAAATAGCATTCCATTATTCGCTGACAACCGAGACTCAAAGAACCTATAAAGACCTCCTAGGAGATAGCACAGCAAGTAAGTAGCAGAAACCAACCTTGAGCCTGTCTCTGCCTGACCATTACACAGTGCTGCTCCCCAAAGCTACAGAAGGTTCCAGAAAACAGGTTAAGCTACAACCGTAGGGATCCGCAATTGAAAGGCAGGAGCCCGAGCAGGCTTGGGGAAGCTGTGACATTAACAACTAACCTTTATTAAATGCTTATGAGATGCCAGTCACTGTGCTACACTTCATGTGCAACTCTGTACGTGAGCTGAGGCTTGAAGAATGAGCAAGATCTGGGCCTGTGGAAATGGGGGCAGGCCAGCATTCTTACTTAGCAATTACAAAATAGTATCTACGTGCCTTAAGGCAGCGGTGACTCAAGGCTGAAAAGGGCCCTCTTTGGCAGCAGCAGCCAGGAAAGTGAACAGCATGCCTTGCCTACCCAGGTACTGTATTTCATTGCATCCCTTCATTCATCCAAAATTTCATCCCAGCAAGACAAACAGATTGCCACTGCGGTTCCAGGGCCCACACATCTCAACCATGTTTTCCACCCAATTCCATCTTGGGAAGATATAGGTTAATTAGTGAACAAGATAAGCATCCTGGTAATGGAGGGATGGGCCAATTGGACTAGTGAGAGGTGAATGGAAGAATTGTCTTGTTGCAATGCTTCCTATCGGAGCCATGTTTTCTGGGACACCTGGCAGTACATTCTGCGTGGGTTAGTACTTCAAAAAAGAGGTGGGAATCCAAGCTTGTGTTTAGTCACTTTCACTGAATGAACAATCACTGGGTACCTACTTTGCCTGTATTAGGCAAAGGAGTTGGGGAGATGAGAGGTGTCGGCCAGGCTTCATGCAGGGTAGGTGGGGAACTAATATGGTATCATGAGGACTACATGGCAGTTAGTGCAGAGAATGAACACCCAGCCAGCTTTGGGGCTACTGGGCACAGGGCTCAGGTAAAGCTTTTAAGAGGAAATACAAGACTTGAAGAAGAATAAAAAATTAGCCAGGAGATAGGGGAGAGGGCAGGGCAGAAGGGGAGGGGTGGAGTTCCAGGTGAGCAAAATTATGCAAAACTTGGGAGAAAAAGATCTGCTTAAGGTTCAGGGTAACTACATCTATAAGTCAGGAGCATAAAACACAGGAGAAAACATTTCCTGAGTCCCTAGTATACTCTAGGCCCCATTACTGGAAACTGTGTGGAAGAATATAAACTCAGACTTAGGCACATGCTAATAGATTTCATTCATTTGAGCACTTATCAGGGTGACATGTGCCAAGCACTTGATGTACATGCTCATCACGATAAAAAAAAAAAAATACTCTTCACCTTTGACCGAGGAGGAGACTGAGGCTCAGGGTGGTCAACCAACGTGCCCAGGTCTCACACCTGGGACGGAGCAGGATTCACACGCTTGTTGGCCTGGTGCCAAATGATAGCATCTCTTGAATATGTCTCCTTGTTCCATGACCCTCAAAAATCGATGCTTTACTGCCTCACTTCTCTGCCACCAGAGGCTCTAAACATTATTAACCTAAAACCACAGCATCCTCTGGCCTGGAGATGTTTGGCCCCGCCATTCTGACCCCAAAGATATTCTAACTTTACCATTCTGACCCAGCAATGCTCTACAAGAACCCAGTATGACAGTTTTGTCTGTGTGTATGGGTGTCTGGTCTGTGTTTAGCTACCTATATTGAATCTCAAAGGGCTGAGAACATTCCTTCCATGCAATCCAGAATCTTTCTAACCTCCTCATGCAGTTCAATTCCTTTGCAGGCTGAAAAAAAAAAAAATGAGTTGCGAGTCCGGCTGGTGTGGCTCAGCGGTTGAGCATTGACCTATGAACCAGGAGGTTGCTGTTCAATTCCAGGACACAAGTCCGGGTTGCAGGCTCGATCCCCAGTGTGGGGCGTGCAGGAAATAGCCTATCATTGAGTCTCTCTCATCATTGATGTTTCTATCTCTCTCCCTTCATCTCTGAAATCAATAAAAATATATTTTAAGAAATGAGTTGGAGGAAGACATTGAAGCACTTTGCTGAGGTCAGAGGGTGAATTAATAGGTTTTCTCTAGGTACCCTCCCCCACCACAATCTACCAGCACCCACATCACTCATCCCTGACCAGCAGCCCTTCACAGAGCCCAGAGCCCACAGTCAGTGATGCTTGCCTGAAGAGCCCCCGTCATTCCTCCAGATCCCTGATGGTCCCGGGCTGGGTCTGTAGAACCAGACAGCCCGAGCCCTGTGGCTGGACCAAGACCACAGATAGAAGGTCATAAACTCACAGGCTCTTTTCTGCCCTCATTCCCAGGTGTCTCTGATAGCGGGCAAGATGGGAGCCATGAGGGCAGATTCTGCAAAAGCTTGCACAGTTAGGTCCTTTCGCGAGGTACCGGGGGAACCAGATGCAATTCAAAGGTGGACACTGGAAACTCTGAACTCTTTCTGTTTGAGAAAATGACTTGGAGCCTCCCGGCTTCAAAACTGGCATCAGGAAATGGCAGGGAAGTTGGCAATCTAAACAAGAAAGAAAAACGGGGAAGAAAGAACAGATCTCAAGGACGCTTTTCTACATAGACAGAGTTCTTCTGCTTGGGTTTTCCAGGCACCGTCTATTTTTTATTAGTCTCTGAGGTCTCAACTCTGGACAATTTTGACAGGTCCAAGGTTTACAGAAATCCGGGTGGGTGACACATCAAACCATTAAGCAATCTGCCCTCTTCGACAGAGAGCTTTGCCTACACCAGAAGAAAGTAAAGTTGCTTTAGAATTTATTAGAAGGATGTGTGTAGACATTCAGCTGGAGCAGTTTAGTTTCAAATGAGCCCAATTACCCAATAGGCCAATTCAGGTTGTTGTGTGTGTGTGTGTGTTTTGTTTTTTTTCCAGCTTTATTGGGGTATAATTGACAAATAGAAATGATATACATGTAAGGTATACAATGTAATGTTTTGGTAAAGTGACCTTGTGAAGTGACCACCACAATTTAAAATATTTATTACCTCACAGAGTTACCATTTTCTGTGTGTGTGTGTTTGGGTGTAGCAAGAATACTTAAGATCTACGCTCTTAGCAAATTTCAGGTATACAGTACAGCAGTCATTGTATTCTACAGTCACTGTAACTAACAATACAGTAGTAGCTGTAACTATAGTCACTGTGCTATACAGTAGGTCTCCAGAGCTTACTCATGATGCATAACTAAAAGTTTGTACCCTTTGACCAATATCTCCCCAGTTCCCCAGCCCTCTAGTCCTTGGTAACCACCATTCTACTCTCTGGGTCTATGAGTGTGACCTTTTTAGATTCCGCATATAAGTGAGTTCATATAGTATTTGTCTTTCTGTGTCTGGCTTATTTCACTTAACATGATGTCCTCCAGGTTCATTCATGTTGTCACACATGCCAGGATTTCCTTATTTCTTAAGGCTGGATAATATTCCTTAGTGTATATCACACCCCATTTTCTTTATCCACTCACCCGAGGGCAAACACGTAGATTCTAGCCATGGTGAATAATGCTGCAATGAATATGGGGGAGCAGATATCTCCTCAAGATGCTGGTTTCATTTCCCTGGGATGTATACCTGGAAGTGGGATTTCTTGATTGTAGGATAACTCTATTTTTAGCATTTGAGAAACCTTCAGACTGTTTTCCATAACAGCTGCACAAAATTGTATTCTTACCAACAGTGTACAAGGGTTCTCTTTTTGCCACATCCTCACCAATACTGTACTTATCTTTTGTCTGTTTGATGATAGCCATGATCACAGGTGTGAAGTAGTATCTCATTGTGATCCTATGTGCATTTCCCTGATGATTAGAGATGTTATAAGGCCATTTAATTTTAAATGTCCACTAGGAGACTTGAATAATCCTGCAAGTCTTTTTGTGTAAATGATTGGTGGGGGGCGGGGGTCTCCACTGGGGCCCCATTGGGTCTTGTCCATTCCGATGCTGTTATTAACAACTGGGGGAGATGGTAGGAAATTCAGAAAAACACGAACCATTCACAGAGCTCCTCTGTAGCCTCCCATCACCGGCACAATCTCTAATCCTGACAATATCCCATTTTGCTGGGGAGGGAACTGCTTCCGAGAGGTTAAGTCATAAAAAAGCACATCAATTTCATCTGCAGCTGCCACAAAGCTGGGAGGCAAATTAAAACAAGTCGATGGCATATTCTAGATCCACAGAGATTCACACAAGCAGGGCCCAGGCTGAACCTAATGAGATGAAGCCGACTGGGCATGGTTGTGCGTTCCTGCGCTTGGGCTCAAAAACATAAGCACACAAACAGAGGAGGGGGAAATGTGAGAAGAAAAGGCCTCGGGCCGTGCACAGTGAGTCACCGGTGTTATATGTCTGCCGAGGCTCCTGCAATTATGGTCTGCAGGAACAACAGCCAGACTTGGCTCCGGGGGGCGGAGGGTGGCAGTTGCTGTGCTGAGAAGCTCACACCCGGGGATCTGGGTTCAGTTCTAGGACCTGAACCCTCCAAGGGGGACAACTGCCAGGTGGGCACACCTGGGAGTCAGCCACCTAGAGGCAGAGGCGCTTAAAATTCAGGCGTATGTGGAAATGCTAAAGGCACTGGCTATGTTTCGAATGGAATACGAAAGGTAGGGAGGAGGTGTCATCACACTAGTTGTCTTCTACTCCCCAGAGAGCATGAGGGATATAAGGGCTCATGGCCTTCTGAGTGTATGAAATCAGGACTTGTGTATGGAAGAAGGGGATATGACTTCATACTAGACAAACAAACGTAAAGCTTGGCTGACCACCTCAAGAACTGTGGGAAGATAGATGGACAGGGTGTAAGGTAAAAGTTGAGAGGTAGTGAGCACCCTGTCACTGGGAGCAATCAAGTGCATGTTGTTGGGACTGCACTTGGACTTTTGTAGCTGTGAGGCACTTTGGTTTCATGTCGACCCCTTCTTCCATAAACATTTAATTACACTTTATGACTATGTTGGTATAATGGCATGTATAATACATGCTGCATTATATTCATTTCTTTTCCTCTGATTTTAAAAGAAATGTAAATGTTCTCCTAGGCCCCGGACAGTCTCATGGGTCCTACGCACGGTGTCTGCTGGGCCTAGTAAAATCGATCCTGCATGCCGTCGACTCACGTGTCAGAATGTTGTAAAGAAGGAAGGAGGCTGTTAAGGTAAGATCTCTAAACTCCCCCATCTGAGATTCTCTTAGATGAGTCCTGCCAAAGGAGAGAGGAGTGCTCCAAACCACTTTTGGGGGATATTAAGGTGGATGTGTTACTGCTGAGAACGCAAGTTTTAAAAAAGCTGTGTGTATACCATGATTCCATTCTATAAAAGTAAATGCATGGACCCCAATTATTATAGATGGTAACACCTGAGACCAGGATTAGAGGATTGGGGTGAAGTGGGAAATAGTGGTTCTTTTGTTTGGTAGCCTCCTATGTCTGTCTTATGCAAATGATTCTATTTAACAGACAGCATGTCTCATTGTTATAAAATAACTAAATAAGAATACCAGCAAAGGTCTATAAATGTGATTTCACTTTTTATTGTGGGGAGGGTTGCTTTGCCCAATTCTCTGTTCGAGCAGAAACACTGTCGTGATGAATGATGCTGGGAGGGTGTCACTGGGCATATCTTGCGTGTCCAATGAACAGAACAGCACAGCAAAACCCATCATGCAACCAAGAACTAAGATATAAAACAGGGCCACAGCCAATTCAGAAACACACAAATTCAGCAATCATTGGCATCAACATACTCCTCCTGGTAATCACACGAGTATTTAGAGTATTTACGTTTGGGCTGAGTATTCTAAAACTCCAGGTTCCATTTCCCAGGTCGAATGGCTGGTAAATGCCTCTGGAGCAGTCCTTTAGAATTACCCCATCCCCAGGGTGACCCAAACTTCCAGAGCTAGCACCTCCCACAGCCTGTCCTCTGAGTTACCATGCATAAAAGATGTAGCCTAAATAAACAATGTCCCAATAGCAGGTCCCCCTTATTTTTAATCCCTGCTTTTTTTAAAATCAGTTCTGATTTCAGCACAATAAAAATCTCTGAAGGGTTGAATACTTTCGAAACAAAAATTCCCTCATGGGTGTAAGCCGTGAATAGGATCAAAGGGATGACAATGGAGGAGGAATCATAAGCAGTCTCTAATTGAAGGGAGGAAAAAAAACTCTAAGGAAATGGCTGTGCCCTGGAAAAGGGAATACGGGGGATCTGCTGACTTGGAATGGCCAGGGTGGGGAAAGAGGCCTGGGCATTTAGTATTTCCGTCTATTGCACTAAAACTAGAAGTGCTTGCATTCAAATGTTAATGTTTGTACAGAACTCTTAATCACCTCCTGTCTGCCAGGCTAGATTGGGTGTCTTTTTTAGGTGAAGAACGGGAAGGGAACTGAGCAAATTTGGGGAGGCCTGCCCAGGAATTCTCACTTAAAAAAACAACTGGGTTTGTCTCATCTCTAGTGCAAAACAATGAGTATTGTATTGTACGATGGATGGTGTGTTCTACAGTGGGACTCTAAGGAGACCAAAACAAGCAAGCAGACAACAAATAAAATTAAAATAAAATGAACAATCCCCAAATCCAGTCAAGGTGATTCACTCGCTAGCATGGTCCTTCAGAAAGGTATAGAGGCTGAGTGATAGTCCATGTGGAGATCACCCAGTCAGCCACCTAAACAGCGTATGGAGAGCCCAGACCATCCTTCAGCGCTTGCCCCTTGCCCACGCCAGGCATACACCCCCATCTGAAAACACCCCCTTGAAGGAAGCCTACCTAGCTCATTTGCATTTTGCCTCCTTCTTAAGATTACTCCGCTCCCCCTTGTAGCCTCTTTTCACCGAAATCAAATGTGAGCTGTTCTCTAACTGCACCGGAAAATCAGAATTTATTGTACATATGTTTGTGTTCCACTTAATAAAAAAACCTATATTTTAAGATAAACTTTGTTAGTAATTCATGAGGTAAGTGACTATTTATGCTAATCAGGCAGAAATATATTCTCAAGCATAATGCATTACATAAATTTGAATGCAAAATGTTCAATTATGAAGTAAATACAGGTAATGCAAATAATAAATTACCTCCAATAAAAATTATAAAAGATGTGTCTTCAAAGAGAGATCGGCTTTAACTTACAACTGTGAATCGCTTAAAGAGAAAAGAATTAATAAAGGCTGAATTACTCTGATGATTATTTAGCACATAATTCACCTATTCATAACGACTCCTAGTAATCAGGCTGTTGTTTCACATTCTCCAATATGAGGCAAGACTGTTTCCTCAGCAATTTTGCCCTTATCAGATTATCTCGCCTGATTCTATTAATTTTCCTCCATGAATCTGCTCACAGTGATTTGTGATTTACTTACCCTGCTAACTAAAGACTGTTACGAGGATGTATCTAACATCCTAAGAACAGTCTATGTGATCATCCAGTTACTTTTCTCAAATCACTTTAGCTAGGTTCACAGTGAAATTGAGCGGACTCTGGTTAGTTCTGTACCATAAAATCAGCTCCTGAAGAAACAAGGAGAACAGACACTACACCCCTTGGTGCATTTTGGTTTTTTCAGATTATCTATGTCAGATTCCAACATGATATACCTGAGTGGCTGTAACTCACCATCAGGAAAATATATATATATTATTTTTAACTTTTAATCATTATCATTTGGACATGAACAGGATTTTTCTTCTTTTTGTCCAAAGTTGTTGTGTATGTACTGACACGAATCTACGATTGTGTTTTGGATGTTACGATTTCGCAATCTTCTACATGATTCGACTCATGCCCTCCTCCCTCCCAAAATTCTTCTATAAATATTCACGGCTTTCAGAAACTTTAATGCTACTGATTTGAATTGGTCAATAATGACAAACGCATGGTTTCGAAATTACTCTATATTGTTCTACAGAGATTACTAGCGTATATATAGCAAGGGGATATTAAGCAGTACAGAAACAGGGTTCGTATTGTATTTAGATTACATGGGCTTGGAGAGAAGTGAAACAAACAATGTGAGCAAAGAAGTCTAAGGAAATGTGGCCTGCTGTAATTGTACAGAATCAAAAACCTGAATAGTACTAATTAAAATAAGAGAGCTCAATTGTTGGAAAAGAAATGCCACTAACGGAGAACTGTAAATGTTTGGACACCCCTGAGAATCACTAAATAATAAAGTAAAAAGGACAAAAATGAGAATTCAGTTTTAAGGCTGAGAGCACTACTGCTACACATCTAAAAAATAATTCTGGTCCTCTCTTTTTTTTCGAGAGAAAATAAGAGACTGTAAAAGACTCTGCAATACGAGAAAGAAAAATACCATGGCTTAACAGCAGTGTACAGAAATAAACCATAAAAAAAGTGCAGATAATAATTCATTTAGCTGCCCAAACATGAGCATTTAATTTCTAGAAATGATATATAATTGCAACAATTAGGTGCATGGCCATGAATCTATATCACATGGTCTTCGTCATGAGCGAATTTTGTTTATAAATGTTGTTTATGAATGCAGAAGTTTCAGTGCTCCTGGCCAAAAATACTTTCATGAGAGACAAGGATCATTTCTTACAGCTTTTAACAAAAATGTGATTCCAAAGGATAAAAAAAAAAAATATTATAAACAAAAAAAGAATCAATTCTTCCTAACTACATTTAAATTCATGTTTCACGTGAATAATTATAAACTTCAGACATTTGTGGCTAATGGTTTTTTAAAAGCCTAGAAAACTATTGCTATGAACAATGCTAAATGACATCGTACGTTTATGTAGTTTAAGATTTTCCTCTGAATAAACAAGCTATAGTCCCTTAACTTCATTACTAGGTAAAATACTGTTGAAGAGGTGGAAAGCAAAGGAATTCTGTTAGGTTGCATAAATATTGACATAACCGTCACTCTTTCTTCTCCAAACTGGTAATAGACAAAGTATTCCCATAAGACCAAAACTACCCTTATAAACAACTTCGCTGAAGTAATGATGAAAAGAGAAGGTGCTTTTCTGGAAAATACCAACAGCACTGGCCTTTCAGGATTCTGATGCGCCTACAAACCTGTATTGGGGGATTCTCTCATTAGGAACCCTGGGGTCTGCTGAAACCAGGGCTGCCAGCATCAGAGAAATTAACACAAGTGTCATCTGGAGTCTGAAGCCAGTGAGTGACACCTAAGGTCTCGTTATAAATAGTAAAGTACGCTGTGGGGTGGGTGACAGCCTTCTGAAGTGCAATGTTCAAGACGTGAGGCTTAATATATGACTAAGTGTCAGAAGTCAGGTTTTCTGAGAATTACTTTTCAGATAAACAACTTTATAGCGCTGCACTTAATCTTACTTACGAGAGACATCTCATTTATCACTGAATTACAAGTAACTTTAATTCTATTGATATTGCCATAAAGCCCGCTGGAAATCCATCCTGGCACTTTTAAGGGCTTGGGGCCCTGTTACGTGGGATCCACTTGCTCAAGTCTCTGAGACAGAATCACACTCCAAAAGGCTTCTGTGCCCCCTGTCCCCTTGGTCGACAATCCAGGGGGAGAGTGGAGGAAAAATAACTCCCTCACCTGCCTGCACTGTCCTCAGCCCCTTACCTACAAGGTTGGGTTCTCCCACTGCAGTCAAACTTCCTGCGCCTCTTTCCTCCTCCCACCTGGGGAAACCAGCCTCTTTTCGCTTCAACAAAACTGGACACGGATCAATTTCAACTGACCTTTGCCGAAAGGTGGCGCTGTTGAGGTAAAAACCAACTCGATCCAACAATAGTTTTCACTCTTCGATCCTTTTGCAGGCTTTTCAGAATTTTTTTTTCTTAATGCACCCTCCTAGTGTTCCCCCCTCCCACAAAGTAAAAAAAAAATAGTATTAACACCAAATGCATTTCATTAATTGGAAGAATCAACAGTCCCAACATCCAAGCAGGCGGGCTGGTCTTCCAAACGCTGGATTCGCTCGCGCGCTCTTGCTTTCCCCCAAATAGTAAATCTCGGCTTCTCCGACTTGCCTATCGCTTTAAAATCTTAGAAACAGAGTTGTTGGTTGTTTCCTTTTTCTTTTCTTTCCTTTTTCTTTTTCCTTCTTGCATGAGCTTTAAAAGAATCGATCTAGAAAATGGAACAATTATTAGCATCTGTAATGGGGAGGGGGAGAAGCTGCTCCCCACCCCACCCCCACTCTGGCTTTCCGGGCTTGTCCGAGAAACCTCGGTTTAAAATTTAACCCTTCGAGGGGAGCTGGGGAACGATGGGGTGTTGTTTCCTCCCTGCTTCCTCGCCACGATCGAGTATGGAATAATTACTGAAACATAAAAGTGCAAAGGGCGCGCGGGACCCTGATAAACAGGGGTCAGATTTCATAGGGGTGAGTAAGCCTGAGAGAGAGAGAGAGAGAGAGAGAGAGAGAGAGAGAGAGAGAGAGAGAGAGAGAGAGAGGAAGAGAGAAAGGGAGAGAGAGAACGAATCTCAAAGGTCAAACTCCAGCCATAGTCGGAAGCCTGAGGGCTGAGCCGGGCTGACCAGACTCTGAGCTTTCCCGGAGTTAACTCGCGTAGGCGTTCGCTCCCCCCAAGGGCACGAGACACCAGCGAGCAGCCGGTCCCCGCGCATAATGGCCCCTGAACAAGTTATTCCGCCTCCTTTAACAGGGGGTGATAAAATGGGCATTCTCTCTTCGCGGACCGCGGAACACCGGCCAGGAGCGCGGCGGAGCAGCGTCAGGCGTGCAGTCGGGACCCCTGTGCCCTCGCGCGCGGGGAACGGGAGAGGGACAAAGAGTTGGGGCCAAGTTTAAGCTCTGGGCACAGTCAGGCTGGGGGAAGGAAGATCCCCGGGGCAGACACCTGGGTGCCGAAGGTGGAGCGAGGAAGGAAGGCTGCCAGGCTAATTCACAATCCTGGGGACGGGGAGCTGGCAGGGGAGGGCAGTCAGGCCAATGCCCGCCGAGTGAGTGTCTGGTCAGCTGGGGCTCCGGAAAGCAGGCCTCTTCGAGCTCCAAAGTAAATCAAACCGACCTCCCTCTCCTCCCGGGTTCCCGCAGCCCCTCTGGAAAACTCTTGGCTCTCTTTCACCAAACTTTGCGCTCGGCTTGGCTCCCTCCGGGGGAGGTGGCGGCGCGGGAAGGGTTAAGCTCGCCCGTCCCAGCTGACAGTCAGCTGATTGGGCCCTGATTGACAGCTCCGAAAAGTTTCCTTGTTTCTATACTATTATGCTAATCGGGCCGCTCTCGCCGCCTCTCATTGGCCTAGAGTACCAGTCAATTTCCCATCGGCCTGACGTCACAAGTACTATAAAACTCAGCAATTGCTTTAAACTCTTCTTGCTGGATCAGAGGCTTTAAAATCTTTTTTCATCTTCGAGCTGTAGCTCAGGCTGCTCGTCGGCTCGGCCTCCCCCCCTTTTGCTCTCTGCCTCGCCTTTCCCCAGGACTTCGCTATTTTGCTTTTTTTTTAAAAAAGGCAAGAAAGAACTCAACTCCCCACCCCCCTCCCTTTCCTCGAGCCCGGCTGCACCTCTGTCTTGCACTTTGCACGGAGAAAGCGCGCGCGCGAGAGAGAGAGAGAGGAAAGAAAAAAAATTAAAAGAGCCAGGCAGAAGAGGAGGCGAGAAGCATGAAGTGTTAACTCCCCCGTGCCAAGGCCCGCGCCGCTCGGACAGCCGCCCGCCGTGCCTCCAGCCCCGAGCGGCCGCTGCGCGCGCCCCGCCTGCAGCCCGGCCCGCGAGGCGAGCCCTCCTTATGCAAAGCGCGCAGCGGAGCGGCGAGCGGGGGACGCCGCACAACCGGCCGGGCTCCTCCGGCTTCGCCGCCGCCGCCACCGCAGCCCGCGGAGGACCTTTCCGAGCCTGAAGCCGCCGGCTCGGCGCGCACTAAGGCGAGCAGGCGAGGAGGGGCCGGGGCGAGCGAGCACATTGGCGTGAGCAGTGGGGGAGGGAGGGCGGACGCGGGGGGCGCGGGCAGGGCGGGGGGGTGTGTGCGCGCTCGGAGGTTTCGGGCCAGCCACCGCCGCGCGAGCTAGAAGCGCCCCAGCCCGGCAAGCTGGCTCACCCGCTGGCCACCCAGCACAGCCCGCTGGCCCCTCTCCTGCAGCCCATCTGGCGGAGCGGCGGCGGCGGCGGCGGCGGCGGCAGGAGAATGGCATCAGAACTGGCAATGAGCAACTCCGACCTGCCCACCAGTCCCCTGGCCATGGAATATGTTAATGACTTCGATCTGATGAAGTTTGAAGTGAAAAAGGAACCGGTGGAGACCGACCGCATCATCAGCCAGTGCGGCCGTCTCATCGCCGGGGGCTCGCTGTCCTCCACCCCCATGAGCACGCCGTGCAGCTCGGTGCCCCCTTCCCCCAGCTTCTCGGCGCCCAGCCCGGGCTCGGGCAGCGAGCAGAAGGCGCACCTGGAAGACTACTACTGGATGACCGGCTACCCGCAGCAGCTGAACCCCGAGGCGCTGGGCTTCAGCCCCGAGGA